>NC_041404.2:150584157-151246657 GCF_900747795.2 Erpetoichthys calabaricus
TCTATCTATCATATAGTGCATTTCACTCTATCTATCTATCTATCTATCTATCTATCTATCTATCTATCTATCATATAGTGCATTTCACTCTATCTATCTATCTATCTATCTATCTATCTATCTATCTATCTATCTATCTATCTATCATATAGTGCATTTCACTCTATCTATCTATCTATCTATCTATCTATCTATCTATCTATCTATCTATCTATCTATCTATCTATCTATCTATCTATCTATCATATAGTGCATTTCACTCTCTATCTATCTATCTATCTATCTATCTATCTATCTATCTATCTATCTATCTATCTATCTATCTATCTATCTATCTATCTATCTATCTCCTATATAGTGTTTTTCCTTCTCTATCTCTCTGTCTATACTGTACACTGAATGTGAAGAGTATGTTCATAACAATGGTACAGACAGAGCCATTGTATTCATTGGAATGTCTATTTTTTTGGGTGATTCCTATTTAGAGGCATTGCCTTCTTTGTTAAAAACAGAAGTGTTTGTCTTTCTCATTAAGTGCTCTGCAGGGCAGTAATAAAATAAAGGACGGCCTGTAGGGGGCTTTCTCTGCGTCACCTCGTGGAGTTCCAGCTGTGCCCAAGGACAAAGTGCAATAAAATCAGCCTTGAGAGGTTGATAATAAGTTAAAAAAATTTTAAAATAAAACAAAACCAAACCTCCCAACAGTACTAAGATGTCTTCTAAGGCGATGCGGACGAGGTCCCTTTCGGTAATCGTTTCCTTTCTACTTAACAGAGTCGGAGTAAAGCGATTGGCACATGCAGTTAAATAATTTAGAGCTTTGCTTGGTGGCCTTCATTTGTAATTAGGTTACTGTGGCCGTGTGTATTGCGGTTCAAGGATTACATTTTATTTCCATTTGAATGGCCTCCCATTGCTTTTGCGGATTCCCCGCCATGAATTTTCCTTGATATTTCTGCGGAATTACTTTGTCAGATGTCATAAAATGTGTCAAGATGTCATAAAGTGCGGTCTTAAGCCGAGTGAACTGTGCAGCTGCTACCAGAGAATTAAGCAGTGTTTTGAGTTCTCGGACTTTGGCTCCTCGTGACACAAACTGGGATGAGTGCGTTTAAGAAGAACTGGATGAAAGTCTTTGATCCTCGTGTCACATTTAAAATGTACGGAGAATTTGCTCTTTTTTTTCATTGAGAGACCTGCATTTTGGCAGGCTCCACCGGGGAGGATCTTTAATCACAGAAGACTGGCGCAGAGGAAGCCCGTCACGCTCTTCTTGTAGGTTACCTTCAGCAATCTCTTTGCCATCAAACGCACTTCAGTTTCTAATATACCTCATTTCCCTACCTGCCTTTGTGAATAATGGTCGCTGATGGCTATTTGAATAAATCCTTTAACTGTTATCTGTTCCTAGCAATAAAATCAAATATTATCTCTGCACACTGCCCAGGGATATCTTTGAACATAAGCAGTTTTTCAGTCCGTAATGGAACGGCAGGCTGGTGTGGATGGTAAAACGTGCAATAAAGTTGGTCTGTCAGTTTCTGGAATAGCGTGACGTCCCGAGTGCCTTTGGATGACTTAGACCTGCGGAGGTCTGCTTCAAATCACCTGGAATAGCTGAGATGGCATTTTAACTCAACAAATTAGTTCAATATTATAAAATATCAGCTACTTACAACAGAATGTACTTCAGACGTGTGCCCCTGGGGGCATTGGGAGGGCAGAAGGCAGGCTCAGAGTTTAGGAAATGACCCAGCAGCAACAAGAAGGTGCAGCAAAGTGCCGTTTGTGTGCCAACACGCCAACACTCCGTCATATCACGTCTCAAGTCTGCTTTCAAGTGTTCGACCAGCCAGAGCTTTCCTTATCCGTTGTCCTAGGTGGAGTCAACCCTCTCGGCATCTCCTACTGTCAAGAAAGCTTGGCGGGATCTTAGATCAAACCCTTTTGTTTCTTTCTTCAGAGTAATTCTGAGGTTCTATTAGAGCTTTAGGCCATTAGAACAATCTTGACGTGGACAGGCCATTCTGACCAACGAGCTTGTCATGCTATGCCCATCCACACCGTTATGCAGCCATGCCACCTACATCTCAGAAGAGGTCACCCACCTAAAGCTCAGCCTGTTCAAGCTCGGCCAGGACTTGGATGAGAAATCAACCAGGAGAAGCTTGGGTTGCTGCTGGAAGAGGAGTTGGTGAGGCCAGCAGGGAGTGCTTACCCTGTGGTCTGTGTGTGGACCCCAATGTCCTGCAGTGACGGGTACGCTGTGCCTTAAAAATGGTGCTGTCCTTCAGATGAGAAGTAAATCCGAGGTCCTGACTCTCTGTGGTCAAAGATCCCTGGGCATCTTCTGTAAAGAGCAGTGTGTCCTGTCTAAATTGCCCACCACCGCCTAGTCATTCTGGCCCCCTAATCATTACCTGTTTGTAACTGACATGTCACCCACCTGACACTAAGCACGTTTTGGGCCTGCCAGTACTTGGATGGGAGATCAATTAGGAGAAGCTTGAATTGATGGTGGAAGAGGTGTTGGTGAAGCCCACAGAGGGCACTTACCCAGTGGTCTGAGAGTGGATCCCAATGCCCCAGTGCAGTGACAGGGACACCGTGCTGTAAAATTGGCGCTGTCCTTATTAAACGGAGATCCTGACTCTCTGTGGTCATAAAAGATCCCTTGGCATCCTTTATAAAGAGTAGGGTGAATCCCGATGCCCTCCATGGCCTAGTCATTCTGGCCCCCTAATCACCCCTGGTCTCTTACTGCCTAACTAACTCCATGACCCCATCACTGCCTAACAGCTCATGTATGGTGAGCATATTGGTTGCCCGTAAAATGGCTGCCATCGCATCAACCAGGTGAGTGCTACACATTAGTGGTGGCTGATGTGGCTCCACACTTGATATGAAAAGCGCTATGTAAATGTTATTGTTATTATTATGTTCTTATTTAAAAAGATCTCCGTCCACACAAGCGTTTTCACATCGTTTACGAAGGTATCTCTGCCCACACTAAAACAAGCAAAAACGCCAATGTTGTAGCCATTCGCCTACACTGGGCAAGTGGGCATCAGTGATCTTGAAACTGTAGCGACCAGTAAATGAATTGCCTTTTGTGTGTGTTGTCAAGCTTGGGGAGAGTACAGGAGGACTTCCAAGGAGTAGAAGCTTCATTGCTGTCCAGACAGATACAAACACAAATCTCTTAATGAGGTGATCCGACCACCGAGGGATCAGCTGTCAAATGTGATGCCTCGGCCCTGTCTCCTCCTCAAAAGAGCACAACGTCTTCCTCATCAAAGGGCTACAGAGGCTCGGAAGCAGCGACCGGAGCAGAGGGAGTCTGGGGGAAGACAGAACAGGAGAGCGAGACCTCAGGATGGCCGCAGCTCGGCCTTTTAAATGTTCGAAACCAGCAAGCCTGTAGCTGATCCTGCAAAGAGGGGGTTGTAAGAGTGTGTCTGCTTCCCATTGCAAAAGTGTTTAAGAGGGGGTTTCTGAAGAGTGGCCGCGTCCCCCCGCTGCAGCTGTCACAGCGTATTCAGCATTTACACAATACAAAACACAATTTAGGTGCATGGGGTAAGCAACACAACACGCGCCATGGAAAGCAACTCCTCAATGTACTGTCGTAGCCAAAAGTTTTGAGAATGACCCAAGTGTTGGTTTTCACAAAGTTCGCTGCTTCAGTGTTTTTAGATCTTTGAGTTAGATGTTTCTATGGTAGACTGAAGTAGAATGACAAGCAGTTCAGAAGTTTCAAAGGCTCTTATTGACAATCACATGAAGTTTATGCGCAGAGTCCATATTTGCAGTGTTGGTCCTTCTACAGCATTTGTATGAAAAAGTGCTATAAATGTTGTTGTTGATTGCCAAAAATACCTCATATGCAGGCCAAACCACAGCCTCATAACACACAGTCCTCCTTCTCCTCATCCAGGTGGGCTTTGCCTTCTGCTTCCTGACTCACTGGAGGAGGTAGATCCCGGAGTACATCCAGTACAGGGACATAACCCAACAGAAGCACTTCTGGGTCAGTTGGAAGTTTCCTAAACCAGAAGGGTCCCTCTCCCTGCAGCACCCCCTGGTGGCACCCAAGGACCCCGATAAATTTGTCCCTCAGGACTATGACTCCCATATAGCCCTGTGGGTGTCATTATTGGGTCCATGCCAGCGGAGTAATGCCATCAATTATACTGGGGTGTGTCTTCATCGATGTGACATTCCCAGATTACAACAACATCCTGAGCAAGAAAGCCAGGAAGATCGTCAAGTATAGGTCAAGGTGAGGGGTGGCATGTGGAACACAAGGACAAGAGTGGCTTCAATTAGTTGTGCGCACACTGGAAACCATCAAGACCACATTTATAGAGCAGCTGGATAAACTGCCATGTGGAGTGAGTACAAATGACGTTCAGAAGATCGCACTCCTCGGGACGGCCCGCATGCTTAGATGAGTCTTCAGGTGAACAGCGAGCTGAGTTCAGAGTCTGAGGGGTCTGCTTGATCGCTGGCAAATACACCAGCATGTCTCAGTGCCTTGAGAGGAGCGTGAATAGAAGAAGAAGAAGAAGAGGAAGAAGTGTAAGGTGGTGAACACAGCAGTTAGCCGAGCTGCTCTCAGTGCTCAGGCTGTTGTCTTCTCCAGATGCTGTCGGAGTGCAGAAGTTTGGAGTGTAAGGTGATGGAGGGCAGCAATTCCAGAGTCCTAGGGTTGAGCAGCTCAGTATCAGTGATGCGCCAGTGTGTCTGCAGGGGTCCAGCAGCTGTGGGGTCTCAACATGTCCGAGATGGATAACACTTTTTGTAGCTTTACAATAATATTGTTCTGGTTGAATCGCCCAATCTATGTCAGGCTAAGAGTTTTGCCACCACTTCTCTAGACTTCTCTATAAAACAAACAACTTTTTTAGACTTAGCAAAAGAATGAAACCCACCACCAACAGGCCGAATATCATGTTCCACGACAAGAAGAGCAAGTCATGTGTCTTCATCGATGTGACGATTCCTGATGACAACGACATTCTGAGCAAGGAAGTCGGGAAGATTGTCAATTTTAAAGACCTTGAGGTTAAGGTGAGTGGCGTCATGTGGTACATGAGTACAAGAGTGGCTCCAGTTAGCAGTGGGCACACTGGATACCATCAAGACCGTGTTTATAGAGCAGCTGGACAAACTGGCATATGGAGTGAGTATAAATGACGTCCAGAAGATCGCACTCCTCGATGAGTCTTCAGATGAACAACGAGCTGAGTTCAGAATCTGAGGGTCTGCCTGATCGCTGGCAAACACACCGACATGTCTCAGTGCCTTGAGAGGAGCGTGAATAGAAGAAGAAGAACAAGAAGAAGAAGAAGAAGAAGGTGAGTTGAACACAGCAGTTGGCCAAGCTGCTCTCAGTGCTCAGGTTGTTGTCTTCTCCAGATGCTGTCAGAGTGTAAGGTGATGGAGGGCAGCAATTCCAGAGTCCCAGGGTTGAGCACATCAGCAGCTTTGGTGCTCCAGTATGTCCACGGCGTCCAGCAGCTGTGGGGTCTCAACATGTCCAAGATGGATAACACTTTTTGTAGCTTTACAATAATATTGTTCTGGTTGAATCACCCAATCAATGTCAGGCTAAGATTTTTTGCACCACTTCTCTAGACTTCTCTATAAAACAAGCAACTTTTTTAGACATTAGCAAAAGAATGAAACCCACCACCAACAGGCTCAAGAAGCTCATTTCCTGCCTTGAACCGCTTAGCTGTCGCTGATCCAACGGAGGGTGTAAAGGAGGCGCCTTCTACTGGAGGAGACGTGGCCTCCAAGAGGTGCCAAACTAGATTGAATTGTCACGGCAGATGGCCGCCGTCCACTAGGAGGTGGCTTTATGGTCACAACGGCAGATTTTCAGCAGCTTTACCTCCACTGTAAGCCGTCTATCGCTCTCCTTTGTTTTTTTTAAACCACTTGTCAGCCGAAATTCTTTTTCGGTAAGGTTAATGCCGGCCTCCGACCTATCACATGGTGAAACAGCTGCTCGGCCGCACTTTCTCTTGTTTGATCTTCATATATAGTCATCTGCAATAAAAAATATAATAAGAGATTTACCCAGAGCAATGTAGTGCTTCATCTCCTCTGACAGCAAAAATGCCTTTTATTGCAAACTTTATGAAATATTGATACTCTCATTGCCAGTGATAGCGGCGTGACAGGATGGTGCCATTTGCTATTCTCAGAAGCACTGACATTATTACCACTTTCTTCTCCAAAACCTATTAAGTCTCATCGGAGCCTTAAAGTACAAAACTCCAGCACTCTCACCAAAGCCCATGTCCCACTCGCTCCACGCCGTTCTTTTGGAAGACTTTTCACTTTCTCGTCTTCTACAGTAAGTGAGTTGCCACTCTGGGGAAAAAAAAGTGAATTCCCGGTTATTGTCACCAGATGACCAAGGGGATCAAGCAGGTGATACACCAGAACATCTGGCAGAGACCTCATAAAAGTTAAACTGGGTTTAGGAAACCAAGGATGTGGGACAAGTGGGTGTGCTGTGACTATCCAGCTGTCCAGTGCATCCCAGATGGAAAAAGAAATTAGGGGGGAACCCTGGCTTTACCATGGCAGGGGACAGTGGCTCACCCTGATGTAACTAGCACTGCACCGGCTATACTGCTCATCTCAGGGCCGTCAGGGATCATTCATTTAATATTAACACACGAACAACTTTTTAAACATCCTGGTGACGGAGTGTAGTTACAGTATATGGCATACAGTATGTGAAGGTGGCGCGATGACCATGCCATGCTGCCTCACTTTGTATGAATTGGAAATCTGGGCCAGAGTGCCATCTTTGTAGTGTCTGCGTTCTCACCCTGTACCTTCTTAGGTCTCCAGACCTGTGGAATTTAAAATAAAATACACAACAGCCATACTGGAGGAAAAGGAGAAACACTCGACTGGAAAGGGACTCAAGTGAAAGAAAACTCCACCCAAGAGATACCTAACTACTCAAGGAGAAATATTTAAGTTTGTAACACTATCTATCTATCTATCTATCTATCTATCTATCTATCTATCTATCTATCTATCTATCTATCTATCTATCTATCTATCTATCTATCTATCTATCTATCTATCTATCTATCTATCTATCTATCTATCTATCTATCTATCTATCTATCTATCTATCTATCTATCCTAATGCCTTTCATCGTCTATCTTTATATATAATCTTCATTTGGATCTTGATCTTTGTTTGTCCGCGAATTCACTGCCTTGTGTGGTGTTCCTGCTGTGTTCAGTAGAGGGCAGTAATGATGGAGGAGGAGAGGAAGTGAGGGGGAGGATCGTTGGATGAGGTTGGAGTGTGGTGATTAAAGAGGATTGAACTAAAGGAGACTACGTGCTGTTTGTACTGGCTGAATACACAACACCTTGGTTGTTACTTTTGTTTACAAACACTGTCGATAGCACTCTTTGTGTTTAGATCTGGCGTCGAGACTGTGGTTTTTGTGTTTCTATCAACCGTCGTTGGCAGCACTTCGTCCAAATCGAATGTTCACCCACTTCTTGGAGTCAGCAGTCAGAGTATATAAGTCGGGCACACTTCTGTGATTTTCCATCAGTCGGCGTTTGGAGTTCAAGAAAGAAGCATTGGTTCTTCCTTACTCTTTGGATTGCCACAAAGCAACCTGCGAGATTGGAGAAAGGTTGAGAAGAGATCGTGAGAGGAAAACGACAGCGTCATGAAAACAAGACGGACTGTGAACGGAGAGAAGCAGAAATGCTCCTCCACCACCACATAATTACTCAGTGATTCTGAGTAGGCCGTTCCTATCGAATCAATGTCCAAGGGTTTTGTTTTGTTATTTTGTTTCCCTTATAAAAAAATCATAATGCTGTGCGACGAAGGGCCCAGTTCACGACTGGCAGCCGCATTTAATCTATCTATCTATCTATCTATCTATCTATCTATCTATCTATCTATCTATCTATCTATCTATCTATCTATCTATCTATCTATCTATCTATCTATCTATCTATCTATCTATCTATCTATCCTAATGTCTTTCATCGTCTTATCTGTTATATATTGCCCTCTATAGCTATCTATTTTATAGTGCCTTTCCTATCTGTCTGACTCTATACGTATCTGTCCGTTATTTAGATTGTTTCCTATCTTTTCACTTCCTTATAGTGCCTTTCACGTCCATCTTGTTTCGCTCTCTCGTTTCTCTACGTTTGCTCTCATACAGCAGCATAAGGTGTGGTGGATTCCCAAATGAACTTCCCATCTTATTAAATGTGTCCCCTTACTGAAGATTCCCGCAGGCGGTGCAGCGGTAGCTGCTGCTGTTGCTTTGCAGTAAGGAGATTGTGGGTTTGCTTCCCTGGTCCTCCCTGTGTAGTGTGAAAAGCGCTATATAAAATGTAAAAGATTTTTATTTAAACAATTGCCACATGCATATCAATGGAAGTGAACCGAAGTTAAACATCCGAGGCATGATGTCTTGATGATCCTCTTAACTCTGATAACGAAATCCCACATTCCCCGTCTCATCCCCACAGGTAAACTTCACTCGACTCCCCCCACGGCCCCCCCAGTCACTAATGGCGCCTTTCACTTTGCCTGTCACAGGAGAGGCAGGTCCAGCCCGTGATGGGCCGCCATGTAATTAATATGAGCCTGCACTTTACCTGTTATCATGCTAGCTTTTACGGTATTAACTCAGCCCCTTATAAATAATGCTTTAAGGACAGCAAGTTATCTCACTTTTATACAAGATGTTTCAATTTATATAATTGCTTGTTGTGATTTATTTCTTTACATTCCTCCGGGTTCCGCATTCTCTTAATGTGCTGTCAATGTAATTAGTTGTTTCTGGGTGAAAATCATTGGTTTTAATCAAGGCTGCAACTTTATTGTTGAGGGAGGATGTATTGCTCCTACTTCCCTGGAATTAAAATAAGCCTAAAGGTGCTCGGCCTTCCCGGTGTCGTCCATCGGCTAAGCGTGATATGGCGTGTCGTTCATCCATTAAGTCCTATGGGGAGGTCAGATAGGCAGACGCAAAGAGTGCGGAGAGCATCGAGTGTTTCCTTCAACTCCTCCAGCCATCCACAACCCTGGCCGAGGTCACAAGGCAACGTCTTAGTCCAGGAGGACACTGGTACAGAGAACAGAACAATGGGCACAGCGAGCACATGAGAGTCATAGTGTGCGTTTGGAGAGATGAGTTAAGACACTTTGTTACTGTACTTGTGGACAGGACCCTCAGTCTAGCCAGGAGTAGACCACTTGGAGGAATCCCAATAATGAAACCAGCAGCCCGCTCTGCCTCCCCGTCTCTCTCACAGGCCGTCAAGCGACATTTCCCCATTTGGCAGACCAGTCCTCCCGCAGGAGCCGTTCTACCTTCATCTTCATCCTTTGACCACCTCACCTCCATGATCTTCTTCCATACTTGCACACAATTTGCAAAACAAAAGCTTAATGTGATCAAATATTGTTATACTAGCAAATTGTGCTTGTGAAAATATCGCAAGAATAAAAGCGTTAGTGAAACGAAGATGAGGGAGAGAAGAACGTCACACGTTACAGTAAGAGAGGAGATTATTTTAATAACTTTTAGAATAGTCACATGATCAGTATGGGATGTTAGTATAGTCACTTACAACAATACAACGTGTAACGTGAACAGGTTAACAGAACAGAAGGGAAACGCGGAGGCCATGAGATTCAGTATGTGTGAAGTGTGGCCGTCAGGTCATGTAGGATACCGACGTCTATCATAATTATCGTAAAACACAATTTGTCACATAAACGCTATTGGCAGCGAGAATATTCCCCTGTGTGTAACCTGCAAGTACCTGAACGTTTAACTTTCGATGTAATTCTGGAAAATGTAGTTATGGGTAAAAACAGGGCCTGGCAAATCTACTCCGACGTTATTAAACGTTTGTCGATGTGACTTGGTGATAGTCGTACAATACGCTAAATGATCGGGGAATAGCCTACGCCGTAATATAAAGGGAATGTCTTGTTTGGAGTTGTCAGTCTTAAGGAATCCCTGTAATTTTTCAGTCGTAATGTTTCTCGCAGTTTTCCGCTGCTCTTCAGAAAGGTTGTGTGTGTAATTTGTTTTTCGTTCACCGTCAAGGTGCTGCCGCTTATCTTTGGACAATGTTGTTCTCTGCTTTGTCATACGTCATCTTTGTTGTTGCCTGTGTTGGTCGGTCTAGCGTGATGTCGATGTTTCTGCTTCTGTGCGTTGGTTTGAGCATGAAGGCCGGCGAGACTGTTACAGCTAGGCTGTATGTGCCTTTTCATTTTACCGGGAGGCTTACCTTGAAGTGAAGGAGAGAAGAGGTGTAAAATGGTAGAGTCGTAATGCAGTTTCAGTGAGTAACAAAGTATGCACCGAATAAATAGTCAAATACCACAGTCGATAACTGAAAAGAATTAGAAGACTTGAAGATAAGTCTAAGACCGAAACTCTGCCAGGAACACGGATTGTTGTGGAGGGATATACTGTAGCAGTTGTGGCAACCGTTGTTTATATCGAGCACGGAAATTAGACACAAGAGAAATAATATAAGGATAGATACTTCTGGAATAATCAGCGTGTACAAAAACAGAAAACCCAAAGACTCCTGGGATTGACTCCCTGAACAGAAGAAAAGAAAAGACTGATGAGCAAGGTCTTCAAGTCCAAAAGTCACTCCCAGGAGCCTCTGGGTTTCCTGTCTGTGTGTGTGTTGATCGTTCCAGAAGTATCTCTTTAACGACATTTTATCACATGGAGCATTTGTTTTGCACGTTCTGATCAAGTGACTTAATAACTGACAAGTGGATTATGTGATATAAGTAATGTGAGGTGATTTTCTTATTAATGCTTATCATGTTGCTTGCCATTGTACAGCGTCTGTCACCGTGGAGTTCTGTTATTTTTTTCATCTATTCTGTATAAAAATATGAGATTATTTTTTTTTCTTGCCCACCACTACAAACTACATGGGGTAACTAACATATAATAAAAAAATATATCGTTTTTGGTTGGAGTATTCCTTTAAAGTACCGTATATTCTCGCATATAAGTCCGGTCTTCAAACCTGAAAAATCGATCATAAAATCAGACCTCAACTTATACTCCCATTGAAAAATATGATGCTTACATTTTTTTTTTTTTTACATCTTCTCGCCTCCTCCAATCTCTCACCAGTTTCTCAGACACATTGAATTTCGTTGCAGCAGCGCAGTTCCCAATTTCTTTCGCCACATCAACGACTTTTAATTTAAAACCAGCTTCATATTTTCTTCTGATAGAACGCTCCATTGTAGATAAGGGATGTTCTTATGATAAAGGTGTATGAGGGTGTGAGATACAAAAAGCACAAATCAGTGCACATGTCACTTCAGAATAGTTCGGGAATTACTGTGTGGTCACGTAGGCACAATACATAAAAAATAAAGGACGCACGATCGGTGGTTACTCTCTCAGGTGGGCCTTAGCATATCATAATCTCTTGGACCAATAGCGTGAGTTTTCCACATTCAACTTATACGACTGACATTATAAAATACCAGAAATTATACAGTAAAATCAAACCCTGAACGTAAACGTGAGTATATCTGGTATTGCTTTTAATATTTTGTTTTTAGTCCTGTTTGTTTTAACTGTACAGCGCTTTGGTCGGTTGTAATGCTGTGTTTTTAAGCGCTCAACAAATAAATATGGTATGGTATGGTATGGATCTCACTCTCTCTGATATATATATATATATATATATATCTATATATATTCACACATGAAGGGTCAACATAGGGTAAGAAGCAGAGTCAGGGGTTGGTGAACCACACTTATGCCTTTTCCCCCTCTTCTACAGAACACCAGAAGAGAAGCCTAGCTAGAACTCCACCCACTTCTGTTCCCAGGCCACGCCCTCTTGTAGATGTCATTTCCTCATAAACCCGCCTCTTCCTTCCTAGCCTTTATAAAAAACCGAACCCTTCATCCTGCAGTCAGTCATAATCTCAGTCCTTCATGATCACTCAGTTTCTGCTTTTTTGCTGCATTGTGATAATATACGGGGCAGACCCCCCAAACCTTTCTATTTGTTCTTGTCCATTTTTACAATATATACAGGTAGATGTGAAAGGCACTATATAATAGATAGATAGTTTTTTAGTTTTTAAAGTAACCTTTATTGTAAACATAAGCAAAAAAACTCAAATATAAACATACACAATCAATAGAAAAGAAAACCAAATTTCAGAATAAACAACAGAGCCATACATCAGACCCCTATTACTCCCCCTTTACACTTCTCCTACTCCGCACATTAATAACAAAAGCAACAGTTAATAATTCATTATAACACAAAGACCACCATAACTCCCCCTTTACGCTATTTCTATTTATAATAGATAGATAGATAGATGTGAAAGGCACTATATAATAGATAGATAGATATGAAAGGCACTATATAATAGATAGATAGATAGATAGATAGATGTGAAAGGCACTATATAATAGATAGATATATAGATAGATAGATGTGAAAGGCACTATATAATAGATAGATAGATAGATAGATATGAAAGGCACTATATAATAGATAGATAGATAGATGTGAAAGGCACTATATAATAGATAGATAGATAGATGTGAAAGGCACTATATAATAGATAGATATTCTAACATATCCTTTATTTGTTCCAGAGGTGACACAGCACATAACAACAGTTAGATGAAGTTATATTGTGTGTGTTTTAAGCGGTTGGGGTGAATATGGACCCATGATGGCGGCGGTCCTGATCCACTCTCATGTCTGTAAGGCCCCAGTTGCCTTTTAGCCCGCCATGGCAGGATGGGCGAGTGACTAACGGGGCTCAAAGACAGAACATCATGGCGAGAATGATGAGCACTGCCCACGGTGGCCGTCACACTCTTTTCTGCCGCAGTCTCTAATACAGTATGTCCAGGGTCACTCATGTTATCGTGGAGGTCTTTATTGTTCCCCTAACACAGCACAGGACACCGGGTGGGCACCGTGGACTAGTAACACAGTTGGCTGATGGATGACAGTTCAAGTCTTTGGTTCTCCACATCTGACGAGCGTATTGACCCCATGGCTTGTGTTGACTGGCACTGACTCCTTTGTTATCGTGGTTGTGGGCAGACAGAAGGCCCAGGACTTTTCAATCGAGGGCAGAGCTTCTGTAATCCACGGTTTCACACTCCTCCACTCTCTGAGATACTTAGATGAATAATAATAATTCAGGTTCTCATGAGGAGTTCCATGGTTTCTCTGTTCTCCCCATAAAAGAGCGCATGTTTAAATGATTACCAGGTTTGTAAGCCCATGATATTCGCGTTATCTCAGTCAGCGTGTGTTGCGCTCAGATTTAACGCATCGCACTGCAGATTCTACCTCAACATGGCGCCTCGGCTCTCAGCTCCGACTCAAACGTCTTCCCTCACGTTAATCTGAACATTCGATGGAGCATTTCAGGTGAGAGAATGCGGACAAGAAGGAGGCAGGAATTCGCTCTCTGAGTTATGAGGTTAGAAACCTTTTAGAATTAATCAGTGTTTCCATTTTGGTATTGAGTCAGCCTTTTAAAATGCATCAGGTGTAACGCAGCACAGCCATGAACCAGATTACGCAAGCCAGCGATTAGCATCGTTAATTGGTTCCAGAGGGTAAATCATTAGCCAAAATGGTGTTAATATTATTATTAAATCCTCCAGTGGAGATGCACCATACTACCACATTTTGGCTCACAATTCCTTGGTGTCACAAGAAAACTGAAAAATGCAAAGCAAGGCTGACATTGCGGCTTCACCGTGGCCTTGTGTGCGTGTCGGTCGGTCGGTGTGTAGGGTCGCACAGCTTTGCTATTTTCCATTACAGAATGTTCAGACCAGCAGCCTCCATTGAAGAAACAATGACCTGAAATCACATTCAGACAGGAACTAGACACCTCTCTTCATGCATCAACGGCACAAATGGTCCCGGAAACAAAATTTTTGTTGCAAAGTGCAAAACTGACTTCCGCTGCAAATTGAGTTTTGTGGGAATCGCTTCACTCATCACTCACTTTCACCGAACGTAGTCATTGTACGCTGATCCACCGCGCTACTTCAATGACAAAGTCAATGGCAAATCTAAAATTCAAAAGTTCAGGACTACAGTCCAGAGGAATACTCAGCCAGAAACAGGGAATTTGAAGAAGAAGCTGATTTAATTAACGCCTCAGCAAAATGCAGAGGTCTGAGCGGCCCCCTTTATTTGGGCCTAATCGGCAGGAGTGTTGAGTTCTTAGGATTTTGGCCAAATGACATGACTAAATCCACCACCACCACCACCACCATTTATTTATATTGCGCTTTCTAATTCAAAGTTTAATTCATTTGCTTTACAAATGGCAGGAACAGGAAACAAAGACGAACAAAACTCCTAAAAGTCTAAATAGTGTAAGCACCCCTCATTCAGAGAAATCATAAGAAATGTAACGGCTGACTTCATGAAGTAGACGTACGTCATAAGCAAGTAGAGTTGAGTCAAAAAAATAGAAATGTTAATATATGAACTGCAGTTTAAAGTATAAATATTCTCAATTGTAATTGAAATGTGCCCTTTTACACCCACTGATGGAGGTCCATGGAGGGCTAGACCCTTAGTAAAGGATCGAAAATGAAAAACAACACCATATTTGTAATCAGTGACCATAAAATGGTCTAAAATGATACCCCACAAGCTTAGGGTTGTAATTTGTTATTTTTAATTTTATGGGAGTGCCCTTAGAGGGCACGGACCACCGGTAAAGAATCAAATATCTAAAATATTATCGTATTTGTGGTGAGCAACCCCAAAAAAGCATACAACACTCCACATGCCTATGTTAACCCGAGACCCTGTTTTTGCGAATCTTTACATTAGGGAGAAACTTTGACCTCTTGTATCCCATTAGATGTGAACCCCCTGGGGTCGGCTGATGGGACATACCCAACTTCAAGTCCTTCTGATCATTTTTTGCAGAAGACACCAATGATTAACTCTTCATCATAAGGGTGTAATTCCCTGCACAAAAAATGGTCCACGAATGACCTAAAATAGATTTTTTTTGGGGGGGGAGAGGGGTCCAGATGGCCAAAAATTAGGGAGCACTCCAATAAGCTCAGTGTCTGGTATAACTAGACATCAAGACGAGTGGTACGGTATATTGTTTGAGTATGTGGGAGATGCTGGACAAAGAAAAACTGAAATGATTTTAAAGTGTTCAGCAGTCATTCTTATGAACACATAAACTAATTATACCGGGGGTCCGCCAGTCAGTCCAGACAGGGGAGAAGAACATTGGGGGGGGGGGGGTTCCATGGCCAAAAGCCCACTGGACAATCAAATCAAATTGAATTTGTCACATACAGTTATGCACAGTGAAATGCTTAGTTGCCAAACTCTAAGACTGTGCATTAGAAGAATATGAACAGGCAATGAATAATAAATACTCAACTCTAGAAAAATCAATAAATATCAATATGTACAATAATAGCATTACATTAATGTTATACAAATATAGAACACATAAATGAATAACTTAATTAACAATAGGGAGTCGTGTAGACACTGTCCTTATTTAGGATGCGTATGGACTCTGGAAAGAAGCCCCTCCTCAGTCTCTCTAATTGGGTCTTCAGCCTCCCACGTATCGTGTCCCTGTCTGCAACACAGAGCAGAGACCATCTCTGATCATCTCCTTTGACCTGGTCTGACATTGCTTGGTGTAGACGTCCTCGAAGTTAGGGAGTGCACACGCCGTGACGCATTCAGCTGACTCTCTATGGACCCTTGTGGTCATGCTGTTTCCAAAACCAGGCGGTAATACTTCCCGTCAGGACACTTTCGATGGTGGATGTGTAGAAGTTCTTGAGTAATTGGGAGGGCAGCCTGAAAACCCTGAGGAGGTAAAGACGCCGTTGTGCCTTTGTCACCAAGGTGTCAATGTATTAGGTCCAGGTCAGGTCCTCTGTGACGTGAACACCTAGATATCTAAAAACCGTCCACCCTCTCCATCAGACTACTGTTCATACTGAGGGGGTGGTTGTGCCTCAGCTGTTTTCTCCCAGAGATCCGTTGTCTTGCTGATATTCAGGAACAGACTGTTGTTGTGACCCCGCTGTGACAGACTCCACACTTCACCCAGGTAAGCAGGTTCATTGTTGTTAGAGTCCTGTGCAGCTGTACAGTCAGATGTGTAGAGTACAGCAGTGGAGTAAGGACACGGCCCTTTGGAGCCCTTGCATTCATGGTGAGGGATGATGAAGTGCAACCACCCACTTGAACCACCCGGGGTTGGCCTGTCAAGAAGTTTCATCCCCAGCTGCTTAATGAAGTGCTCAGTTGTAGGTCCCCGAGTTTGCTGACATTCAGGAGTAGACTGTTGTCCTGACACCAGAGTGACAAGCTCTCCACTTCATCCAGGTAGGCGGGCTCACTGTTGGTAGAGATCAGGCCCACCACAGCTGTGTCATCAGCCAACTTGACAATGATGTTAGAGTCCTGTGCAGCTGTGCATTCAGATGTGTAGGGTACAGCAGTGGACTAAGAACACTGCCTTGTGGAGCCCCTGTGTTCATGGTGAAGGATGATGAACCCACCGGGGTTTTGCCTGTCAAGAAGTTTAATCCCCAGCTGCTTAATGAAGTGCTCAGCTACATTCCCAGAGTTTGCTGACATTCAGATATAGACTGTTGTCCTGACACCAGGGTGACAAGCTCATTGTTGGTAGAGATCAGCCCCACCACAGCTGTGTCATTTGCCAACTTGGCAATGATGTTAAAGTCCTGTGCAGCCATGCAAGCAGAGGAACAAGAACTCGGCCCTCTGGAGCCCCTGTTTTGAGAGTAAGGTGTGATGAGGTATGGCCACCCACTTGAACCACTTGGGGTTTGCCTGTAAAGAAGTTTAATCCCCAGCTGCTTAATGAAGTGCTCAGCTGTAGGTCCCCCGAGTTTGCTGACATTCAGATGTAGACTATTGTCCTGACACAAGGGTGACAAGCTCTCCACTTCATTCAGGTAAGCAGGCTCACTGTTGGTAGACATCAGGCCCACCACAGCTGTGTCATCAGCCATCTTAGCAATGATGTCAAAGTCCTGTGCAGCCATGGAATCAGATGTGTAGCAGAGGAGCAAGAACTCGGCCCTGTGGAGCCCCTGGGGTGATGAGGTATGGCCAATCACTCTATCCACCTGGGGTCCGCCTGTCAGGAAGTTAAAGACCCAGCTGCACAATGAAGGGTTCAGATGCAGGTTCCTGAGTTTGGTGATGAGCTTAGAGAGGTTCATTGTGTTAAACTACAGTCTATAAATAGTATTTGCACATAATTCCCTGTCTTGTTGTCTAGGTGGGCCAGTAATGTATGAAAGGTCACGATGATGGCCATCCCGAGCCATATGTGAACTGTAATGGATGCAGGTCATTGGGCATTGAAGAACATGTGACTGTTGACTAACTTCACATTACACTTTATCGTTCAAGATAACGGGACGGCAGCCGTTCAGGCAGGGTGGATGTGACTTCTTAAGTACGTCTCAGATACCCCAAAGAAAAAACAACGAATAAAAGAGAGAGTCAGCCAGCGCAGACGTTGTCAGGGGAAGGACCTCAGTGTTCCTCCATCAGCCTCAGGGTGGCGGCCACAGAGCTGCCACCGGCCACCAAGAAGAGAAAACAAAAGAGAAACAAATGTGATTAGTCACAAAGTGAACAAAAAAGCCAGATTAGAAACAAGCACCCAAAATCCTCATCCCACACATTTACTCAAATGATTCATTAAGTTAATGAATTCACAATCAGAAAAAAAAGGCATTGTGTTAATAATAAAACTAATACAGAAAGTAAAATCAACATCTTTAAAATGAAAAAGTCAGAAATGTATGAAGAAAACAACAAACTAGAGAAAACCATACGCATGAAACACAACAAGAGTACACCTTCCACGAACGCCATCTTGGCTGAGAGTCGTTCAACTGTAATGAAGTCTGTGAGTGTTGTGGGGACAGACGGGTGTCTCGGCGGGAATGGGGCTTGGCTTCCAGCCAGAAAAGGAAGCCGCAACGGAAGGACTTGAGGTGTCATGCCCGCCCAAAGTTATATTCTCCCTCCCTGTACACAAGTGGGCAGCATCCCACTGTTGGGTCATCCATTGGAATAACTGCAGGACATGCTAGGAATTGTATTCCTATGGGACAGCCCTGTTGGAGTTCTGGGGTGTCACCAGGGGGAGCTATAAGGGGTCGGAATGACCTGTTTAATAGACTTCCACCTGACCCGGAAGTGCATGCAACCAGTGTGCAATGCTGTGGCACCGCAAGTACCTCCCGGGTCAGGAAGCCGAGTTTCCTGTAGGAGTCGGGAGGAGCGTGGACGAGGCTTCAAGGGAGGTGTGGAAGGAGGTAAAAGTGTTGTTTTTGATAATTACGTTAATAAGGAGGAGAACTGGGAGAACAGTGGAAGTACAAATAATAATAATAATTGTGTAGTTGTGTCTGGGAGGGTTTGGGGTGCTGCTACACCCCCTACTGGTCACAAATATAACATTTACACCAATGGCATAGACTTGTAGATCCCTAGATGCAGCTTTCGGGTGCTTTGTAGTTTTTATTTTATAGTCTGATATTTGGTGGTGGGTTGGGGGGCGGCTTGCTGGGACGGACACTTTTTGGAGGTTTGGCAGCTGTCTTTAACATTTTTCTGTTCTTCTGCACCTCAAAGCCCGATGTTGGAAGGTCATGCAGAGCAAGTGACCCCACAGTTGGCTAAGCCACACACCATCAACCCTGGCAAACACTCCTTCGTCCACAGACCAGTGGCTCGAGGCCGTTACTTTAAAACGAGTTCATCAAGAACACGGGGGCACAGTTGGAAACTTGTTAAGGGTCAATTTCACACAAACATTAGGACATTTTTCAATACACTGAGAACCACAGACACATGGAATAAGTGACCAACTAGTGTGGTGGACAGCAGGACAACTTGATTATGTGGATAGGCTTTGCTGGGCTGAATGGCCGGTTCTCGTCTAGACAGTTCTATTGTTCTAATTACCCATCATGCCCTGTGCCGATATGCAGCCTCTGGAATGTCTCTGGCATCTGTGTGTTTAGCAATGCCCGTGCTTGGCCCAAGCAGTGCCCTGGTTGGCTGGATACCACACTTAATAGCGTAGCCCGAGCATATTGGAATATTCCTTTAAATGTCTCCCACACAAGCAAGTGCCTTTCATCACAATAATAAACAGCGTGGCTTTAATTGTACTCTGTCCGGCATTTCTTTTTAATCCCGGCAGATGTATATTGCAGTACATATAAATTGTAGATTAGTCCACATATTACTCTGCTACTCTTGAATCCCATTTTTGCCAGATAGTTTATTAATGCTTGTAAAAAGGCACAATGTTTACTGCCCCTGAATATAATTAACATATTTCTAAGTGACAGATTCTTCCCGCCCGACTATACATTACACACAATAATATCCTGCCTAGAAGCCTCTTAAAGCTATAGATGACCGTATGCCCAAATTTCTATTGTTCAGCCTGAGCAGTGGTGAGGCGACACGGCAGAAAATTTTGCTAAAATGTAAGGTGCATGTTTCACGTAGAGGTAGGCAAGGGCATGACACGGCCTACAGAGGACCTTCACTAATTCTCTCTACATTTTCACAACTCCCAGTGCCAAGCAAATACAGGGATTTGTTTTTAATGATTTATAAAGTGACTGGCAAAAAGGTCGAATAGACTTCAAAATCTATTGCTACTTGGCCACACTGGCAATAAATTTGCTTTTCAGTCCCTCATGTCGTCAGATCGCCTTTTGGGAAGAGAAGAGCCTTTTCTTTGGATTTAAGCTCACATGGAAAAGAGTTTTCCTGGCAGCCATACTGTAGATAAGCAGGAGGACTAGCAGAGTGGTGGGAATTATGAAGAAAGGTGTGGATTTACTTTGTTGAGGTGTTTGTGGATCCTGAAGGCCATGATTTGGTGCCACATCTTACCTCACCAAGCTCTTTTTATCTTCTGATTTTCCAGTATCCTGCCGACTACGCCAGATGAATCATTACTGTGTCGAATCCAAGTGCTGCGAACACCAGAATGTAACAGTGAAATGCAATTGCTAATATCAGAGGAGTCCGGCCAGGAAGTTCTTGTTCTTTGTAAAAATGAGCTTCATGATTTTGTCATTGTGAATAATCCTATACTGACTCGATGAAAGAGACCATATTTTTAATTAAAAGGACCAGGGGCTTCATTTATAAAGTCTATGGATGCACAAATGTGTGCTCACAAGTTGCCACGCGAATGTTGGAGTTTATAAAAGAAATTTGATGAGGGAAACTGCGTATATTTATGGCAACTCTGCACTATGCAACATTCTGGAGAAACTGGGAAATGATGACACCCTTGGTCAAGTAGGGAAGTGCAGGCAAATCAGATAAATGATGACTCACGCGTGTAATCTGTCTCTCTATATATATGTAAAATCCAACATCTGTCTCTCTGTCTGTCTGTCCGCTTTTCTTGAGAGAACTGCTTAACGGATTTAGATTGGGTTTTTTTCTATAATTTGCTTGAACATTCCGGTTGATTTTGCGACTTCTCTCATCGTGCTAAGTATTATAGTTCGCTTGAGGCACCGATTTATTCACGTGAATCCAAGAGACATGCAGTGGGCCGAGGGGAGGGGGACAGTGCCCTCCTCACTCATGCGCCAGACTTGGGGCATTCCTTACCCCGGCTTAGAGAACTGCTTAAGAGATTTAGATTGGGTTTTTTTTTTGTATAATTTGCTCGAACATTCCAGTTGATTTTGCGACTTCTCTCATCTCGCTAAGTATCATAGTGCGGTTGCAGCACTGATTTATTTGTGTGAATCCAAGAGAGAGGCTGCGGGCTGAGGAGACGGGGAAGCAGGATGTCAAGTGTGGGGAGCCGGGTGAGGCCCTCCTCACTCATGTGCCAGCCTCCGTTCCAGTCGGTCTGCCTAGCACCACGTGTTGGAGTGCAAATTGCCTCCACTTAGTTAGCGATGGCTGTTTGTTTATTGATTTTTAAAGTTTGTTCTGTTTCGCTACTACATGGGTGGAGCCACATGGGACAGCTAGTAATTTATATAGTCGAGCTTTTATTGCAGTGTGCATTGACGTGACAAACATATTAAAGCTCAAAAGTGATGAAAGTGATGCACTGGCTGTATTTTAGTTCCCTTTTAAGAGGGTTAATTCTGCATATTTGTACTGAAGAACCCTTTTGCAGTTCTTTTGTCAGGTTATGTCAGCTACCTGTTGTCACTTCACAGAGGACTGGCCAACAGGTCAGGAATATCTCGGTCACTGTGCTGGAAGCCATTCACCGACTGGCGAAGTGCTACATTTCATATGGTGGGAGTGTATATCCTGTACATATGACATGTGGTTACCAACATAAAAAGGCAATTTGCACCCGCGTCCATCTTCCTAATGTAATCGGAGCACTTTAATGCACTCATATTGCAGTAAGGGCACCTAGCGAGCATGAAGCTGCTTTTGTTAACCATAATCTGTGACATTCTACTAAAGCACAAGTCATCTGTGATGCCAATCAAAACTGACAGTCGTCAGGACTTCTCTGGCTTAATATCACATAAAAAGGCAACTCCAGTTGCAGTTTTTTGGTGTGCGTGTATTTTCAAGCTTGACATCATGCAAAGATTTATAACAGAGGCCCCAGGACATGAGACTTAGTCAATATCTACACACAATTTCAGGAAACATCAGTCAGTCAGATTTTTTTACCAGGCCCAAAACGAAACCCAAGAGGTTCCAACACTCAGTCTTCTCCAAAGTGCCTGTTAGCCTCAATGACGAGAAAAGTGTTGTATATTTATTAGTGAATGCTGCTCTATTTATTCATTTTCGATTATTGTCTTTTGTGTGGCATATTTGCATTTGTTTTTTTTTTTTCTCTGTGAATCCTGAGTTTTATTTGTTGAACCAAAAGGGGCGGGCCTCCTGACATCACATATGTGGCACCGCCCCCCCCCCCAGTCTTATCTAAGCTGACATTTCTCACCACATTAGTGCTCTGATGCTTCTTCTGCTCCTCTCTTGATATTTACATCATGTGAGTGCTTTTTCTTTATGGGTTTTAGGTTTTTCATATCCGGTTCTGTTTAAAGGACTAACATTTCTCTTTTATGGACCTGGTCTCATTTGCCTTCCTGGTCTTGTTTTTTGAGTTGTGCTACTAAAGCCTTTAAAACATAAGTGACCTTTGTTTTTGTTAACACTAGAATCCCTGAAGTCTATGAAAAACCTCTCGCTGCATCCAAACGGTGCCATCTTTCGCCTTTACGCCTGGTGCAGTGGCGTTGTTCTTATATGTGAGTGGATGTTTCTTGCGGGGTGGGGGGCTTCTGTTCTCTTACTCTGACGTAGAACCCTCATCCTCATCTAAGTTCACCTCTGGTATTATTTAAAAACTACCAGTGTCAGATCGGGGGGAGCGTGAACGTGACTGGGAGAATAAAACTGAATTAACAAAAAAACGCTAACCTTTACAAGCACCATACATTTACAACAGCTCAAATAAATCAAGTGTATGTTTTTATTCTATAATAGTAAGAAAAAGAGCAGCTCACTTCTCAAAACGGTAATTCTAGGAAGGGCCCAGAATCAAACCCACAACCTCTTGATTACGAGTCAGCAGTTCTTACCGCTGTGCCACCCAAGTGGTCACGTCAGCATTGTACCGTAACCCGATTTCTTTTTCTTCAGTTATATTCTTGAATAAAAGCGCACTTGTTTTGTTACACGTGTACCTTTTGTGAAAGTGTTTATTTGATATTTGGACTTCAATTTTCACACATTATACATTTCATGTAAAACTTTTGTCATTAGTACTAAAACATGAAAAAAGTTTCTGTTTTAGTTATGTGTTCAACATTTCTTGTGTTTCTCACATTTTCTGTCATCCTGTTTTTACACAGGTCGTTGTAGACATGGAACACACATGAGATGCATGTGTTCCAAATAACGATATAGTATTTACCCGATACAACTCTAGGCACCTCATACCCAGATAAAGAGACTTCAGCTGGGAGCTGGCCCGGTCTTAGGTATTATGGGGCCCTAGGCGAAAGGGGGGTCCAGGGGCCCCCTGGAAGCTCTGTGAAATGCGTGAAAATTAGACCAAGGAGTCGATCCGGGGCCCCCCAGATGCGGGGGCCCTAGGCGGTCGCCTACTTCGCCTATGCCTAAGACCGGGCCTGATTGGGACAAATAATGCTGTAGTATATTTAAGTATATATGACAATTGCTCACTTGGACAATTTGTTTTGGGGGCCCCCAAGAAGGCGGGCGCCCTAAGCTATAGCTTGTGTAGCTTATACATAAATCCTACACTGGCTGGGAGAGCTTTTGGCCCGAGATGAGCTCCGTCAAGGCAGGGGTAGGGATGGGATAGCAGGCTGCTTGCTGCTTGGGCTGATCGACACATTTACAACACAAAAGACGCTGATGAGGAGTGGTGCAAAGGGATTTAAGGTGGCCTGGGATTACACGTTTTTTCATAGGCTTCAGGGATTCTAGTTTTAATTGGGACCAGAGGTTTATTGGTTTTCCTCTCCTACCTTTTGTGAGATATTTATATGTAAGAAATTTGACAAAGGAGAGGAGATCATTCACTCCATTGAGCCTGTTTGTTTAACTCATAGCTTAGCTCCCCCAATATCTCTCCCTGATTCTTCTTCAAGGTTCTCAAGGTTTGTTCTTCCACTCCATGTCTCGGTAGTTTGTCCCAGAGTCCCAACAACTCTTTATGTAAAGAAGGGTTTCCTGGCTTCGGTTCCCTTCACTTCTACTGGTATTGTCAATTATGTGATTCACCCTTAAGATGAAAAAACGTTGCTGGATCTCCTTTGTCTTTGAGGATTTTAAAGACCTGGATGAGGTCCCCACGCTGTCTCCTCTACCCGAAACTAAACAGGTGGAATTCTCTGGGTGTGTCACAGTAGGACGTGTCCTCAAGTCCTGGCATGCACTTGATCGATCTCTTCTGTAAAGATATAAAACATTCCAGAATAAGAATCTTATATATAAACGTCTATATGTGGAAGTGTGTGTGTCTGTCTATCCGGCCCGAAAGTGAAAGGTGGAGTCAGGGGTACGGGCTCCACCTCCGAGGATACGCAAGTGAGGCCAAAACGTCAGCAAAGCGAAACCTCCGGAGAAAGAGACACTCGCTTAGACGCTAATACAGAAGCGAGGCAAGAACATCGGCAAAATGAAACTTCCGAAGAAAAACAGTTGCTTAGCCGCTGTGATATTTGCCCGGACACCACCAGTCGGAGACCACATCTTTATCAAACTGCTTCTTTATTTTCTTCCAGTTAACACAACACACAGTCCCGCACAACAACACAGTGCCTCCAGCCCCAGTCTCCCTTCTCCTGGGCCTTCTCTTTCATTGTCCCTGGGCCACCTGTACTCTCTCTCCAGGAGCTTCGTCCCGCTCCTGCTCCCAACTCCAGCTCACTGACAGGAGGGAGGTGGCCCCCTTTATCCTCACCCGGATGAGCTCCAGGTGCTCTACCTGACGTCACGTCCTGGTGTGGTGGAAGCATCAGGAGAGCACCCGGAAGCACTCCAGGTGACCCTTGAAGGATTGTCCTCCATGGTTGTGGCGGAAGTAAATAAGTCCCGGGCTCCATGAGGCTCGGGGCGCCCCCTGGCGGTGACCAGAGGCCCCAACGGTCTTGAGCCTCTGTGCTCCCTTTCCGTGGGCCTCTTTTACTCCAGGGCGGTTGCCCCCTCGTGGCCCAGAGGACAAATATGCTGCGACCTAGTCCTTCCAGGCGTCCTGGCCAGGTCTGACCCCCAGCCATGTACGACACCGCTAACACAGAAGCGATGTGAACACGTTGGCGGAATGAAACCTCCTAGGAGAGAGACGCCCAAAGTAGTTCCTTTCAGTTACCTGACATCTCTACATTTCAATTTTTCTTCTAACTTCTTTCAATAGTTTCTAGGACCCCAGGCTTTTTACAGCATGGACTTACACGGCTAGTATAATAAAATACAAAACCAAATGGTACACACATACACTTGAGGGCATCTCATTTGTACTGAAATAAATTCAATTTACGGATGCTGATGTATCTGTGTAACAGATTCACCTCCTAGTAGTCCAAAAGGATCAGTGGGCTGACAAGTGACAGCGGGGACCCTCACTGGTAACCCGATAGGCTCCTTCAGGTGCCATTATGTAGATTAACATCTACAAATGGACAGTGTGGCCCAGTTAAGTGGTACCCTAAACGCAGTTGCTTAGCGGGCATGGAAATAAGAGGAAGATCATGGAGGGAGCAGCGTGAAGATCAGCAGACCTCCTCTGAGTGTTCACAGGATGGCTCCAGTGTGTTGTGTATTATGGACCGCAGACAACATGGCAGCCTTTCATCAGATATGGGGGCTCAGGATTGCTGAAGCTCTGGTGGGACTGCCCAGATCTCCCAAAAGTCTGGGGCTGTCATGATATAGTTTTGTTGCTGATTATCTAAAATTGTTTTTTTCAGAATGCGTATTGGTCTTGGGAGACTATTTTGGGCTCTTAATCGTGAGTTCACGTTGTTAGGTCCGCTTCCCTAAATTTCTAAGAGGTCACGACCTGTGTGGGATAAAAGACTGGCTGGGGTTTGGTGGTTCATTTTTTTATCCGATCTTCAGATACCAAATCTTCTCCGGTGTCTCGTTCGCTTTTTGACCTCTTGCTTGTCTTGATTTTCGTCTCCCGCCTTAACTTCGGTTTCTATTTCTGACTTCCCAGCTTCATCCCTTTTGTGTTCTTCTTCACGCATCTTCTGGTTCTGCTCAGAAAGTGTACCTGTCAGGACGGGGTCTTAGTAGGAGTAATATAAGGGGGTGTTGTGTGGAGAAGGGTGGGTAAGTGGGTGAGCCAGGCCGCCCATGATGGACTGCCCATAGTTCCCTAATGTGCTCCCCGTGTCCTTTTTGTATCGATTTATAATTAAATTAAACATTTTGATACTGTCTTTTGAGGCTGCTGCTGCTCTGGCTAGGCCGACAGGCATTAATATCACATCAGTTTGGACCGCTAGAATTAAGAAGGACATTTTCGATTGAATTCTTCAGCAGCGCTCCGTGGTGTGTTTTACTTAAATTTCCTGAAGCCAAGC
Source organism: Erpetoichthys calabaricus (assembly GCF_900747795.2). Classification (NCBI taxonomy): domain Eukaryota; kingdom Metazoa; phylum Chordata; class Cladistia; order Polypteriformes; family Polypteridae; genus Erpetoichthys; species Erpetoichthys calabaricus. The sequence continues at coordinate 150,610,377 of NC_041404.2, forward strand.
GATCATTGCAGCTTATTTTCCCCTTTGAAATTCACTGAAGCTTGCATTCCACAAAAAGCAGCAAGTGTGAAAGGTGAAGCAGCAGGTTTTGTTACATCATATTTCCTCTGAACCTGACTGTCTGAAATTTTAAATAAATCCAACTGAACCGTAGCCAGGGCTTCTTGTTTTATTTTATTGTAAGCTTTCAGATATTGTTCTCTGGTCCGTGGCACCGCCACCAGCCCGATGATAACTTTAACCTCTGAACCTGTAAGAAATGAGTGAAAACATCGGCCTTGAGAGGTTTGTGTCTGCCGAGTTATGTGCTCTGAGACAAAACACGAGGTAAAAAAGAATTGAGGTCACACACCATAATAGAAATCACCTCCTTCAGTGCTGCATTAGTGACCTCACACACCCCGACGGGACACGCTGGGCCAAAACGGTGGCTGCAGTGTGTTGTCCAGTCCCCGAATTGAGCATCGGTGTGGGGGGACAACACAGCGTCTCACTCTGGATTTCAGGGTTGTGAGAAGTGGAATGAGGGGAGTCGCCAGTAATAAGTGACGGGCGGGGGCACCGATGGCAGTTGGTGACATGCAAAGTTTGTGTAGACGTTGAAAAGTAGAAGTGCAACAACCGGTCTGTGAAGTGTGTTACCAAGTCGCTTGTTGGTTATACTGTAGGCACCTGTAGATCTTCATATTATTTTATAAAAGTTAGCTGGATAGGGGTTGACAAACTATGGTGGGCTGAGCGTCTCATATAATGAATAAAATATAAAGCTAATCCACAGGTTTAGTTCGAGGTCTGTGACAGCGGGACAAGCACCTGATGTCTTCCATGTGCTCTCATTAGCTGCAATTTAGAATAATAACCAGAAACCGACTGGAGAAGAGGGTGGGATAACCAGGAGGTGGCAGAATTACTGAAGCAGCAGTACATCGTGCATTGCTGGGCCTGGAAATTAAAGAAGGAGGTCCGAGAAGAGAAGCCCATCTTAACGTGATAAAGAGGGGACATTCACAGCTCATCGGGATATATGACTTGGTATATCACAGGGCGTTGGCAGTGCCAGTCTGTCAAATTAAGGAAAACTATAAAAAATAATTTAAAGAGTGGCAGATTTTGGGTAGCTAAGGGACAGAGAAATATAGGAAATACTGTGGAGTATCATTAGGCCTCATCCAAGGCGACCTCCACCGTCTGAGATGCAATCGGCCACATTACTGTTGTATGTCCAGTTGGAGCAGAGGGGCAGGTGAGGTGACATGCTCAGGGTCACACAGGTGTCAGAGGTGGGATTGAACTGACAACACACTGCACCTCAGTACCGACCTGTCTGTCTGTCTGTCTGTCTATCTATCTATCTATCTATCTATCTATCTATCTATCTATCTATCTATCTATCTATCTATCTATGTACAGTTAGGTCCATAAATATTTGGACAGAGACAACTTTTTTCTAACTTTGGTTCTGTACATTACCACAATGAATTTTAAATAAAACAACTCCGATGCAGTTGAAGTGCAGACTTTCAGCTTTAATTCAGTGGGGTGAACAAAACGATTTCATAAAAATGTGAGGCAACTAAAGCATTTTGTTTAACACAATCCCTTCATTTCAGGGGCTCAAAAGTAATTGGACAATTGACTCTTTGGCTATTTCATGGGCAGGTGTGGGCAAGTCCGTCGTTATGTCCTTATCAATAAAGCAGATAAAAGGCCTGGAGTTGATTTGAGGTGTGCTGCTTGCATGTGGAAGATTTTGCTGTGAACAGACAACATGCGGTCAAAGGAGCTCTCCATGCAGGTGAAAGAAGCCATCCTTAAGCTGTGAAAACAGAAAAAACCCATCCGAGAAATTGCTACAATATTACGAGTGGCAAAATCTACAGTTTGGTAGAAAGCAAACACTGGTGAACTCAGCAACGCAAAAAGACCTGGACGTCCACGGAAGACAACAGTGGTGGATGATCGCAGAATCATTTCCATGGCGAAGAGAAACCCCTTCACAACAGCCAACCAAGTGAACAACACTCTTCAGGGGGTAGGCGTATCGATATCCAAGTCTACCATAAAGAGAAGACTGCATGAAAGTAAATACAGAGGGTGCACTGCAAGGTGCAAGAATAGAAAGGCTAGATTGGACTTTGCTAAAGAACATCTAAAAAAGCCAGCAGAGTTCTGGAAAAACATTCTTTGGACAGATGAAACCAAGATCAACCTCTACCAGAATGATGGCAAGAAAAAAGTATGGAGAAGGCGTGGAACAGCTCATTATCCAAAGCATAGCACATCATCTGTAAAACACGGTGGAGGGAGGCAGTGTGATGGCTTGGGCGTGCATGGCTGCCAGTGGCACTGGGACACTAGTGTTTAGTGATGATGTGACACAGGACAGAAGCAGTCAAATGAATTCTGAGGTGTTCAGAGATATACTGTCTGCTCAAATCCAGCTAAATGCAGTCAAACTGATTGGGCGGCGTTTCATGATACAGATGGACAATGACCCAAAACATACAGCCAAAGCAACCCAGGAGTTTATTAAAGCAAAGAAGTGGAAAATTTTTGAATGGCCAAGTCAGTCACCTGATCTTAACCCAACTGAGCAGGCATTTCACTTGTTGAAGACTAAACTTCAGACACAAAGGCCCACAAACAAACAGCAACTGAAAGCCGCTGCAGTAAAGGCCTGGCAGAGCATTAAAAAGGAGGAAACCCAGCATCTGGTGATGTCCAAGTGTTCAGGACTTCAGGCTGTCACTGCCAGCAAAGGGTTTTCAACCAAGTATTAGAAATGAACATTTGATTTCCAGTTATTTAATTTGTCCAATTACTTTTGAGCCCCTGAAATGAAGGGATTGTGTTAAACAAAATGCTTTAGTTGCCTCACATTGTTATACAATCGTTTTGTTCACCCCACTGAATTAAAGCTGAAAGTTTGCACTTCAACTGCAGCGGAGTTGTTTCGTTTAAAATTCATTGTGGTAATGTACAGAACCAAAATTAGAAAAAAGTTGTCTCTGACCAAATATTTATGGACCGAACTGTAAAAGGTAATGTGTAAAAGATGACTTGATAGACATGAAAGGTGCTCTATAATCTCTCTATATTTTAAATCCGACGTCTGTCTGTCTGGCTGCTTTTCACGAGAGAACTACTTAACAGATTTAGATTGGGTTTTTTTCTAGAATTTTCTTGAACATTCCAGTTGATTATGCGACTTCTCTCATCGTGCTACAGGATGTATCATAGTTGGCTTGCTAATCCGAGACAGAGGCTGCGGGCCGAAGGGAGGGGGGAAGCATGAAGTCAGGAGTGGGGAGCCGGGCGGGACCCTCCTCACTGTCCTGTTTCACTTCTACGCTGGCAAAGCCTTGGGGGGGGCGTCTAGTAGATGAATAAACAGATATGGAAGTCAGTGTATGATAGAGAGACTGACTGACTGATGGACTGTTGAGAAATAAAGGGATTGTTGTAAAAAAGAAGAAATAACCCCATGAATAGCAGAAATGACGCTCAGTTTCAAACGTATTTAAAGTGGTAGCTCTGTATCATAACAGCACAATACAACCAAACCCATCGTAATAAAGTATAACATAATTTACTGTAACATGACATATTTCCACGTACTGATATAACACGGTGTAACACAGCATAGCCTAACATAGCATACCACGAGATAACATGACATGTATATTAAATTAACAACATAACATGGCATGATGGGCCATAACATGAAGTGTCAAATCATAACATAACAACGTATCATGGGATAACATAAAATAACATTAAGATAATTGAGTTGAATGTAACATGAAGTTGCATAACGCAACATAAGACATGACGCTAACCTGACCTGCCATCGTGCAGTCTGCCTGATCCAGTCGGCGTCTCTGAAGACCCCCTGATCCCCTCCTGACTGCAGTTCATAAACAGCCTCGTCTGGCTGTGGCTTCTAAACGCATGTCATTAAAAATGTCACAAGGCCACACCACTAGGACGTGAAGAGGGAGAAGTGATGTGAGCTGAGAGCAGCACCACGGTGGTCTCGTTTACCATCCGAGCGCTGGATGCGTGGCTCAGATTCGCCTCACTTAGCCCACTTCTCCGTCTTACGAACAGCTCGGTTCAGACTCATGGATTTGTTACTGGCGTCTCTTTTCGTTTTTTTTTTAACACACGAGGACAGTTGCCCAGATCACAGTTTACAGGCTGGGAGGTCGATGTTGAGTTTCTTGCTGGCCTGGCGGGGATGTGCAGGTTTTGGTGGGACGGCCAGAGCTTGGAGAGGAAGACTCGGGGCCTCAGCTTGAGCCAAGCATCACGTCAGGGTGGCTGTGCTTTCCATCGCAGGTTTAATCTGCTGTCCCCGACTTGTACAGTGGAACCTCGGTTCACGAACGTCTCGGTACACGTACAAATCGGTTTACGACCGAAAAGTTCGCCAAACTTTTGCCTCGGTTCACGACCACACACTCGGTATACAAACAAGCCAGGTTCCCTTGCGGTTTGTACATGTTCAGTCTCTCCCTGTGCATTTCCTGTGCAGGGAGCAAGAGATAGAGAGAGAGCGCGACACACACACACACACACACAGGCAGCACACACACAGGCAGCACGAGAGAGAGACACACACACAGGCAGCGCCAGAGAGAGACACACACACACACACAGGCAGCACGAGAGAGAGAGTCAGAGGGGCACACACACAGGCAGAGAGAGAGAGAGACACACACACACACACAGGAGTGCGCTAGAGAGACACACACACACACACAGGCGCTCCTGGCTCGCATAAGAGAGAGAGAGAGAGAGCGAGCGAGAGAGGGAGGGACGCATAAGGTATTTTGTTTTCAGTTCTCTCCCTGTGCATTTCCTGTGCAGCTAGCAAGAGAGAGAGAGAGCGAGAGCGCGAAACACACGCACACACACACAGGCAGCGTGAGAGAGAGCAGTGGACACACACAGGCAGCAAGAGAGATAGAGCAGCACACACACAGGCAGAGAGAGAGAGCCACGCACACGCAGACAGCACCAGAGACAGACGCGCGCACACACAGGAGCGCGCGTGAGAGAGGCGTGCACACACACACAGGCGCTCCTGGCTCGCAAAAGAGAGAGAGAGAGAGAGAGAGAGAGAGAGCTAGCGAGAGAGGGAGGGATGCATAAGGTAGAGAAGGCTTGTTTTTGTTTTAACTTCTGTTTACAGCGATTGGTTCGTAGCCTGCATTGTTGCAATGTTACTTTTCTTGGTGGTTTATTAAATTACAGATTTTTCAAATGTTCATTTTTTCCCCTGTGCTTAAAACTCATTAAAAAAAAGTGTTTTTAGCGAGCGGTTCCTAGCACTATAGCGCGAACTATTTCAGTGTTAGTTTTCTCTGTTGTTCAAGGTTTTCTCAGTGTTATTCAATGTTTTTACATTTAGGTTACTATTACGCTGTGCATTCTATGGTATAATTAACTATATTTGTGCTTAAAAATTAAAAATATATATATATACATACAGTCCGTACGGTCTGGAACGGATTAATTGTATTTACATGCAATCCTATGGGGGAAATTGCTTCGGTTCACAACCAAATCGGTTTACGACCAGAGTTTTGGAACGAATTATGGTCGTGAACCGAGGTTCCACTGTATTTCTAGAATTTGCCGGTCCACCCTGATGCACTTTTGTACATGAGGTAATGTAGATAGATAGATAGATAGATAGATAGATAGATAGATAGATAGATAGATAGATAGATAGATAGATAGATAGATAGATAGATAGATAGATAGATAGATAGATAGATAGATAGATAGATACTTTATTAGGAATGCCCATCCTGTGGGCATGGAGCAGGTAAAAAGCCCGTTGCTTCACATCAAGTAGATGACGTTTAGGTGGAAAATGCAGTTTTTCTGCCTTTCCAGCAGATGCCACTCCCAATCCTGGCAGCTTTGGGCACAAGCAAACAGTGGGGTGCTGTGACGAAGCGGGTCCCCCTTTCCAATTTGGGAGCCTCTCCAACCCAACACCATCGGTCATGAGGAGCTGTGCAATGAGGACAAATCAAACTGAGCAAGGGGACGGTGTAAAGAGGCAAAAGAACTTTTATTAAAACAAAAACAAATCCAAATGGTGTCCAAAGTGCGGTGCTTCAGAATGGGCAATAAATAAAACGCAAAAATGTCCAAACAAGGCCAAAACACGACAATACAAACCTGCAGCAGACCTTGGGGCCACCCCAGCCAAGCACAGCTCCTTCCCAGTCTCTCCAGCACACCCAAGGTTTGCTCAGCTCAGTCCTCTCGCTACCGACCCCCCGTCTTGCTCTGCCCGGTTGTCGGTGGTCCTCCCGTCTTCCTTCTCGCCCTCGGATCCCTAGGGAGGACTCCACCTTGATCGCACCCACTCCTCCACACAGTCAGTGGGCACGATCTGTCCCTCGAGCGCTGATCCTTCACTACACACGGGACCCCCTGATTTCATCTGGCTGGCGGGCTTGTCCACTCTCTTTCACTGCCCCGTTGCCCCACTCTCACTCTCTCAAGCCTTTCTTCCCTTTTCCATCCTTTTCTGTGCTCCGTGGGCACAGTGCCTCGATCCCGCACCGCAGAAAGCTGATAAAGCAGTTGAGAATGATCGGACCCTCGCGTGCAAGGGCGACTCACCCCAATTACCTCATCCACTCCCCACGGCTGCACGATCACGCCCATGGTGACTGGCATGGCCAAATGGATTCTTTAAAAACTGGGTGGAGTGGTGGATCTGGGGTTGCCGGTTCAAATCCCGTAAATGCCAAAAGTGACTCTGCTTCGTTGACCAAGACCCTTAACCTGACATTGCTCCACCCTGGGTATGACATTAATCTGCATCCAGTCCTACAGGGAAGCACCTGGGGGTTGGTGGCAGAATTGGCACTCCAGCCACCATAAAAAAACCTCACAGTGTTCCATTTCATTTGAACTAGCGTGGTGTCACCCGTCCCAGGGCTGGCACTCGGGTCCTAATCTGGGATCCTGAGTTGGTTTGTCATGTGGTGGGTGCGCCTTACTCCTAACCTCACTCTCACCCACCTCTCATTCAGAGTCGCGGACCCACTATACCACAGGTGCCATCCCACCAAAGGGCACACTCACAAACAGTCAGCCTATAAGCTACCACCTTTGAGATTTGAAAGACAAACCTGAGAACATTTCGAGAACATCCAGAACACACATGAGCAGTAGTGTACCCGCAGCGTGCCAGCCCTTTTCAAAAACAAACGGAGCAGAATAGGAAATAACGTGGCCGCCAGGCAAAAAAAAAAAAAAGAGCAACATTAAACAGGAAAAAACGTGTGAGATTTCATTACAAAAGAAAATCAAGGACCAGCGCAAGGACACCAACGCCACAAGAGAAAACCTAATCTGCGCTGACGGGGGGGAAAACTCGCCAACTGCACAGACCCCCCCTAACCCCCCCCCCCCCCCCGACTTGCAACCGAAAATGCCAGCCTGCCCGTTTCTGTGGCAGCGGGGTTAAAGGCCTTCACATGCAATTAAAGGTGATCTTTAAGGGGCACCATAAGGGGCACGCATAGTACCAGGTTAGTGAGCCACTGAGACGAAAAACAGCTTTGTCAGCAAGGGCTAAATTTAACCGGAGAGAGGACAGCCAGCAGTAGTTCTTTCGTTTTACTTGTCACCGATGTCCCTGATGAAGTGACTTTGCCAAGTTCTGAAAGAGGCATTTGGGGCCGAGAGGTTTGAGTTGGGAACCGTAAATCAATCGGCCACTTAAGCCAGCTGGTCCGTCAGACACAGACGAGGAGGGTCCTCTAAACGGCCCTTCGACATTTTGGAGTTGAAGCTCCGCCGACCGAATTCACTTGCAGTGTTGTGTCACAAAACCAGCAGCACCGTAAACAGTCATGTGAGAATGTAAGTGCACCCCATGGAAACTCTTTCAGCACATCTCAACGAACAAACCTTCGATCTTCTCCATGGAAACCCAAAGAAGATGCGGCTTTACAGATGCCCACCCTTGACCTCAGAAGCTGCAGTTACCCCCCCCCCCCCCCCCTTTAGGAGAAGTGGCGTGTTGTTGGCATTTCATAGGCATATTATGTGATGTCATCTCCTGTTGAATTCTGCTCTGTCCTATCTCCTATTACTGTATATTGTATTGAGGATTACTTGTGTTTTGTTCTGTGTATTTTATTGTATTTGCCCCTTTTTTTGACACCCACTGCATACCCAACCTACCTGATAAGGGGTCTCTCTCTGAACTGCCTTTCCCAAGCTTTCCTCCATTTTTTTTTTCCGGGAGTTTTTTCTTGTCTTCCTAGAGACTCAAGGCTGGGGGGCTGTCAAAAGGCAGGGCCTGTTAAAGCCCACTGGGGCACACCTTTTGTGATTCTGGGCGATAGAAAAATAAATTGTACTGTATTGTTGGGCTGAATGGCCTGTTCTCCTCTAGATTGTTTTATTATGACTATTTGCCTATCATATGATTGTATTGTATTGTATTTTCCATAACTGCCCACCTGTCACTCACATCAACTTGGTGACATTTTTGCCAGAACGCCTTCATTTGCATGATGTTTGTGGCTGTTGTGATGTGAAATTCAGCATGTAAGTTGATTAATATTTTGTGTGTCTTCATTTGTAAGTCTGGAGGACTCTTTCAACCAGCCCCCATATGGAGGTCAAACTAGCCAGCTGGCAAACATCAGCTCAACAAATGGTGTTATGGGCAGGTGTGAAAGGCGTTGTGTGCCCGCATTGGTCTGAAGTGTGGCTGCTTGGGATTGGTTTGAATCAGAGGCCATTCTGTAGCACGGCGCCCTCTTGGTGTCTGGGTTTGGATACATTTGCTTGCTGATCCCCCCCCACCCCAACCATCCATCACACATCCTTACCATGAAAAGGACAACAGACTGACGAGCACAGCTCAGTGGCCATATTGGGGCAGGCAAGTGGCCTGCCCTGAAGAATGCAGACTAGAAATGATTAAGGCTTAACTAATAACTACAAGTCTGTGTGCCGCCTGACGCTACAAACACTGTCTCCATGGGGCGGACTTCACAAGTTAGCTCAAGTGAAGAAAGTGAGAGAAGAGAGGAGGAGAGAAATGGAGAGAAGAAAAGAGGACAAGAGAGAAGAGAAAAGGAGAGAAGACAAAAGTAAAGGAGATAAGAGGAAAGAAGAGAAGAGGAGCAAGAGAAGAGAAAAGGAAAGGAGAGAAGAAAAGATGAGAGAAGAGCAAAGGAGAGAAGAGAAAACGAGAGAAGAGAAAAGTGAAGGAGAGATAGAGGAAAGAAGAGAAGAGGAGCAAGAGAAGAGAAAAGGAGAGAAGAGAAAAGGAAAGGAGAGAAGAGAGAAGTAAAGGAGAGAAGAGGAAAGAAAAGAAGAGGAGCGAGAGAAGAGAAAAGGAGAGAAGAGAAAAGGAAAGGAGAGAAGAGGAAAGAAAAGAAGAAGAGCGAGAGATGAAAAAAGGAGAGAAGAGAAAAGGAAAGGAGAGAAGAAAAGATGAGTGAAGAGCAAAGGAGAGAAGAGAAAACGAGAGAAAAGTGAAGGAGAGAAGAAGAAAGAAGAGAAGAGGAGCAAGAGAAGAGAAAAGGAGAGAAGAGAAAAGGAAAGGAGAGAAGAGAGAAGTAAAGGAGAGAAGAGGAAAGAAAAGAAGAGGAGCGAGAGATGAGAAAATGAGAGAAGAGAAAAGGAAAGGAGAGAAGAAAAGATGAGTGAAGAGCAAAGGAGAGAAGAGAAGAGAAAAGGAGGGGAGAGGAGAGAAGAGAAAACGAGAGAAGAGAAAAGTGAAGGAGAGAAGAGGAAAGAAGAGAAGAGGAGCAAGAGAAGAGAAAAGGAGAGAAGAGAAAAGGAAAGGAGAGAAGAGGAAAGAAAAGAAGAGGAGAAAGACGAGAAAAGGAGAGAAGAGAAAAGGAAAGGAGAGAAGAAAAGATGAGTGAAGAGCAAAGGAGAGAAGAGAAGAAAAGATGAGAGAAGAGCAAAGGAGAGAAGAGAAAACGAGAGAAAAGTGAAGGAGAGAAGAAGAAAGAAGAGAGGAGGAGCAAGAGAAAAGGAGAGAAGAGAAAAGGAAAGGAGAGAAGAGAGAAGTAAAGTAGAGAAGAGGAAAGAAAAGAAGAGGAGCGAGAGAAGAGAAAAGGAGAGAAGAGAAAAGGAAAGGAGAGAAGAAAAGATGAGTGAAGAGCAAAGGAGAGAAGAGAAGAGAAAACGAGAGAAGAGAAAAGTGAAGGAGAGAAGAGGAAAGAAGAGAAGAGGAGCAAGAGAAGAGAAAAGGAAAGGAGAGAAGAGGAAAGAAAAGAAGAGGAGAAAGACGAGAAAAGGAGAGAAGAGAAAAGGAAAGGAGAGAAGAAAAGAAAAGATGAGTGAAGAGCAAAGGAGAGAAGAGAAGAGAAAACGAGAGAAGAGAAAAGGAGAGAAGAGAAGAGGACAGGAGAGAAGAGAAAAGGAAAGGAAAGTAAAGAAGAGGAGAGAAGAGAAAAGGAGAGAAGAATAAAGGAGAGAATAGCAAAAGAGAGAAGAGAAAAGGAAAGGAGAAAAGAGAAGAGAAAAGGAGAGAAGAGAAAAGGAAAGGAAAGAAGAGAAGAGCAGAGGAGAAAAGAGAAGAGAAAAGGAGAGAAGAGAAAAGGAAAGAAGAGAAGAGCAGAGGAGAAATGAGAAAAGAAGAGAAAAGGAAAGGAGACAAGAGAAGAGGAGAGTAATGGAGAGGAGAGAAGATGGTAACCTCAGGCCGCTCGAGGTGTCGATGGCGTGGATTTGCTGCGCGGAGCAGAAGCCTTTAGACTGGCAGGTTCCATTTTCTAGTCAATATGCAGAGGCAGGCCTGCTAATGCAAACAGGAGCTTATGGCTGAAAGGGCTCACTAGCTACATGACATGACACTAATATATCAACTGCCATGTGCTCCGAAAGACGCCGCCGCCATTTGCATAATTGCTGTGAATTATTAAGAAAATAAAGTGCACGTCATATTTTCTTGCATTTTAAATTGCCTCGTGCCAGGCTGATAGGAAGCATATTTTAAATCAATATGATAGAAAAATCAATAGTTCACTGAGACACTCCGTCTCGATTAAAGCCAAGGGTGGGCGGTAAATGGCGTTTTGATTTGTTTTGAAATAAAATTATTTCGGTCATTAAGTTTTGCCCGTAGTCTGGCAGCAAGCTACCTGCAAGTATTCAGAATTCCAAGAATCCGTGAGATGCCATTTTGGGGCTTTGTGTCTGGTAGGAGGTGAACAGATGAAGGGACAGCCGTGAAGAATGAATGTGGTGCCTCTAAAAAGTCTTCACCCCCTTGGACGCTGGCACTCAGTGAAGAGCGCATTAAGTCGAATGTGAAGTTATATTTCCCTATACAGTATATGCTGGATACTTTTATGATATATGAACATTCACAAGGAAGGGTGTGTCATTGATTGAGTATTTGCATATTGTGGATGTCCGAGGAGGAGCACAGGCATCCCATTCAGGAAGGAGGAGAGTTTCTTACCCAGAAAGATAGATGGATTGGCCAGCTGGATGAACAAACGACTTTATGATGGTTGGACTAGCGGCAGCTGGATGTTGAGAGCAGTTCCATTTCCCATACACCAAGTGGCAGTGGTCCAGTTGGGACACCTGCAGGGGCGCCTGGGAGTTGGAGTCTGGAGTCCCTGGGTGCCGGTAGAGGGCGCTGTCAGGGGGAGTGTTTCCAGAAGTGCTTCGAAGAAGACAAGCTGTAGCACGAGAGGCATTCCGGGGTCCGATTTGAAAAGGCACCAGTCCATTGCTGGACGGATACACACCCCCCCCCCCAACACACACACACACCCGAGTCAGTTTAGTGTCGCCAATCTACCTAACCTGCATGTCTTTGGACCGCAGGAGGAAGCTGAAGCACCCGGAGGAAACCCATGCAAACTCCCATGGGGCGAGAACCTTGGTCTCCTTACAGCGAGGCAGCAGTGCTCCCACCATGCCCCCTACGCCACCCCTAATGAGTGTTATGCTTTTCTTATGGTGGAAACAAATAGAAAACAAATTTTAACATCAAGTTTGTAAAAACCAAATGAAACGACACCGAGCTGGTTCACCAATTACGAGTTCTGGGTTAACTAAACTCAGATTAGTTGCGTGATTTTCGACTGATTCTGTCTCCCGCTCTTGTTTTGCTCCCCCAGTTTGCTGTCTTACTGGTTTATGCTTTTCCTTAATGGTTCCTTCCATTCCCCGTTGTATTGTCAGCTCTTTAAAAAGCCTTTCTGTATTCCTGCGCCTTCTGAGTATTCACAACACGCAGTACACACATGGCACTTTACATTTGGTTGCTTGAAGACTCGTACTTGTTTTTAAATGATTCGCTTTAAATAGTGCAGTGTGGACGTAAAGAGGTGCAGCAGCTCACATACAGTGCAAAATACTGAATTAAAATGAACGGCAAAAGGCCCGCGTGTGGCGCCCCATAGTGTTTAATGAATAACTGTCAGCTTTACTTTGATTCCCAATGTGGCCACAAGAGGGCGTACCAGCACCCCCAATGCCCACGCTCAACTACACCACGACAGGCCCATGGATAACCATAGGTGATTTTCATTGGCAAACAGTACCCCAATGGTACACAACCCCACCCTTTCCAGTCCTTTCCTTTTCTCCTCTGCTCTCCCCAGGTGAGTTTTGTCCAGCTCCGACTCCGACCCCCCAGTTCAAGTGGAGGCATTCCAACCTGAGCACAATGGTTCCACCAGGGACTATTTCCGGGTCAGAAGGGACCCCAACAGTCCTTGTGATATCAATAATATGAGGGCCATTCAAAAAGTTTCCACACTTCTCTATTTTCGTTGGAGGAGTAGTGATTGGTCGATCTGAGAGTGTCATGTGACTAGTTCTGTCTGGCCAGCCCTTACAGTTTAGTATAACAGTTGGTGGTGAAGATGGCTGTGAATCTTATAAACTGCGCCAAAGAGGAACAGCGGTCTGTCCTACGCATTTTTGTGGGCAGAAGGTGTGCCCATTATTTTAATTAATCTATTATTTACTAATTAGTGAGCATGACGCTAAAGTAGTTGCAGCCTTTCATGATTCAGAGTTGTTTGTCTGGGTGTCTGTGCTGCTCGTTTTTAGTTGTCATTATTAAGATACGATGAAGGGAACAAACTGGACAGAGAAAGTGTAGAAATATAATGAAATCAACAAAAGAGACTTAAGTGTTTATCATCTATAGCAAAAATAGAAATATTTCTAAATGTGTTATAGATGTAAAAATCATCCTGCTGTGCTTTTCTGAATGTACAATAAGAGAAACCAAATTGCAGATACTGCTGTGGGTTGGCACCCTGCCCGGGATTGGTTCCTGCCTTGTGCCCTGTGTTGGCTGGGATTGGCTCCAGCAGACCCTCGTGACCCTGTGTTCGGATTCAGCGGGTTGGAAAATGGAAGATGGTTGGAAATTGCAGATAACATCTGCAGCCACATAGGGGGGGTCCCCACGACCAAGTTTGGGAAGCACTGCCCTAGAGCCCCCTTGCTGACCTTCCTTTCTCAAGACCTCCTGACCAGGCTAATGAGCAGGGACCCCCCCCCCCCCCCCCCCCCCCCCCCCGACTGGGATGCCGATCCGTCCCTCACACTACTTACCTGAACGTGCTTTTGAAATGCCAGTGTACCCTGTGTGCCCCTGCTCAGCGTCACGGTGGCAGAAGAGCAGATGACTAGGTGCCACATTCACAGTTCGCCTGCTTCTGAAAATGGCGAGAATGGCAGGGTTGAACTCAGAACTTCAAGTGTTACGCATTTCCAGCCGCCCTGCTGCTGCTTACGGTGAGGTGGACCAGCAGAACAGATCGGTTTATTCTCCGTTAGCGGGCCTGAACTTAAATTACCAGGCCGTGAAAGAGGCTCCAGCACGTTCTGCACCTCAAAGAATCCGAATATCCACTTGGAGAAGTCTGAATTTAATCAGAGTCTGCGTCGGGCTACCAAAAGCTGTTGATTTATTTCACCGCCGCCTGGTGAGCTCTTGCTGAAGACTGCTAGTGTGAAGTCCTCCATGATAAGCTAATCAAAGATGAGTTAGTCACGGGCCTCAGAGGACGCTGTATTAGCAGAGGGAGGCATGGCGTTGGAAAACCTTACAGTTCATCCATGGAAGGATACAAAATTACCAAAAGGACATTGGCAGAAATGCGCTTAGTGCTGAGCAATGGGTACAGTGGAAAGGAAAGTGAGCAGCGAGCAATCAGAGTTCAGGAAGAAGCCTCGCCGTTGTTTCTACAGTTCTTGGTTTTATTCCCTGAAGAATCACACTGGGTGGCATTTGCTTTGGGGCTTTGAAGAATCCATTCACGTTGTTGATATTTGTGTGTCCCTTCACTGATCTGTCTGCTGTTATCGACCACACGCCATGTGTGACCTCATAACTGCAAGGACTATTTAAGTTGGTGTCATGGTGACATGAGCATTCCAGGTTTTTGGAAAAACAGGACAACCAAATATCACGCCAGCCTTGAACGTTATGATCCGCGCCAAAAGCAATTTGCAAAAACGAGAGAGAAATTCACACATTAGTACAGGAGTTTTCATCTCATCTGCAAAAGCGCGCCACAATTTATCATCATGCAGAATGCGGAAAGTAGGGAACCCGGTGTCACTTCTGTGCCAAAGTAGCGGTGCGGCCGGACGAGAGTGTGTGGGGCTGCAAGGAAGCAAAACCCTGGTGGTGTCGGATGGCGACTATTTCGACAATGGAGTAACGCCTCATTTTAGTGAGTTTCTGGTGAAACAGACTGCAAAATGAAAATGTTCGGCCAAAATTTCACGTAACTTAACGTGAAACAAAATTTGACTGTTTCGCTGATGACTTTTCGTGACTACAATGGTTATTTCGGTGAAGCGCTTAATGCTTTGGGACTCCCAGTCATAACGCCACCATTTTGTTTTGTGTAGGCAGCACCATTTTGTGACTTGGTTTTTGGAGCTGATCCTTGTGACAACTGCATCACCGCTACGAAGTCGAGACCTACCTGGTGTCGGTGTTTGCACAGGGCGGTTGTAGCCAGTAAACGTTTTGATAGTCAGGAATTTCTGTGCAATTCTTTCGACGATGTGTGTGTGGTTTTTTTGTTTAGTATTTTGGGTCTTGACGATTGGTTTCTTGAAATTCTAGCAGTGACCTTTATCGATATTTTTATTCTCTTCATTTACTAATCTGTTCCTTTTTTAAATTCTCTCCATTCTTCCACTTTGGCCAAAGAAAACAGCCCTACAGAACCTGAAATTGAGCACCTGCCTACAGTAACTAGCTCCTGCAAGAAATAGAAAGTATGGCCAGGAATGAAGCAGGAGGAGGAGGAGGAGCAGGAGGATGTTGGGAGCATGTGCTGATTAGAGCTTAGACCCACCACACGATGAACCCCCGGATTGGGATCCGAGTGTAGGTGTGAGTATTTTTTTTTGCCAATGAAGCAGGTTAACTCTGAAACTAAAGCAGAAGCAGAGCCTCAAGTCACGACGACACACAAAACTGCCGGTGCACTGATGTGGTCTTTCAATTGTGCGTAGTTTTTCCATCCCCCTTTGGAATTCATTTATTTAAAATCTTCATTTTTTTGAAATGTTCTTCATTCATTCATTCATTCATTCATTCATTCTCCACTGCCTATCCAAAGCCGGGTCACGGGGTCAAGGGTCCTAGCGGTGAGGCCCAATTGTCCTTTTTCCCAGCCAAATCATACTGTGGGATCCCACAGATTATAAATCCTCCCAGCGAGCCCTGGGTCTTCCCTGGGGTCTCCTCCTAGCTAGTTGTGCCCATAACAATTTCCACAGGGAAGCATCCTGGAAGGAATCTGAACCACCTTAGTTGGCTCTGCCCTGAGTCTCTCTCGGATGTCAAGGCTTCTCACCCTCATCTCTGAGGGAGAGCCCAGCCACTCATTTCGTCCGCTTGTACCCGCCATCTCATTGTTTCAGTCATTACCCAAAGCTCACAACCACAGGTGAGGGTTGGGACGTAGGTCGACTGGTAAATTGAGAGCTTCACCTTCTGACTCAGCCCCTTTTTCACCACGACGGATCGGTGTAGTGATCACATAACTGCGCTGACCGCCCCAATCTGCCTGTAGATCACACAGACCCCTCACTTGTGATCACGTGCCTCCTCCACTTGAGGCAGTAACTCACCATTTTCCTGCTAAGGACCATGGCCTCAGATTTGGAGGTGCTGATCCTCATGCCTGCCGCTTCACACTCGGTCACAAACCATCCTAATGCGTGCCGGAGTTCACAGCCCGATGAAGCCAATGAGCAGGACCTCATGGTCTGGAAAAACAGTGACGTGACTCTAAAATGGACCCCCTCCCTGATAGGAGACAAAGCAGCAGCCCTGGCCAAGTCCCACATCCACTAGAAATTACCCTGATGTTTTTCCGAGTATGCGGACGCGTAAAATCGTGCATCGACTGTAAGTGGAAATGTTACTCTGTGTCAGATTTTCTGGTAGCTCCTTTGGTTTTGAAAACGCTCTTCCCTGATGTGTTTCTTTTGGTACTCCGACCGCTTTGCCGGCCTTCCATTGTGTTCTCTCTTCTCCAAGTCCTAACAAACTCATTCACCCTTCTTCCAGGAGATTCTCTTTCCACAACTGTGGAAGTTTCTTTTTCCTGCACTGATGGCAAAACGTGGAGTTCTGCACAGCAGCGGACATCAAGGGGTTGTGATGAACGAGGGAAAGGTTGCATTCAATTACACAATCGCCGGGAAAGGTCATTAGCTCTGTTAGTCGTATGTACGACTACACGACCTGACAAATGGAGGGCTACTCCGAAAAATCTTCAATGCCGAGAAACCTTTTATGGAAGAAGAAAACTCTGGGACTGAGAATCCGACAAACAGACGGTGTTATCGACAGCTGATCTCACTTTATACGACACCAACACAAACGGGGAACTGAGCACCTACGGCTTGAGGACACCTGGGGGCGCTCCAGATCCCCAAAGACCCAACACAAGCAGGCACTGGACACAAGTTAAAAATGGGAAAACTCTTCTCACAAGCGTTTCCCACTACCACAGCCGCAAGTACAACAAAGCACTGTATGGCACAGCTCTTGTCTTCCTTATCTCACTGGTCGCATTCCTGCATTCCTCCTCCTCCTACCACCCAACTCTGGCTCGTCCATCTGAGGCAAGCAGCTCCTTTTATCTTCCATACTTCCAGGTGAGATAGAAACCCCATGAAATAAGGCTCCCTGGTATCTGTGGCACAAACCCTGGCAGCACCCATGGAACCAAACAGGGCTGAGTCAAAGAACTCCATATCCCATGCTGCCCTGTGGGAATCCGAAGCAATGCTGCAACCCAGGGGGGGCTACCATCTAGCATTCTGGGGGAGATAATTTTCTCCAGGTACTCCGGTTTCCTCCCTCATTCCAAAGACATGCAGGTCAGGTGGATTGGTGATTCTAAATTGGCCCTAGTGTGTGCTTGGTGTGTGGGTGTGTTTGTGTGTGTGTGTCCTGCAGTGGGTTGGCACCCTGCCCAGGATTGGTTCCTGCCTTGTGCCCTGTGTTGGCTGGGATTGGCTCCAGCAGACCCCCGTGACCCTGTGTTCGGATTCAGCAGGTTAGAAAATGGATGGATGGATAATGCCCTGTATACACTCTCTTTCCCTGGGTCATCCATTTCATGGGGCGTCTCAGCCGGGTAAGGCTGCCAGCCAACCATCCCTTACAGGCTGTTCTTTGAGATGTGGTGTAGTGGTTAAAGCTTTGGACTTCAAATCCCGCTACCGACACTCTGTGTGACCCTCAGCAAGTCACTTGACCTGCCTGGGCCACAATTGGAAAACCAAAAGTAATGGAACCGATTGTATTGTAAATGTTATAAGGGACCCTAGATAAAGGAGTGTCAGCCACATAAGGAAATGTGCACGTAAATGGAAATCTCCTCACAAACAAACGTCACAGTGTTATGTTACCCTCACTTCTTCTGTTTCTCTTCTCGGTACTCAAATGTGGCACTTGGTGCCACTGCCCACCTGCCAGGTTGTTCTGCCTGCCTAAGGTAAAGTCACCTCTGATGGAGGATCGCAGGAATCGTCAGGTAGAGGGGTCCTTTCATCGGATCGGCTGGCCCAGCTCTGACTCAGAATAGGGGGAGGCAGCTTGATGGCTGAGGTCTCCAGGACTCTGAACAAATCTAAATCATATTATGGGATGTCATCTACTGTTGAATTCTTCTCTGTCCTTGTAATATTTCTATTGCACTATTGTATTGTATTGAGGATTACTTGTGTTCTGTTCTGTGTATTGTATTGAATGTACCCCCCCCCCACACCTTTTTTTTGACACCCACTGCACACCCAGCGTACCTGATAAGGGGTCTACCTTTCCCAAGGTTTCTTCCATTTTTTTCCCTACAAGGGTTTTCTGGGAGTTTTCCATTGTCTTCTTAGAGAGTTAAGGCTAGGGGGCTGTCAAAAGGCAGGGCCCGTTAAAGCCCATTGTGTGATTTTGGGCTATATAAAAACAAATTGTATTGTATTGTGTTATGTACAAGTAGCTGGGCAACGTGGGCACAAGTTGGCTGGGTGAAGGTATTTGCCCCCACAATTTAAAGGCTTCATGTGATGTTAATAAAATCTGCACACACGCGCTCCAAAAAACATTCCGAGTCCCTCTCCAGTGCTAGACACTGCCAGCTGGGTTAGATGACACGAGTATTTACATCAGTTCTGCTACTGAAAACTTCAAAACTGCAGGGAGCAGCTCAAAGATGGCAGTTTATGCTCAGAAGGAAGCAAGCCATGTACTGTACAGCAGGAAGGCCCGATGGAAATAGACTGGAAGAGATGGTGAAAAAAAATTCCTGGACTGAGAGAGAGAGAAATGCTAACAGTGCATGGCAGAGGTCTCCTAAGAGACCCCAGGTTAGTAATCCACTCAGTCGTGAGAAGCAGTGTGCTGGAGAAGCTGCTTGCAGACCCCAGGGAGCAGTTATATTAAGTGCAGAGGACGTGGCAGACAGAAAATGGGAGCCGGGGCTTAGAATCAAGTCAAGGAGTCAGTAAGGAAGAGTGGATGGCATCAGAAGCAGGACCAGTGCCAAAGAGCCCTTGACGGCCTCGTTAATGCTGATGCCACTGCTGGGCATATCGTGACAGCCTGCTGACAGTTTGCCGGGTCTTGTCTTCAGGCCGCTACTTCTTCTTGCTATTTGCTCTTTGCCCCTCTTTTGTATGCCAGTGGATCCACGAGTAGCCCTTCTTTGCCTACTGTTTACCCCTCACCCCTCATTTTTTTTTTGGCTTAACCCCACCTCATTCTTTTTGTCCTGCTGTTTCTTTTTTCTGGACCTTCATTTTTGTGTATACAGCACTCTCCCTGGCCCCTCCCTTCTGTTTTCTGTTGCTCCACCCTTACTGTTCCTTATAGGGGCTCTTTCCCCCTGCCCCATCCCTTCAGTTTTCTATGGCTCCGCCCCTACTGTTCCTTTCAGGGGTTGTTTCCCCCTGGCCCCTCCTTTCCGTGTTCTGTTGTTCCGCCCCTACGGTTCCTTTCAGTGGCTCTTTCCCCTGGCCCCTCTTCTGTTTTCTGTGGCTCCACCCCTACTGTTCCTTTCAGGGGCTCTTTCCTAACCTGGCCCCTCCCTTCTGTTTTCTGTGGTTCTGCCCCTACTGTTCCTTTCAGGGGCTCTTTCCCCCGGCCCCTCCCTTTTGTTTTCTGTGGCTCCACCCCTACGGCTACTATCAGTGACTCTTTCCCCCGGCCACTTCCTTCTGTTTTCTGTGGCTCCACCCCTACTGTTCCTTTCAGGGGCTCTTTCCTACCCTGGCCCCTCCCTTCTGTTTTCTGTGGCTTCGCCCCTACTGTTCCTTTCAGTGGCTCTTTCTCCCTGGCCCCTCCCTTCTGCTTTATGTGGCTCCACCCCTACTGTTCCTTTCAGTGTCTGTTTCCCCCTGGCCCCTCCCTTCTGGTTTCTGTGACTCCACCCCTACGGCTACTATCAGTGACTCTTTCCCCTGGCCCCTCCCTTCTGTTTTCTGTAGCTCTGCCCCTACTGCTCCTATCAGTGGCTCTTTCTCCCTGGCTCCTCCTTTCTGTTTTCTGTAGCTCTGCCCCTACTGTTCCTTTCAGTGGCTCTTTTTCCCTGGCCCCACCCTCTGCTATATGTGGCTCCACCCCTACTGTTCCTTTCAGTGGCTCTTTTTCCCTGGCCCCTCCCTTCTGCTTTATGTGGCTCCACCCCTACTGTTCCTTTCAGTGGCTCTTTTTCCCTGGCCCCTCCCTTCTGCTTTATGTGGCTCCACCCCTACTGTTCCTTTCAGTGGCTCTTTCCCCCTGGCCCTTCCCTTCTGTGTTCTGTGGCTCCGCCCCTACTGCTCCTATCAGTGGCTCTTTCTCCCTGGCTCCTCCTTTCTGTTTTTGTAGCTCTGCCCCTACTGTTCCTTTCAGTGGCTCTTTTTCCCTGGCCCCTCCCTTCTGCTTTATGTGGCCCCACCCCTACTGTTCCTTTCAGTGGCTCTTTTTCCCTGGCCCCTCCCTTCTGCTTTATGTGGCCCCACCCCTACTGTTCCTTTCAGTGGCTCTTTTTCCCTGGCCCCTCCCTTCTGCTTTATGTGGCCCCACCCCTACTGTTCCTTTCAGTGGCTCTTTTTCCCTGGCCCTTCCCTTCTAATAATTCTTTTTGCTTTGCCCCTTATTTCTGTGTTCTGGTGGCTATCCTTTTTTTGTGTCTGTCTCTGCTTGTTGTCCCCTGACCCTACATTTCATTCTCTGTGACTCCCCACAAGGACATTTTTTTGCCTGCTGTTTACCTAGCATACTCATTTATGTGTCTGTGACACAAGCAATTCTGGGACTCAGGTGCTAGAAGTGGATGTGGACAAAGCTAATGACCTGAACCAATTTTTAATAGATTTCTCCTTCCACTGCCACCTTCTTCCATTGACCAGACTCCACACACCATCCCTACTAGATTAGATTATTTATTTACTAAGGGGTTCGCCCCCTGCTCGCTTCGCTCGCCAGCACTCCCAGCCTGTGCTCTGCGCCAGCCACTTTGCGTCTCTGCTGCTTGCGTTCTGAAGCGGGGGGGCTGAACACAACCCAAGGAGACGCAGTCGCTCCTCTGAAACCCCCTGTGCCATACAGTTCAAAGAGAGGCCCGTATCCAGGTAGGTTGGGCGTGTAGTGGGTGTCGAAAAAAAAAGGGGGCAAATACAATAAAATACAAGAACAGAACACAAGTAATCCTCAATACAATATAACCATCCATCCATCCATTTTCCAACCCGCTGAATCCAAACACAGGGGTCTGCTAGAGCCAATCCCAGCCAACACAGGGCGCAAGGCAGGGAACCAGTCCCGAGCAGGGTGCTAACCCACCGTAGATATAACCATCCATCCATCCATTTTCCAACCCGCTGGATCTGAAAACAGGGTCACGCTGGAGCCAATCCCAGCCAACACAGGGCAGGAACCAATCCCGGGCAGGGTGCCAACCCACCGCAGGACACACACAAACACATCCACACACCAAGCACACACTAGGGCCAATTTAGAATCGCCAATCCACCTAACCTGCATGTCTTTGGACTGTGGGAGGAAACCGAAGCGCCCGGTGGAAACCCACGCAGACACGGGGAGAACATGCAAACTCCATGCAGGGAGGACCCGGGAAGCGAACCCAGGTCTCCTAACTGCAAGGCAGCAGCGCTACCACTGCGCCACCGTGCCGCCTTCCAATATAACCATACAATAGAAATATTACAAGGACATATCACATAATACGATTTGGATTTGTTCAGCAGTGACCCTCGGAGTGGAGTGGCTTCAGGTCGAGTCTCTTAATTGTCGTCGAGTGGCCCATACAACAACAACATTTATTTCTATAGCACATTTTCATACAAAAAAGTAGCTCAAAGTGCTTTACATGATGAAGAAAAGAAAAATAAAAGACAAAATAAGAAATTAAAATAAGACATTAGTTAACATAGAAAAAGAGTAAGGTCCGATGGCCAGGGGGGACAGAAAAAACAAAAACAGGGGTTCCAGGCCACAAGACCACCCAGTCCCCTCTGGGCATTCTACCTCACATAAATGAAATAGTCCTCTTTGTATTTAAGGTTCTCACGGAAGGACTTGATGATGATGGTCATGCAGACTTCTGGCTTTTAATCCATCAATGCTGGAACATCACGGTGCTTGCGCCACCACCAAAAGGACACTGGAAAAGGAAACAGAAGAGAGAGTAGGGGTTAGTACAAATACATAGAACAGTACATAGAACATCTGAGGAGAGACCTGACACTTCCCATCCAATCTAACGGAGTCTGGGTGGTCTTCTCAGGAAGAATGGGACAAACTGCTCAAATTCAGGGGTGCAAAGGTTGTAGAGACTCAAAAAAAAAAACGAAGACTCAAAGCTGGAATGGCTGCCAAAGCGGCTTCTACAAAGTACTGAATCAATGGCCTGCATGCTTATATAACAGAGAGATTTCACTTTTTTGAGTTTTCATAAATCTGCCAACCTTCCTGAAAACATTTTATCACTTCGTCATCATGAGTGATCAGGCGTAGATTGATGGGTAAAAATGGCATATGCGGCCTATCCATTGAAATGTAAGTGTGCAGCACAGTAAAGCGTGCAGAGAGTGAAGGGGTCTGAGAACTCTTCTGAATCCGCTGTAGGTGGGCTTGTCATGTGACCAGTAAGCAGGCCACGACCTTTGACAAACCAAAATAACAGAACCCAAAACATCACAATAAAAATTACCAAACATCCTCCAAACCCCAGAACGCCAAAGCCACAGCAGGACCCTTTCCAGTCTGCGCTCTACGCTGCCAGCCACAGTCTACGAAGGTGGCACACAGTGCCACGCTGCACTCCCACCACTTTGTTTATTTTGTTTGTTCTTTTTTGTACCTCTGGAGACATCAGGCCTTGGGTGGGGGGGTGGGTATTGTGTCTCAGATGGGTGCTTCATGCCCATCTCAGCCTGCTTACACAGTCACCCTCCCAACATCAGGCGCCCCACTTCCTGACACAAAATTCATGGCATCACTTTGAAATATTAACGGGAAAAATTGATTTGCAAGTCAACAGCCTGAAATTTGCAGCATTTTATAAAATGACGGTGGCCTAGAACATCTTGTAACTATTGTTTGCCCCCATTTCTGTTTTTGGCAAAAAAAAAAATGCCCAATACATGGAAGTGGAGTACTGCATTTTAAAAAGCAAAGCCTCCATCTGCTCAGTGGAAGCCTGCTGGAGAAGTTCACCAACGCTGCACTTTTGGGGTCCTTCATGTGGTGGACGGACTCCAGACAGCAGGCAGGTCATTGTGTCTGCCTGTTCTCACAATTCGAAAAGCCGATCTGTTGTCTTATTTTAAGTGAAGATCTGGTGGTGAGCGGGTGGTGCGGCACCACAGATCCAGAGTCCTGGGTTCAAATCCGCCATTTGGTTGTTGTCCGTGTTTCCATTTAATTGCTTGGCGGACGCTTTTATCCAAAGCGACTTACAAAGGAGGTCAACATCATCGAGTAACATTAGGCTGGGGTCTGCTTGTTCGATAAGTGTAGTAGGACAGGTGACAAAACAAAAGCTGATTTGTCACAAGTGAAAAGAGAAAATAACAATCATAGACTAACAATCGGTAAGACAATTAAACTTCAACAACAAATTAACCAATGACGTGAAAGATCACAGAGCACTCAATTTGACAGAAATTCACAGAGAGGGGTCTTCAGTTGCTCCTTGAATCCATTGTGGGAGTCAGCAGTATGGATGGAGGTGGGCAGCTCAATCCACCAACTGGAAACTACACAGTTAAAGAGTCTGGACTGAGACTTGGTACACTGCAGAGGTGGCATCACCAGACACTGTGCCCTGGCAGACCTGAGCAGGTGAGAAGGAGCAGAGCACCTCACCAGTGTCTCCATTTACTCAGGTGCTGACCCGCTGACCACTCTGTTTTGAACGTAGTGCCTGCTGCCACGCGATGCAGCGACCTGAAGAGTGCAGTGACACATGCCTTGTGGCCTGCAGAGGGTGCCTTTACCTCGCACTACCATTAAATGGAATAGGAACCCGTGCCCCCATTAAGTCATATAAAGTGTTACCACACCCTGGCATTTGAGACCCCCCCAGCCACTGACCTGCTTAGTCCTGGGTGTTTAAATTTCTGCCTCCATTACTTTCCACTCTGTAAATGTCTGCCAGTTTGACAACAGCTGGAGTTCAGCTAACTGGCGACTTTGTTAAAGACGTGCCAACTGCACCCAGACAGGATCTGAGCCACTGTGCCACCTGCAAAGTAAAAGAATACTGTCAAACCCATTGCAGTATCGTAGGACACTGATGCCAATCCAGCAGCATCGGGCACAAGGCAGGAACCAGTTAGACCGAGTGCCAGTCCATCAAATTGTCTACTCACATATAAAAGAGGATCAATAAAGTTGATCTCATCTAATCGAATAAGAGATCACTTTGGACCTGCCAGCTAACCAATCACCTGCCTTGTGTTTTGGCAGGAAGGGAAATCCACTGGGAGAACGAGCAGACGCCACATGGCTGGCACAGGGCTTACATGGTGGCCAGTAATGTGTGCCACTAAGCCCCCCTGAAATAAAATTCTCAAAGTTGAAAGATGTCAGTAAATAAGTCCACGAAGGAGCTCTTGTCCAATTGTGAGGGCTGCTCAAAAATGAAAGCCCTGTGTTTTTATGCCTATTCATACTGTGAGGGTCCGCCCGCCAAGGTAGTGATTCTTCCTTTTTTTTTTTTCATTGTAACCAGCTATGTTATATGGGTGGGAGACGGTGGCACTGACCAGAAAGCAGGAGACAGAGCTGGAGGTGGCAGAGTTACCGATGTTAAGATTTGCATTGGGCGTAACGAGGATGGACAGGATTAGGAATGAGGACATTATCATGTATCAGTATGCTGCTGCTGGAGTATGTGAATTTCCCCTTGGGATTAATAAAGTATCTATCTATCTATCTATCTATCTATCTATCTATCTATCTATCTATCTATCTATCTATCTATCTATCTATCTATCTATCTATCTATCTATTAGAGGGTCAACTCAGGTTAGACGGTTGGGAGACAAAGTCAGAGAGGCGAGATTGCGTTGGTTTGGACAAGTGCAGAGAAGAGATGCTGGGTATAATGAGAGAGGGGTGCTAAGGATAGAGCTGATAGGCAAGGGGAGGAGAGGAAGATCTAAGAGAAGGTTTATGGATGTGGTGAGAGAGGACATGCAGGTGATGGGTGTAACAGAGCTAGATGATGAGGAAAAGAAGATATGGAAGAAGATGATCTGCTGTGGCAACCCCTAACGGGAGCAGCGAAAGAAGAAGAAGAAGTAACCTCTGGCTCAAACAATATTATTTGACCTTGGCCACCACCACCAACCCTGAGTGCCAGCCTTGTCCAGAAGTAAAGCGGTGTGACCGACTGAAGTGAAATGCTTTATATGTCCACCACCAGCCCCCCCCTATTTTAAGTCTGTGACTAGTTGACTACTGAGAGAGCAATCTTGAAAGCCGGAGGAACTGCAGGACGATTCCCATAATGCAATGGGAAGAGGAGCGAGGCTGTGGGAACAGTTAAGTAAGCCATGCTGCATTCCATCAATGGTCCTTGCCATACCACCTTACACCATCTGCCTACCCTTACCTTTTATAGGTGCCCCTGAACCTTTTGAGGGTCTCCTCTCTCTTCAGCTTCTGTCCTCTCTGCTTCTGTCCACCTGAGCCCCAGTTTGCCCAGCAGCAGTAGCACCTACTGGGTTTATTCATTGAACTGGTGTTAACACCTCAAATACCCCACAAAAGTGCTGCTGAGAGTCTCACTACAGTAAACCTGGATTGTAGGTTTGGGGGTCTGTTACAAACGTTTGGGGAATAAGCAAAATTATTCTGAGTCAAACAGTGAAACCAAATTAGAATGAACTGAAGCCAAAATAACTGTCATCAAGAACCCCGGGGTCAAGTCCCACCTTGTTGCCTCACAGTTACCCCTGTAGGGGTTCCTCTTACACTTCACATAGTTATGTGGGTTTAGTGCCAGTGGTGTTTATGCATGAAGAGCCAGTGGGCACAGCCCCAGCAGATGGGCTATAAAATAAGTCATCGAAGAAGAAGAAGAAGAAATAGAAAAAAGAAGAAGAAGAAGAAGGCATTGAATTTACATAGCGCTTTACATAGATGGGGGGAGCCACTTCATCCATCAACAGTGTGCAGCATCTACCTGGCGGCCATTTTTTGCCAGTGTACTGACCACACTTTAGTTATTGGGTGGCGAAGTGGTGAGAGAGATAGTTAGCCAATTAGAGATGGGGGTGATTAGGGGGCCGGAATGTCCAAACCGTGATGGGGACCTCTAGTCGTAAGCTTAATAAGCATACCTGGAGAAAAGGTGCAACAAATTGAACCCAGGACCCTGGATCCAGTAATGGCGCATTGTTAATTGTGTTCTTACTCCTACTCTTTTTATGCTTGCATGGACTGGGTGTTGGGCAGGGTCATGGGGTCCAGTGGCTGTGGGGCATCTGTTGGTGAAGAGACATTCACGGATCTTGACTTTGCTGACGATGCTGTGATCTTTGCGGAGTCAATGGAGGCTCTGATCGGGGGTCTCGAGAGTCTGAATGAGGGGTCTGAGTGTCTGGGCTTGCGAGTGTCCTGATAAAAACCAAAGATCCAGGTCTTTAATGACCTCTTGGGCACGGCAATCAGCAGTGTGTTTGTCTGCAGAGAGAGTGTCGACCTCGTCGAGAGGTTTAGTTACCTCAGCAGTGACATTCATGTCTCAGGTGACTCTTCCTATGAAGTCAGTAGACGGATTGGGAGAGCATTGGGGGGTCATGAGGTCGCTGATAAAGGGATGTGTGGCATTCCTGATATTTCTGCAAAAGGACGAAGGTCCAAGTCTTTAGAGTCCTGGTGCTTCCAGTCTTGCTATATGGTTGTGAGACATGGACGCTATCCAGTGACCTGAGATGAAGACTGGACTCCTTGGAGAATCCTTGGGCACTGCTGGTTTGACTTTGTGTTGCTCATGGAGTCCCGAATGAGGCACATGACCTACATTGTGAGGGAGCATCAGTTGCAGGACTAAGGCCATGTAGCATGATTACCCGAGGATGATCCGGCTTGCAGAGTGGCTGGACCAGGCCAAGGGGACATCCATGGAACACCTGGCTGCCACAAATAAAGGGTCATTTCTGGAGGGTGGGATTGCACCGCATGTGTGCCCTGGGGGATTGCCAATCAGGATCCCAAACTGTTGTTGTCATGTGGTAGGTGTGACAATGTTCTGTACCAGTGCATGCCCCCCGACCTGACCTGACTTGCTAATAAAATAAGGCCGAGCCAAACCAGCATATTTTCCAGATCCTCATTTTCTGAGCTAAACCACTTGGCAATGGCTGATCCAAGTGAGGACCCTAATGGGTTGCCGTCTACTGGACGAGTTGTGGCCTCCTGCAGGCTGAGTTCTGTGTATCACCCAAAATGTGCAAAATTAGGATAAACGTGACCAGTAACAGTTCTGCATCAGGAGCCAGTGGCTCACAGCTCCACCCAATGTGATGCCAAGTAAGTAATATGCATCAGTCAGTAACTCCACTTACTGTAGTATTAGCATGTTTATAATGGCTTTTCATAAGACTTAAAATTTTAAAAAATGATAAATGAGAGGAGACCCTTCAGTCCATCTAGCAGGTTCCTTTAGCTAAAGGCTCCACCAATCTGCCACAACATTCAGACCACTGAATGTGAATAACGTCGATGATCTCGTCACAGTGGCACCTGTCATATTAGGCAGTGGGTGAACAGTCAGTTCTTGAAGGTGATGTGTTGGAAGGAGGAAAAAGTGGGCAAACATTAAGGATCTGAGCGACTTTCACAAGGGCCAAATGGTGATGGCTAGACTATTGGGTCAGAGCATCTCCAAAATGGCAGGTCTTGTGGGGTATTCCTGGTATATGGTGGTTAGTACCTACCAAAAGTGGTCCAAGGATGAACAACCGGTGAACCCACAACAGGGTCATGGGCACCCAAGGCTTGTAGATGTGCATGGAGATAGGAGAAAAGCCCATCATGTGCACGGACAGTTGTGTGTGTAGTTGATGATCTCATTATGGCACCTATCAAGAGGTGGGATATGTTAGCCAGCGGGTGAACAGTCAGGTGATGTGTTGGAAGAAGGGAAACTGGGTGAGCGTTAAAGATCTGAGCGACTTTCACAAGGGCCAAATGGTCATGGCTAGACTATTGGGTCAGAGCTCCTCCAAAATGGCAGGTCTTATGGGGTGTTCTTGGAATGCAGTGGTTAGTACCTACCAAAAGTGGTCCAAGGAAGGACAACTGGTGATCTGGTGATAGGGTCATGGGCACCCAAAGCTCATTGATGCACGTGGGAATCGAAGGCAAGCCCATCATGTGCACAGACAGTTGTATGTGTAGTTGATGATCTCATTATGGCACCTGTCTTGGGTGGGATATGTTAGGCAGCGGGTGAACAGTCAGTTCTTGAAGGAATGTGTTGGACGCAGGAAATATGGGCAAGCGTTAAGTATCTGAGCGACTTTCACAAGGGCCAAATGGTCATGGCTAGACTATTGGGTCAGATTATCTCCAAAATGGCAGGTCTTGTGGGGTATTCCTGGTATATGGTGGTTAGTACCTACCAAAAGTGGTCCAAGGATGAACAACCGGTGAACCCACAACAGGGTCATGGGCACCCAAGGCTTGTAGATGTGCATGGAGATAGGAGAAAAGCCCATCATGTGCACGGACAGTTGTGTGTGTAGTTGATGATCTCATTATGGCACCTATCAAGAGGTGGGATATGTTAGCCAGCGGGTGAACAGTCAGGTGATGTGTTGGAAGAAGGGAAACTGGGTGAGCGTTAAAGATCTGAGCGACTTTCACAAGGGCCAAATGGTCATGGCTAGACTATTGGGTCAGAGCTCCTCCAAAATGGCAGGTCTTATGGGGTGTTCTTGGAATGCAGTGGTTAGTACCTACCAAAAGTGGTCCAAGGAAGGACAACTGGTGATCTGGTGATAGGGTCATGGGCACCCAAAGCTCATTGATGCACGTGGGAATCGAAGGCAAGCCCATCATGTGCACAGACAGTTGTATGTGTAGTTGATGATCTCATTATGGCACCTGTCTTGGGTGGGATATGTTAGGCAGCGGGTGAACAGTCAGTTCTTGAAGGAATGTGTTGGACGCAGGAAATATGGGCAAGTGTTAAGTATCTGAGCGACTTTCACAAGGGCCAAATGGTCATGGCTAGACTATTGGGTCAGATTATCTCCAAAATGGCAGGTCTTGTGGGGTATTCCTGGTATATGGTGGTTAGTACCTACCAAAAGTGGTCCAAGGATGAACAACCGGTGAACCCACAACAGGGTCATGGGCACCCAAGGCTTGTAGATGTGCATGGAGATAGAAGAAAAGCCCATCATGTGCACAGACAGTTGTGTGTGTAGTTGATGATCTCATTATGGCACCTGTCAAGAGGTGGGATATGTTAGGCAGCGGGTGAACAGTCAGGTGATGTGTTGGAAGAAGGGAAACTGGGTGAGCGTTAAAGATCTGAGCGACTTTCACAAGGGCCAAATGGTCATAGCTAGACTATTAGGTCAGAGCTCCTCCAAAATGGCAGGTCTTGTGGGGTGTTCCTGGAATGCAGTGGTTAGTACCTACCAAAAGTGGTCTAAGGAAGGACAACTGGTGATCTGGTGATAGGGTCATGGGCACCCAAAGCTCATTGATGCACGTGGGAATCGAAGGCAAGCCCATCATGTGTAAAGACAGTTGTGTGTGTAGTTGATGATCTCATTATGGCACCTGTCTTGGGTGGGATATGTTAGGCAGTGGGTGAACAGTCAGTTCTTGAAGGGAATGTGTTGGATGCAGGAAATATGGGCAAGCGTTAAGGATCTGAGCAACTTTCATAAGGGCCAAATGGTGATGGCTAGACTATTGGGTCAGAGTATCTCCAAAATGGCAGATCTTGTGGGATGTTCCTTGTGGTTAGAACCTACCAAAAGTGGTCCAAAACAGACAACTGGTGAACCAGTGATAGCGTCATATGTGCCCAAGGCTTGTTGATATGCATGGAGAGCGAAGGCTAACCCATCTGGTCTGATCCCACAGAAGAGCTACTGCATTACAAATTGCTGAAAAACGTAATGTTGGCCATGAAAGGAAGGTGTCAGAACACACAGGGCCTCAGAGTTTTCTGTGGAGCCCACGCTGGCCCCTGTCCACCATTGAAAGCACCTACAATGGGCATGTGAGCATCAGAACTGGACCTTGGAGCAAGGAAGACGGTGCCCTGCTCTGATGAGTCATGTTTGCCTGGGTGCCTGTGCGTTGTTTACCTGGAGAAGAGGTGGCAGCAGAGTGCATTCTGGGAAGAAGGCAATGCATGCTGGGATACCGTGGGTACTGGCCTTCTTGTGGATGTTAATTTGACCTACAGATTGGTGCAGACCATGTTCATCATGGCAAAGGTATTCCCTGGTGGCAGTGGCCTCTTTCAGTGGGGTAATTGTTCAGGAATGGTTGGATGGACATGACAAAGAGTTCAAGGTGTCGACTTGGCCTCCAAATTCCCCAGATCTCAATCTGATCGTGGATCTGTGGGAAAATCATTCTGATCCATGGAGGTCCCATCCCCACCTCAGGTTCAGGTCTCAGTTTCAGTTCTTTCTTCTGTAAATGCACACTTTGGGGTGGCTTTGCTGAGCAGTGATAGGAGGTTTCAGTTCTGTCCCTGTGGGGTGTCCATGTGGCATCAACATGGCTGGATTTTCCTCCAACACCCCCATGCTGGTTAGATTGTGAAATGTGTGAGGTGGTCCTGTGATGGACTGGCTTCATCCAGAGCTTTTTCTTGTCTTCTGTGCAGTTTGCCAGAAACTGCTCTCCCCCTTCATCCCACTCCTGACCCCCGGTGCCCCTCAAGTGGAATAACCGCTTTGTGACAGTGTATACTTTTACTCATCCATCTTCTAAACCCACCAATCTGGAGTAGGGTTGTGGGAAAGCTGGCGCCTGTCCCAGTAAGTATAGGGTGCAAAGCAGGACGGGGCACCAGTTCGTCACAGGGTGAACACAAACACACATATCAAGGGCCTGTTTGGCACTGCCATACTCGTCTGACCTGCATGTCAAGGTCCATGTCAAGAGGCAGGGCCTGTTAAAGCCCATTGCGGCACTTCTTGTGTGATTTTGGGCAATACAAAAATAAATTGTATTGTATTGTATTGCTGTGGTGGGTTGGCACCCTGCCCTGGATTGGTTCCTGCCTTGTGCCCTGTGTTGGCTGGGATTGGCTCCAGCAGACCCCTGTGACCCTGTGTTCGGATTCAGCAGGTTGGACAATGGATGGATGGATGGATGGATTGTATTGTATGTCTTTGAACTGTGGCGTTAAACCAAAACACCTGATGGAAACTCATGTGGACGCGAGGAGAACATGCAAACTCCACATCAGAATTACCACATAGACATGAACTCCTATTATACTTGTATTCACGTTAGTTCACTGATTACCTAACCTGCATATTCATTTTAGTGTCACTGCCAAATGGTTGCCCATCCTGGCATGTCCATCACAGGGCAGCCCCACTTGATATAACGGGCCAGTTTAGAGTCACCAGTGGGCCTCCCAGAAGCTGTGAGACGGCAGAACCTACCACTCTGCCCCCATGCCAGCCACTCATAAATTTTTTTTTTTTAGTTTCCACCGTGCCAGGGTGCCTTGAATAGACGTGGTGTGGGCAGCTCATTTATGAAACAGTCCGAGGCTGCAGCAGATGTTAAGATTTAAGCCACAGCCCTTTGAAATGAAGCACATGGAGTGTCTGCCATTCTTCTTGAACCCCCTTTCACTTCCAGGGAGGGCGTCGGGGGCACACTGTGAGTCGTCACGTTGGGCGCATGAGCTTGGTAGCTTACTTGTCTGTCTATGTATATATATATATATATATATATATAATTTTTTTTTTTTAAACCAGGCCTTCCTGTCAGTTCTTTTTAGCGCCACTTTAAAGCCCCTCTTTCTGACAGGCAAACCAAATGAAAAGATATGGCCAGTCAGGGAAAAGTAGAAGCCTAAACATGGCCGTGGGGTTTTCATTTACAGTTAGGGCGCAGCAGACACAATTACAGCTGGCAGAGGCTCCGGAGAACGAGAGCGAGAGCAAAGGGAGCACGCGAAGGGGAGAGACAGAGAGAAGCCTCTGGCGTGAAATGTGTGGGCCGCTCATCGGGAAGAGGATTTTTAATCAGCACGTGTCTGGCAGCCCGAACTCGGGAAGGGAAATGAGAAGGCTGAGCTCCCCGTACGTCACGGCACACAGGGCGAGGGGAAATATGATGAAGCGCTTAATGATGATGGAGCCCCTTCTGCAGTGCAGCAGGTCATGGGGGCGGACAGTCTTCGGTGACAGGAGACGCCGCTTTGCACCAGCTAATGATGTCAAGCTGCACTCTAAAGGTCATCTGAACTTTTGTTAGCGCAGTGGGGGAATGCAGAACAGGCAGTGGTCATATCACAAACACACACACACACACACATATATTTATTATGACATGCCATCGTCCCCATGGAAGAGCCACGGGGCTAACTTAATGTCACCTCAGTGATCAAGGAGGCACCTGGACCGAGCTCTTGGAGTTGGGACACGGTGCAGGTGAGCCACATTAGGACATCCAACAGCCGTCCAGTTCTGAGTGGTGTGTGAGGTAAAGAATCAATCAGCTAATTAATTATCAGCTTTGCCATTTGACTTGTATCAAAGCACACTCATTTTACGATACAGAATAATACAATTTATTGATAAACACAAAGATTTTAGAAATATCATCACTGCATATATCAGCGTTTCTCAACCTTTAAGTATTTGCGACCTGAGTTTTCGTAACAGTTTTAATCGCCCCACCCCCTAACATTTTTTTTAAAGGAGCCCACTAATACCAATTTGTTATTTTTTAATTAATGATATATCATAGATGCATATTTTATTGGCGCAGTGGGTAGCAGTGGGCGCAGTGGGTAGCGCTGCTGCCTTGCAGTTAGGAGACCTGGGTTCGCTTCCCGGGTGCTCCCTGCATGGAGTTTGAATGTTCTCCCCGTGTCTGCGTGGGTTTCATCCCACAGTCAAAAGACATGCCAGTTAGGTGGATTGGCGATTATAAATTGTCCCTAGTGTGTACTTGGTGTGTGGGTGTGTTTGTGTGTGTCCTGCGGTGGGTTGGCACCCTGCCTGGGATTGGTTCCTGCCTTGTGCCCTGTGTTGGCTGGGATTGGCTCCAGCAGACCCCCGTGACCCTGTGTTCGGATTCAGCGGGTTGGATGATGGATGGATGGATGGTACTTACTTTCAGAGTTTTGCATGGACAAGCTCTGAGTACCTAACCAGCCTGCTCCAATGCCATACAGCTTGCCAGACTCTAAGATCTGGGCAACAATTTTATTATACCTACTTAACTTTTATCGACATTTATCTAACTCTGTATTTATTTGTCTAGTATCAGAATGTAGTTTAAGTTAATTTGTTTTGGTTTCAATAGATGTATTTTTCATATTTTCGATTCTTGTTTTCTTTTTTCACATCTTCGCGCCCCCCTTTTTGTTACTTCGCGCCCCCCTAGTGGGGCCCACCCCACAGTGTGAGAACCACTGGCATATATCCACCTTAATAAAAGGATAAGTGCCTGTGTATCTGTGTGTTTTCAGTTGCTATATCTCTGTCATCCCAACAGATGGCGCATAATAGACATTTGTAGTAATAAAATGTATTGCATTTGTCATTCCAACAGATGGCGCATCATAAACATCTGTAACAACAACAACATTTATTTAGATAGCACATTTTCATACACAAAAGTACCTCAAAGTGCTTTACATAATGAAGAAAAGAAAATAAAAATAAAAGACAAAATAAGAAATTAAAATAAGACAACATTATTTAACATAGAAAAAGAGTAAGGTCCAATGGCCATGGGGGACAGAAAAAACAAAAAAAAAAAAACTCCAGACGGCTGGAGAAAAAAATAAAATCTGCAGGGGTTCCAGGCCACGAGACCACCCAACCCCCTCTGGGCATTCTACCTAACATAAATGAAATAGTCCTCTTTGTAGTTAGGGTTCTCACGGAAGGACTTGATGATGATGGTCATGCAGACTTCTGGCTTTTAATCCATCACTGTTGGAACATCATGGTGCTTTGAGTAGATGGTGATGGCGCAAGCCACCACCAAAAGGACACCAGAAAAGGAAACAGAAGAGAGAGTAGTGGTTAGTACAGAATTTAGAGCCACCATGGATAGTTATTATAATGAATTGGATATGCAGAGTATCAGGATTAAATTATAGTGAAGTTATGAGAAGGCCATGTTAAAGTAATGTGTTTTCAGCAGTTTTTAAAGTGCTCCACTGTATTAGCCTGGCAAATTCCTACCGGCAGGCTATTCCAGATTTTAGGTGCATAACAGCAGAAGGCCGCCTCTGTATTTTATTATCTTTATTATCTGTAGTAATAAAATGTATTGCATTTGTTGTTCCAACAGATGGCGCATCACAAACTTTAACACTAATTTTACAAATCCCCTACCAAAAGGCATATAACAGGAGAAGAATTGCAACTATGTAGCTGTAGAATCCTACGTCACTGCAGGGCTACACCAGCAGTTTCATGGCAGAAGTGACGTCACTACATGTCTATGCTATTCTGTCGTGAGACTGCTGGTGTAGAGCTGCTGGCCTAGACCTGTGCTGATGTATGGTTTTGTGGCTCTTCAGTTGGATATTATTGTACAACAGAGACATATACATTGCATTTGTCATTCCAACAGATGGCGCATCACTGCCAGTGTACACTGACACTTTCACGGCAGAAGTGACATCACTGCATGTCCATACTATACCCTAACCACACTAAGCCCACACCTTACGTTTCCCCTTATCTTAACAGTTTATGCCAAATGCACACTAACCTCAAATCTTAAGACGCCTCACGCCTGGACAAACTGGTGAGGAAGGCAGGCTCTATTGTTGGCATGGAGCTGGACAGTTTAACATCTGTGGTAGAGCGACGGGCGCTCAGCAGGCTCCTATCAATTATGGAGAATCCACTGCATCCACTAAACAGTGTCATCTCCAGACAGAAGAGCAGCTTCAGTGACAGACTGCTGTCACTGTCCTGCTCCACTGACAGACTGAGGAGATCGTTCCTCCCCCAAACTATGCGACTCTTCAATTCCACCCAGGGGGGTAAACGTTAACATTATAAAAAATTATTGTCTGTTTTTACCTGCATTATTATCAATATTTAATTTAATATTGTTTTTTTTTGTATCAGTATGCTGCTGCTGGAGAATGTGAATTTCCCCTTGGGATTAATAAAGTATCTATCTATCTATCTATCTATCTATCTATCTATCTATCTATCTATCTATCTATCTATCTATCTATCTATCTATCTATCTATCTATCTATCTAACTTCTGACTTACGGTGCCGAGGCTCTGCACGGTGGAATGTTACTGTATAAAGGAGACTTATGCATTTTATTTGTCTTTCCAACAGATGCCGCATTACAAACATTTGTAGTAATAAAATGCATTACTATGACTGTGATGTGCCATCTGTTGGAAAGACAAATGCAATGCATTTTATTACCTCATGCCTTACAAAATACTGTCCATTCCACTAGATGCAATGAGGTTTACGTCAATTTCAACCCGTCTGCTACAGCTAGTATCGACATAAATGTCCTAAAGTATTCTGGAGGTAACTCAGTTCCATCTTGACCACTCGGGTCTGCTGATAAATGACGTCTGGCGATGCCACCTCTTCATGGCATCAGATTTAAGTCCAAGCTTTTTTCACGTGTAGCTGCTGGAATGAGATGCCCGCCTCCATTTTTCAAAGACGCTCATGTTTGGTGAATTTCTGTCTAACCGATGACGGCTTTGTAATCAAGGATGCGTAGGTGGCTTCCATTTTGCTCTGAGGTCTTCACTTGTGGTGGTCAGTTTCACACCCTTGTCCTGTATCTCTTGTTCCCAATTACGTTGACCTCTTTTGTAAGTTGCCTTGGATCAGCGTTGTCTGCCAAGTAAATAAATGGAAATGTGAGACCGTCAAGAGCAGCTACCGTATCACACAGTACGGCTATTGAGACCTCTAATCCATCTTGGCACATCTTTACGATACCAGGGTGGCTATAAGAATGTGGTCCAGCGCCGTGTGGAGCTGCGTTTGGATGGGTCACTGTTGAATTGAGAGACTCCTCTGACACTGGAGTGCACTCTTAGCCTCTGTGACGCCATGCTTTGTCCGTGGTGTGGTGTGATGTTTCCTTCCTTGGCTTGCTGTTCGGCTTCTTGCCGCGTCCTCTGCTACTCCATAGGGAAAGGCGTCGCTCTTTGTGGTACAGGAGTGTCAGTGCTGAACGTCTCGGTCGGGGCAACTCTCTTTGGAAGAGTCGAGCTTAGAGCGCAGTCCAGAGCGTCCATCTTCAAGGCTCTATGCAGAGGAGCTTCCAGCAGGCCAGAGAAAGTCTGAGAGCACACAGTGGGGGCCTCCTCGCTCCAAAGAGAACAGATTGTCAGCTTTAACTCCCAAAGTCAGAAGAGATGAATTGACCTACAGGCACGTGAAAAAGTAAGTAGGCTCCATGGAAACTGCTGAACAGGCCAGCATTAGAAATTCATGCCAGCAGATAAAGGTGAAATACTTGAACAAGTGGCACATCACATTCACGTGTACATTCGGGTACTTCAGTTGGCCATACGTGTTTGGTTAATAAGTCTCGTGCGACTCACCTGATGTCCCTCTCCATTTCTACCCATCAGTCACTGCTACTCAGATTTAGAAATTTTTACATGAAAGAGGCAGCTTATTATTAGGGTGGCACAGCGGTTAGTGTTTTTGCCTCACAGCTCCTAGGATTCTCACTCAACTCCTGGCATGGGCACATTATTCTTTGACGAGCTTCATTATCTAAATGAATAAAAACACAGATTTGTCACATGGATAAAAAGGAAGCCCACCCCTCCATTTATCACCACTTGAATCAGAATATTCCGGACGAGGTGCCACTGGTGGGTTTGCCTTGGCTACTTCTATTTGCCATCCATCATTGGTTAATAGATATGTCAATAAAGCCCATGCGTGTAGTGGTGCCACGCAGTCACTCTTGATGCCAACCTCCATTTCTAGCCATCTGTCTCCTCACTCTGATTTGTAGATTTTACAGGTCAGAGGCCTTTCATGGGGGAAGAGAGTTTATTTTCAGGGTGGCACAGTGCAGTGCTGAGTGTTTTTGCCCCACAGCTGCTTCAAGCACCTGGCATGAGGAGTGTCTTTGGGAAGCTTACACATTCTCCCTGTGCCCACATTGGATTTCCTTGGCTACTTCAGTTTGCCATGCATTGTTGGTTAATAGCTGAGTTGACGAGGCTCATGCATGTGGTGGCACCACACCCTCTCCACTGATTCCACCCTCTGTTTCTAGGCATCAATCACTGATTTCTAGATTTTGCATGTACCAGGTGACTCGTGAGGAGCCCGTATTGCTATGGTGGCACTGTGCTCAGTGTTTTCACTTCACAGCTCTTGGGACACCACTTCATTTCCTGGCACAAGCATCGTCAGCGTGGAGTTTGCACCTTCTGCTTGTGCCCTCATGGATACAAACCATCAACCGATGTTGCTCTTCATTTCTACCCATCATTCACTTCTCCTCAGACTTAGAGATTTTTTACATGAAGGAGACGACTTATGAGGAAGACCTTATTATTAGGGTGGCACAATGGTTAGTGTTTCTGCCTCACAGCTCCTGAGATTCTCACTCAAATCCTGGTATGGGCACATTATTCTTTGTGGAGCTTGCACATTCTTCCTATGCCCACATGGTGTTTTCTATGCATACTTCAATATGCCATACATCTTTGGTTAACAGATATATCAAAAAAGCCCATGCATGTGGTGGTGCCACACAGTCACTCTTGATGCCAACCTCCATTTCTAGCCATCTGTCGCTTCACTCTGATTCATAGATTTTACAGGTCAGAGGCTTTTCATGGGGGAGGAGTTTATTCTTAGGGTGGCACAGTGTTTAGTGTTTCTATCTCACAGCTCCTCAGACTCTGGTTCAGCTCCTGGCATGAGGAGCTTGCACATTCTGCCAGTGCCCACATTGGCTTTCCTTGGCTACTTCAACTTGCCAAATATGTTTGGGTAATAGCTGTGATGATAAGGCTCATGTATCTTGTAGCGCCACATGATCACACCTGATGCCACCTTCCATTTCTCACTCATAGATTTTGCATGTAATAGGTGATTCACAAGGAGACTGGCACAGTGGTCAGGGTGTCTGCTTCACAGCTCCTGGGACCCTCGCTTCATTCTCTGGCCTGACCATGTGGTATTTGCACCTTCTCGTTGTGTCCTCATGGGTTTTAATTGGTACATCAGTTTTCAGTTATAGCCGTGCTGATAAGGCCCAATTGCATGTGTTGGCAGCATATAGTGCCACCTGATGCCACCCTCCATTTCTAGCCATTGATCACTTCACTCTGATGTGTAGATTTTTTCACAGAGTTTACCATTAAAGTGGCGTGGTGGCGTTTGTTCCCATTCAGCAGGCTCCTGGTTCAGTTGCTGGCCTGGGCACTGCCTGTGTGGAGTTTTCATGCCCACATTGCTTTTCCTTGGGTACTTGAGCATTCCATAACAGCCACATGCATTTGGTGCCACCACACAGTCTTCACTAATGCTACTGACAATTTTATTCCATCGATCACTTCACTCAAGTATAAAGGCGAATAACGGAAAAGTCTGTTAGCAGAGTGGCATGGCAATTGGTGGATTTTGCAGCCTGGGTTCAAATGCTGGCCTGGGCACGGTCTGGGTAGAGTTTCAGTGTCCTCCCTATGTTCATGTGGACTTTTCCCAGTTATTCTGGTTTTCTTTCATCATCACATGTGAGGCCTACATGAACTGGCAAATCTAAATCAGTCCAGAATGGCTGCGGTGTGCCCTGCGATGGCCTGGCACCCCATCTGAGCATTGGCTTTCCAGGTCCCCTGCAATGGAGGATGGGATGATTTTCGTCTTTCAACAACAACTCATTGTTTTTAAGCTGACATTTAATGTACACATCACGCCATGTAATGCGTACCAGAGGACACCACATTCAAAGCCCTCAACGCTTCGTTCCCATCAGGCCGGCGAGCTTGTCGGCTTTTGTATTGGGCTCGGCGCCGCGCGTGCCAACTTGCCGTCCACTGATCTCTGGCGGCATTTTCTAGCTTTTGTTTACAAGAGAAGAACATTTTATCGGTACCTCTGGAGACAGGGTCAGCCTGACTGGGAAAACATTATTCTAATAGTGGCATTTGAAATCTCATTCACTCACTAGCTTTACATCAACCGTACATTCAAAATAATTGACGTGGCGGCCGGGCTATTTATGGACAAAAGCGGCGTATTGGATGCACTGTGGAAATGCGCCATCTCCCTCCGGATTTGGACAATCAACGCCTGCTTTAATTTGGAGGGCCATGATTTCGGAGAAATGCTCCCCGGAGTGCATTCATTTCTTGGCTTTGTACAGCAATCCCCAAAAGCGCACGCCTAAACGACAGTTTTAGGGACTGCTATAAATAATCGCTTATCAGAATAAAAAGGGAAGACGGCAGCAGAGATCGCAGCTGTTCGCACATCACCGGAATGGATTCACTTGTGTGAGAAGAGCAAGCGGCGTCTCCCGGGAGCCCAACGACTGACTGTCCGCGGCCTGCTTTGGGGGTGTTAAGGGGAGGATGCTGGGAGCGAACCTGGGCTGACCCGTCTGACCTCTCTGTCTCTCGAACCCAGCATGTTGGCACTCCAGCGGGTCACTCTAGCCAGGGGTGGCACTCAGAAGG
The DNA here is from genome assembly GCF_900747795.2 of Erpetoichthys calabaricus. Classification (NCBI taxonomy): domain Eukaryota; kingdom Metazoa; phylum Chordata; class Cladistia; order Polypteriformes; family Polypteridae; genus Erpetoichthys; species Erpetoichthys calabaricus. The sequence continues at coordinate 150,650,307 of NC_041404.2, forward strand.
TACTCCTACTTGAAACTCGCAGTACAATAGACGTGGAGGCGGTCTTTTGATTGATTTGGTCACCTGATCACTTTGGCTGTGGGGTAATTGGGAAGCACTTTAAGTATGGGAAAGGCCCTATATCAATAACAGTTATTATTAGATAGATAGATAGATAGATAGATAGATAGATAGATAGATAGATAGATAGATAGATAGATAGATAGATAGATAGATAGATAGATAGATAGATAGATAGATAGATAGATACTTTATTAATCCCAAGGGGAAATTCACATTTTATTCACATATTATTATTATTATTATTAAGGATCTGTATCTCCATTTCAATGCATTCCTATGTAGTGCTCTTCTCAGAAGCACTCACACAGATTTACAATAAAATGGCATACACATTGTGACCCGGTGTGGTGCTCGGTTTTAGGTAACTCACTGTTCACAGAAGGAGGGCTCGCTGCTGCCATGTATCTCTACTTGTAATTGTGGCTCGTATGTCCTCTTTATAGGCCCCACTGCTGCTGGTACTGAAGCTCCTCACTTGAATAAATGAACGCCAGCTCATTGCTGATGCCATCTTCAGGCTGATACAACTTGATACAACGCATCAAATAAACAGTTCATAAATATCAGTGTTCTGGAGGGTCAGAATGAGCAGTGTTTTAGGAAGGGATATTCAGGTGGGACCCCAGGGATCTGAGTGAGACGCTGTCAGAGGGGTCTGGGCCTGTGAGAAAAGCACTGTTAGAAGGGGCGGAGCCTGGGAAAAGTCACTGTCAGAAGGGGTGGAGCTAGGGAGAGAGAAACCATCAGAAGGGGCAGGGCTTGTGAGAAATGTGCTGTCAGAAGAGGTGGGGTCTGGGAGAGAGACACTATCAGAAGGGGGTGGGACTTGTGAGAAAAGCACTGTCAGAAGGGGTGAAGCCAGGGAGAGAGATGCCATCAGAAGGGGCAGGGCCTGTGAGAAATGTGCTGTCAGAAGAGGTGGAGCCTGGGAAAGAGACATCATCAGAAGGGGTGGGGCCTGTGAGAAATGTGCTGTCAGAAGAGGCGGAGCCTGGGAAAGAGACATCATCAGAAGGGGTGGGGCCTGTGAGAAATGTGCTGTCAGAAGAGGCGGAGCCTGGGAAAGAGACATCAAGAGAACTGTGCTGTCAGAAGAGGTGGAGCCTGGGAAAGAGACATCATCAGAAGGGGTGGGGCCTGTGAGAAATGTGCTGTCAGAAGAGGCGGAGCCTGGGAAAGAGACATCATCAGAAGGGGTGGGGCCTGTGAGAAATGTGCTGTCAGAGGAGGTGGAGCCTGGGGAACAGACATCATCAGAAGGGGTGGGGCCTGTGAGAAATGTGCTGTCAGAAGAGGCGGAGCCTGGGAAAGAGACATCAAGAGAACTGTGCTGTCAGAAGAGGTGGAGCCTGGGAAAGAGACATCATCAGAAGGGGTGGGGCCTGTGAGAAATGTGCTGTCAGAAGAGGCTGAGCCTGGGAAAGAGACATCATCAGAAGGGGTGGGGCCTGTGAGAAATGTGCTGTCAGAAGAGGCTGAGCCTGGGAAAGAGACATCATCAGAAGGGGTGGGGCCTGTGAGAAATGTGCTGTCAGAGGAGGTGGAGCCTGGGGAACAGACATCATCAGAAGGGGTGGGGCCTGTGAGAAATGTGCTGTCAGAAGAGGTGGAGCCTGGGAAAGACACATCATCAGAAGGCGTGGGGCCTGTGAGAAATGTGCTGTCAGAAGAGGCGGAGCCTGGGAAAGACACATCATCAGAAAGTGTGGGGCCTGTGAGAAAATTGCTGTCAGGATGGGTGGAGCCTGGGAAAGAGACATCATCAGAAGGGGTGGGGCCTGTGAGAAATGTGCTGTCAGAAGAGGCAGAGCCTGGGAAAGACACGTCATCAGAAAGTGTGGGGCCTGTGAGAAAATTGCTGTCAGGATGGGTGGAGCCTGGAAGACATAGAGAGAGATGCCATCAGAATTGGTGGGGCCTGTGAGAAAATAGCTGTCAGAAAAGTGGAGCCAGGAAAAGAAACACTGTTGGAAGAAGTGGGACCTGGGAAAGGGACACTGAGTCTTGGGAAAGAGACGCTATTAGAAGGGGTGGGTCCATTGAGAGAGAGAGAGATATCTGAGAAGGGGCGAGTCTTGGAAGGAAGACAATTTCAGAAGAGAAGGGGGCTTGAGAGAAACCCGGTCTTAAGAGACAAGGACTGATAGAGAGGCACTGTCAGAACAGGATGGGCATGTGAAAGAAATATCTGTCAGAAGGGTCAGTGGCAATGGGAGACAGTTTAAGAAGTGGTGGAGCCTGGGAGAGAAATACTGGCAGATGGGGCGGGGCTTGGGAAAGACCACTCTCAGAAGTGGTGGTTCTGAGAGTCAGAAAGAAGGGGTGGGGCTTGTGAAATAGACAGTGTTGGTACAGGGGGGCCTGGGAAAGAAATCCTGTCAGAAGGGTCTGAGTTCATGGGAAACAGTGTAAGAAGCAGAAGCACTTGGGGAGAGATACTGGAAGATGGGGTGAAGCCCAGGAAAGACACATTGCTGGAAGAAGAGGGCTTTGGAGAGAGACGCAATCATAAGGGACAGAGACTGAAAGAGTGGGAGACACTGTCAGGGGGGACCTGGGAAAGAAATATCAGAAATGGCAGAGCCTGGAAGAGAGAGAGATGCTGGCAGATAAGGGTGGGGCCTAGCAGAGGGGCACTGCCAGAAGGCTGGGGCTTGGGAAAGACATGCTGTCAGAAGTGACGGGTCCTAGAAGTTAGAGAGAGAGAGAAGGGGCGGGGCCTGAGAAATCAACAGTGTCAGTATGGGGGTGGGCCTGGGAAACACTATAAGAAGGGACAGCGCTTGGAAAGAGATGCATGCAGATGGGGTGGGGCCTGGGAGTGGGGCACTGTCATGATGGAGAGATTATAAATACAAGATGGGAGACACTGTCCTAAAGGAAGCCACCTTAGAAAAGAATATAAGGGTTCATGTGGACACAGCGTTCTCAACATCTAAGCAGAATGAAGAAGCAATTAAAAAGGCAAAAAAAAAGATTTAGATAGATTTAGATTTAGAAAATGTTAGGTTATATCGTAAAAAGGGCCAAATATAAACCAAGGGGCTGTACAACGCACTACTGAGACCACGTCTGGAGGTTTGCGTGCAATTCAGGTTACCCCACTTCACGAAAGACATAGCAGCACATGAAGCTGTGCAGAGGAGAGCATCCAGGTGCATCATGGGACTTGAGGACATGCCTTACTATGACAGACTCGGAGAATTAAACCTGTGTAGTGTCAAGCCGAGGAGACTGATGGGGACCTCATTCAGGCCTTCAGAATTCTCAAAGGCATTGACAAAGGAGATCCTGCTAAATTCTTTCAGCCTAAGGGTGAATCTCACAAAGGGGATGGGGAAGTGGGGAAGCCAGGAAGCCCTTCTTTATACAATGAGTTGTGGGATTTTGAAACAAACAAAAAAGATGTGGAGTTGAAGCAGATACCTTGAACACCTTCAAGAAGTTATTGTGGATGAGATGGTGGAGCAGGGCGGCACGGTGGCGCAGTGGGTAGCGCTGCTGCCTCACAGTTGGGAGATCTGGGGACCTGGGTTCGCTTCCCGGGTCCTCCCTGCAGGGAGTTTGCATGTTCTCCCCGTGTCTGCGTGGGTTTCCTCCGGGCGCTCCGGTTTCCTCCCACAGTCCAAAGACATGCAGGTTAGGTGGATTGGCGTTTCTAAATTGGCCCTAGTGTGTGCTTGGTGTGTGGGTGTGTTTGTGTGTGCCCTGCGGTGGGTTGGCACCCTGCCTGGGATTGGTTCCTGCCTTGTGCCCTGTGTTGGCTGGGATTGGCTCCAGCAGACCCCTGTGTTCGGATTCAGCGGGTTGGAAAATGGATGGATGGATGCTGGAGCAGATCATCTAAACCATGGGTGTCGAACTCCGATGCTGGTGGGCCGCAGTGGCTGCAGGTTTTCATTCTAACCATCTTCTTAATTAGTGAGCTGTTTTCGCCGCTGATTAACTTGTTTTGCCTTAGCTTTAACTAACGTAACTCAGACCCCTTAGTTCAAGGGTGCTGAACTCTGGTCCTGGATGACCACAGTGACTGCAGGTTTTCATTCTAACCATTTTCTTCATTAGTGACCAGTATTTTCCGCTAATTAACTTATTTTGCAGTAGTTATAATGAACTTGTCTCAGGCCCCTTAGTTGTTTCTTTTTCCTTAATGAGCAGCCAAACAACAATGAGACACAAATGACCAGCTCACCTGCGCCCATCACACAATATCTGAAAATAAAGAAAGGTGAACGTCTCAGTAAGGTTGATCTCTCAGCTCACCAAAACATTGTAACAGCGTTGTTAGAAAATCAACAGTTTTGTAAATGTCTGCTGTGGCAGAATGAGAGCAGCACCAAGCCATTGAATTAAATAACGGGTTTAACTAACAGCAAGAATCAGCTTCTCATTAAGAGATTGGTTGGAGTGAAATTGGTTGAGCTGGTCCTCTGTTGGCTCGTTTCACGTCTCATTTCTGTTTGGCTGCCATTTAATGAAGAAACGAATCAATTCAGAGAACGGAATCCTTCAAAACGGGGCTATTAAAATGAAGGGAAAAGGAGTTAATTAGCAATGAAAACTACTCACTGATTAGGAAAAGGGTTAGAATGAAAACCTGCAGCCACTGCGGCCCACCAGGCCCGGAGTTCGACACCCCTAAAACAAACAAGCCAGATGTCTCATTTGTCAAATTTCTTGTACTCTTTGGTCAGAACTGGATAAGAAATGGCAACAAAAATGGGCGGGGCCTGAGAGAGAAAACACTTCTTTAAAGGGCGGAGCCTGTACGAGAGGCGCTGTGAGAAGGAAAAGAGCCCTCCTGAGAGGTTGTGTACGAGTGGGGGGCTGCACTGGGTTGGTGGTACGACGTTTCAGCTCTGGATTGAGTTAAACTGAAGCCTGGCCTCCTTATCCGTCACCATCCGCTCTGTCGAGGTGTCACTGGGGGTTTCACTCCGGAGCTCACTTTGTGACTCTCAGTGAAATCGGAGACCCCCTTTTGTCTCTCTCTCTCTCTCCCTCTCTGAAGGGCTCATGAATTTGTCTCTTAGGGGTCCACCTTTAACACAATGTGAGCTCCTTGAACGTGGGTCATTGTTATGTGTACCCCCACCCCCACCCCCCCCAACACCCTGCATAGCTGCCATACTTGGGAGGACGCCATTAAAAAGTGCCCTTAATGAGAGTATTCTGCAGATTGTGCACTAGTTAACCTAAAGCAGCCGCCTGCAGGTTTCTGAAGAAATCCCAGCGCAGAGCGTATTATTTAGGCCGTAAACTCCCGAGTCATGACCATTATCATTAGCTAATGACCACAGTGGGATAATACAGCATCCCGAGGCGAAGCCGACGCTATCTGGGGATTTAATGTCGATCACATGGTGGGGGGGGGGGGAAAGCCAGCAAAAAAAAAAAATATGCATGGCATTACTCAGCTGCGTTTTTTGCAAGCGTCTACGTGTAAAAATCACATTACTTTGGGCGAAAGCAGCAAAGTGCGGCTTTGATAAGAAAAATATTGGGATGACTACAAATGGAATTGCTCCTCCGCAGCCACGGGCTTTTGTCGTTGTAAAATTTAAAGCCGGGCCCGTGCATCAAGCGGCATCTCCGCGCGGCGACACAAAGCGGAGCGTATCTCTTAAATTACTACGCCCTTTCAATCTGATTTTAGGCCAACGTCGGTGTCTTTGTAATCTACTTAGGAGGGGGGGGGGGGGGGGGGAACGATTCGGTAAACGATGGTGGGAGAGCCGATCAAGTTTGCGAGTGAAACAGATTGGCCCTGTGATGGGTTACAATTCCAGGGCTCCGTCCTTATCGTTCTCTCTGTCGAGGCAGATATTTTCTGTGGGGGCAGAAAGAATAATACACCCCATAATTATCAAGTGAAGAAATGTGTTTCTTTTGCAAGGAGGCCGATACAATCAGACACACTACAGTAACAGCATCTGGTTGCCGAAGATAACTGGGGAGGAAAAAATGTTTTTGCCTTTCAGAATGCGACATTGAATGAAGTAGCGTCCGTAATAATTACTTAACTGGCAGTTTGTTGTGTGATTTAAAGCCCCCTGTGAGCTGATGAGTGGGCTTCTGTGTGGGAAAGCTTAGGCTTCTGGTGGTGGACACGTCAGATGCTTAGGTTGACCCTTAGAGGGCGCTCTCAATAAAGAGGTCTTACAGTGCAGGGTTTTTGGTCCCCCTCTGTGAATTTTGGCACAGTCGTCAAAACTGGGGGAGTGTGTCGGTCCCCCTTGATTGAATTTTAACACAGAGAGAAGTAGCAGACGCATGGTTGGCCAGTGAATATCTGGGCCTGTACATGTGCCTTCTTGAGCAGGGGCACCTAGCGGGCACTGCAAGATTTCAATCCGTTCCGGCATAGTGTGTGTTACTAGTGGTGTTCTTGGCGACTGTGGTGGTCCCAACTGCCATCAGATCATTATCCTGTGTAGTTTTGGGCTGATCCCTCACCTTTCTCATGATCATCCTCACCCCTTGAGGCCAGATCTTGCATGGCGCTCCAGACCGTGGGCAATTTAGATTTCTTCCATTTCCAAATAATCACACCAAGCTTCTTGCTGATGGTCTTGTAGCTCATTCCGGCCTTGTGCAGGTCTTGTCCCTGGCGTCCTTTGATAGACTCTTTAGGGTCTTGCCCATGGTGGTGGAGAGGTTGGAATGGAAGAAATTGATTCTTTATACACACAAAGAGTTGAGATCAGGAGTATCTATAATTGATCGATCGATCGATTGATTGTAATGTGTGTGCCACGTGGTCACACAGCCAATCTGCGGAAACCAGAATTCTAGCTGGGTTGTAGGGGATCAAATCCTTATTTCTCTCAATGGCATGCAAATCAATTTATAACTTTTACTGTATGTAATGTGTTTTCTCCTGGATTTTTTTGGTTGATATTCTGTCTCTCTCCATTTAAATGAAACTACCATAAAAATTTGAGACTCTTCACTTCTTAGTAAGTGAGTGTTGTGATGTGAAATTTTGCATACAAGTTGATAAATATCTTGTATGTCTTTATTTGTAACTTAGGCAAAGCATCGTAATATTAGTGTTACATTAGTGAGAAGAACAGCAATGGTTTGATGACTAAGAACACCTTCTCCCCCTTTTAGGAACGAGTCTCTTTGTAATTTTAAGACAGGGTTGGGCGAAGTGCCTCAGACAAGTTTGGCCAATATGTCTCTGCTGAAGTCTCTCAGTCAACCCCCTCAGGAACGCCAGGCTGCCTAAATGCCAAGCTTCACCTTAACATATGGCTTTGGGGGCAGGTGTTAAGATTTTCTTTGCCCCATTGGTCTGAAGCATGGCTGTTTGGAACTGGCTTGTAAGTACGACGCCCTATTGGCTGTAGGGGTTGGACAGAAAACCTATAAATTTGTTTGCTTTACCCCCCTCTCCCTCTTACAAGCAAATGATGAAGGAGCATCTCACACATCATGAACTGAAAAGGACAACACAATGAAGAGCACAGCTCGGCAGCCATATTGAGACAGGCATGCGGCCTGTTCTGAAGAAAGCTGACCACCAATGATGCCTTAACTCGAGACATTTTAAGTAACTAACAAGTCTGTGTGCCGCCTGAAACTACACATCACCATTTATCAGGTTGTATGGTTGCCAATATGCAGATGAACTTTGCTTATTGCTATTATTTATGACTATTACCAATAATACATTATTTAAAGTGTAGCTTAACTCCTGCTTGTCTTTTACTACACCTAATTGCCTGAGGTTATAAATGTAGAAGGGAAGGTGGGGAGAAGTTATAAAGTACAATACCTTAGAAACGGGGGTAAGTCTGTGAGATTTGAGGCATTCTGACAAAGGCTACAAATTAAGATAAGATATAAGATGCTGCAGATGTTCTATCAGACGGATGTGGCGAGCGCCCTCTTCTACGCGGTGGTGTGCTGGGGAGGCAGCATAAAGAAGAAGGACGCCTCACGCCTGGACAAACTGGTGAGGAAGGCAGGCTCTATTGTAGGCATGGAGCTGGACAGTTTGACATCTGTGGCAGAGTGACGGGCGCTGAGCTGTCTCCTGCCAATCATGGAGAATCCACTGCATCCACTAAACAGGATCATCTCCAGACAGAGGAGCAGCTTCAGCGACAGACTGCTGTCACCGTCCTGCTCCACTGACAGACTGAGGAGGTCGTTCCTCCCCCAAACTATGTGACTCTTCAATTCCACCCTGGGGGGTAAACGTTAACATTATACAAAGTTATTGTCTTTTTTTACCTGCATTTTTATTACTCTTTAATTTAATATTGCTTTTTATATCAGTGTGCTGCTGCTGGAGTATGTGAATTTCCCCTTGGGATTAATAAAGTATCTATCTATCTATCTATGTATCTATCTATCTATCTATCTATCTATTATCCAACCCGCTGAATCCGAACACAGGGTCACGGGGGTCTGCTGGAGCCAATCCCAGCCAACACAGGGCACAAGGCAGGAACCAATCCCAGGTAGGGTGCCAACCCACCACAGGACACACACAAACACACCCACACACCAAGCACACACTAGGGCCAGTTTAGAATCGCCAATCCACCTAACCAGCATGTCTTTGGACTGTGGGAGGAAACCGGAGCGCCCGGAGGAAACCCACGCAGACACGGGGAGAACATGCAAACTCCATGCAGGGAGGACCCGGGAAGCGAACCCAGGTCCCCAGGTCTCCCAACTGCGAGGCAGCAGCGCTAATCTATATATCTATCTAATTAATAATACAAAAGGGGAAAGTCGAGTAAAATGTTACTCTACCAAGACAAAACAGTGAGCAAACTTACAAATTCAGCAGGGGATCACATACTTGTTTGCCCCGCCTTGGCGAGTCGAGCGAGGAGTGGGTGGTGTCCCCTTGGTGCGTCCAGTGAGATCATCAGAGCAGCGACCCCCTTCATGACCCATTAGCATTAGAAGTAATGGCAGCTTGTGAGCCACTGGTGCCAGACCACGACCTAAAAGTGGGTTCAGATACACTGTTATAGAGAGTGTGAAGTTAGCTCTATCTAGCGCCCGACCCGGCACAGACTCACACGAGAGGCATGTGTAAAATGGCACAAGGCCTTTTATTTTCTTCACCTGTGGAGCACGTCTTCCCCGTGAACCCCATAGGCAATACACAGTCCCACAAACACTTAATTAAAGATAAGCACCAAACACACAAAAGCACTCTCGTCTCAAACCACCACTCCTCCCTGGCAACCTCGTCCTCTTCCTCCCGATTCCGGCCCTTGAGTAGTGGCTGCAGACTCTTTTCGTTGTCCACCCGGAAGTGCTCCAGGTGGTATTTGGCCTAATTAGGCTGCATTGCAGCCCACAGAGGCTTGTTAAGCCGTGCTGCTCCACCCGATGGTGGCCACGGAGCCCAACAGGTCTGAGTCCTGAAGTCCCACACCTGTGGCCCCGATGTAACCCAGGAGGGCTGCCACCACGCGTTCCAGGGGACGTAGAGTACATTCCATGGCTGCTCCCCTGGATCCAGTGTTGAAGGGGCGTCCTGGCCGCTCATGGGACCCAGCCACCCATTACAAGAGCCATCTAAAGTGGGGCAGCAGCACAGCTTTTGGACTGATGGGAAATACGACGATACTGCCCAACTGCTGAGCCGCAGAGCCATATGTCAGAAGTAACATTAGGGTAACTTAAGGTTAGGGTTGGTCAGTGTTGTTAGGGTTAGGGGTTTGTGTGGTTGGCGTGTAGTACAGACGTGAGGTCATGTCAATTCCACCATGAAACTGCTGCTTGTGCTATTCAGGCCCCAACCCGGCCACTCCGTTTAATAACAAAATAACAACAAAAAATTAAAAAATGGCTTTAATAGCCAAATAAACAGGCACTCGATGGCACAAGCACGGGTTAAACACAACCAAATGAACCGTGGCCTCTGATGACTCCATGCTGAGGGTCTGTCAGTGGAGGTCTATCCTGTAGTGGACTCGGGTCAAGACTGAGACGAATGGCCACTTGAAGGGGCGGGACATTTTGGAGCAGCGAGGGCGGGGTCAGTTGTCTTCATAGGGGGGTTCCGGAGAGAAGCTGCGCTATTAGTGAGAGTGCCCCCTCTAGTCCCAGAGTGGTAGTGTATGCCCGATCTGAGCCGCTAAGGTGATTCACAGGTGTACGTGTGCGGGAATTTATGAAATATGGGAGACTGTGATTCAGACCTACGAATGTAACACTCCGATCTTCACTCTGTCATGTAAGTGAACCCAGCCACCATGGCGTATCGTCAGGGGCTTCACCTCAGGAGATGACGTTTGCGGTTCGATCCCTGTAAGGGGAAGCAAAGGTGTGTACACCTGATGAGACCCAATTAGTGTTGTGTACACTTTGTATTATTTGGCAAGTGCTGTATCACACACAGGGCAGCACGGTGGCGCAGTGGTAGTGCTGCTGCCTCGCAGTTAGGAGACCTGAGGTTCGCTTCCCGGGTCCTCCCTGCGTGGAGTTTGCATGTTCTTCCTGTGTCTGCGTGGGTTCCCTCCCACAGTCCAAAGACATGCAGGTTTGGTGCATCGGTGATTCTAAATTGTCCCTAGTGTGTGCTTGGTGTGTGTGTGTGTGCCCTGCGGTGGGTTGGCACCCTGCCTGGGATTTGTTCCTGCCTTGTTGGCTGGGATTGGCTCCAGCAGACCCCTGTGACCCTGTGTTTGGATATAGCGGGTTGGATAATGACTGACTGACTGACTGACTGTATCACACACACACACACACACACACACACACACACACATATATATATATATATTGTATATAGTAAAAAAACACAAGACAGACATGAAGAGTTGAGGTGACACCGTGACACTGTATATCCATCCATCCATCCATCCATTTTCCAACCCTTTGAATCCGAACACAGGGTCACGGGGGTCTGCTGGAGCCAATCCCTGCCAACAAAGCAGGAACCAATCCTGGGAAGGGCACCAACCCACCGCAGGGCACGCACACACACCAAGCACACACTAGGGCCAATTTAGAATCGCCAATCGACCTAACCAGCATGTCTTTGGACTGTGGGAGGAAACCGGAGTACCCGGAGGAAACCCACGCAGACATGGGGAGAACATACAAACTCCACGCAAGGGAGGACCCGGGAAGTGAACCCGGGTTTCCTAACTGCAAGGCAGCATTGCTACCACTGCGCCACCGTGCCAACCCACACTGTATATTATAAAGCAAAATTTCTGCAGCTGTTCAGCAAAAGGAATTGTCACTAAGGACATGCGTCTCAGATCAGACTACACAAGATGGCGGCATTTCTGGTTAAATGCCAGCCAGGCAGGAAAAGGCGGGTTCAGGGGGACAGACACCGGAAGTGATGTCAGAGGTGGGGAGGTTGTCAATCATGCGGTGTGAAGAGGGAGGAAGAGAAGAGGCATTAGAATACAGTGCCACCCTGTGGAATGGAGAGGAATTACCACCACCAGAACCTTTTAAGCTGTCCCCAAGGTGCACATGTGTGACAATATATATATATATATATATATATATATTTATTTATACGCACACATTTTATGTAAATCATTGCATTCTGAGTTCTTTATAAGCATGCTTTAATTCTTAAAGTTGTGGAAACAGGTTTAGAATCTTTCAACAATAAGTACAACAGAATGGAAAACTTAATTACTCTTCAATAAAACTCGACTCGTGTTTCTGTCCTCTCTGATTGAATAAAATTCAGACGCATCTTCTTCAGATTTGCTCCCCTGCAGATGTGCGAGGACACGGTGTACGAAACTGAAGCACCTCAGACGGAGAAAAGCCGCCTGCAGTAGAGGAACAAGCACTTCTGAAGATTTGTGTTAACGTGAGACATGAGACTTGCGTGGTAAGTCAGTTGACGTGCAGTTCTGTTTTAAGTTTATAAGAAAGTGTGTTTCCTTATTAGATCAACCCCTTAGAGAAAGCCAAAGCGCAGCTGTCTGTGGTTTCACATAAGATTATAACGGGCTAACATCTAAGTACTCAACGTAGACCTCAGCATTAACGCTTGGAGTTCACCATCTATTGGAATGTGTCTTGTAATGCATGTAGGAATAAACTGCTTTGCATTTTTCATTCCAACACATGGCGTGTCACAAACATTTGTAGCAATAAAATGCAGTACTACAAATGTTTGTGCTGCGTCATCTGTTGAAATGATAAATGCAATGCATATGTCTCTGTTATATGTCTTTCGTAAAAGCAATGTAACACATTTATCTTCTTCTTAAGGTGGATTTTTGTAATGTTCAGTGAAATTCTTGTATGTGCTACTCGACACACAACTCTCTGCAGGGTTTTACGTTCTTTAGCTGAGGTCTGTGTGTGGCCTGCGATGGACTGCCGTCCTGTTCGTTGCTGTTTCCTTGTGCCCGGGTGCCCCCTGTGAATCTGAATTGAAGTGGCTTTGACAATCTTCTGTTCTGGTCAGGAGCTCCTCAAACAGAGACACTCGCTTCAGCAGATGTAACAAAATGTCACATCCTTTAGAAAATCTACCTGTGCCAGCGTCCCGGGTATCAGACGATTGACGGCAGTCGGTTTTTGCACAGATGTCTTCTGACGGCTGCACGGTCAAATCACACTGGCATCGGTTCATTAGGTAAGCAGGTAAATGTAGGGCCCGCTTCTTTGGATGTTGTCTGGGAAAACATGACATTTCCCTCGTATTTGTTCTCCATGAACGGCCCTCTGTGGGATTCCATCTGAGTCAACACTTCAGTATATAAAGGTAAATCCGCACTCCTTCACAAAGCAGCTCTCGCAGAAGGGCGCTGCAAACCTTCCCGAACAAAAGGCGATTTGTTCATTTCTGGCGAGCCGTACAAGACGGACAAAGCTTTGTATGATCCAAACTGCGGTCACTCGAGGTGCCAAGCGATGGTGAAAGATGAAGCTTTTCATCTCTAGGTCAGCGGTTTAATTTCATCTTAGATTGGACACTGAATTCAATCTGATGCTTGTCTTATGGTTTATGGTCTTCAGCTCACAGCCGTGTCCGTGTCATGATAAGCGTGAACCTCAGGGAGCCTGCTAGACTGACTGAGCGTGAAGACGCAACAACCGCACCGGCGACTCCAAGGCGGCTCTGTTAACGGACGACGAGCCGGAAAAGTTCAAATCTGTCTGGCTGGTCACTCGTACGAACAGACATGCTTAAGATTAGGACACGACGTACTGTGAGGAGGACATCTGATAGAGGACTTGGTCTAATAGAGGGGATCCTCCTGCTTCTATCTATCTATCTATCTATCTATCTATCTATCTATCTATCTATCTATCTATCTATCTATCTATCTATCTATCTATCTATCTATCTATCTATCTATCTATCCTGCCTACTATGCTAAAATTAATATCTATCTATCTATCCTGCCTACTATGCTAAAATTAATATCTATCTATCTATCTATCTATCTATCTATCTATCTATCTATCTATCTATCTATCTATCTATCTATCTATCTATCTATCCTGCCTACTATGCTAAATTAATATCTATCTATCTATCTATCTATCTATCTATCTATCTATCTATCTATCTATCTATCTATCTATCTATCTATCTATCTATCCTGCCTACTATGCTAAAATTAATATCTATCTATCTATCCTGCCTACTATGCTAAAATTAATATCTATCTATCTATCTATCTATCTATCTATCTATCTATCTATCTATCTATCTATCTATCTATCTATCTACCCTGCCTACTATGCTAAAATTAATATCTATCTATCTATCCTGCCTACTATGCTAAAATTAATATCTATCTATCTATCTATCTATCTATCTATCTATCTATCTATCTATCTATCTATCTATCTATCTATCTATCTATCTATCTATCTATACTGCCTACTATGCTAAAATTAATATCTATTTATCTATCTATCATGTAGTGCCTTTCATCTATCTATCTATCTATCTATCTATCTATCTATCTATCTATCTATCTATCTATCTATCTATCTATCTATCTATCTATCTATCTATCTATCATGTAGTGCCTTTCATCACTGTACGACTCACTGCAGTCCATTTCTGATTTTATAGATCCTTTCAAAGCAAACACCTGGTCCAAGTGCAGACCTCTGGCTGGTGAAGTGAGTGGTTAACTCAGGCCTCATCGTATGGCAGTGCCCGTGTCTGAAGTGTCGGACTTGTCCTTCATAGTTCAGTTCCTAAGCCATTGCTGATCACATCTGCTTAACTAAATGTTATTTTATATGGCGTCTTTCTAGAGGGAGTACAATGAGCTTTTTGAATACCCAGCAGTCCTGTATTTATAACGTGAAGTGACTGTCCGGGTCACCCAGGGAGTCTTTAGAAGGGTTTGGATTGGCAGTCAGCATAAAGTGCAGGGGCTCAGCCTCTCTGAGGTGTGCATGTGCTAATGTGATCAGAACCACAAACATAAAGGCCATACTGAACAAATAAAAGAAAGAAAGAAAGAAAGAAAGAAAGAAAGAAAGAAAGAAAGAAAGAAAGAAAGAAAGAAAGAAAGAAAGAAAGAAAGAAAGAAAGAAAGAAAGAAAGAAAGAAAGCTGTATCCAATAAGTAATGAGGACTCACAGTGATGCAGCCACCATTTTGGGTCTGTTCCAGAGCTGCCTGCCATGCTGTGTGCCCGTCTCTCTCTCTCTTTGGGGCTGGGCACAAGTAAAGGTGCTTTCAAAGTGACAGTCTGCTGTCTGACGGGTACATCAGGGTGCCATCGTGTGAAAGAAGGTAGATGAGCTGAAAAGAGCAGCGTGCTAAACGGGGACAGCAGAGGATTTGCCTTGACGCCCGCAGCGATGAAGGCATGTCAGTGTGTGGTATTAACCTATTTGTCGTCACTTGAGGATGTTAGGCCATTCAAAGTTCGGAGGAGATGACATCTTTCTGCCGTGCGTCTCAGTTGATATTTTCGTATTTTTGAAGGCAGACGCCATGCAGGTGTGGATGTGTGCTTGGAGAGCTCGTGTGTCTTTCCTGAAGCTCATGTGAAAACTCCAGTATTGCGTGAGTTCCGTGTATGAGCGACTGTAACTGTAACTTGTCATTCCCGGTTTGCTATTTATTACGAGTCCACTTATTACAGCTCTGGGTGGTCCATATCCAAGAGGTCCTGCGTCCCAGAACACATGTGAAGCCTCCGGGCTACAGTCCATGGCACTGGCACACAGTTCAGTGTGCTGCTCTCACAAGTCCATGGCACTGGGCACACGGATTGTCCACATCCCCCTTCAGGTGGGTTTTTCTGAGTGCCTGGTGGGGGTCACCAGCTCACCCACACCTCTCAGACACACGCCAATCCAGTCAGAGCAGAGAGTGTGCAGCCCCCGGACATTTTAAGGGCCTCACAGACCTGTTACTGCGCAATGTGACGGGCCACTCGGGAGTGCATGGCCGCAAATGGGCAAAATATGCAACAGGGGCTACAGTTTTATAACATCAAATTTGCGAGATTGGAATGCGATGATTTACTCTATTAATTATTTAATGTTCTCCCGCAGCATCTAGATCTTGATGAGGTGGGTGTCTGTGTGTGTGTGTGTGTCACAGTTTGTTCAGGACGGCCCACAGCTGGACAGAAAAATCCCAAAGTCAAAACATAAGCCTGTTGTCAGACATGTGCACATGGGAGACAGCTCGAGGGCTTAAATAAGAGTAATACCACGGCAGACCAGGGGGTGGCGAGTTGGACTAACTCTTTCACTCTCTGCAGACTATCCTGGAGAAATCCCACAGGGTGGCGACGCTTTTAATGACGTCACTTCTGATACCGGCGCCATTGATGACATCAATTTGGCACTGGCACCATTGATGATGTCACTTCTGGTTCCAGTGCCATGGATGACGTCACTTTCGGTACTGGTGCAATCGATGACGTCACTTCCTGTACTGGTGCCATTGATGATGTCACTTCTGGTTCCGGTGCCTTTGATAACGTCAGTTCTGGTCCTGGTACCATTAATAACATCACTTTCTGCATTGGCACCATTGATGACGTCACTTTTGGTACTGGTGCAATCGATGACGTCACTTCCTGTACCGGCGCCATTGATGATGTCACTTCCGGTTCCAGTGCCATTGATGATGTCACTTTCGGTACTGGTGCCATTGATGACGTCACTTCCTGTACTGGCGCCATTGATGATGTCACTTCCGGTGCCTTTGATAACGTCAGTTCTGGTCCTGGTACCATTAATAACATCACTTCCTGCATTGGCACCACTGATGACGTCACTTTTGGTACTGGTGCAATCGATGACGTCACTTCCTGTACCGGCGCCATTGATGATGTCACTTCCGGTTCCAGTGCCATTGATGATGTCACTTCCGGTGCCTTTGATAATGTCAGTTCTGGTCCTGGTACCATTAATAACATCACTTCCTGCATTGGCACCATTGATGACGTCACTTTTGGTACTGGTGCAATCGATGACGTCACTTCCTGTACCGGCGCCATTGATGATGTCACTTTCGGTACTGGTGCCATCGATGACGTCACTTCCTGTACTGGCGCCATTGATGATGTCACTTCTGGTTTCGGTGCCGTTGATAACGTCAGTTCTGGTCCGGGCACCATTAATGACATCACTTTCGGCATTGGCACCATTGATGATGTCACTTTTGGTACTGGTGCCATCGATGACATCACTTCCTGTACCAGCACCATTGATGATGTCACTTCTGGTTCCGGCGCCTTTGATGACGTCATTTCTGGTCCTGGCACCATTAATGACATCACTTCTGGTACTGGCGCCATTGATGATGTCACTTCCGGTTCAGGCGCTATTGATGATGTCACTTCTCGTTCCGGCACCTTCGGTGACATCACTTCCTGCACCGGTGTTCCCACTGGCGTCACTTCCGGTCCCGGCGACATTGTTTCTGATTTGGGTCCAGATGACGTCACTTCCTGTCATGGCCTTTACGCTGTCATGCGATGAGCGAGAGAAAGAGACGGTCTAGAGGAGCCCTCAAAAACCGTAATTCCATAATTAATTGTGAATTCTTCTCATCGATTGCTATCATAATGACCTGTTTCATGATCAGAAAGATCAGAGCAGTAAATAATTAGTGAAATGTTACAGAAGAGTTGGGCTCCCAGGGCACAAAGCCCACTGATGCTCATTTTGTTACTTTGATTTTTCACGTCCCGTTTTGATTTCATCCATGACACCTCCCGATGTCTGACCTTAGCCTTCCCTCAGTCCTTGATCCGTAGTGTGCAGTCATCCGTCTCCTGCTTTAATTTCAGTTGGCTCTGCTGCTCGGTCCGCACATTGAGTGCCAAGCATGTCAGGTGCCTCCTCCTTCTTTTTTGTTGCCCAGTGGCACTTACCCTGGCACACCTGAGCCCAATTTATTATTTATCATTATCAATGTTCATTTATCACGCCACATACATTCATCTTTGAACCAGTTTGATCCAGTTCAGTGCCGGTGCAGCGCCAGTGTAGGCCCCAGGTAGGCCAAGGCCCACCCACTTTGCTTATTTAATTATTAAATTTTTTTTGTTTTTGCAAATTAATCCCGGCTAAAGGCACACATTTTAATATACTGTACATCTTCCTTGATTAAAATATCAATTAAAAATACATTTACGCAGCAAAGTCGCCAATTTAATGAATTTAATTTAATTTTTGATTTGGACTTTAATTTTTTTAATAATGTATAAATCTGTTTCTTTTTTTCGACAGCTCTGTACTAATACTAAAGGAGAGCTGGGCTTACAGAACAAAATTCCCAGTCCTGCTAATTAAAATCCCATGCCATGACAATCATTTAGGGGGGCTCAAGACAGTTTTTTCTTTTCCAGATGTTGTATGTGCTCAGTCCACCATTGGCCACCATTTGATCATTCAAAGCTTGAATATTTTCCCAGTTCACATTACTGGGGGCTTTAAGGGGCTGGAACCTGTCCTGGGCACCAGGTACAATGCAGGAGCCCACCCTGGGCGGGGTGTAGAAGGCCACTCTCACACACCCAGGAAAAGCACACCACACAGGTGGTGGCCAGGGGGAGAGGATTTGAACCCTCGAGACCCCACCCTTCTTTCTTCTATTTGAGCCCACTGGTTCAAAGTATGCATGTGCAGACAACTCATCTGACTGGCCTGAGGGTCTGCAGACCCAAATGTGCAACCACTTCATGTGAAGAGCTCAATGGTTTCAGCTCATTTCCCTAAATGAATGGAGACACTTGGACCGCAGGGGTCCAGATGTGCCCTCTCCTGTCTCGTGAATGCCCACCTGAGGCTGCTGATGGCGACGTGTTTAACTGTGGAGCCATGAAGCCTCTCTGCCTTGTGACAGATGAGCACTGAGCCACCGTCAGCTGATTTGTGGTGCCAGTGTGGAGTGTATAGCGCACCCCACCGAGTACAGGCTCAGAGCCTCACCAGTGGGCTACTGGTCATCTGACAGCCGAGGACCACTGGGGTGGGTGGAGGAAGGCACCAGTGTCAACAACTTTAGATACCAGTGCTGCGGATATCTACAAGTTGTATATGAGCAACCAATTGTGTCTCAAGCGAAATAATCAAAATGGGGAGCCTCTTCTAGTGCGATGAGATGCCAAAGGGGCCCAGGAAATCGCCGATGAGGTTACACACAGAAATCCTAAAAAAAATAAATGCAAAAGGCTTAAATATGCAGACGGAAATCACAGCCGTGTTTACTTGTGCACAGTGCAAACAGATTGAACAGCTGAGCCCGGAGTTAGTGGCTCTAATACGCCACACAAGGCTGTCGACACTCGCAAGATCTCTGATTAGCATAAACAGATGCACACATCATATGTGTAGTCCTGTCAATATGGGGTCTCAAGCCCAACTCGGCGGTCCCCCGCGCTGCCGTTTGACTGACTTCAGAGGAGGAGCGCCATGGAGGCCTGGGAGTGCGCCGCTGACGCGAGGTTTATGGACGTTAAAGAAATGTAAATGTCAGCCTGCGTCCTCACGGGTGAATTTTATAGTAGGACGGGGCAAGCAGAGCGCTCTTTATCTTAAGTGCACATATTGGCCATGTGTTAGATTTACAAAACAGGAATAGAACTGCGTGCTTCAGCCGAAACGCCTCAGTCATGGCTTCAAATCTCACTGCGCACTTGGGATGCGTCTCTCTCTGTGCTTTCTCAGGGGTACCCTGGCTGTGCCCCCCCAAGATAAGTGGGGTCATTAAAAAAAGAGGACAAGGCACCCTGACAGGGGCTGACCACTGCTATGCAAGCAAAGTTGCTGGTATAGACAACCATCTTTCTCTTATATAGCGCCTTTCCTGTCTGTCTGGCCATCTACAGTGGACTCGGAAACGATTAAGACCCCTTCATTATCTGCACACTTTATTTGTAAACAGATTTCATTTGAAATGAAGACATTTACGTTTCTGCCCATCAGTCTATACTCGTAATAATGACGTAAAAGTGAACACACGTTAGCAGAAAGGTGTGTACATGTATTCAAATAAAACCTGAAAAGTTGCATTCATACAAGTATTTAGACCTTTAATGCAGTAATTTGTAGAAGCCCCCTTTCCAGCAATTCCAGCTACAAGATTATCCATCTATTAAATAGTGCCTTTCACATCTATCTATTATATAGTGCCTTTCACATCTATCTATCTGTCTATTTATCTATCTATCTGTTATATAGTGCCTTTCACATCTATCTATCTATCTATCTATCTATCTATCTATCTATCTATCTATCTATCTATCTATCTATCTATCTATCTATCTATTATATAGTGCATTTTCTATCTATCTATCTATCTATCTATCTATCTATCTATCTATCTATCTATCTATCTATTATATAGTGCCTTTTATCTATCTATCTATCTATCTATCTATCTATCTATCTATCTATCTATCTATCTATCTATCTATCTATTATATAGTGCCTTTTATCTGTCTATCTATCTATCTATCTATCTATCTATCTATCTATCTATCTATCTATCTATCTATCTATCTATTATATAGTGCATTTTCTATCTATCTATCTATCTATCTATCTATCTATCTATCTATCTATCTATCTATCTATCTATTATATAGTGCCTTTTATCTATCTATCTATCTATCTATCTATCTATCTATCTATCTATCTATCTATCTATCTATCTATCTATCTATCTATCTATCTATCTATCTATTATATAGTGCATTTTCTATCTATCTATCTATCTATCTATCTATCTATCTATCTATCTATCTATCTATCTATCTATCTATCTATCTATCTATCTATCCATCTAGTGCCTTTCATATCTATCCATCTATCTATCTATTATATAGTGCATTTTCTATCTATCTATCTGTCTATCTATCTATCTATCTATCTATCTATCTATCTATCTATCTATCTATCTATCTATCTATCTATTATATAGTGCCTTTTATCTATCTATCTATCTATCTATCTATCTATCTATCTATCTATCTATCTATCTATCTATCTATCTATCTATCTATCTATCTATCTATCTATCTGTCTATCTATCTATCTATCTATCTATCTATTATATAGTGCATTTTCTATCTATCTATCTATCTATCTATCTATCTATCTATCTATCTATCTATCTATCTATCTATCTATCTATCTATCTATCTATCTATCTATATAGTGCCTTTCATTATCTATCTATCTTTCAGTGTGCATTCCCTATGAGTGTACTATGAAAAGCTAATTAGTGGAAACTACAGAATTCTGTCTCTCTTAGCTGGTCCCTTACTTATCTGTCTGTCATATAGTGCCTTTGATATATGCAGAGGATTCAGAACGTTTTCAGATCCCTTTGCCTTTTACCTGCTTTATTGTGTTGTAGATTTTATTTTAAATGGATGCATTTGCAATTCCTGCCCATCATTCTACACTCAATAACCCATCCATCCATCATCCAACCCGGTATATCCTAACATAGGGTCACGGGGGTCTGCTGGAGCCAATCCCAGCCAACACAAGGCAGGAACAAACCCCGGGCAGGGCGCCAGCCCACCGCAGGGCACACACACACACACACACACACACAAATCTACACAACAAGCACACACTAGGGACAATTTAGGATCTTTGGACTGTGGGAGGAAACCGGAGCACTTGGAGGAAACCCACACAGACACGGGGAGAACATGCAAACTCTTCTTGTTCACCTGGATTTGGGCGTTATATCCCATTCTTCCAGGTAGATCCTCTCAAGCTCCATTAGATTGTATGGACATGTCTATAAATGGCCATCTTCAGGTCTCTCCATGGATGTTCTATGGGGGTTTCAGTCAGGGCTTTGGGTGGGCCACTCAAGAACACTTAAACACAAGTGTCCAGTGGCTCCTGACTTGTCACTAAGCCACACCAGAGCAAGCCACTCCTTGCAGTCTTCACCTGGACAGTAAATGGACTGGCCGCTGCAATTCTTCTGTGCTGCCTCATTTCCTTTTCCATTTATTTGCTTAGCAGACATTTTTATCCGAAGTGACTTAGTAGACATCAGGCTGGGGGACATGTCAAAGGGCAAGGTTACAAAATTGATCGTCCCATGTGAAGACCTCAAAAAATACAAGCAAGTTTCCATTCTTCGGTTACAGGAACCTGACGGATGGACAGAAAAC
Organism: Erpetoichthys calabaricus; assembly: GCF_900747795.2. Classification (NCBI taxonomy): domain Eukaryota; kingdom Metazoa; phylum Chordata; class Cladistia; order Polypteriformes; family Polypteridae; genus Erpetoichthys; species Erpetoichthys calabaricus. The sequence continues at coordinate 150,671,975 of NC_041404.2, forward strand.
CAGCAAGCTGGAGCGTCTTCAAAGTCATCTTAGCATCCCTGAGGGAGTCAGCACCTTGAATGGAGGTGGGCCGCTCGGTTCCACCAGCCAGCATCGACACATGAAAAGATACCGGATTGAGATTTTGTTGGCGTCAGCAGTCACTGCTCATCAGTAAACCTGTGTGGGTGCAACGAGGGTCTCCATATCTGTAGAGGCCTCCTGTGTGGGTGAGCATCAAGGACTTGAACTCACTACGTGCTGCTGCCAGAAGCCAATGTGGCGATCTGGAAAGAGGAGTGACATGTGAGTTATTTGCGGCGGCTGGGTGACTAATGCCAGCAGGGAGTTGCAGGACCAAAGCCTGGACCAGGAGCTGTGCTGCACCCTCCATCACTTAAGGTCTGATCTGACAGATGTTGTGTGAATCTGCAAGACCGAGAGGCCGTAAACAACATGATCGGTGAAAGACAGCGGGACCCCCGATCAGCACTCTAAGGTTGCGTTTAGTGATGATGAGCAGAGCAGAACAGAGGTGGGCTGCTGAACAGATGGGCTGCCTGGGATGACAAGAAGGTCCGTCCTTGCCAGGCTAAGCTGGAGATGGCGCTCCTTGGTCCAGAGACATGCAGAGATTTAAGCTGATGCCTGGTGGTCCTCCGAAACAGAATGTCAGGTTCGGCTGCGTATCATCGCCACAGCATGGGGTCTAGTGAGGAGAGGAGAACCCCCCTCAATGAGCCTTTTACTTTGGCAGGCTCCTCCAGGACAGAGCCCTGCTCACGCCCGTGGCACACATTGTGGCGTTTCATTCCATTGGCAAATTCATCAGACTGCTCCTCTACCTCTCGTCTCATGGAGGATCCCCTGCTTGCTGAGATCTTTAGCGTTGCTCCTCTCGTTGCTTTTCTTCTCTCATATCCTGATATGAATTACCGAGTTTTCCTCTTTGCGCCCAATCGTCATTCAGGCAGCCCATGTTCTTGTGGGTGCCATGTTGGCACAGAAATGCAATTTCCGAGCGGAATATTTTGTTGTGCTCTCTCTCTTCGGGACTGGCACACGTCTGCCGCAGGCCTTTGTGATGCTAATAGGCTGATGTCGCTCTGCCAACGCTGGTGAGGGCACATTCGGCACAAGCAGTCGGGGAATTGTGTTATATGTTTTAATAGCAGCACGCTTTGTCTCTGTCATTTGTTACTTTGTGCCTTTCCAGCCCTCGCTCTATTAGGTAAACTTTTCTTATTAATTTGTTGTCTGAACCTTAAATGTTTGTTTTTTTTTCCTTCCAGTTTTGCTGTTGCTTTGCCTTGTCGGGTTTCTGTTGTATTTCATTCACATGGAATCATTATTGTGTACAGTAGTATCTCCTGCAGATATATTGGAGTTACTCCAATAAGGCCACCAATCCCACCTGCGCATCAGCCAAGGAGGTCCAGCCACTTCAAAATTGTGGACAGACGACCCCGAAAATGGCCGTTAAAAGAGAAAGAGAGCCCACTAAAATGTACTCGGTGCTTTGACTTGAACCGCACTACGAGCAGCAGCCTCACTCCCTCATGTTGTTGATTGGATTGTGCTTTGGCTTTTTAAGTCGGATTTTTACATTTCTCCCGTTAGGATGAGTTTGGCACATTTCAAATGTTATATTGGGCAAAAGTGTTCACAAAAGGCACTTTAACCTCTAAGGTTCTTTTTATGTTGGTCGACAAGTTAATACTGGAAATGCCTAAATTATCAGCCTTGATTTGCACTTCACTACCTGACGTTCACTCATCGCTCATTCTCATCGCAGGCAGCAATGGCCGAGGCTGGCTACCATAGCATCAGCATCTTAATGATGGCCAACGAGACCGGCTACCTCAGCATCTCTATAGCTGGCTACCACAGCATCAGCATCTTAATGATGGCCAACGAGACCGGCTACCTCAGCATCTCTATAGCTGGCTACCACAGCATCAACTTCTAAGCAATGGCCACCAAGGCCGGCTACCTTAGTATTGTTATCTTAGCAATGGCCGAGGCTGGCTACCACAGCATCAGCATCTTAATGATGGCCAAGACCAGCTACCTCAGTACTGATATCTTAGCAATGGCTGAGGCTGGCTACCACAGCATCAGCATCTTAATGATGGCCAAGACCAGCTACCTCAGCATCTCTATGGCTGGCTACCTTAGTATCAGTATGGTTTGAAACCTCAGCATCAGCGTCTTAATGATGACCAAGACCAGCTACCTCAGCATCTCTATGGCTGGCTACCTTAGTATCAGTATGGTTTGAAACCTCAGCATCAGCGTCTTAATGATGACGAAGACCAGCTACCTCAGCATCTCTATGGCTGGCTACCTTAGTATCAGTATGGTTTGAAACCTCAGCATCAGCGTCTTAATGATGACCAAGACTAGCTACCTCAGCATCTCTATGGCTGGCTACCTTAGTATCAGTATGGTTTGAAACCTCAGCATCAACATCTTAATGATAGCCAAGGCCAGCTACCTCAGTACTGATATCTTAGCAATGGCCAAGGCTGGCTACCACAGCATCAGCATCTTAATGATGGCCAAGACCAGCTACCTCAGCGTCTCAATGGCTGGCTACCTTAGCATCAACATCTTAACAATGGCCATTGAGGCCGGCTACCTTAGTATTGTTATCTAAGTGATGCCTGAGGCTGGCTACCTCAGTATCATTATGGCTTGGTACCTCAGCATCAACATCTTAATGATGGCCAAGGCCAGCTACCTCAGTACTGATATCTTAGCAATGGCCAAGGCTGGCTACCTTAGAATTGTTATCTTAGTGATGGCCGAGGCTGGCTACCTCAGCATCAACATATTAATGATGTCTGAGGCCAGCTACCTCAGCATCTCTATGGCTGGCTACCTTAGCATCAACATCTTAGCAATGGCAATCAAGGCCAGCTACCTTAGTATTATTATTTTAGCGATGGCTGAGGTTAGCTACCACAGCATCAACATCTTAATGATGGCTAAGGCCCGTTACCACAATATTGTTATCTTAGCAATGGTGGAGGCTGGCTACCACAGCTTTAGCATCTTAATGATGGCCAAGGCTGGCTACCTCAGCATCTCTGTGGCTGGCTACCACAGTATCAATATCTTAGCAATATCTAAGGCCATTTACCTCAACATCAGTATGGCTTGGCACCTCAGCATCAACATCTTAATGATGGCCAAGGCTTGCTACCTCAGTACTGATATCTTAGGAATGGCCGAGGCTGGCAGCCTTAGTATTGTTATCTTAGTGATGGCCAAGGCTAGCCACCTCAGCATCAACATCTTAATGATGGCCAAGGCTAGCTACCTCAGTACTGATATCTTAACAATGGCCAAGGCTGGCTACCACAGCATCAGCATCTTAATGATGGCCAAGACCAGCTACCTCAGCATCTCGATGGCTGGCTACCTTAGCATCAACATCTTAACAATGGCCATTGAGGCCGGCTACCTTAGTATTGCTATCTAAGTGATGCCTGAGGCTGGCTACCTCAGTATCATTATGGCTTGGTACCTCAGCATCAACATCTTAATGATGGCCAAGGCCAGCTACCTCAGTACTGATATCTTAGCAATGGCCAAGGCTGGCTACCTTAGAATTGTTTTCTTAGTGATGGCCGAGGCTGGCTACCTCAGCATCAACATATTAATGATGTCTGAGGCCAGCTACCTCAGCATCTCTATGGCTGGCTACCTTACCATCAACATCTTAGCAATGGCCATCGAGGCCAGCTACCTTAGTATTATTATTTTAGCGATGGCTGAGGCTAGCTACCACAGTACCAACATCTTAATGATGACCACCGAGGCCAGGCTACCTTAGCATCATTATGGCTTGGTACCTCAGCATCAACATCTTAATGATGGCCAAGGCCCGCTACCACAATATTGTTATCTTAGCAATGGCAGAGTCTGGCTACCACAGCTTCAGCATCTTAATGATGGCCAAGGCTGGCTACCTCAGCATCTCTATGGCTGGCTACCACCGTATCAACATCTTAATGATGGCCAAGGCCCGCTACCACAATATTGTTATCTTAGCAATGGCAGAGTCTGGCTACCACAGCTTCAGCATCTTAATGATGGCCAAGGCTGGCTACCTCAGCATCTCTATGGCTGGCTACCACCGTATCAACATCTTAGCAATGTCTAAGGCCATTTACCTCAACATCAGTATGGATTGACACCTCAGCATCAACATCTTAATGATGGCCAAGGCTAGCTACCTCAGTACTGATATCTTAGGAATGGCTGAGGCTGGCAGCCTTAGTATTGTTATCTTAGTGATGGCTGAGGCTGGCTACCACAACATCAGCAACCTCAACATCAGTATGGCTTGGAACCTTAGCATCAGTATATTATTGATAGTTGACGATGGTTACATCAGCATCAACATCTTAGCAATGGCCGGCTACCTCAGTACTGATATCTTAGCAATGGCCGAAGCTGGCTACCACAGCATCAACAGCTAAGCGATAGCCAAGGCTTGCTATCTCTCAATGGTCAAAGCTGGTGACCTCTGCATCAGCAGAGTTTGCTAACACAGCATCAGCATTTTAGTGATGGCCAAAGCTGACAACCTTAGTATTATTGATATCTAAGTAATGACTGAGGCTGGCCACCTCAGTATTGATATTTTAGTGATGGCTGAAGCTGACTACCTTAGCATGAACATCTAAGCAATGGCTGAGGCTGGCTACCTCAGCATTAGTATATTATCGATTACCTAAGCTGTCTACCTCAGCATCAACATAGCTTTGCTGTCATAGTATCAATATCTAAGTGATGGCCAAGGCTGGCTACCTCATTACCAAAATCTTAGCAATGGCCAAGGCTGGCTACCTCCACATCAACATTTTAACGATGGCCGAGGCTGGCTACCTCAGCATCAACATATTAATGATGTCTGAGGCCAGCTACCTCAGCATCTCTATGGCTGGCTACGTTAGCATCAACATCTTAGCAATGGCCATCGAGGCCAGCTACCTTAGTATTATTATTTTAGCGATGGCTGAAGCTAGCTACCACAGTACCAACATCTTAATGATGGCCACCGAGGCCGGGCTACCTTAGCATCATTATGGCTTGGTACCTCAGCATCAACATCTTAATGATGGCCAAGGCCCGCTACCACAATATTGTTATCTTAGCAATGGCAGAGGCTGGCTACCACAGCTTCAGCATCTTAATGATGGCCAAGGCTGGCTACCTCAGCATCTCTATGGCTGGCTACCACAGTATCAACATCTTAGCAATGTCTAAGGCCATTTACCTCAACATTAGTATGGCTTGGCACCTCAGCATCAACATCTTAATGATGGCCAAGGCTAGCTACCTCAGTACTGATATCTTAGGAATGGCCGAGGCTGGCAGCCTTAGTATTGTTATCTTAGTGATGGCTGAGGCTAGCTACCACAACATCAGCAACCTCAACATCAGTATGGCTTGGAACCTTAGCATCAGTATATTATTGATAGTTGATGATGGTTACATCAGCATCAACATCTTAGCAATGGCCGGCTACCTCAGTACTGATATTTTAGCAATGGCCGAATGGCCAATGGCTTGCTATCTCTCAATAGTCAAAGCTGGTGACCTCTGCATCAGTAGAGTTTGCTAACACAGCATCAGCATTTTAGTGATGGCCAAGGCTGACAACCTTAGTATTATTGATATCTAAGCAATGGCTGAGGCTGGCTACCTCAGCATCAGTATATTATCGATTCCTGAAGCTGTCTACCTCAGCATCAACATAGCTTTGCTGTCATAGTATCAATATCTAAGTGATGGCCAAGGCTGGCTACCTCATTACCAAAATCTTAGCAATGGCCAAGGCTGGCTACCTCCACATCAACATTTTAACGATGGCCGAGGCTGGCTACCTTAATATCCATATTTTAGTGATGGCTGAGACTGGCTACCTCAACATCAGTATGGCTTGGTACCTCAGCATCACCATCTTAATGTTGACCAAGGCCGGCTACCTCAGCATCTCTATGACTTAAAACTACAGCATCAACATCTCAGCAATGGCTGAGCATGCCGAAGCCCACCCAAAAAAATTTGACAGTTGTAGCCAGGGTTAGGATTATCAAAAAGAGAGACGTCCAAAACAGAGTTCCTCTTCTAGATCCATAACTGAAATTGGTGGTCCACCTTGGAGTTAGGCATGTGTGATCAGATTCGTGGAATGCTTGAGGGTCAACTATGGATCCAACATTGGGTGAGAGGAAGGGGTGCCACTGATTCAGAGTCCGGGAACGAGACTGGAGGTGGAGTAATGGAGGGTGGTTGAGCCAGGAAAGACCCTCAGTCACACAAGCGAGCCTGGTGGGTTGCTGCTGTCACATGGAAGTTTATTTACTTCATATGATTTGGCAATTTAACGTCATTTTCGGTCGTGTCTTATCCCATGTGTTAACATAAGGAACATGAAAATTAAATTAAAAAATATTTGCTAGAATTTCCACCCCGGATTATCATAAAACAACACAACAACACACCTTGGCTTTCCCATGTGCATTAAATCCACTTCACGGCCACAGGGAGCATTTTACTTTTCCTGGCTGGATGGACCAGCTTATTACAGGATGTGTAAAACCTCCAGTGTGTGCCAGGAGATTTTGCCAGCTTTGCCCAACGCCAGACGGCATAGCATTCTAATTAAATTAATAAGGTTGTTTTATTATTTGTAACGTCTTAAGTTGCCGTCTTCAAGCCATCTTTCCCTGTTTGCTCATAAGCTCACGCCCAGCTGTCTTGGATTTGGAGAGACCATTACAGTCCTGTCGTTGTCCTGGCTTGGCCCTGTGTGCTGCTAGCCTGCTGAATGAGATGTCTCTCCACTCTCGGCCAGAAGTTAAAGCACAATGCACGGTGACTTTTACTCCCACGTTAAGCACTACAGGTGCGTGTCGCCACTTCCCAGTCCTGGAGAAATATCACGCGGCATATGGGCAGGATGTAGGAGCTGTGCTACTCGGCTAAGGTGACTTGGAATCCAAGTAACCAAAATATATAACTATTTCATAAGGACTTTAGAGGGTCAGCGCAAGTTGGATGGTTGGGAGACAAAGTCAGAGAGGCGAGATTGCATTGGTTTGGACATGTGCAGAGGAGAGATGCTGGGTATAATGAGAGAAGGGTACGAAGGATAGAGCTGATAGGCAAGGGAAGGAGAGGAAGGCCTAAGAGGAGGTTTATGGATGTGGTGAGAGAGAACATGCAGGAGATGGGTGTAACAGAGCAAGATGACGAGGACAGGAAGATATGGATCAAGATGATCTGCTGTGGCAACCCCTAATGGGAGCAGCCGAAAGAAGAAGAAGATTACAATATTTTTAATACTAACTAAAATACACTCTACAATAGATTTTAGAGCAGGGTTCTCCAACTCCGGTCCTGGAGGGCCATACTGGCTGCAGGTTTGATTTCTAACCCTTTTCTTAATCCTGTTTTGGCTGCTAATGAACTTCTTTTGAATTCATTGGAATTGACTTTCTCTTGAAGACTTAGACCCCTTAATTGTTTCTTTTTCCTTTAATTAGCAGCCAAACAGTAATAGGATGTAAAATGAACCAAAACATGACCAGCAAACTGTGTCCATCACACAATATCTGAAAAATAAAGAAAGGTGGAGGTCTCAGGAATGTCGATCTGCTCAGGTCCACAAATCATTTGACCAGAGCTCTTAGAAAAGAGCAAATCAACAATTTCTTAAATGTCTCCTAATGCACAATGAGAGCAGCAACAAGCCATGGAATTAAAGAACGGGCTTAATGAATGACAAGACTCGGTGCCTCATTAAGCAATTGGTTGGAGTTTGAGGCCCTGACTTATCTGGTCTTCTGTTGGCTCACTCACTTCACGTTTCATTTCTGTTTGGGTGCCATTTAAAGAAAGAAATGAAGCGATTCAGAGGAACGAATCTTAAAAAACAAGTCAAATCAAAGGAATGAAAAGGAGTTAATTAGCAGCAAAAACAAGTCACCAATTAAGAAAAGGGTTAGAATGAAAACCTGCAGCTGCTGCGGCCCTTCAGGACCAGAGTTTGAGAACCCTGTTTTAAAGTATGTATTTCAATGTTTTTTAATATATGGTGTTGAAATCTTAGTAATTAACACAGACCTCAGCATTAAAGTTTCCAGTGTACCATCTGTTGGGATGTATTTTGTAATGCATGAAGTAATAAAATGCATTGTATTTTCCATTCCAACACATGGCGTATCATAAACACTTGCAGTGATAAAATGCATTACTACAAATGTTTGTAATGCGTCATCTGTTGGAATGACAAGTGCAACGCATATGTATTTCTGTTATATGCCATTTGCTATGGCATTCATTAAAGCAGTGTTCATGTTTGAGATGCACCATCTGTTCGAATGAAAAATGCAGTACATTCTCATATAACATCTCTGTTATATGCCATTTGGTATGGGATTTGTAAAAGCCACTAATATCCAACTGCAGGGCTGCAGCAGCATACATCATCCTAGGTCTACACTAGCAGTATCATTTAGTGTGGTTAGCATGCAGTATAAACTGTTAAGATTAGGGGTAACTTAAGGTTAGGGGTTAGTGTTGTTAACATGTAGCATAGACCTGTGGTGACATCACTTCTGCCATGAAACTGCTAGTGTAGGCCTGTGGTGACGTATGGTGCTGCATCTCTGCTTTTGGATAAAAACATTTTTAATGTTTGTTCTGCACCATCTGTTGGAATAACAAATGCAATGTATATGCATTTATTTTATCCCATTTAGTATGGGTTTCGTAAAAGCAGTTTTTTATGTTTGAGATGCACATCTGTCAGAGTGAAAAATGCTGTGCATCTGTCCCTGTTATATGCCACTGGGTAGGGTCTATACCAGCAGCTTTACGGTGGGTTAGTCTGGTTAGCATTTAGTTTAGACAGTTAACATTAGAGGAAATATAAGGTGAGGGGTTATTGTTGTTAGTATGTAGTGCAGATGTGTGGTGACATCGCTTCTGCCATGAAACTGCTGGAATAGGCCTGTGGTGACGTATGGTGCTCTTCATTTGGATGTCTCTAAAGGCATAAAGTTTGTTCTGCGCCATCTGTTGGAATGATAAATGAAAAGCATTTTGTTTCTACAAATGTTTGTGATGCGCCATCTGTTGGAATGACAGAGACATAGCAACTGGACAGACATGCAGGTACACAGGCACACAGACATGTCTCCTTTTATTAAGGTGGATAAATGTATAGTCCAAAGGGGCACTATCATGGCACAGGACAGGCTGTACCAAGACTTATGCACGCTGGTGACTGGAGAGCCTGTGCTGCCAAGAAGGTGCCCTGATCATTTTGCAATGCTTTGCTTTTTTTTTGTTGTTGCCCTTTTAAAGTTCCAACTGTGCAGGCCTTTCTGCACCCACACGCACATTTTGTTATCTATCTTGGCAGCACCCTTGCCACCTTTATTTAGTACACAGCCTTATGCCCTCTTAATGCTGGCCAAGATGGGTCTGTACAGCTTCCCGTAGCCTTTTGCCTTGCCAGGTCTTGCACACTGGCACCCTGCCCATTCTAGACTGCAGATGAGGCTCTGATAATGGATGGATGTTCCAACCATCATACATTATTTATCACTTTCTGAACTTGCTTGTCTCATTATGGTGTCATGTAGGTGAAGTTTTAAAACCAAGTGGGCACTCCACGCTTTGCTTTCTTCTCACCATCAGCTATTGTGTCCTCACCGCATGCACACTCATTAAGCTTTAAAAGACCCCCTCAAGATGCTTGATGACACTTGTGCAATCCGAAAATAATCGGTAAATTGAAGAGCTTGTTAAGGATTGTGGTGGAAGAGCGGACGAGACGGAATGGGGTCTTGGGCTGCTGATTAGGGTGCGGGTCAATAGCTGGGAAGTGCGTAGGTTTTATTCGGTGACTCGTAGAAAGGCAGAACAGGGCGGGGCGGGTCGCTCCAAAGTTAAGAACTCTCCATGTTGAGTGCCGGCAGTCCCATGGGTTCTGCTTATTAGGTTACAACTCTCTCCGTGCCTGCTTTTTCGGAGGGGCTTCCATTTCATTAACAGGGCATTGTGTTTCCTCAGTTTTTTTTCCCCCCATCAGGGCTTCCCAGCTGGGAATTTTTTGCAGATGTTCCACTGAGATGATGCGCTGATCATAACTGCCATAGCCATTCATGTGTGCCAATCTGCGCAAAGCCACAATCCTCCAAAAAAAAAAAATCACGGAGAAGCAGTCGGGCACCGTGGGTGTTGGGCAGCATGTGGCCGGACGCCTGTACAGAGAGTTGCCACCTGGTTTGCTTTCTGAAGAGGGATTAGCCAGGTGTCAGGTGGGTGTGCCCGTCGGCGTGCGCTGCCTACGTCGACATGTGTCTTCTTTGGACAGTATGCTTCTTCTCCAGACTTGGCATCCTGACTCTTCCAGATTAAGCGAGCCGTCATGGCGTCTGCCACCTTATATGTCGATTCTCTTGCTTTGCTCCTGCTTTCACTTGTGAGCTAACAGATGACAGCTGCTGCCAGTCACTACCTCTAAACCATCTACTTTCACAAGAAGGACTTCTCAAAGTTTGTTCTTTTTGTCTTCTAAACCAAACAGCCAAGAAAATGGGTTCCTAATTTAGATGAGGGTACAAGTTTCTCAGATGCTTTGTCAGAATGGCATCAGGAATATGATGTGAATATTCTTTTGTATTTTAGTGCTGGTTTCTTCTTCTTTGGGCTTTCTGAATCCATGAAATTCATTCTGGTAAATGATTTTCATTTTTGTGGTTGTGTTCAGTTGGCGTCTTGGCACACCATCATTTTGTTCATGGGCACCACTGTTTTAGTTGTGGCTATTGTAGGGGTTAGCTTAAGGGTACATTACACCCCTAGGCAGCAAGCTCCCAAAAAAAGATATAGAGACCCTCTACAGTAATCGAAGAAGGTGGGGTCCAACCACATGATTGAGCATAAAATCGATAAGATCGGTGCCCTCGTGGTCATATATGAAATTACTTTTTGGAGCCCCCTTGGGCATGGCGTTCTTTTAGGTCAGTACTCAGAGCTGGCCCTGTCTGTTGGTAACAATTTGTGATGTCACTGGCACAATGGTGTAACGGTTGGCATCTGTTGTCCGAGATTCTGGATTTGCAGTAGTTTTCTTGGTGGTTTTGACAGTTTGGCTACCAACTCTAGGGCGTTCATTTAGATTTTGATTTTCGTTTAGGTGCGTGACTGGTTTTCGACTTCCCAGTATTGAATCCCAGTCCTCTAATCTTTGATGCAGATGGTTTTCAGACTCCTGTTCCGTTACACTTCTTGGCTGTCTGCCATGCCAGTCGTTTCACACGGGAGGTCACTGACAGGCTTAATAAGGTGGGCTGTGAATATTCTTGATCAGGGTGTTTTGGAGCAGCTCCCCTCAGGTGTATTGACCGTCACACTAATGACATGATGGGCCACCATACAGCATACAGCCCCTTCATTTTCTGCACACTTTATTGTGTTGTAAGTTTGATTTTAAAAAGAATAAATTTGCCATTTGTGTCTGTCGGTCAACACTTAATAACCCATAATGACAATATGAAAGCATGTTTTCAGAAAGGTCTAGAAATTCTTTAAAAAACAAACCTGAAATCTTTCCTTCACAGATATATGTAGACCCTTAATTCAATACTTTGTGAATTTCCCCCTGGGATTAATAAAGTATCTATCTATCTATCTATCTATCTATCTATCTATCTATCTATCTATCTATCTATCTATCTATCTATCTATCTATCTATCTATCTATCTATCTATCTTTGCCAACAATTCCAGCTTTAAGTCTTCTTGGGTAAATCTCTACAATTTTTGTCCACCTGGAATGGGGCCATTTATCCCATTCGCCCTGGCAGATCCTCTCAAGCTCCCTTATATTATATTGGATTGGAAGCTTCTGGAAACTGCCACCTTCATGCCTCGCTACAGATGTTCTGTGGGGTTCTAGTCTGGGCCCATCGAGGACAATCAGAGACATGTTCCTGAAGCCACTTTGGTGTAGTCCTGCCTGCCCGCTTTGGGTCATTGTCACGCTGAAAGGTGAACTGTCACCACAGTTGGAGGTCGTGAGGACTCTGGAGCAGGTTTTTCTTCAAGGACCTCACTGCATTCATCTTTCTCTCATTTCAAACCAGTATCCCAAGTCTCTCAGTCCCAGTAAACAAATGTTACAAACATCCTGATAACAGCTTCCCCACCAATCCCTTTACTAACTAATCTACTGATGCCCTACATAGTTAACCCCCAAATTCCTCTTACAAGAATTTTCTGCATTACTGCAATATTAATTTATTTCATAACTTCCTCCCGTATTCCCCTTAATGACTATCATATGGGGCCTGCAATGGCCAGCTCCCCAACCCGACACAGACACACAGGCTTTTATTTTGCTGTGGGAAACTCTTCCCAATCATTTCCTGCACAATAAACACAGTACAGAGCACCAGTACAGCACACAGCAATGTTTTTGTCTTCTTCCTCTTCTCTCTGTCTCTGTCTCTCCTTCCACCTCCACTCCTCCTCCAGCAAACATCATTCCTCTTCTTCGTGGAGCAGTGGCAGGTGGCTCCTTTTAAGTAATCCCTGGAAATAGTTCCGGAGTCCCAAAGGCTTGGCCCAGAAGTACTTGCAGGTAAGGCTGGAGCCCCACAAAGCAGGGCTCTCCAGTCCCTGTAGCACCCCCCTGGCAGCACCCATGGCGCCCAACAGGGCAGAGTCAGAGAACTCCAGTTCCCATGATGCCCTGTGGGAAACCATGGTGCTGCCGTCTATCAGTCCAGGGGAGATAATGCCCTGAGCATGCTCTCTCCCCCCAGTCCATCCACTATGGGGGTATCCCGGCAAGGTAAGGGCTTAGGCCATCCCTCACACAAGATAATTGTTTTCTTAACTACTCCACTAAATCCCTTCATAACTCCCAATACAAGTCTCAGTGTAAGTATCCTATAAAGTCCCTTCATTCCTACCCTACCATTTCCCTCCATAACTACCTTACTCATTTCATTCATAACAACCCTCCAATTCAATTCATAACTATCCTTATGATTACCTTCCTGACTACTAATTCTCTTCAAAACTACCCCTACGATTCCCATAACTATCCTACTAATTTCCTTCATTCCAACCCTACCAGTTCCCTCAATAATTACCTTACTAATTCCATTCATAACTCTCCTGGTAATCCCCTTCAAAACTACCCCACTGATTCTCTTCTTAACTAATTTCCTTCATAACTCTCCTTATAACTCTCTTCAGAGCTACTTCACCAATTCCCATAATAGCTATCCTGATCATTCCCTTCATGACTACCTCACTGATTCCCTTTGTAGCTGCCCTTTGTATTCTCTTTATAATTACCTCACTAATACTCTTCATAACTACTCCACTAATTTACCTTAATAACTCTCCTTAGAATTCTCTTCAGAACTACTAATCTATCTATCTATCTATCATATAGTGCCTTTCATATCTATCTATCTATCTATCTATCTATCTATCTATCTATCTATCTATCTATCTATCTATCTATCTATCTATCTATAATATAGTGCCTTTCTTATCTATCTATCTATCTATCTATCTATCTATCTATCTATCTATCTATCTATCTATCTATCTATCTATCTATCTATCTATCTATCATATAGTGCCTTTCATATCTATCTATCTATCTATCTATCTATCTATCTATCTATCTATCTATCTATCTATCTATCTATCTATCTATCTATCTATCTATCTATCTATCTATCTAATTCACTTCTTAACTACCCCACTGATTCCCTTCTTGACTGTTCCACTAATTTCCATCCTAACTCTCCTTATAATTTTCTTCATAACTACTAATCTTCTTCATCTCTACCCCACTGATTCCTATAGCGACTATTCTGATAATTCCCTTCATGACTACCAATGGAATTTTCTAAATGATTACCCCACCAGTAGCCTTCAGAACTAATCTAAAAATTCCCTTCATAACTCTCCTTAAAATTCTCTTCATAACTCCTAATTCCCCTCATAACCCATGTGGCACGCAGCTGGAGACCAAGCCCAGCCGGGAAGAGCAGAGGAGGGCTTGCGCCTCCTCCAGACCACGAGGGTGCGACCACCCTGGTTGTTTTGGGGGCCTCGGGTACAGAGCTTGGAAGCTCAGCCCTGTAGGGACCCGTGGTCACTGCCAGGGGGCGCCCCCATGCCTGAAGGTTCCTGGACCCCAGTATTTCTGACACACCCGGAAGTGCTGGGGGAAAGACAAGTGGGGACACCCGGAGTGCTTCCGGGTACACAGCCGGCACTTCCGCCACACTGGGGCGTGTTCCTGGGAGATTGCTGGAACACACCTGGAGCACATCTGGGTGCTCACAAGGAGGCTGGAGTTGGACAAGGTCTCAGGAGGAGACACGGAGGCGGCCTGAAGAGTGAGGCATAGTGGTTGGCCTGGACTTTGGGGAGTCTGTGGGTTGTGGTGCACTTGAACTTTGTAAATAGAACTTGTAAATAAACGTGTGTTGGGTACAAAATGATGTCTGCCTGTCTGTGTCCGGGCTGTTCCCCACACCCACCAATTCCCTTCAGGACTATGTTGATAAGTCCCATCAAAACTACCCTTTACATTCTTTTAACCCCTTAACCGCCCTCTGCCGGATATATCCGGCATCGTTGTTTTATTGCTAACACCATACTGCCGGAATTATCCGGCACATTTGCCTGTGGTTATGTGAATGCCTGGCGCGTGGTATAACTGACAGTTTGGCGTGGGTATTATTACTACGTTGTATTTCGACAACTCTGCGCTTGTATTGGCCGATCACGTGATGTGATTTGAAAGTGAAAGCTGTGAATATGGCGAAACGTAAACTGACTTCAAGTGAGGTTTTGCAGGCGATTTTGGACAATAATTCTGATCATGATTGTAGCAGTTCTGAAGAAGATTTTAGCGACAATGATGATCAGCAACGTGCGCTGCATGATACTGTGAATGACGGCGCATCGGATGATGGCGATGAGCGGGTGTATCCCCAGCATCTCAACTGGACTGCTGCCCGAGGTGAACTACCTTTTCTGCATCCGTTTGAGGCAACGTGTGGCTTTATTGTTGATGTAAACAATTACACTGCTGAGCAGTTTTATGAGCTGTTTGTGTCACCTGATTTGATCAGACATTTTGCTCATCAGACAAATCTGTATGCAGCACAGTTTATTGAGAAAAATCCCAATTTACTTCCACATTCCCGTGTTCGTGCTTGGGTAGACACTGATGAAAACGAAATGAAAAAATTCATTAGGATTTTGATGTTGATGGGAATAATCAGAAAACCAGATATTGAGATGTACTGGTCTACAGATCCTATGTATGCAACACCTATTTTTGCAGCTATCATGACACGTAACCGATTCTCTTTGCTGCTGAAATTCTTTCATTTGAATGACAACAGAAATGAGCCAGATAAGAAAGATCCAAACCGTGACCGCTTGTTCAAGCTATGTCCTTTGATTGACCATTTATTTGAAGCATTTCAGTTGCCCTACATGCCAGGACCGTCAGTTACAGTTGATGAAAGTTTATTGTTGTGGAAGCCTGAGAAAAGGTACATTTTGTGTTTTATTATGTGTTTGCCCATTTCTAGAACTTGCACAACATTTAGTGGTCAATACTGCTTGAATAAATGTAAAAAATGTAAAAAAAATGTAAAAAAGTAAAAAAACGAAAATTGTTCAGATTTCGCCTCGCGTGGGGAATATTTAGGGAGTTGGCGATTAAAGGGTTAATATCTACCCTCTAATTCTTGTCATAACTACCAATTCCCTTCTGAGCTCTTCCACTAATTTACTTTAATGACTCTCTTTACAATTCTCTTCATAACTACTAATTTCTTTCTTAACTACCCCTTGATTCCCTTCTCAACTATTTCACTAATTTTCTTCATAACTCTCCCTATACTTTTCTTCATAACTACTAATTCCCTTCATCACTACCCCATTGATTCCCATAATGGCTACCCTGATAATTTTCTTCATAACTACTAATCAAATTATCTTTATAATTACCCCACAAATTCCCTTCCTAACTATTCCACTAATTTCCTTCATAACTCTCCTTAAAATTCCCTTCATAACCCACCAGTTCCTTTCAGGACTATGTTGGCAACTCCCATCAAAACTACCCGTTTAATTCTTTTAATATCTACCCCTCTAATTCTCGTCATAACTACGAATTCCACTCATTTACCTTAATAACTCTCTTTACAAATCTTTTCATAACTACTAATTCCTTTCATCACTATTCCACTGATTCCCATAATGGCTACCATGATACAGTAATTCCCTTCATTACTACCTTTACCTTATGAATTCCCTTCATAACTACTGACCAAATTATCTTTATAATTTCCCCACAAATACCCTTCATACCTATCCTAATAATTCCCTTCATCACTACCCCATTGATTCCCATAATGGCTACCCTGATAATTTCCTTCATAACTACTGATCGAACTATCTTTATAATTTCCTCACAAATACTCTTCATAACTATCCTAATAATTCCCTTCATAACCGTTCCACTAATTTCCTTCATAACTCTCCTTAAAATTCCCTTCATAACCCACCAGTTCCCTCCAGGACCATATTGACAACTCTCATTAAAACTACCCATTCAATTTTTTAAATATCTACACCTCTAATTCTCTTCATAACTACCAATTCCCTTCTTAGCTCTTCCACTCATTTACCTTAATAACTCTCTTTGCAATTTTCTTCATAACTACTAATTCCTTTCATAACTACCCTCTGATTCCCTTCATAAACACTTCACTAATTTTCTTCATAACTCTCCTTATAATTGTCTTCATCACTACCCCACTGATAATGGCTACCCTGATAACTACCTTATGAATTCCCTTCATAACTACTGTTCGAGTTATATTATAATTACCCCATCGATACCCTTCGTAACTATTCTAATAGTTCCCTTCATATCTACCGTTCGAGTTATATTACAATTACCCCACCGATACCCTTTGTAACTATTCTAATAGTTCCCTTCATAACTACCGTTCGAGTTATATTACAATTACCCCACCGATACCCTTCGTAACTATCCTAATAGTTCCCTTCATAACTACCGTTCGAGTTATATTACAATTACCCCACCGATAACCTTTGTAACTATTCTAATAGTTCCCTTCATAACTACCGTTCGAGTTATATTACAATTACCCCACCGATACCCTTCGTAACTATTCTAATAGTTCCCTTCATAACTATCGTTCGAGTTATATTACAATTACCCCACCGATACCCTTCAGAACTATTCTAATAGTTCCCTTCATAACTACCATTTGAGTTATATTATAATTACCCCACCGATACCCTTTGTAACTATTCTAATAGTTCCTTTCATAAATATTCCACTAATCTCCTTCATAACTCTCCCAATTCTTCCCTGGATAACTGGCCCCAACAAATTTCCTTATAACTCTCCTTTCAATTCTCTTCATAACTACTAATTCCCCTCATATCCCACCAGTTCCCATCATGACTTTGTTGATAACTACCCTTCATATTCTCCTCATACAGTATCTACCCCACTAATTCCCTTCATAACTGACTTACTCATTTTCAGCATTACACCACCAGTTCCCTAATAATTTCCCATCATAACTAGGTTTAGGTTTAGGTTTAGGTTTATTTGTCATATATAGGTTAACACAGGGTCAACATACAATGAAATGTGTATGACGAGAAAAACAAGTCTACTCCAACTCATTCCTTTTTTTAACCCTTCTGTTAATTCCTTTCATAACATCCCAACTAATTTCTGTCCTACCATCCAAGCCTGTTCGGTAAGTGACGTCACATCAACAACTACAATAGGTGAACATCGGTCACAGCAGGTGTCCGTTGTATATACAGTAACAATGCCATAGCCACATGGAAAATAAGAAAATGGTAGAAATATTAAAAAATAAAACGGGGAGACAAGAAACAAAATAATAAACACACTATGAAAAAACACACTTTGCCCATTTTGAAGCCTTGAATGTTCTTCTTGTGTTGATTTGTTTTTAAAAGTTAATATGAGTCATTCTAACATAATATTTTAACCTTTTCTTATTGCACTGTCATTTTGTTTTGTTATGGGCGCTGCCATTTTATGCAGGTTTGTATACGGGTTGCTAAGATGGTTGCCCCCAAATGTTCCCGGAAGTCGCATCTTATGATGTGATGTCGTCACTGATTGGGTATAAAAAGCAGAGTCTCACACTTTCTGTTTGTCCACAATTTCTGGTTTACTGGATCGATCCCATTTCATGAATCAGAGTTCTGTGCTTTTTTTTTTTTTTTTGATTTATGATTTGGATTAGTTTCTAGGCTCGGTAAATCAGTTGTTATGACCTTGGAGTCTCAAAAGCACGTAAGTCCTGAACTGTTTCAAAAATATCCACTAGAGGGGAAATCCCATAAAAAGCCCTGGCTAGATACGAATAGCGCCCTATAGAATCTTAAGAAAATAAAAGGTTTACTTTCAAAGGCTCTGTTAAACAGTGAAGCTCCTGTGGAAATAACCCCCAAGGAAGACAGGAATAGTTCAATCAATCAGTCTTTATTCAGGCACTGGTGAGTACATGGATTCATACGTTGCAAGGCAGAATAGCAAAGTTCCCTTTTTTGTTCATTTCTTTATATTTTCTTCCTCCCTCCCCCTTTCCCTTACTTCTCAAAAAGCATAATGTTGTTTATCTAAGCATTTCATCTTATATTGCGCAAATCGGCCCACCGTTTCTGTTTTGTTTACGTGGCAGACGGGGCCCTAAAGAAGGAAAGGTCATCTTTCCTGTGTCTAACAGACGCGTTCCTAAAGAGGAAGTTGTCCTCGGTCAGCTTACAGTGCCATGCATACCCCTGAGCTACGAATTAGAAGACGCGGCTTGTTGAAGGTGTTTGTGTTAGGCGCTTTAAAGAAGGCACAGAATGCTTACTGGAGGGAGTGACTGCCAGCATGTGACTGGTCACACAATATAAAGGTGAACACTAGGAGTCACCTTTTGTCGATTAGCAGTGAAAGGGGCGCACGGATAGTCCTGGAGTTTATCAGCGGGGCGAGCTAAATAGGCATTTATTTTTTGCAAACAGTTTTTCTCAACGAGACGTTTTTCTTTTTTCCTTGATTGTTGTTTGTAGAAGAAGTAGGAAGGATGTGTTTTAATTTCGTTGCCATTTTTCTTTTCATGTACGTCATCTGGACTGTATTTTTTTACTTTCTCGTATACGAAGTGTGGAAGAAATTTTAATACAGACAGACACCCCCCCCCCACTGGAATGCCCCGATTTAAGCAATAAAACACAGGCAGGAGAAAACTTCAATCGTTATTCTTTATCTAAATCTCCAAAGAGGTAACAAGTGAATTACATGTTAGCCACATTGCTACAAAGGAAAAAATGTCCTGAGGCTCTATTTATGCAATTCATTGATTAGGTCACTTTTCTTTAAAAGGAATTCATTACAAATTTAGAAAACTTTTAACATGATTGGTTACACCTAGTTGCTAACAGGACATGCACAACTTGATTGATAGTCCTGTTAGTTTAAGAAATACGTGACTTTTTAAAAATATATATATTTTACATTTTTATTTTGAGGAGCTGTGTGAATCTCAAGAAGAAGGAAAAAGAACAATGGCCTATATAAATCTGTATATATAGAGTGAACCCTCGTTTATCACGGTTAATCCGTTCCAGACTCTACCGCGATAAATGAATTTTCGCGAAGTAGGATTCTTTATTTATAAATCAAATATTTTCGCAGTTAGAGTATAGAAAACCTGTTTACGACCTTCTAAATACGTTTTTTAACATTATTAGAGCCCTCTAGACATGAAATAACACCCTTTAGTCACCATTACACTCGTATTACCCAATATATTAGACAAAATAAGACATATTAGACGTTACAAATATCATTATTACTGTACTGTACATTTAATTACACACACACAGTTCTTACACACAACCACTAACCTATGAAGGCACAACCTCAGTAGGAGAGTCTTCAGGTGGTGCCGTATCCTCAGCAGGTGCGTCGTTGTCTTCTTCTGCTGAAGGAGTACTAGGAGTAGGCAGTGGGTGTCTGGGTGAGCGGCTGAAGAACATCTTGATAGGCAGTTGCTGGCGCTGTCTTTTCATATGCGTGAGGAGGCTTTTGTAGGGTATTGCCATTATTGATCATATCCAAGAGTTTCACCTTCTCCTGGAGGGTAAGCATTTTCCTCCGGCGCTTAGTTTCATTGTCAGAAGGCTTAGAAAAAGCAGCACGTTTAGGAGCTATCATGGGGCTTAGATAAAAGTTCTCACAAAGCGCATGCGTAGTGACGTAAGCGTGTATGAGAAAAAATCGGGATAGAGTGAAGCCACGAAAGTCGAAGCGTGATATAGCGAGGGATCACTGTACAATTCTTTTCGCGTTTGAAACGGAAATGACGTATGACCACGCGATATGGAAATTACGTTGAGAACAAAGCGGATGCTGGGAGGCGCAGAATGGCAGGCTGCTCCGCGGGGTCGAAAGCTTCACAGTTTCGGGCAGCGTCCTCTCTTCTCACACTGTTTGTGACACTGCAAGTGCCCAGTCAGCTCCTGGGAGAGTGGAAATCTTTGCGAATGAAGCCATCGAAGGAGCACTCTGTTTGTAAATTGCCCTGCATGACTACTTACTGTCCCTTAAGGTGAGTTCGGGTCACTAAAACCGCGCAACATTCAAGGTTGCTTTTGTGATCAATTATTTTAAGAAGATGAAGAGTTTACATCTAAGAAGATGTACAGACTTCTTCACGTAAAGTGTTGGACTTGGGAATTGTTTGGACCTTCTGCCCGTTAAGCATGTTAGGGCAACGTCCACATTTATTAGAATTATTTTTCTCTTGAATCACAGGCACGTAGTGCAAGGTTGTCAGGCACTGTAATTCCTTTTTGTATTCGTCGCCCTCACGCCGATAATTAACCTGTTCCACGTTATCCCCTCCGTAGGCACACGATGACGTGAACGTGTCTGCAAAAAGTGGCGTCTCCTGCTCTGCAAAAATACTATTAAAGTCGATTAGCCGGCGCGCGTGTGTAGCTGTGCCGGCCTTTGAGACGGTGACTTCTGCCTTAAGTGAAAGTAAGCACTTTTAATTTTTTTACTCCTTCCCCTGAGCTACAGCCCAGACACCTGCAAACACGGGATCCCTTTTCTAGACCGCGGCAAACTAATATTAAGGCACTTAGCACTTTCTTTTGCACGTATAGGGTTATGAGGTCTCAGACACATTGAATTTTGTTGCAGCAGCGCAGTTCCCAATTTCTTTCGCCACATCAACGACTTTTAATTTAAAACCAGCTTCATACTTTCTTCTGATCAAACGCTCCATCGTAGATAAGGGATGCTCTTACGATAAAGGTGTATGAGGGTGTGAGATACAGAAAACACAAATCAGTGCAAACGTCGCTTTGGAATAGTTTGGGTATCACTGTGTGGTCACGTAGGTACAATAGAGAGAGAGAGAGAGGTTAGGAGCACACGCTGATACAGCGCATTGCCACAATCACGTAGAAAATAAAGGCCGTGTGCTCGGTGGTGACTCTCTCAGGTGGGTGTTAGCATATCATAATCTCTTGGACCAATAGCGTGAGTTTTCCACATTCGACTTATATGAGCGACATTATAAAATATCAGAAATTATACTGTAAAATCAAGTCCCGACTTATTCGCGTGAGAACTTACAGGCGAGTATATATGGTAATTGTTCAATATATTATTAATTTGATATGTTGTTGATGGTTCTTTAATGTACATCATATAAAAATATAACCATTGCCTTGTGGTTTACTCCTCAAATATCCATCCCCATATCTAATGTAGAACTTGAACCCCAGACACAGACAGACACGGACTCAGAATGTCCAAAAGCACACACGTTTATTTCTCCTGTAATTCCTGCACCAAACACCCACACTAACTCAGTTCCTTTTACTTTCCTTTCTTTTCCTCTCCTCCTCTCCCACAAGCTCTGTCCACTGCCTCCCGACTCCGGCTCGTATATTGGAGTGAGGTGGCCTCCTTTATACTGCACCCAGATGTGCTCCAGGTGTATCCCAATTGACATCTGGCAGCACTTCCAGGTGTGGTGGAAGTGCTGCATACCCTGACTCCGGAGCTGTCCAGGCACCCCCTGGTGGTGGCCATGGACCCCCGCCGGGTTGAGCTTCTAAGCTCCATTTTTCCGTGGCCCCGAAGTAAACTAAGGGGGCTGCCCTCTCGTGTCCCGGGGCAGGCACTGCTGGTAATATGTCCATTCCCCCGGTCTTCTCTTCAAATGGGCATCCCATCCGGGCAAGATCCCTGGCCGTCCATCACACTAAGTATATGAGAAAGTCGAGGGGAGGTACCACTCCCAATTTTATTTTTTTTATTTGATGTTTTTATTTGATTTTTTTTATTTTTATTTATTTTGAATTGTGTTGCCACACCCGTAAACAGGGATTAGATGTTTTGCACTTCTATTTCTTTTTTTTTTTGCCTGTGTCACACTCCCCTCCACCACAGGTCATGATGCCCGGGTATTAAAGTCATGCCAGGGTTCAGAAGGCGTTGAGCGTCATTGTGTATTTCGTGAGGCTCGGAAAATGAAGAAATTTAAATTCAGAAGTGAGAACTTAGGGATTCTTCTTGTCGTGTGCTTGTTCTAAATTTGATCTTGACTCACACGGAGTGTGGATCTTCAGCATGCGCTCCGCTCCACACTGATGTGCGACTCAACCACAGGTTTAAAGGTAGCTGATGGAGTTTAAACGCCGGTGCCTGACCAGGTGCTCTGGGACGCACGCCACATGCCATTGCTGAATTTCTGTGCACTTGCAGGGCTGGCAGATTCCAAAACCAGAGGCTCAGGCTCATCTCCGTGTCTGGCGTTCTGCTCCTGCCGTGCTGCTTTCCTGCCAGTATTCCCCTTTTTTTTTATATGGATGAGGCTGGACTCGGAGCTTCAGCACACAAACGATCCATTGCTGCCATCACGTCACTGACTTGTATATTAATTAGCCTTCTTTAGGATTCTGCTTGTCAGAGAACCGCCGCACTAATCTTAAATCTAACCCCCTTTGGCATCACCCGCTTCATTTTGACTAATTAGGTGTCTGAGGCCACAAAGTAAATCATCGTTAGATTTCCGCTATGGTGAGGCCACGTCAGACCCGTCACCCAGATGGAGGAAATCTGGGGCAGGGTGGTCCTACCAGGAAATTAATTGAAAACACGCACCATGCCATCTGGACTGAAGCCGCCTCTATGGACCAGTACCACCAGCACCACCAGTACAGCTAGCACTGCTAACACCGTCGGCCCATTTAACTGCCTGCTACGTCTGAATTGTTCTCTCAGTTTCCTTTAGACGATGATCTGCATAGATTTCACTGTAAAAAGTAAAAAAAAAAAAAAGTCATTGTCACCCATCATTTTCTGCAATCCTGCTCTCCACAAAATGGAATTCAAAGGTGTTATATAAGCATTTAAAACACATCATTTAAATTTTGTGTGTCTGAAAGCAATTTTAAATAGCAACCATATATTACCAAGCCAGCATGATAAAATCTGACAATAAGCTTCTGCCTTGTAAATGCGGTGACACTTAAACAGCAGATGTGCTCGCGGTGTTTAGCTCCGGTATTATGGACTGATAAACAGTCACTCCTGGAATATTAAATATAAACCATAAATATTTTAGCTACTCTTGTCTTTATAAGGGATAACCATATGTTAGTCTGATTTCAATGTCAAAGCTATTGTAATCGTCATAGGCCAATTTGTGTAGTTCTTTGATATGAAAGTCACATCTTGTTTTAGAATCCATAAAAATAAAAGCAAAGAAAGAGGCATATAAAAATGTAAAAAAATTAAAAGCATAAAAAGCCAATTAAGGTTCTAAACGGAATGAGTCCTGGTGGACCCAGCATGGCTTCGGAAAAGGCCCAAATGTAACTAACTGATGCTAAAGAAAAGAGGCGCCATTCGGTCAATAGCACTTTATTAAAAGTTAAAGAATTAACAAAATAGATAGATAGATAAGAAAGGCACTATATAATAGATAGATAGATATGAAAGGCACTATATATACTGTATATTATATAGTGCCTTTCATCTATTTATCTATTATATAGTGCCTTTCTTAGACAGATAGATAGATAGATAGATAGATAGATAGATAGATAGATAGATAGATAGATAGATAAAGAAAGGCACTATATAATAGATAGATAGATAGATATGAAAGGCACTATATATACTGTATATCACTTTTGTTCAATCACGTATCTATCTATTATATAGTGCCTTTCTTATATATCCATCTATCTATCTGTCTAAGAAAGGCACTATATAATAGATAGATACGTGATTGAACAAAAGTGATATACAGTATATATAGTGCCTTTCATATCTATCTATCTATCTATCTATCTATCTATCTATCTATCTATCTATCTATCTATCTATCTATTATATAGTGCCTTTCTTTATCTATCTATCTATCTATCTATCTATCTATCTATCTATCTATCTATCTATCTATCTATCTATCTATCTATCTATCTATCATATAGTGCCTTTCATATCTATCTATCTATCTATCTATCTATCTATCTATCTATCTATCTATCTATCTATCTATCTATCTATCTATCTATCATATAGTGCCTTTCATATCTATCTATCTATCTATCTATCTATCTATCTATCTATCTATCTATCTATCTATCTATCTATCTATCTATCTATCTATCTATCTATCTATCATATAGTGCCTTTCATATCTATCTATCTATCTATCTATCTATCTATCTATCTATCTATCTATCTATCTATCTATCTATCTATCTATCTATCTATCTATCTATCTATTATATAGTGCCGTTCTTATCTATCTATCTAACAGACAGATAGATGAAAGGCACTATATAACAGATAGATACGTGATTGAACAAAAGTGAGGATTCCAGAGTCACGGCCTGCTGGTGAAAGGGTGACATCTTCCAGAGTGACGCTTAGAGTCAAATCTGAGGAAAGTGTATCAGAAGGATATCTGACTTTGAAGGGTGATGGGTTTTCATCCAGCATGAGATGGCAGAGAGACAGTTGGAACCTGGGGGTTGTAAGAATGAGACGAGGGAAAGATCTGAGCATCCTTAGCATAGCCATGAAATGAAAGAACATCAACCAAGATAGGCCAAGAAGTGGACCCAACACTGGTCCTCAAGTCGCAAGAAGTTAGACCAAGAGAGACGGACGGATCAGTCTGAAAGGTAGGATTTGAATCACACCAACGCAGAACCATGGAGTCCGAGTGGATTTACAGAAGAAATAAGCAAGAAGTGGTTAGCAGTTTTGAAAGCTGATGAACGGTCAAGAAGGATAAGAGCAGAGGAGAGAGAAGCAGCTCGAGTGGGTCCTAGAGCAGGGCCGTCTTAATGCATGGGCACTCTGGGCAGTTACCCGGGGGCCCCATGCTAATCTATGTATGCTGTGACTTGCTGGTTGTGTAGGTAGGGGGTCCCAGCCCACTGATTTGCCCGGGGACCTATAATGCTGTTAAGACGGCCAAGTCTATGAGCATCGGTGACTGAAAATAGTGCAGCCTCGGTGGTCTTGGCATGAGTGACCCTTGCATATTCCAGACTGTCCGAGAGATAAGAAGAGAGGTGTTTGCTGGCTGTACGTTCTCAAGTCTTGGACCTGAATGGCAGAAGTGACACAGGATAGTGACCCTCAGTGCTGGAGGGTTTCTTGAGACCAGGAATCACGCGAGAATGATGAGATCTTCTGAATCTTAAAAGCTTGAAATTTAAATGAAGTAGTAATAGTACTCATTAAGAAAGGGGGCGGAATGAATCCCAGCAGCCACTGCGGCCCTCCCGGATCTGATTTTGACACCCCTGCCTTAGGTGCTGAATGACAGGTTTTGCATAATAATTGAATTTTTCTCACATCCTTTGACAATGCTTTATTTATGCTATTCTGTCGCCTTCTCATTACTGTGATTGCAGCTTAGCGGCTTTCCCTAATGCTGTTAATGGCCATCAGAAACCATTAATGCTAGAGACCACTGAGGACAGGCAGCACTTTCCATATTTAGGGGATGAAAACCGGGCCTGCGTAGTCGGCTGCCATCTCACTGAACCAAACGTCTGCTGATGTTTTAACATCACAGCTGAGCTCCGACTCGGAAGAGGAAACCAATGGAAACCCCGGTTCAATATGAGCAGAGGCCAGAGCTGTTTCTGAGGTCTCTGTTACGCAGGGCTGACACTGACATGGAAGAATTTTGAACAAAGGATCGGAAAATTGAATCCATAAACCAGAAACTTGCCAGAAGCCAAACCTGGAAAAATCAAAGAATCAAACCAAAGAGGAATAAAAGCTCAAGCAGAAAATTTGAAAGCCAGCAAGAGTACAAATAAATGGCGTGATAGACCTTTAAAGGAATACTCCACCCAAAAGAAATATTTCTTTCCTTGTGTTACTTACTGCATGTTGTTTGTAGTGATGGCCGAGGATAAATTTGAATCTCGTGTTTTCATGAAGAACAAGAAGAGGAAATCGGGAATGGTCTCCCTTCGACTTTCTCGTATACTTAGATATGGGGATGGATATTTGAGGAGTAAACCACAAAACAATGATTATATTTTTATATGATGTACACATTAAAGAACCATCAACAACAAATCAAATTAAATGAATAATATAGTGAACAATTATTATAAAAGTAAAATCGAATAAATCATGAACAACAGGTAAAGTACCACTTCCGGATAGTGGAAATAGCCCAAAAGTTGATAGACATCTACCTAATCTACTTGCACCCAAAATTTGGTTGACGTAAGTGAAAGCGTACTCATGTTATCTCACACACACACACACAGACAGAATTCCAAAAATGGTATTTTCGGACTCAGGGAGGTCTAAAATGTAGAGATTCATCAAATCTCGACCTCATTCTTTAGATGATTCCAATACTTTCCCTATACTCCTTATACGAGAAGGTCAGGGAGGTCTAAAATTGGGGATTCATCAAAATCTCAACATCAAGGCTTAGGACGATTGCAATACTTTCCCTATACGTTGTACACAAGAAATTAAAAAGTTTATGATATAATAGAACTCAATGGGGCCCCATGCATCACAATGCCAAACGATGTGGAAAATGTCCAGGGAGAAGCTAAAACTGCGTAGATAGATAGATACTTTATTAATCCCAAGGAGAAATTCACATACTCCAGCAGCAGCATATTGATAAAAAAAACAATATTAAATTAAAGAGTAATAAAAATGCAGGTAAAAACAGACAATAACTTTGTATAATGTTAAAGTTTATCCCCCCGGTGGTAGTGTGGGGGAGGAACGATCTCCTCAGTCTGTCAGTGGAGCAGGACATTGAGAGCAGTCTGTCACTGAAGCTGCTCCTCTGTCTGGAGATGATACTGTTCAGTGAATGCACTGGATTCTCCATGATTGATAGGAGCCTGCTGAGCGCCCGTCACTCTGCCATGGATGTCAAACTGTCCAGCTCCGTGCCTACAATAGAGCCTGCCTTCCTCGTGAAGTCTGCAGGGGATGAAAACCGGGCCTGCGTAGAAATCGTGGAAATCGTTGGGAAGGTTAGAAATGTGACAACCCAAGAGGAGACCATTCAGTCCATCAAGCCCGTTTATTGAGCTAAATGGTCCCAGTATCTCATGTAGATTCTTCTTGAGTCACGTAATGTGACATAGCTCTGGTCACACTTGTGACCTTAAGGAAATTGTAACTGTGCGATGGCCTCATTATGAACAATCGCTCGACTCCATGTATCGATTCTCTTTTGCGTTGTTTCATTTCAGGACTCCCTAATCCTAACCCTAAATAATATTGTGCTAGGTATGACGATGATCTCAAAAAGCTTTTAAATATTGATATCCCACTTGACGATTACTGAACTACAGTATAAAATATATTCCCTACCCCTTACCCCTTTCCCTCACCTTAAAGTCACTATTATTAGGCCCTAATGTTAATTAATTCTCTTTAGGGTTCCTGATGTTAATTTTAACCTTTTTCTTAGCCCTGATGTTAAAAACTTACTTTTGTTGGTTTTAACCCTAATGTTAAAATTGGAGAAAGACAATAATAGTAATTAAAGTTTATGATAATGTCTGTCCCATCCCCAACCCTTAACTTAAAATCTATAGATAACATCCCTGAGGTTAATAGAGACTTTTAATAAGATCCCTGAAATTAAGAAGATATTTTACAGGGTCCCTAATGTTAAAAATTGTCTACTGTAAAAAGTATTTAAAATCTAGCCCTTACCTCTATCCCTTACCTTAAAGTTTGTATTTGTAGGTCCCTTCGGTTAAGTGTGTGTTTATCAATCATTTATTTATTTATTTAATTCATTTCCCCCCCACTTTTAACTATTTATTCCCTTTTTTAACTTAATTAAATGAAAAAATGCATATAAAGATCATTATTTATTTATTTTAATTACTTTTATCTTCCTTCAATGTGTATTAACGAAATATTCCTTTAGATGTCTTTTAAATCTTTTTAGGGGGAATGGGAGGGGGAATCTATTTTTAGAACCCGACTCATTTGATCCTCTTTAAAGACTATGGGAATTATTTTAGGTAAAGTTTTTTTGAACATATTTGACAAAAAGAATATTTAAAAATGGATTTATGTATTTATTTATTGAATTTTAGGGAAACAGCTGGCTAGTATAAGACCTTTTGTAAACAGAGATTTATTGAACTTACACTATGTGTGCCAGAGCATGCCAATAACGGCCTAATCCCCTACCCTAATACTAACCCTTCAATGCCTGAGTATCGATTTGCCCATTGATTCTTAGTTGCCTCTTGTCACAAGAATGAGTCTTAGACATCATGAAGGTTTGGGGCAGCCACCCGTGTATTGTTCACGGGCTGCAAAAATGAGGTTTAAATTGAACAGAGATGTTCACAGAAGTTATTGAGACAAGATGGCGGCTTTAAAGGCCAGTCAAGGAAATGACATCATCATTGACTCCAGAACTGGAAGTGTCGTCATCGAGACTGGAAGTGACGTCATCATAGGCGCCGGAAACGGAAGTGATGTCATCAGTGGCACCATTACCCTGTAGGATTTCCCGTGGATGGTTTGCTAGAGAGTGAGAGAGATAGTCAACGCACCCCGCAGCCCCCTGGTCTGGTGTGGAATTGCTATCATTTAGGCCCTTCAGCTGTCTCCCAATCGCATGTGTGTGACACTCTTCGGTTTCGATCTCCCAGTTTTCACGGCTTGCTATTTCTGACTACAACTTTATCGACTCGAGCATCTCCTCATGTATAAAATTTATTTGGGGAAAAAAGTGCGCATGCAAAAGTCAGGATTTATAAAACACAAACTTGATGTGGAAATTGCCTGCAAGTTCCGGAAAGTTTTGACCATCCATATGTCCTACAAAAACTTTTATGGGTGTTGGCATTTTAGCGACTCCTGGTGGCAGGCAGAACAAGGAAGTGACCTGAAAATCTCGTTTCACAGATGTGTCAGTCACATTCTGATATCCAGCCAGCCATTCATTTTTCTACGCCCGGTTGTTCTAAACCTGTTAGCAGAAGAATTCTACACGAGCAAGGCAGGCTTAGGGTGGCACGGTGGCACAGCGGGAGCTCTGCTGCCTTGCAGTAAGGAGACCAGGGTTTGTGTCCCGTGGTCTGAGTTGTTTCATGCAGAAAGACTGACAGACAGGCAGAGAAACATGAGCCTTCATAATAGGTGTTTATCACATTATACATGAACGTACCTTAAAGGGCCTAAAATCAAAAACTGGGAGAGCAAAGAATCGAGACGTCCCACACACCCAAAATTTAAAGCTACAGTCGTCGTTGAGAGTTACAGAGTAACGGAGATTGTGGAACAGAAGTGAAAAAGAGAGTGCAGGCAGGGTGGAGTGGGTGGAGAAGAGTGTCAGGAGTGATTTGTGACAGACGAGTATCAGCAAGAGTGAAAGGGAAGGTCTACAGGACTGTAGTGAGACCAGCTATGTTATATGGGTTGGAGACAGTGGCACTGCCCAGAAAGCAGGAGACAGAGCTGGAGGTGACAGAGTTAAAGATGCTAAGATTTGCATTGGGTGTGACGAGGATGGCCAGGATTAGAAATGAGGACATTAGAGGGTCAGCTCAGGTTGAGAGTCAGAGAGGTGAGAATGCGTTGGTTTGGACATGTGCAGAGGAGAGATGCCGGGTATAATGAGAGAAGGGTGCTAAGGATAGAGCTGCCATTCAAGGGGAAGAGAGGAAGGCCTAAGAGGAGGTTTATGGATGTGGTGAGAGAGGACATGCAGGTGATGGGTGTAACAGAGCAAGATACAGAGGACAGAAAGATATGGAAGACGATGATCCACTGTGGTGACCTCTAACAAGAGCAGCCAAAAGAAGAAGAAGTTGTTGTTGAGAGAAAATAGGCAATAAATTCGAGAACCAGGAAAAGCAAAATGGAGTGGCTACTGGGCTGGGCAGCTCGGTGGCACAGTGGGAGCGCTGCTGCCTCGCAGTAAGGACACCAGAGTTCATGTCCCGGGTCCTCCCTACATGGAGTTTGCATGTTCACCCCGTGTCTGCGTGGATTTCCTCCAGGTGCTCCAGTTTCTTCTCACATTCCAAAGACATGCAGGTTAGGAGGATTGGCGACACTAAATTGGCCTTGTGTGTGTGTGTGTGTATGTGTGTGTAAATGCAGCTGGCAGAATCTTAACTAGGAAAAGAAAATCCGAGCACATCACACCAGTGTTTTTACGTCACTACATTGGTTACCAGCGCCATTTAGAATTGACTTTAAAATACTGCTAATAGTTCATAGAGCCTTAAATAATCTCGCTCCGTCCTATATTGTGGAATGCCAGACACCTGACACTCCAAGTCGCAACCTTAGATCTTCAATTGAGGGTCTGCTCATAATTCCAAGAGCTAGACTTGAAAGAAGTGGTGAGGCGGTCTTCTGCTGTTATGCACCTAAAATCTGGAATATCTCACCGATAGAAATTCGCCAGGCTAATATAGTGGAGTATTTAAAAAAACTGCTAAAAGCCCGTCATTGTAACATGACTTTCTCGTAGTTACATTTTAGTGTACCCCTGATATTCTGTATGTGCATTTAAATGATCATTTTCATCCTGGCTCCACAATCTGTACTAACCCCTACTATTCTCTGCTGTTCTTTTGCCGGTTTTCTGTGGTGGTGTTCTGTGCCCCCACCACCTGATCAGGGCACCAATCAGTGCCTACATTGATGGATTGAAGGCCAGATGTCCACCTGACCATCATCATCATTGCATTCTTTCATGTATCGCCTGATTGAGATCATTCTACTGGGTAGAATGCCCAGTGGGGGCTGTACAGTCTCTTGGTCATGGGACCCCTGCAGATTTTGCCCTCTGGAGTTTTGTTCTCCCAGCCATTGAACCTTACTTTATTCTTTATTATTTAGTATTGCCTAATGTCATTTTTATTTTTTTATAAACTTTTCTTTCTTCATCTTGTAAGGCACTTTGAGTTACACCACTTGTATGAAAATGTGCTATAGAATTAAATGTTGTTGTGTGTGTATGTGTGTTTGCCCTGTGACGGACTGGCACCCTGTCCAGGGTTTATTCCAGTCTTGCACCATATGCTAGCTGGGATAGGCTGTGGCGCCCATCACAACCCACTACGACCCCCTTCAGGAATAAACGGGTTAGAAAAAGGACTGACAGACTGACTAATGCAGGCTTCAATTCAGCCCACAGCTCCAAGAGGACAGCTCAAGCGGGTCTAAATATGCTTACAAGTCCGTCACCATCACAACAAAGGACACAAATGCCATTAACAATACTCCGATGACAGGTTTCTACTGTATATGATGTCTGGCTACATGTTATATTTGTGGCAATATAAGCACTTTAGAAATCCTAGCTGGATGTTTGCTCCATGATGGGGCGCTCTTTAGAATGGATGAAGCATACAGAATCAGTGAGAGGCGCAGTCAGCTTCAGTTGCTTATTTGGGACCCAAGGGCAAGCTTGACCCCCAAGTCGGCTCTGACGTGTTAGGTGGTCAAAATGCTTTGAATGGATATTCAAAATCAATTTGGTGTTCAATTTGTCAGCACGCTGGCCCGAGATCTCTTTTCAATTAATCCTTTTAGTGGTTTCATGCACTTTGGCAAAACGAGTGAGGAGCAGGAGAATGTAATGAAAGTATTGTGCCGCCTTCATTAACTGGGAAAAGAGAATACATGGACATCAGCAAAGCCGACAAGGGGCTTCTCCTTAAGTGGGCATCCTAGCTAACTGGAGGCTTCCGCTCAGAGCAAATGCCTATTTGACTTCTGTCCATCCGGTTATTCTTTCCTTTTGGTGGCACCGCATTATGCTATTCCTTGCGGCTGTACATTTATTAGACAGATGGTCTGAGAGTGGTAAGTTGGCACAGTGTTTAGTTTGACTGTATGACTGCTCCAGGAGACTAGGCTTACATCCAAACTTGGCACTCTCTTGTGGGTTTCTACGGGTACTTAGGTTTTCTTCCCATTCCTCAAACTCAAGTAAGTTAGTTGGGTTGGCCCAGTGCAAGGGAGTGTGCCCTCTGTGCTCTAAAGTCAAGGGTTCAAGTGCAAATTTGCACTGATGCCCATCCTACCAAAAAAAAAATCCTCCAGGGTGCCATGATGTCCCCATAGTCATTAGTACCCAAGTTATCTCCCATGAAAGGGCAGTGCAGTCTGACACACTTCACTCTGGTGCCATGTGCTGCAGCCTAGTCCTACCTCTCCTGACTCCAGCCATTCTTTACATCATTCTGAGGGTCACACATGCTTGGCATTTGTTGGGTCACTCGTCCTATAGTTTCCTGTAGGATCATCACAATTTTGTCCTGTGCCATTCCGATTTCTGTATTTTATGACATTCCATGCCTGTTACCCTTGTGGGGTACCCAGTATAGGTGTTGTGCCTACTGCCCCCTAGTGGCCACTGTTTATGCAAGACTTTTTCCACACCCTCCACCATATTGGGGAGTTTTTACCCCGTGTAAAATTTTGCCAACTTGACCATCCTTCATAGTACATGAGGGATGCTTATTTACAGTTATGATGTCTAAACTAGACTAGAATGTAATGTAACTGAGTCTGTCACACGGTGCTCATCATTGTAAAGTAAGATGGTGCTATTTACCTTGGAGACAAGATACTCTCTCTCTCTCTCTCTCTCTCTCTCTCTCTCTCTCTCTCTATATATATATATATATATATATATATATAATATACGAGGGAGGACCCAAAAATAACCGAAATTTTGTTGTTAGGTTATTTATTTATTTCCGGTTATTTTTGGGTTCCCCCTCGTATATACCGTGTATATATATATATATATATATATATATATATATATATGAATGGAAGAGAAGGTCTGTGATACGGTTTGCATATTTGCAGTTGGGGATCCACAAAGGGAGAAAAAACGAATCACGTATCATAAAATAGTTTTTATTCCTGAGCTTTCAACCCCTATCAGGGGTCTTCATCAGAGGATAATGCTTAGACTTACAAGAATCAAAGGCAATATATAGCAACACATTCAGTGGGGGGTGGGTGGAGGTGACTAAGTCCGTATGATCAAAAGGGGGGGGGGGGGGGTTATCGTTAAATTAAAGTGCATATGTCCTTCTTAAGTTGGCATATGCTGGGTTTATGTCCAAGTGTCTTATGACACTGTCTCACTCACTCTCTCTTTCTCACAGCCACCACCCCTTCTGGCAGCGTCTCTCTCATTCTCTCTCAGTCTCCACCCCTACTGACAATGTATCTCTCACTATGCCTCTCACTCACAACTGCACTCTCTTCATAAATGGTCCCACCCATTCTGACAGTCTCCATCTCTTTCTCTCTGCCTCTGTCTCTCTATCTCTCTCTGTACCCCTGGCTCCGCCCCTTCTGACAGTGTCCCTCTCTCTCTCTCAGGCTACACCACTTCTTACTCTGTTTCCCTCCCAGGCTCCACCCCTTCTGACATTGTGTGTGTGTGTCTCTCTCTCTTCCTCTCACTCTCATTCAGACTCCACCCTTTCTGACATTGTTTCTCTCTCTCTCTTGCAGCCACCACCCCTTCTGGCAGCATGTCTCTGATTCTCTCTGTCTCTGCCCCTACTGACAGTGTATCTCTCACTGTGTCTCTAACTCACAACTGCACTCTCTTCATGGATGGTCCCACCCCTTTTTCCATTCTGTCTCTGTCTCTTTATCTGTGTGTCTCCCTCCCTCTCTCCCAGGCCCCGCCCCTTCTGACAGTGTCTGTCTCTATCTCTCTGTCTCTCTCTCTTTCTCTTACTCTCTCCTAGATTCTGCCCCCTGCTCTCTCTCTCTCCCAGAGCCCACCCCTTCAGACAGTGCGTGTGTGTGTCTGTCTCCCCCTCTCTCCTAGACTCTTGCCCTTCTGACTGTATCTCTCCTTCTCTCCCAGGCCCCACCCCTTCTGACAGTGTCTATCTCTCAGGCTCTATGTGTGTGGAAGTGTGTATGTCTCTCTCTTTCTGACTCTCACTCACAACTGCACTCTCCACATGGATGGCTCCACCCCTTCTGAGAGTTTCTCTCTCTCTCTCTCTCAAAGGCCCCACCCTTTCTAACAATATCTTTCTCTCAGGCTCATCCCTTTCTAATAGTGTCCCCCTCTCTCTCTCCATCCCAGGTCCCGCCCCTTCTTGCAGCACCACTCTCATAGGCTCCGCCCCTTTCAACAATTTCTCTTTCTCTCTCTGTCTTCCCCAGTTCTGTTTGGCCCTGCGATTATTTTCATGTGGAATAATTTCATTTTTTAATATCAATCACTTTTCTTCAGTCTGCAATAATTTTAGCTGATTGTCTAAATGCTTCTAATTGCTTTTATTAACTCTTATTTCTATATGTATTGTTACTTTTTAATGTCGTACAATACTCTGTTGTATTGCAAATGTATTGTGAATTTCCCCTTGGGATTAATAAAGTATCTATCTATCTATCTATCTATCTATCTATCTATCTATCTATCTATCTATCTATCTATCTATCTATCTATCTATCTATCTATCTAAATGTAGGTTTCAATGTAATGTAAAGGTTTCTAATTGGAGTCATCTTCTCACACCGCGAGATCCATTTCAGGACCACAAGGGATAGGCAACATCGGACAGTCCATTCTCCACACCCTCAAGGATGGGTGAGGTTAACCCACGAAAACTCGGGGAGAAGGTGCAGACAGCGTCAGGTTCCATGATGCAGCAGTGCCAGCCAACCACTGCGTCACCGGGTCGGCCAAGCCAGAACTGCTTTGTTTGTGGGCGACACATGGCAGCTAATGAACGAGGGGCTGTCTTGTATAATTAACACATCAGCCTGACCCGACTGCGGACTCCGATCTCCTCCTTTTCATCTCCTCGAGCCACTTGAGCGCCGCTGTCACTGTTTGCCTGCGCAATCCCACGTCCACACAGATTTGTCAGCAACTTTAATGACTTGAATTTTATTAATAGATCCGTCGGCTAAAATCTGACTCATGTTCTTTGCATCTAAATGTCTGAACAGAACACTTTTTTATATTTAGTGTATGGAACTGCAGGTCCAAATTCTTTTTGAAGCCGATACCTAGAAAAGGAAAGAAGAGAATGCATAGTCGGTGAAAAAGAAGGCTCCGTCAAATCCCGTACACTTAACGAATCGCGGTCAGCGCAAATCTACGGTGGTCGGCCTTCCCGGTCACGGCATTTATTCCTCCTACTCCCGCCTCCTCTTCTAGTCACCCAAGCCCGACCGCCACCGAGCGAGTTTGACACCCGTGCCGCGGTTCATTGCGGCTTCCCAGCTGACCGATTCATAGACGCTGGCGCTGCCCCCAATGGCGATCCCCTTCCATGAGCAGCGAAGACGACAGGTGTCATCCGGCATTTCGTACACTCCGTCGGCCCTCCGAGCTAACCGCACAGCCACGAGGCACGCGAAGAATTCCAATCTACAGGTGAAGCGGGGACAAGAGCAGGATGGACGAGCTGGCATGAGGGCTGGTGACATAAAAAAGGGAATTAAAGTAGAGAGAAAGGCGGAGTGGTGGCTCTGAGGCTAGGGGTCTGCACTGGCAAGCAGAAGGTTGCTGGGTCGAATCCCGTTAATGCCAATAGGGACTCTGCTCTGTTGGGCCCTTGAGCAAGGCCCTTAACCTGCAATTACTGAGCGCTTTGTGTAGTGAGAACAGCGCTATATAAATGCAAATAATTATTATTATTATTAAGCCTGTAGAGTGTCATGGGGCTGCGGGGTCTAAAGACGTTAATAGGAGGGTCAGCGGGAGGAAATGTTACTTGGGCGCCGGCTCAGGCGACCCTGCTAGGAAATCAGAAAATGGACGGGCTGGGTATTTAAGAAGCTAAGAAGTGGGTGCCAAGTTAACGGGCGTCTGTAAAATGGACCTTCCTTGGTGAATGGGAGGTGCGCGCGTGAGCAGACATCACGGCAGAGTGATGACGTCGCGGGACTGGACGCCGTAAGGATGCCATCTCTCAGTGTGACCCCGAGGCACGTTCACCAGCCTATGTGCCGCTGATGTAAGCAGCTGTCCTACTCATCTGCACACATCAGGTGCCTCGAGATTTTGTTTGCCATTCAAAGGCGCTATATAGAAATGTAGATTTGTTCTTTTTAATGTGCGATTATGCAAAATTGACAAGAATTCACTTCAGTGCCGCTTATTTTTGAATTGCGCTCCTACCTGAGTGAAGGCTGCGACAAGTCCAAAGGTAAAATAAAACAACCAATTTAGAAAGTACTAATTACATAATGCATACAAATACAGTTTCGTTTAAACACGCAGTTAAAGAGACTGACTGGTGTTTGTCGTAGAAAGTTTTTTTTTTATATATATAAAATGTACCCCATGCGCTGGTGTGTTGCCAAGGACTCGTTCTTACCGCCATGCCCAGTGCCAATTATATTGAACTAAAGCCATGGAATTGTATTTGCAAGGTACTATAAATAATAGACTTGTTTGCCTTAAATGTTCCTAGCTCACTGAAATTTAGTTCAGATAAGTTTATTTTTATATAGCGCCCCTCACTGAGGGTAGCCTCAGGGAGCTTTAACAAGTTCACATATCAAAGAAAATGACCATCAATCGTTGACTAAATGATGCGTAAAGATACAGATTTGTTGAAACACACTATTGTAAATCAAAGCAGATCCAAACTGATTGGTGTTTGCCATAGAAAGGCGCTATATAAAATGCTTTGGTTTTCTATGAACTAGGAGGCTTCGCATGCCAACCCGTCCTGCGCTACACGCCAGCCACTTTGCGTCTCTGCCGCTCGCGTACGTGGATTTCACTTTCACCAAACAACAAATCTTGTAATTCTCGCGGGTACGCCTCTTCACTGGGAAGACACACTACTTTTTCCTGATGGCAACACGAATTAGACGATCTGCAAGTCTTAGAGTTAAAGATTAAAGCCGAACAATATCTACATACTTCTGTCATATTAATTATGTCCATATATTCGACCTCTTTTCGTTTTTACCTTTTTGTCAATATCGCATTGAATTTTGATTCCGTGTTTGGAATTACATGTTGACAACACAACGTATAACTGCCGGTGAGTGAATATCATTTCTTTCTCTCTACACGAACTGTGTCTGACAATAGCATTCACCCAATTGATAAAGTGATTGAACCGTGTGCCTGCTTATGTGGGCAGCACTTTTTCAAATCACTTTGCATAAAGTCTTGTCTCGCGGGGCTTGAAATTTTCTCGCGCGTATGTGGATTTCACTTTCACCAAACAACCAATCTTTTAATTCTCGCGGGTACGCCTCTTCACTGTGAAGAAACACTACACTTCCCAGATTGCAACACGAATTAGACGATCTGCAAGTCTCCGACTTGAAGTTTAAATCCGAACAATATATTCGATCTCTTTTCGCTGTTCCGTTATTTCACCGAGTAATAATTTACATTTGTTTGCGCTAATGCCATCTTTACTATCAGTTTTTTGAGACTTTCGAATTCTAGAACTTTCATAATCTCTAACCTGCTCTGCCTGTGTATCATGCATGTCATCTACTCTTTGTCTTTTATTTCCGACACCGGGAGTGGTAAAATCTCCTGGCACAAAGTATTGTCTCGCGGGACATGAAAGTATCTCTCTGAAAAAGTCTTCTCTAGTCCCTGGATGTTTTTATTATAATATAGACAGATGTGCCCAGGACTGGTTCTTGCCTTTTTTGCCCAGTGCCAGTTATATTGGACTAACTACTGTAATGCTGTGGAATTGTGTTAGCTATAAGAAGGCACTATATATAATAGAGATGTCTGTTTTTATATTTAAATGTTCATAGCATACTGACATTCAGTTCGGTTCAGTTCCAGATTGATTCTTGTTTGTCATATTTAAGGTGTGAATGTGCCCTATTGAGTGGCATTCTGCTCAGGACTGGTTATTGTCTTATGCCCTAATGCCAATGGGATTGATGAAAGGCAGGCAGTGTGGCATAGTGGTTAAGGCTTTGGACTTCAATCCCTGAGGTTGTGCATCCAAATCTCGGTGTGACCCTGAGCAAATCACTTCACCCTCCTGGGCTCTAATTGGAAAACCAAAAAGAAATTCAGATAATTTTATCATAAATGTTAGAAGTTGCTTTGGATAAAGGCATCACCCAAAAATGTAAATGTAAGAAGTCTCTGGAATGGCACTTGGTATAGAAAGGCATTATATAAAAATACAGATTTCTTTGTTTGATGTGCAGAATTGGCTGGCATCATACCAGCACTGGTGGCAACACGTCAACTGGAATGGACTGAATAAATGTCTTGGGATGGTGTTTGCGGGCGGCACGGTGGCACAGTGGGTAGCGCTGCTGCCTCGCAGTTGGGAGATCTGGGGACCTGGGTTCGATTCCCGGGTCCTCCCTGCGTGGAGTTTGCATGTTCTCCCCGTGTCTGCGTGGGTTTCCTCCGGGCGCTCCGGTTTCCTCCCACAGTCCAAAGACATGCAGGTTAGGTGGATTGGCGATTCTAAATTGGCCCTAGTGTGTGCTTGGTGTGTGGGTGTGTTTGTGTGTGTCCTGCGGTGGGTTGGCACCCTGCCCGGGATTGGTTCCCTGCCTTGTGCCCTGTGTTGGCTGGGATTGGCTCCAGCAGACCCCCGTGACCCTGTTTGGATTCAGCGGGTTGGAAAATGGATGGATGGATGGTGTTTGCTATGGAAAGGCACTATATTAAAATGCCAACTGTGAGAATGTGTACAGTAGAAGTGATTGGCATTTAGCTCTGTTTTTGTGAGAGCAGGCTGTACCAAC
This sequence comes from Erpetoichthys calabaricus, assembly GCF_900747795.2. Lineage (NCBI taxonomy): Eukaryota > Metazoa > Chordata > Cladistia > Polypteriformes > Polypteridae > Erpetoichthys > Erpetoichthys calabaricus. The sequence continues at coordinate 150,711,399 of NC_041404.2, forward strand.
TTCACAGGTAAAATAAAATTAACACTTTATAAATGACTTATTACATAAAGCAAACTCATAAAGATATACAGATTAGTTTAAACACACAATAAAACAATGCATTTTCAAGCTAATTGGTGTTTGCCACAGAAAGGCACCAGATAAGATACAGGTGTTTTGTGTAAATGTGCCCAGTTACCTGGCATTGTGCCCAGGACTAGTTTTTGCCTCAGGCCCAAAGCCCACTGCATTAGATTGAATAAACTCTGTGACTCCTGAACTGAGCCAGGAGGGCATCTGAAGTGACCAGGGGCACAGACCACATGCCACTTCAGTGTGAGGAGACAGTAAAGGGGCAATGACATCCACCGATTTTGCCCCACATAAGACCCCTCGACTGCTTTCACTCATTCTCATATCACTTTCATTATCCAGCACCAGACCACTGTACTGCCAGGGGCTCGGCGTTCCGGGCCTTTCCATGATCGCTGCCGGCCGCCATGTGAACTTGTCTCGCTGTGTGCCCTGGCTTTTCTAATAAGTGCTGGTGCTTCTCTCAGATGATATCTCAGCCTCGGATAATTGAGTCCAGGGCCCCTGGCTTGACCTTGGCTCCGTTTTTATTTTTTCCCTTTTATGCTTTCTGTTTCACCTCGTTTTTAACCCGTTTGCTACTAAAAATGCCCTCTGCCAACATCTAAAGGGGCAGTGGCCCTGCTGGGTGAGCAATGTTCACCGAAGAAAAGTGGGGCTTTCTGCTGGAAAGATTTTGTTTATGCATGCAGATAACGCGGTGCAGTGGTGAACTGGGAGTTAGGTGCTGAAAAGATGTTGTAACTTCACTGGGAATCACTTCCTGTCAGTTCAACATCTTTTATTGCTATGATGGGCTGGCACCTGTCACCCAGAAACTGAGCAGATGTGAGAATGTCACGTGATGTTATGCCATCTTCGACATATGCCAGCTGTGTACCCCGTTAACCACCCCGCTAACCTCATCCTCTTCAGTGCTTAAATTGGGTGGCTGAATGTCCACTTATGAGTGACCCACTATGGCCCACTGGACAGCACTGCTGCCTCGCAGAGCCTGAGGTCAGTCAACTCACGGTCTGCTTACTGTCGGGGACGAGATGAGGGGAGGTGTGTGAGCCAAGGGGCACCCTGACAGGTGTGTGTCTGCAATGTGGAACGGCATTGACTTACTGAAAACGGGCTGTCTGGCTGTTTATTATACAGCGCCTTTCATATCCTGTCTATCTATCTATCTATCTATCTATCTATCTATCTATCTATCTATCTATCTATCTATCTATCTATCTATCTATCTATCTATCTATCTATAGCGCCTTTCCTATTGGAATAAAATGAACAGAACAAGAGGTGTCAGCAGTGCTACTGCAATCACAAAGGTTTCTCTAATAACCAATTAGCATGGAAAAGGACTAATTAAGGTAAAGCTGAGGGAGTTGACGGTAGGACATGGGCCGCTAAAAATGGGGCCATATGTGCAAAATTCATTTAAAAATGAGGCATTTCAAGCAGTAAGAGCCATCAGCAACTAGCATTGTCTTTCAAACTAATATATATGAAAAAAAAATCATTTCTATCAAAAACATCAATATCTATCTATCTATCTATCTATCTATCTATCTATCTATCTATCTATCTATCTATCTATCTATCTATCTATCTATCTATTATATAGTGCCTTTTATCTATCTATCTATCTATCTATCTATCTATCTATCTATCTATCTATCTATCTATTATATAGTGCCTTTCATCTATCTATCTATCTATCTATCTATCTATCTATCTATCTATCTATCTATCTATCTATCTATCTATCTATTATATAGTGCCTTTCATATCTATCTATCTATCTATCTATCTATCTATCTATCTATCTATCTATCTATCTATCTATCTATCTATCTATCTATTATATAGTGCCTTTTATCTATCTATCTATCTATCTATCTATCTATCTATCTATCTATCTATCTATCTATCTATCTATCTATCTATCTTATAGTGCCTTTCATCTATCTATCTATCTATCTATCTATCTATCTATCTATCTATCTATCTATCTATCTATCTATCTATTATATAGTGCCTTTCATATCTATCTATCTATCTATCTATCTATCTATCTATCTATCTATCTATCTATCTATTATATAGTGCCTTTTATCTATCTATCTATCTATCTATCTATCTATCTATCTATCTATCTATCTATCTATCTATCTATCTATCTTATAGTGCCTTTCATCTATCTATCTATCTATCTATCTATCTATCTATCTATCTATCTATCTATCTATTATATAGTGCCTTTCATATCTATCTATCTATCTATCTATCTATCTATCTATCTATCTATCTATCTATTATATAGTGCCTTTTATCTATCTATCTATCTATCTATCTATCTATCTATCTATCTATCTATCTATCTATCTATCTATCTATCTATCTATCTATCTATCTTATAGTGCCTTTTCATCTATCTATCTATCTATCTATCTATCTATCTATCTATCTATCTATCTATCTATCTATCTATCTATCTATTATATAGTGCCTTTCATATCTATCTATCTATCTATCTATCTATCTATCTATCTATCTATCTATCTATCTATCTATCTATCTATCTATCTATCTATCTATCTATCTTATAGTGCCTTTCATCTATCTATCTATCTATCTATCTATCTATCTATCTATCTATCTATCTATCTATCTATCTATCTATCTATCTATCTATAATATAATGGCTTACATATCTATGGAATAGCACCTTTCACATTTTATCCATATGTGTATAATATAGTGCTTTTCTTCATCTATCTAGCTAATATACAATGACTCATAACTAACTGTCTTACAATGACTTTAAAAGCTTTTTATGTATTGTATACTGTACTTCCTCTCATATCTTATGTATATATCTGTCATATACCTTTCATCATCTGTCTATGAATCTGTCATATAGGGCCTTTTATCTATCCATTTTCTAATCCAATGTATCCTGAGCAGAGTGAACAAACAGACACATACAAGGACCATTTTAGTATCACCGAGATATCTATCTATCTATCTATCTATCTATCTATCTATCTATCTATCTATCTATCTATCTATCTATCTATCTATCTATCATATAGTGATTTTGAAATCCATTTATCTGAGTGTGAAATTTAAAATGTGACTTTGGAGACTTCACCATGTGGATGAGTGCCCACCTCTGGATCTGCTCTTGCTGTAAAGCCCATTGGTGGGATTTCATAGAGCTGCCAGCTATTCTCATATTTTAAAAATTGGAGGGATGCAAAGTTCTGCCAAGATAAAGAGGAGCTTTGGTGTCCACATCAATCAGCATGTTCCAGCCGTAGGGTTCTACACAATCTGTTGGAGTCGTATTTGCCCAGCAGCTCAGAATCATTTCGGTTGTTCTTCCAAATTATAAATGGGACTGCTGTGGCTGCCCACTATGGTTGAATGAATCATTCTAGTTTAGCTGTGCGTTTTGATTTTCTGGATTGCACATGGCAGTGTGGTGGTCCAGTGGTGAGTGGATCTGGACTTTGACAGTGTCTGTGTGGACTTTGCATGTTCTTTTTGTGCCTCTGTGTGTTTTCTGCTCAAATGCCAACGATGTGCCACTTTAACTAAGTGTGGTGGCTTCTTCTCTTTGGCCCCAGCTGTGTAAAGTGTGTAACGCGGGTTCAGTGCCATTCAAGTGGCTCCCTGATTAATCTCTTAGCCAAGGCTGCTGCTCTGCATGTGCCATAGAGTCGTGGCCGCTGCACAACCCCACCACCACAGAAGAGCCGCATCAAGGTGCGTCAAGTGAAGGAGAGAAGCCGCCTTGCTGCCGTGCTTTTAGGGGACGGGAGGGGACGGAAAGCGAGACGTCACCTTAACAAGGACAACATGACCCGAAGAGCACGTAAACGGACCGTCCGATAAAGCCGAGTCCGGGCGGCCTGTCCTCATGGCTGACCACGACTCCCGACTGGTATCTTCTGGTCCCTCACGGGCTCGCCTGCCGATCTGAGCCACAAGGCCACACAACATTAGTAAAGACTCGGGCAGCTGGCACTTCGGTGACAGTGCTGTCGTCGCTGACTTTATGTCGAGTGCATCGCGCTTTGTCAAGCAGTGCCGTTTGAAAGCGTGACAGCTATCAGCTATGGGCTGTTGGGGATCCATTTGTCTTGCTGAAAATCAGCCCTCATTAATTTTATGCTAGTCAGCGTTTCCAAAGCGGGGGGGGAGGGGGTTTGGGGGGGGGGGGGTTGGGGGGGGGGCTGCCGTGCGAGACGGCTCCTTCTCTCTCGTTTATATCGGTTTATTTATTGTTCCCGTAGACGAGGCTCATATGCACTAAAACGCGGCCCTTCAGCTGTCTCGGGACTAGTGAAGTATGCACAATAATCAGCTTTCCCTTTAATCCTCCCCCACCCTGGTATTTCTGTTTCGAACGGCCATTGACAGCTTATTTTGCCGTTTTTTTTAAGTGCACGTCCCGTCATTGTCATGTCTGTCTGTCCGCGTGAAAAAAAAATAAAAACTGTTCTCCCAGTGGACCGATTTAGTAGAAACTCGCCACACCTTATTCAGATTTCACAAATTCCCATTTACAAAGAATTGGCCAATTCCAGTCGTCTTCGAAAGGGTTATACGGGTTTGAAATCTGTGAGGTACTCGGTGCATTTAATGAACCTTATGGAAAGAGTATATTTATAAATGGAAATTTGGACTCATCACTTCCACTTTTACCAAATTTTTATTTGAATGTCAAACTTTCAAGTCTCTTAAAACCGAGATATACTTATATACAACGACATTTCTATTAACCTTTTTAACATAGTCCTTAATTGCTCAAATGATTTTAAATGGTAACATTTTGAGCATTTTTCTTTATTGAGACTTTATAGCGACTAATAATTAATTGGTTATCATACTTTGGTTATCTAAACTGTTTGAAACCTGTTTGCTTACTAATGAAAGTATAAAAAGGCAATGCAACTTAATGAAGCGTCCGCTGATTACCGCGTGTGCCCAGAAAATCCCGTTATCTCAGATGTTCGCACGCTCAAGAAGTCGCCTATATATTTTAGCAGTGCGTATGCCCGTTTTATGTTGATTATTGTGTTTCCAAGGAACATTACACAAGTAAGAATTTTAATGTACATTGTACATGTAAAAAAGACTTTGACCTTATCTCAGCTGCGCGCGCACCCTCACGCTTGTTCAGTCGCCTTGAATTCAGCAGCGCGTGTACGCGTTAGCTCAGCGGCGCGCACACTCAAGAATGCTTAAGAAGTCGCCTTTATTTCAGCAGTGTGCTTGCGTTTGAGCTTTTTCTCTTCCTGGTGTTTTATTTTGATTATTGTGTGATCAATGGACATTACACAAGTAAGAATGTCACTGCACATTGTGCATGTGACAATAAAAAGACTTTGACCCTCAGCTGCGCGCTCACACTCGTTCTTTGCAACATGCTCTTATTTTAGCAATGCACGTGCGACCGAGAAGTCGCCGTTTATGTTGATTACCGCGTCTGCAAGGAACATCTCGCAAGTAAGAATTACGCTGTACTCTGTACATGTGACAATACAATGACCATGACCATATCACAGCAAGTCGCAGTTATTTCAGTAGTGCACGTGCGACCAGGAAGTCGCTGTTATCTCAGCTGCGCGGTTGGGTAGTCGCAGTTATTTCAGTTGCGCGCATGCGCTCGCGGGAGGACGTTTACTGTACATTGGGTACTCTAACGTCAAGAAATGTGAAGTACAATAAGCCAAAAAAAAAAACGCAATCAGTACATTAATCGATGGGTTATTTACATCGCTTGACTTAGAATCTGTCACCACCCTACATGCGATCAGTTTTTTATACTGCAAATTGCTCTTTAAACCATGCATTTTATGTACTCTACTAATACACTTAGTATTCTCATCTTAGTTTCAGATCTGTGATTGAAAAAATGAAAAATATTTAATAAACAAAAATATATCTCCGTCTTTGATTAACTAAATAAACACAAAAATTCCCGGTCAAATTTTCTTTAATAAATCTTTGAAGTTGCTTCTGCACATTTCAAGAATCTTTTTGCAGTTGCTTAAATTTTATAAATGAGGAATTTAAACCCAGACGTAGACTCTTAAAAAGAAAGGTACCAGAGTGGTTCTTTAGAGCGATGCTATAGGGGCTCCCAACACAGCCATCCACATGACAGTTCTGGAAAGAACGTTCACGTCTTTATAAATCTGTAACAGGCACCATGCAGTAAACAGCCGTGAAATACCAATGGACTGTCATTTTAAAATGACTCCTGCTGCATAGAATGACACAGGCTAAGTTCAGATCTTCTTAATCTGTTAAGATAGGCTAACATATATTGAAAATTTCAGTTTTTATTCTATATATTAGGAAGATTTTCAAACCACAAAGAACCAACTTCATATATAAAGAACCCGTCCCAGAATGAAACGGTCCTTGGACAAGCAATGGCCCTATGAAGAACCAAACGACCCAGAAAAGAAATATGAAATGCCATTGAAGAATTATCATTTTTAAAAGTGTAACTGCCCTAAAGTATAATTGAAATTTAAAAAATGGTAATTTGCGATTTCAGATGAGAAGAGAGTCGCCAGACTTTGGAATCCGAAGCGGAGCCGCCTGACTGTGCCTTGCCGCAGGCCGCATTATTTAACACACCGGCCCTGCACTCTTATAAGTAAAGGTGCCAGAGAGGTCCTTCAGAGTGATGCCATAGGAGAACAACATTCTGTTTCCAGAAGAACCATCCACATGACGGCTCCAAAAAGAAATTTTACTTCTTTAGATCTGTAGAAAGCCCCATACAGTAAACATCCGTGAATTGATGGCGACACATCTGTGAAATACCACCAGCTTGGGATTTTAAAAGGGACTCCTGCTGCATAGAATGACACAGGCTAAATTCAGGTCTTCTTAAGCTGTTATGGTAGGCTAACATATATTTACAATTTCAGTTTTTATTCTATATATTAGGAAGTTTTTCAAAGCACAAAGAATGAACTTCATATACAAAGAAGCCTTCCCATAATTAAACGGTTCTTGGACAAGCAATGGCTCTACGATGAACCAAATGACCCAGAAAAGAAATATGAAATGCCATTAAAGAATTATTATCTTTAAGAGTGTAACTGCCCTAAAGTATAATTGAAATTTTAAAAATGGTCATTTGTGACTTCAGGTGAGAAGAGAGTAGCCAGACTTTAGAATACGAAGCGGAGCCGTCTGACTGGGTTCTATTCAATAAGGGCGCGCACAAAAAGGCGAGCTTCAAAAGGGCGACCTCAATTGGGCGCAGCGAATAAAGGCAAATGCAACAAAATTATTACAGAAAATGCATTAGATAAAGGCAATGATTGAACGTATAAAAAGGCGAAAGCAAGAATATTAAAACATCCAATTAATTAATGCATGAACTTCTAACAAACTATTTCTAAAGCTCTCTATATTTCGTTGTTTTCTGCTCTTACTCATTGTTGTGTTACACTTGAAGCTGTAGATTATGTGCATTGCCACGTAGATATTTTATTATTATCTACTATTATTATCTATCTATTATTATCTAAATTATCTATGAACGCCTTAATTTGCCGCACCCAATTGAGCTCGCCTTTTTGTGCGCGCCCTTATTGAAGGATACCGCCTGACTGTGCCTTGCCGTAGGCTGCATTATTTAACACACCGGCCCTGCACTCTTATAAGTAAAGGTGCCAGAGAGGTCCTTCAGAGTGGTGCCATAGGAGAACAACTTTCAGTTTCCAGAAGAACCGTCCACATGACGGCTCCAAAAAGAAATTTTACTTCTTTAGATCTGTAGAAAGCCCCATACGGTAAATAGCCTTGAATTGATGGCGACACATCTGTGAAATACCACCGGCTTGGGATTTTAAAGGGACTCCTGCTGCACAGAATGACACAGGCTAAGTTCAGGTCTTCTTAATCTGTTATGGTAAGCTAACATATACTGTATTTACAATTTCAGTTTTTTCTACAAATAAGGAAATTTTTCAAAGCACAAAGAATTAACTTCATATACAAAGAAGCCTTCCCAATAATGAAACGGTCCTTGGACAAGCAATGACTCTATGATGAACCAAACGACCCAGAAAAGAAATGTGAAATGCCATTAAAGAATTATTATTTTTAAAAGTGTAACTGCCCTAAAGTATAATTGAAATTTAAAAAATAGTAATTTACGATTTCAGATGAGAAGAGAGTCTCCAGACTTTAGAATCCGAAGCGGAGCCGCCTGACTGTGCCTTGCCGCAGCCCGCATTATTTAACACACCGGCCCTGCACTCTTATAAGTAAAGGTGCCAGAGAGATCCTTCAGAGTGATGCCATAGGAGAACAACATTCGGTTTCCAGAAGAACCGTCCACATGACGGTTCATGAAAGAACTTTTACTTATCGGGATCCAAAGCAGGTTCCATCCTTTGTGATGAATAGCGAATTAACAGAGTTGTGAAATACCAGCGGGCTCGTGATACCAAAAGGACTCTTGCAGCATTCAGTAACACAGAATAACCTCCGGTTTTCTCGATCTGTTCAGTTCATATCCTCCAAGACAGCCTACAAGATGTTAAAGATTTCTGTTTGGCTCACAAAATTTAGGAGCATTTTTGAAGCCTAAAGGATCGATGCAATATGAGAACTCTTCCCGGAACAAAATGTGTCTTTGTTGAGCCAAAACCGCACAACCCAGTAAAGTACTGTAGCGAGTTCCTCTTAACGTAAGGCACATACGAGAATCTTCAACTCTTAGGAAGGAACTAATTATATCGGGAACGGAACCAGACAGAACCTTAGCCCCAGTTTGATCCTCTTTGATAGAGGTGTCCTCTGTGTATATCCTTATGTTGAGATATCCTTCAAAATACTCATTCCCTCGGACAGATATCCCAAAGGGAGCCAGTGGCAGAAACAGATAAAGCACCTAAAGTATGTAGCAACCGTTACGGTACCATTAAGGAGCCAGCACTTCTAAGGGTGTGGATTCGGGGAGCAGTATCACGTCACATGTGCCCCAAAATGTAAAAGCAAAACGGAGCGATTGGGGAGTTCCCCAGAACCCATAAAGCCTTCCTTCCTTCAGTCCACATCCCAGAAGTTGTTGCAGATCACGTGTAAGAAGTCCTTCAGAGTCGACATGACAATTATCACGAAAGACGGGCGAGTCGGGGAAGGTCGTGTCAGCGTGTGCTCCGTGATTTGCAGCCCAGCTTTTCATGCGGCACCTGCTAATTAGCAGTCAGGTCACAGCCAGGGTTAGGTGACTCGTTCAACTTAAAGCCCAATACACCTCAGCGCTCTAATGGTAGGTGTCTGCTCACCCGGGCTCGGCACCTGAGCCAGCGCTCATACAGGTGTCACCCTGGCCGCCATTCTCCTCCAGCAAAGCCTAATGCTGCAATTAAAAGAAAAGAAGAGAGAGAAAGAGAGAGAGAAGGTTTTATGGATGTGTGGCTGGAGGTCACACTGCCTCAGGAGCGCTACAGTCCATTTATACTGTAAAGCGGCCCTAATTGCTAATCAGTCGTTTTACATGTGAATTATGATTATGATGCCAAGGATTTATTGGAGGCAGAAGCGCCGTGCGCACAGCCTGAGTGTCCCGCTCTCAGAGTGAAGGCCTTTAACGGGGAGCCGTTTTACGAGTGCTTTGCGCCCATTAACTGACACAAAAGGGACAGTGCAATCCAGCGGACTCCTCAGGGTGTATTCTGCATAGCCATTCAGTAAAATCAATCATTAAATGTCCGACAGGGAATGTCTGACATGAGCGCTGGCAACGGAGGGAGAAGCGGGCAGGGAAATGATTAGGGTGATCAGCCACGAGACAGCAAGTGTCTCAGACATATTGTGAGGGAGCGGCTGGGGACGTTATTGGGGGGGGGGGGGGATTAGGGGGTTTGGCACAATGGGCCATTCAGTCTCACAATAACAAAAGTAGTAATAATAACAATACATTTTATTTATATAGCGCCTTGGTCAGATTTCCAAAAACGGGAGGTATTCCCACGTGATTTTCCACGCATGAAGCTGGGATTGTCGTCAGTTCAATATGCAGAAGGGAAGAGTCACATCTAGTTGAGAAAGAAAACAAAAACTGAAACGGACGTGCAGAGTCTCTAAATGCCCTACATGGGCTAACAAAATGCAACATGCTTGTCTGTGGAGCAAAATTGGTTGAAGAGAGGAATTTTGTAATGCCAACAGCTGTGCCCGTGTGCCATCTGGACTGAACGATTCACCTTAGATGAGTCCTCACTGGTATGTTAGCTTAAGCATAACCTCCCTTGACTTGTATTGCTCAGGTTGGGTGGGGTGGTGCCATATCAACTAACATTTTATTAGCCATCTGTCCACACCCCACTGTTTGAGTGCAGACAGTGAAGTCTCCACCAGTGGTGTAGCGTAGTGGGGGCGGCCCACCCCAGGCGGCACTTTTAGGGGGCGGCAAAATTTCACAATAAATAATAATATCTTGTAAAAATTTGAACCATACCTAAATAAGGGGGCGGCGGAATTTTCCTTTGCCCCGGGCGGCTGACACCCACGCTACGCTACTGGTCTCCACCACATCTCAACCACTGATGTCACACATGCAACGCTCTGTAAGCCGCAAGCTCAGTAGTCAGGCAGTCAGGTCTTTTCTAACCCGATCACTCCTTAAGGGGGTCACAGGGGTCTGCTGGAGCCTATCCCAGGTAGCACTGGGCACAACCCCTGGATGGGGCACCAGTCCATCGCAGGACACACACATGGGGCCAATTTAGGAAATGCCAGTCCACCCAACTTTGCACTGTGGGAGGAAGACACGGGAAGAACATACAAACTCCACGCAGGGAGGACCCCGAAACGCAAACCCTGGTCTCCTTACAGCGAGACAGCAGTGCCACCACTGCACCACCATGCCACCCAGCTCAGTAGACACTTCATCATATTCTGCTTTTCGTAGTTCTTGCATTTATTGATTATTTTCTCCCAGCAACAACAATAGCTTTAAATTTTGGGGGTGTGGGATGGGGTGGCATGGTGGCGCAGTGGGTGGCGCTGCTGCCTCGCATTTGGGAGACCTGGGGACCTGGGTTCGCTTCCCGGGTCCTCCCTGCGTGGAGTTTGCATGTTGTCTGCGTGGGTTTCCTCCGGGCGCTCCGGTTTCCTCCCACAGTCCAAAGACATGCAGGTTAGGTGGATTGGCGATTCTAAATTGGCCCTAGTGTGTGCTTGGTGTGTGGGTGTGTTTGTGTGTGGCACCCTGCCCGGGATTGTTTCCTGCCTTGTGCCCTGTGTTGGCTGGGATTGGCTCCAGCAGACCCCCGTGACCCTGTGTTGGGATTCAGCGGGTTGGAAAATGGATGGATGGATGGGTGTGGGATGATTCATAAAGGCTGAACACAATTTGTGAGTGCCGTAAATTGCTCCAATTACGTTCGGAGGAACGGCCACGGCTGCAAATTGCCTTTTAATGTTGGCCAGAAACATGTCATGTTTTATGTATGTGCACCCACACCACGTGAAAACTGGATGTAGTGCCTTACTGGTCGCTTTATGCCTTCCAATCCTGACCCATCAGCCAGTCCTGTGAGAAGCGGCCACAGGTAACCGATATACACTGACGAAAAAACAAACAAACAAAACAAGTTCTTCAAGGCAAATACGCTGCATTGGACCTCCTAAAAGGGAACTCAAACACAAGCCTGTGCATCATATTCATTATTTTTGAGTTGTAATGTTTGTCACATCAACACAAATAATAGTAACGGCTCGGTGATACAAATGATTAGGAATGCGAGCCGTCATTTCGCCGATTTGGCTGCATTTCCCCGCTTGATTAAAGGTGTCGCTGTTCCCCACTTTCTCTGAAATGTTGCGCACACACGTGGATCAGTTAACGTAATGCGCGTTCCCCGTTCAAGTTTTCATTTATAAATCCCGTGCGTTTGCGTGGGAATTCAAAAATTATTATTGCGTACGCACAAAAAAAGAGGCTTGAAAAGTGCGTACGCAAGCTTTGAAAGTGAGCCGGCAGAGCTGTATCTCGGATACCAACCTGCTTTTCAAGGTGGTCGATTTACCGTATCAACAGCAGTAGGTAAATCCAGATTGAAGCATAAAACGGAGAGGCATCAATAAATGAAAAGTGAAAAAAAAAATTCCTCCTGATAGTTAGCAATCATGCAGCATTTGGTGGTCTCTGCGGCACTTTGCCACCTCATTTGTCAATCGTTTTACAGCCTGATGAATTTAAACCATAGGTGGGGCATTCATTACAAAGATAAATGTTACTTTCTTAATTATGTGGCTGTCAGGTTTTATTTTTTATTTGCAAACACCAGAAAAATTATCGTGAGGGGCGGAAACGGATCTGGCGACTGAGCATGCAAACTTGGTGAATATTTCATGGGGTTGATTTATCCTACGTATGATAAAATGATGCATAATTCAGGAGCGTATTATTAGACCCCGCTGTTCGTATATGGCTAACAGCAGTCTTCATAAAAGCCTGGAAATTGTCTATCACGCCATTGAAAGGGGCATTCAAGCATAAAGTATAAGCCTCTTCCCGACTTTCCAGAAGATGTTGCCTCATTTCATTTTGCTTGGCAGAATAGTCGGCCGACGGCTTATTTATTTATTTTATTTCCGCGAGGTGACGTCACGCGGCGGCGGGGTGGCCTTGACATTCGTGACATTTCAGGTCCCTTGCGGTCTCGAATGTGTTATAAAGTTAATTGGAAAACTTATAAAGCGCCTTAAAGCTCTGTAGCGTCATGCCGATCCGGACCCCTTAAGCAAAGCCATGCCCAGTTGCTCTTTAGGAAGATGTGACTTGGAAGAGGAGACGCGTGCTCAGTACAGCGGGGTGAGAGGACGGCGGCTGCGCCTAAAAGACACACACGCAACTCTCTTTGCCTGGTTTGGCTGCGGTTTGTGTCTGCCATCTGATCGCTGCCTTTTTTTTCTTTTTTGAAGAAAGCCATCAAAGCTGCCTTCAGTTCAAAGTCGGAAAAAAAAATAAAATGCATTTTTGATGGATGGTGTGCTATACTGTTCATCGCCCGACGGAAACGTGACTCTAAGTGTAGATCGCTCTGCGGAAAAAGCAAAAAAAGAAAAGAAAAGGAAATGTTCTCTTCATCAACCATAGAGAGTGCGCTTAATAAAATTAACACACTGCTGATTGTGTTTGGGGGGGGATTGGGTGGTCTGCTGCACAAACAAATGAAGATTCCCTCAGGCAGACTCCTTGCCTGTCACCATTAAATTGCTTTCTGTTTGGGCTCCTCTTGACCCAGAGATAAATCGGGTAACTTATTAGTGGCTTCGTTTTCTTTGATGTTGCAGAACAATTATTTTGGAAAAAATAAATAAATAAAAGAATTAACGTGCTATAGAACCGGCTTTTTTTATTTAAATTCTTAATACAGTTGCTGGTGACGGGTCTGGAGTTTATCTGGGCAGCTTTTTAGGAAGACAAGCAAGAAGTAGCTGTGGAGGGGACACGTGGGACATTCAGCCCACTTACTCATGTGAGGGCCGATTAAGAACCGGCGATTAGCTAAAAATGCACAGGAAGTGGGAATAAATGACAGACACGGATATGTGGTGTCACAGACGTCATGACGGTTTGGGGCCGCCACCCATATATTGTTCCCAGGCTGCAAAATTGAAGAAATTTGAACAGAGATGTTCACAGATTCAAGTGCAAAATAGCACTGATAGTATGGCGGTTTTAAAGGAGGCTAGTATCTTGTTTAATAAAACCCCTGTGTGCGTCCAGTGTCCGTGTGTGGCTTCTGGTGAAGTGCGCATGCGCGGGGCACGGTGCGATGCTTCAAAGGCCGCCTGACACGTCACACAAGACAGAGAGGGCGGGAGCTATAAAATATCCCGCGGCCGATCCAATCGGATTTCGGTAAATTAGGTAAGACCTAAAACATAAAACACGAAAAATCCAATCGAGTACTGAGACGCGGAAAGAAGCTTGGCCTGGTAAAGTGTAAAGTGTCAGTCGTTGAAGGGGTTTTCCTAAATATACGATTTTTCATGATATTACAATACGATGACTTTTAAAAGTAGATTTATTTTCGCGCACATTACATCAGTTGCTGGGACGCATATTATGGACAGCAAAGCCAGTATTACTGTCAGAGAAAATTCCAGGCATTTTATGGAAAAAAATTAAAGAGGTAAAATGTCCTTTGCCATTTAATATAGACTGTTCCTACTAATGTTTATGGACTACTGTTCTAGTGCCCGTTATTGTAACGGGCTTAATGACTAGTAAAGGAAATGACATCATCGGGGCCGGAAGTGATGTCTTCAGGACCGGAAGTGACATCATCAGTGGTGCCGGAACCCTGCGGGATTTCCCCGTGGATGGTCTGTAAGAGATTGACAGAGACAGTCCGCACACCCTGCTGCCCACTAGTCTGGCATGGCATTGCTATCATTTAGGCACTTCAGCTGTCTGTCAGTGTGACAGTGGGAAACCCGGACCACCTGGAGAAAAATCCGTGCAAGTATGGGAGAATTTGAAACACTTAAAAAAGAAATCAACAGAATTATAGGAGGAAAAATAATTCTATACATTTAAATAGCGCTTTTTCATAGTGAGCGGCGAGCCACTTCAACCACCAATGATGTGCAGCATCCACCTGGAGGATGTGATGGCAGCCATTGTTGTGCTCGCTCGCTTCCAATCCATGTGGCTTGTTGTGTGGTGGGTATGGCAATGCAATATCAGCACACACGCCCAACCTCCTCCTCCTCCTCATCCTCACTGACCACACATGAGCTTTTAGGAGGTGAAGGGGTAAGAGAGATAGTTACCCAGTTAGAGACAGGGGGTGATTAGGGGGCCAGAATGACTAGACCATGACGGGCAGTTTTCTCAGGACATCGTGGCACACCCTACTCTTTACAAAGGATGCTTTTATGAACAGAGAGAGTCAGGATCTCGGTTTTATGTCTCATCTGAAGGACGGCACCAGTTTTACAGCTCAGTGTCACTGCACCGGGGCATTGGGATCCACGCACAGATCAGAGGGTAGGCGCCCCCTGCTGTCCTCACCAACATCTCTTCCAGCAGCAGCCCAAGCTTTTCCTAGATGGCCTCCCATCCAAGTCCTGAACAGGCGGAGCTTTAGGTGGGTAACGTCTTCTGAAGTTGTCAGATAAACTGGACACAGATAGATAGATAGATAGATAGATAGATAGATAGATAGATAGATAGATAGATAGATAGATAGATAGATAGATAGATAGATAGATAGATAGATAGATATGAAAGGCACTATATAATAGATAGATAGATAGATATGAAAGGCACTATATAATAGATAGATATGAAAGGCACTATATAATAGATAGATAGATAGATAGATACTTTATTAATCCCAAGGGGAAATTCACATTTTCCAGCAGCAGCATACTGATACAAAAAAAATATATATATAATAAAGAGTAATAAAAATGTATGTAAATACAGACAATAACTTTATATAATGTTAACGTTTACCACCCCGGGTGGAATTGAAGAGTCGTATAGTTTGGGGGAGGAACGATCTCCTCAGTCTGTCAGTGGAGCAGGACGGTGACAGCAGTCTGTCGCTGAAGCTGCTCCTCTGTCTGGAGATGATACTGTTCAGTGGATTCTCCGTGATTGACAGGACCCTGCTCAGTGCCCGTCGCTCTGCCACGGATGTCAAACTGTCCAGCTCCATGCCTACAATAGAGCCTGCCTTCCTCACTAGTTTGTCCAGGCGTGAGGCGTCCTTCTTCTTTATGCTGCCTCCCCAGCACACCACCACGTAGAAGAGGGCGCTCGCCACAACTGTCTGATAGAACATCTGCAGCATCTTATTGCAGATGTTGAAGGATGCCAGCCTTCTAAGGAAGTATAGTCTGCTCTGTCCTTTCTTACACAGAGCATCAGTATTGACAGTCCAGTCCAGTTTATCATCCAGCTGCACTCCCAGGTATTTATAGGTCTGCACCCTCTGCACACAGTCACCTCTGATTATGGGGTCCATAAGGGGCCTGGGCCTCCTAAAATCCACCACCAGCTCCTTGGTTTTGCTGGTGTTCAGGTGTAGGTGGTTTGAGTCACACCATTTAACAAAGTCATTGATTAGGTTCCTGTACTCCTCCTCCTGCCCACTCCTGATGCAGCCCACGATAGCAGTGTCGTCAGCGAACTTTTGCACGTGGCAGGACTCCAAGTTGTATTGGAGGTCCGATGTATATAGGATGAATAGGACTGGAGAAAGTACAGTCCCCTGCGGCGCTCCTGTGCTGCTGACCACAATGTCAGACCTGCAGTTCCTAAGACGCACATACTGAGGTCTGTCTGTAAGATAGTCCACGATCCATGCCACCAGGTATGAATCTACTCCCATCCCTGTCAGCTTGTCCCTAAGGAGCAGAGGTTGGATGGTGTTGAAGGCACTAGAGAAGTCTAGACAGACTAGTCACAGTGCAGATATTCTGACAGTGCGTCATCAGCGGGTATTTTAAAGTAAATTGTTGAAAAGCATAGCTAATGCTAGAAAAGGGTACAAACAAAAATGAGAGATGAAAATCCAATAACAAGGCACAGGGTCAGCACCAAAAAGAATACATTAGTTTTGACAAAAAGGGTTTTGAATCCGCAAACTTGGATGAGGAAACATCCTGGAAGATGAACTTTTAAACCGTTGTGTCTTTACCAGGAGGTCATGACCTCTTTAAGTCGTCTGTCATGGACAAGGAGTCCCTAAGCACCAAAGAGTTTCAAAGCACTTTACAATACTGCCCACTAGAGGGGGGAAATCCCATCAAAAACCCCGGATAGACACAAAAAGGGGCCTCGTCGTCTCTTTATAAAGTAAAAGATGTTTTCTTCACACAAAAAAATATTCCAATCACCATGAAGCTCCATGGAACACAACGGTTAAAATAGAACTGCCTGTAACATGAAGTCCCTCTACAGAACCCAAAAATAAGGTGAAAACACGGAGCGGAAGGTCGAAAATCCACAGATCCAGTAATTCACAGAAATAATAAATGCAAGGGACTTCACCATCTCCCTAGCACATTCACAATGAACTGTGGAAAGCCCTCCTGACTTATGGGGGCGGAAGGAGGGATTTGGCAGGTGGTCCCGCCTCTCGAGGGGCCGCCCACAACACAGGACACAGTAAAGGCAACGTTATTATGTTTTCTCCGGGATGCATCCGGTTGTTATGATGCGACTCCAGGTTGCCAGGGGCGGGGCCTAAGAGGTCGTGACTTCTGGCGCTGTTTGCTCGACAGGTTCAAAGGTCAGCTCTGGCGTGAGCTTTGTGGATAGACAGTACCTTTTGTCAGCGACTCTCTCTCTTTAAACGTTTCTCTGGTTACCAATGTCCGACTCTGAAATTCTGACTGTGATTTTCAATTCATGTTTTGGGTACAATGACAGTACCTTTGTCATCCTGCTCACGAGTCGACTTTGCTTTGGGTTTCAGTTGTTTCACCTCCTGATTCACCACCTTTCTGAAACTGCTAGCTCTTCAACAATGTTGGCAACAAAGTTTGTGAACTGAGGCAGGGTCTCCGGGGTTATTGTGAGGGACTGAAAAAACCTTACAAAATTTATGATACAATTAATTACATTTCTTTTGGTTTTCTAATTTGAGCACAGGCAGATGGAGTGACTGGGTCAGGGTCACACAGGTGTCAGTAGTGGGATTTGAACCCACAACCTCAGGGTCTGAATTCCAAAGCTTTAACCACTTCTGGTATAAATTTGGTGGAAATCAAATGACTCAGTAGCCCTCAATGGATGAAAGCTTTCTGTGCAGCTTCCTGTCAAGTAGGTCCGCCGTCAGGTTCCGTCTTCTGGTGTCCATCTTCATTTTATCTTCAATTTTCACGTTTGCTTTGCCTCTTGAACTTCACACATTGGCTTCCATTGACCGTTTAGTTGACTCCTTTATCCAAGATGACATTTATGACACAATTACTTCAATTTCTTTTGGTTTCCCAATTGTAACACAGGCAGGTGAAGTGACTCACTCAGGGTCACACTGGTGTTAGTAGTGGGATTTGAACCCATAGCCCGAGGGTCTCAAGTCCAAAGCCTTAACCACTTCTGGTATAAATATGGTGGAAATCAAATGACTCCAGAGCTCTCGAAGGATACAAGCATTCTGGGCAGCTTCCTGCCAAGTAAGTCCACCGTCAGGTTCCTTCTTGTGGCTTTCACCTTCGACTTTCACGTTTGCTTTGCCTCTTGGCTTCCATTGACCATTTAGCTCTTTGGCTGACTCCTTTATCCAAGATCACTTATAACATTTGTGACACAATTGCTTCCATTTCTGTCCATTTTTTTGTTTTTGTCTCTCATTTACAAAGGTAAAAAAACATTCTGTGCAGCTTCCTGTCAAGGAAGTCCACCATCAGGTTTCTTCTTCTGGTTTTTCACCTTCATTTCATCTTTGACTTTCACGTTTGCTTTACCTCTTGAACTTGACACATCGGCTTCCGTTGACTATTTATTTATTTGGCTGACGCCTTACAACATTTATGACACAATTGCTTCCGTGTCTTGTGGTTTTCCAGTCGGAGCACAGGCAGGTGGATGGACTTGCTCAGGGTCACACAGGTGTCAGTAGTGGGATCTGAACACACAACCTCAGGAACTGAGGTCCGAAGCCTTGAACCACGATGCCACGCTGCCTGCCTTCTGTATCCGTGCGCCTCGATGGATACAAGCATTCTGGGCAGCTTCCTGTCAAACAAGTCCACTGTCAGGTTCCTTCTTCTGGTTTCCACCTTCATTTTTGCTTTACCTCTTGAATTTGACACATCGGCTTCCATTGCCCATTTAATTTATTTGGCTAACACCTTACAACATTTATGATGCAATTCATTACATTTCTTTTAGTTTTCCAATTGGAGCACAGGCAGGGTCACACTGGTGTCAGTAGTGGGATTTGAACCCATAGCCTGAGGGCCTGAAGTCCAAAGCCTTAAACACTTCTGGTATAAATACGGTGGAAATCAAATGACTCCATAGCTCTTGAAGGATACAAGCATTCTGGGCAGCATCCTTACAAGTACATCCACCGTCAGGTTCCTTCTTGTGTCTTTCACCTTCGACTTTCATGTTTGCTTTGCCTCTTGGCTTCCATTGACCATTTAGTTCTTTGGTTGACTCCTTTATCCAAGATGACTTACAACATTTATAACACAATTGCTTCCATTTCTTTTGGTTTCCCAATTGCAGCACAGGCAGGTCACGTGACTCGCTCAGGGTCACACAGGTGTCAGTAGTGGGATTTGAACCCCCAACCTCAGGGTCTGACATCCAAAGCCTTAACCACTACGCCACTCTGCCCTCTCCTCACAGAGACCATTGGGTGCCTTTAACAGACTGAGCTGTCCTGTTGTGAGCCGCTGCCCGTGGACGGTGACTGCATGAACATGACATTTTATTTTTTTAAAGAAGCCCCCCCTTGGAGAATTTAAATCTATGGTGAAGACCACTCTGCCACTCCAATAACTCGTCCTAGGGATTTCTTTTGCCGTCAAAGGCAGCTATCGAACGTGAAGAAGAGTGAAATATACAAAACAGATGAGCGGAAATAACGCTGCCAATTGATGAAAGTGTGCGCTGGCGAGTGAGCGAGTGTCCCCTTTTATTAGATAGCCTCATTTGTCCAGCGTTTGGATATTGCCTTTTTTTTTCCAGAAGCATGAAAACTAACAAACCACATCGCCTCCAACAGAAGGACGCCATTTGGCGTGTGAATCATTACAATATTGGGCTTTTGATGGGCAGTAAAAAAATGAACTGGCTGCCATAACGCAATCCTCCATTCCAAAGTCATTTATGAGCGAGTGAAGGGCTCATCCCGAAGGACTAGGAAGGCGGTGTGAAAATAAACCCAGGAAATGAAGCCACGATGGACAAAACCAAAATAAACAAATAAAGGGGGCCAAGGTGAAAATACGATCATCTGAGCATAATACAGGAAGATAATAATGTGAAGGTGAGAAAATGAGCCTTTCCACCATTAATATTGTTCTTGGGTGGCATGGTGGCACAGTGGGTAGCGCTGCTGCCTCGCAGTTGGGAGACCTGGGGACCTGGGTTCGCTTCCCGGGTCCTCCCTGCGTGGAGTTTGCATGTTCTCCCCGTGTCTGTGTGGGTTTCCTCCCACAGTCCAAAGACATGCAGGTTAGGTGGATTGGCGATTCTAAATTGGCCCTAGTATGTGCTTGGTGTGTTTGTGTGTGTCCTGTGGTGGGTTGGCACCCTGCCCGGGATCGGTTCCTGCCTTGTGCCCTGTGTTGGCTGGGATTGTGCCATATTTATACCAGAAGGGCAGGGATGTCTCCGAATATGGCGATCACAATTGAGATACTCGCCCAAACGCCTTGGTGTCCAAGACAAGTGAATCAGTTCAAATCTCAAAACACGTTAGAGACATGGAATTGTCCGGTGATCGTTCTGAGAAACGGGAGAAAGTCCTGAGGCCTCATTTATAGACTTCCCATCGAGGGCCACCGAGTCATTTGATTTCGAGAGGCTTTGCTCGTCTTCTGTCCGCTTTTATAGTTTCTGTCCTTGAGGACAACTCTCAGTGTGGCTCCTCCTCGTCCTCCTTGTGTGTTTCACACTCACATTTCTTGCTTTGTCGTGTCACCAAAGCTAAATTGACCAATCACACCAAAGCCTTACTGACCAATCGGATTGCTCAGAGGGACTGGACATTCTTATGTACAATCCTGAGATTGTAGGTTCGAATCCCACTACTGACACCTGTGTGACCCTGAGCAAGTCACTCAATCTGCCTGAACTCCAAATGGAAAACCAAAAGACAATGGAAGCAATTGTGTCATAATTGTTGTAAGCCACCTTGGATAAAGGCGTCGGCCAAATAAATTCATGTAAATTGTGAAGCTCAAGAGAAGCCGATGTGTGAAGTTCAAGAGGCAAAGTAAACGTAAAAGTTGAAGGTGAAAACTTGAAGAAGGCACCTGACGGTGGACTTGCTTGACAGGAAGCTGCCCAGAATGCTTTCATCCATTGAGGGCAACTGAGTCATTTGATTTCTGCCGTATTTATAGCAGAAGGGCAGGGATGTCGCCAAAGATGGCAATCACAATTCGGATACTCACCCAAACGTGATGGTGTCCAAAACCGGGACAGTAAAATGAATCAGTTCAAATCTCAGCAGTGCCCGATGATCGTTGTGAGAAACGGAAGAAACTCTGGCGGCCTCATTTATAAGGCTCACAAAAAGAAGGCTCGAAATGCACGTACGACACTTTCAACTTAAACGTCGAGAAATATAAAAGAAAACCTGATAGGGTTGAGGGGGCAGGCCTATGTTTTCGATAACCGTGACCCATGCGTAGCCAACATTTCAGAGAAACTGTGAAATGACGCCACCCTTTGGTCAAGTAGGGAATGGCAGCCACACGCCGATGCTGAGCCGTTGTAATGAGGTGCATTGACGTGACCAACATACTACACCTGAAAAATGACAAGTGTGATGCACTGACTCCATGTTAGCTCCCTTTTAAGAGGACCAATGCTGCGTATTTACACTGAAGAGCGTTTTTGGTTATTTGTCAGTTTATATCGGCTGCCTGTTGTCACTTTTCAGGGGACTGGGTGACAGGTGAGGAGTATCCCAGCCAAGCTTCACTCCGTCGTGCCTGCTGTGCTGAAAGACTTTAACCGACAGGCGAGGCGCTATACCCAGTGTTCATGTGGCATGGGTGCACAAACGTGAAACATGACATGTTTGTGCCAACATAAAAAAGAAACTTACAGCCGTAAACATAACTGGAGCAACTTACTGCACTCACATTGCAATAAGGGCACCTAGCGAGAATGAAGCTGCCTTTTGTGACATCCCATTAACGCACAAGTCATCTGGGACACCAAGGTGTGGCTTACCAACGTTGTGGCTCGGTGGTCTGGGTCAAGCCGTGATTCATTTATTCTGAGGCTGACATAATGACGTGATGGGACTGCACATGGTGAATGGCTTGTTGGGTAAGGTAATTGGCTGTGGCCTGTGCTCTTCATCACCAATCAAGTCATTACGTGTGCCAGGTGATAGCGGGCACCCACGTGGACGCTGGCACCTTACGCCTTTCCCCGATCCCCAGAATGCAGAGCAGAGGCGCCACAGTGCCACTCTCAGTTCATGCTCTCGAATGTCAGCGGGTGGGCGGGAGGTGTCGATGTGTCCGATGGGAGGTTCCTTTGGCAGCCAATGAATTTACAGCAGCATCATGATTGCATATGCATGAGGTTGATTAGCATGCTTCATACTGTATATAGACGTTTCAAGGTGGCAGGGTGGTACACATATGCATGTTTACAAGGTGACTGTGATTTATAAAATGTACGTTGTGCCTGTGCCAGCTTTTATAAATCAGTTTTGTTTTTCGGTGGGTAATGATCCCGACCGTCCCTCCCAGTATGAATTCTGCTAATACGTGTTGTCATATTCCATTATTACTCATATTTTTGAATTTGAATCCTTGATACAATTTTCAAAAAGCAAAATTATGAAACGTCTGTCCATGAGAGTAACAGAACAAACATCTAAAATTGTCCACTGAGCCCCCCCTAAACGCACCTGAACGTGACGCCACCCCTTTACTTTGTACCGTGTTTCACAAGTCGTTTATGGAGATATCAAACTAAAGCAACAGACGCGCAGGTATAGGCATTACATTACATTATGTCAGTGGTGAGGACTGGGGCTGGGGGGGGGGGGGGGGGGGTAGTGGGAAGCCCTGACACCCCCCCCCCCAAGTCTTTGATGGAGCTCAGGTTCTGTCTGGATGTGTTTTTACTGTCACAAGTTATTATGTTGGAGATCCAAAAAGAAGAACTCCATTACTGGCAGGAAGCAGCTTTTAAAATGTAATACGGCGCTGGGGGGGGGGGCCGGGTGGGGGGAGAGTCAGATGAAAGGCCCGTCATCTAAGAGACTGAAGTGCGCTTGTGACAGGCCCGTGTGTAGAAGTTCACAGCGTCATGTCAGATTTGCAGAATGGAGTCTCCGCCACAGAAGAGAGTAGCACGGGGGGAGACCAGGGAGTGGGACGTGAGGGGCAAGCTGTTAATAGCTAAATGGCACCTCAGGGGTAGGAATAGGAATACAAAATTGACTTGCTTAGATCGGGCGGCACAGTGCCGCAGTGGGTAGTGCTGCTGCCTCGCAGTTGGGAGACCTGGGGACCTGAGGTTCGCTTCCCGGGTCCCTGCGTGGAGTTTGCATGTTCTCCCCATGTCTGCGTGGGTTTCCTCCCACAGTCCAAAGACAGGCAGGTTAGGTGGATTGGCAATTCTAAATTGGCCTGGGTGTGTTTGTGTGTCCTGCGGTGGGTTGGCACCCTGCCCGGGATTGGTTCCTGCCTTGTGCCCTGTGTTGGCTGGGATTGGCTCCAGCAGACCCCTGTGTTCGGAATTCAGTGGGTTGGAAAATGGATGGATGGATGGACTTGCTTAGATCAATTCAGGCCTGGCCACGGGGGCTACAAATGTGACTTTGTCACACTAGCAAGAAGAAGAAGTGCATCTCTTTACTTAAGAAATGCCGGGGGTCTGATCCAGCAACTGATCTCAGCTAAATATCGTGAGTCTTTCCATACTTGTACGTTCTCTTTCTTTCTTGTTTTAAAATAATAACGCTATGGTTTTGATGTCATTGAGGAGCCATTTTGTTTTTTACCGCCATTTTGGAAGGATGTCTGATTGCCACAGCCATCTTGTTTATTGCTGCCATGTTTGTGGCGAGACGCGTTCCGTCATCACAGCACTTGTGTTTAAGGTGATGGCGCAGCGTTCTAGACCACCCAGTTTTTTACGTAAAGTTTGTCACTTTATGATTTGTGACTAGAAAGGCAATCGCTGAGGCTCTGTTATGGTTCATTTCTTCTGCACGTGTTATGAGTGCAGCACCATGAAATATGCGTGCCCTCCAAACTAGTAACCACCCAGCAGGCTAGAATCCTAATCAGCAGACCCTGAAAAGCTACACTCTCGAGGGGGTCGTGGACTGAGACTCCCAAAGCTCATAAGTTCCAGGAAGTTTCAAAGAATGGATTCTCAGGTACTTCTAGTAAAGCCCACTAGAGGGAGATATACCACCAAACCCCAGCCAGGTATGAGGGCAACACAGAATTTTTAATTAATAATAATAATAATAGTAATAATAATATTTTACATTTATATAGCACTTTTCTCACTACTCACAGCACTCTCCATGCAGGGAGGACCCAAGAAGCGAACCCACAATCTCCTTACAGTAAAGCAGCAGTGCTGAAACTGTGCCGCGTATTAAAATAAAAAGGTTTATTATTTCCACAAAAATGCTTTCTGTTCTTGGCTGACAGGACTGGCACCCAACGGGGTCTTCTCCTGTTGTAGCCCCTCCATCTCCAGGTTTGCCATGTTGTTCATTCTGTGTCACTGTAGCCTTCCTTTCGCCTCAACATACAGTGGTGTGCAAAAGTATTCAACCCCCTTGAAAGTCGTCCTAATTTTCTGTTCACGTGTTTATGCATTTTCAGGATTTTTTAAATCTTTTGTCATGAAAATTCAGATGACTTTCAAGGGGACTGAATACTTTTGCAGGCCACTGTAACTGCTGCTCACTGAATTTTTTTTTTTTTTGGTGTTTTTCACATCCACTTTTGAGACTGCCGTGTGTGAACATCCCAGAATATCAGCGGGTACAGAAATACACAAACCAGCCTGCCTGGCACCAACAATCATGCCATGCTTGGAATCACTGAGATCCCATGTTGTTTCCCCATTGTGGTGTTGGATGTGAACAGGAACTGAAGCTCCTGACCCGCCTCTGCTTGGTTCTATGCAGAGCATTGCTGCCGCGTGATTGGCCAATTAGTCAGGTGTTCCTAATAATGTGCCCAGTGAGTGCCTCTGTTATTTTTCAAGTTTTTGCTGTTTGGACTGGTGTTGTTTTCTCTGAAGTTTTCATTTAATTGTTCAGTATTGTTGTGTTATATATGTGAGTTTCTTCACGTTTCTTGTATACTGTGGATGGCCGAGGGCTGCGGTCCGGTAGAGTGTCCTTGTTCATGGTGGAGTTCAGATCACTAGTTTGTCAGTACATAATGCTATACAGTGAGTGTGTGTGTGTGTGTGCCACCTTTGGCAATCGATGACACACACACACACACACCGACCTTGTTCATTTGGTGCCAACATTCAAGTGCCATCTGAAGGCCATTGCAGTCTGTAAGGCTGTGTGTGTTTTTGAAAATCTCTGAAACAGAAAATGGGAACATGTCAGCGGGCCGGGATCAGTTCATGAAGAGTCAGTCCAACCCAAAATGCTGCACTGGTGCACGCCGCAGGGGGGGTTTGGATTAGGGAGGGCACACTCACAGAGGCAGCAGTGGGCATGGTGTCAGCAGCGTGGCAGTCCCTGTACATGTAAAGCATGCTGGCGGCACAAACCAAGCTGGGGTACAGAGCTGGATGAGTGGACGCCATAGCTAGCAGGTGAAAGGCGGCGGGATATTTTATTAATGGCCGCAGTTCAAAAGACAAGTCAGAAAAGAGGCAGAGATCAAAGCACGAGGAGGCCTGCAGAGAAATCCAGCAAAGGTATCAAAAGCAAAGGCGGAATCTAAAACAAGTAAACTGTCATGAAAGATAAAACACAAACACCAAACCTGCCAGTCGCAGTGCCAAAGGTTCTTATACAGGCTGGCTGGCTGGCTGGCTGAATGGATGGATGCATTAAGGCTTGAGTGAAGGCCACTGATGAGACCATGGCCCTCCTTGGATTTCCAATGCCCCTCCCATCATGTGTCTGAAGCACAATTAATGGTGCATAGCAACAGGCACCAGTGGGCGGGGCCAGCATGAGGTGGGGCTAAAAGGCGGAGCCAAGTTGATCACAGAAATCTCAGAGAGACAGAAGACACAAAGGGTGGTCCTCCAGTCCATCACAAGAAATCCATCTGGGCATTTTATAGTTGGAATGAGCTATGTGTGTGTATGTGGGGCGGGGGGGTGGGGGGGGGGGGTGCTTGAAGAAAGAAAATGATAAGAACCAGAAGAGCAGTCTGGAGACTGGGAAAACAGCAACAAACATCTAACATCAAACCTAAAAGGAAATGACGTCACAAGTCCTGGCCATCCAAAGAGCCTCTCCCTAAAAAACTCACAAGCCGAAGGCCTGCTGTTTGGAATAAGTCCTGTGTAGTTGGACACTGAGGGTACCACAGCGCCATCTGAAATACTGCCCCTTTAATCCATGTGCTACAGGTGATTTCTTCTTCTTACAAAATAAACCCGTAGTTAAAGCAGGGACACGGGTCAAGGTGTACCCCTGATCATGGGAAAGGCGCTATATAAATAAAAGGTATTATTATTAATATAATTGCAGTCAGCAACTATAACGAACAGCCATTAGTGTGTCGATGGTCTGATCTGCTGCTGATCCAGTCTCGGGTACCGTGGAAGTCGATTTAACGGATCAGAGTGCCATTTGAAATGGGCATAAGCCTTGGAACATTTAGTGTGCAATGACATGTGCTATTTGAGGAATGAAATGGTACTGTGTGACAATAGGGGTGTAGTATGTATAATGTGTGTGAGTGTGTGAATATATATATATATTTATATGGATCCATATATCCATCCATCCATCCATTTTCCAACCCGCTGAATCCGAACACAGGGTCACAGGGGTCTGCTGGAGCCAATCCCAGCCAACACAGGGCACAAAGCAGGAACCAATCCTGGGCAGGGTGCCAAACCACCGCAGGACACACACAAACATACCCACACACCATGCATACACTAGGGCCAATTTAGAATCTTATAAAAGAACACAAAGAAAATCCACCACCAATGACTGATATTGAGTCTTTATTCTGGACTTGCTGAACAGGAGAACTGAATACATTTATAGTGGGAGAGCAGGAAGGGCATGTTTGTAGGACAGGATGTGAGGTCAGGAACAGACGGGGTTTTGTCTTCTGGCAGTCTGTGGGGCGTAAAAGGAGAGGCATTAGTACTCAACACCGACCCTCGAACCCTTTGACTGCCTCCCAAGTGCACATGTTATATGCCATTTAGCATGGGATTCATAAAAGCAGTGGTAATGTTTGTGATGCGCCAGCTGTTGGAATTGCAAATGCATGTTATTAATAAGAATTTTTGTTATGTGCCAGAATGACAGAGATATAGCAACCAGACAGACACACAGACACTTGTTCTTTAATTAGGATTATATATATTGTGGACTACCGGGGCACATATAGCCTCCCTAACCGGACACAGACAGGCAGAGACACAAGTGTTGCACAGCACACTTTTTATTTCCATGGGGAAGCGCTTTTCTCTCGCTGCCCACACCACAGCACGGTACAAAGCACCAAGCACAAAAGATACTCTTCTCCTCTCTTTCTCTTCCTTTCTCTCTCCTCCACTCCTCCTCCTGACAAGCTTCGTCCTCTTCCACCTGACTCTGGCTCCTTGAGTGGAGTGAGGCGGCTCCTTTTAAGCTGGTCCTGGAAGTGTTCCAGGTGCCTCATTACTCAGACCTAGAAACACTGCCAGGTGTGGTGAAAACCCAACGTTGGGCTCTGCAGCTCCCCTGGCATCACAGGGCTGTTCCAAACTCCAATTCCCAGAGTGCCCTGCAGGAATCCATGGTGCTACAGCCGCTCAGGAGGGCTGCCCTCTAATGTCCTGGGGGAGGTATGTTCTTTGCAGATGCTCTCTCTCCAAGTCTTTACATCCAGCTGGCGTCCCAGACTGGTAATGGCTATGGTCACTCATTGCTATATATGTATGTATATAGTGAACTCAGAAATTTGAAATGGATAAATTTGACATTTTTGCGAATTTATCTACCCTCAATAACCCATAATGACATTTTCAGAAAAAGTGCAAATTTGTTAAAAATCAAAAACTGCTATCTGTATTTTGACCTTTCATTCAGTACTTTGTTAAGCAGAAGTTCCAGCTTTGAGTCCCCTTGTATGTCTCTATAAGCTTTGCCCACCTGGATTTGGACAGTTTATCCAATTCTTCCCAGCAGAGTGCCTTTCGTTTAGTCCTCTCTAGCCTGAGACCCCCAGTTGATGGAGTGCCACTGAGATGGTGGTCCTTCTGATGGGTTCTCCCATCTCAGTAGAGGATTTCTGAAGCTCTGTTAGAGAGGCCATTAGGTTCTCGGTTACCTCCCCGACTTCTTGCCCAGTTCCTCAGTTTGGCCAAGTGGCCAACTCTAGAAGGAGTCCTGGTGGCTTCAGACTTCCTATATGTCTCAATATCTTGGGAGAGAAGCAGCATTTGGAGAATTGATGGCCATCGGGGACCATTGGGGTGCCCACTCAGCTCTGAGCTAGTCAGCTGTGGAGGTCCCGACAGGTGAAAGGCTGCGGTAATAACTGTTTAAACACTGCAACGTCGAAAGGCCAGCAGTTCTGGGTGAGCATATGGAGCCGATTATTAATTCATTTAGGCCATCCCGTGAATTTGATTTATAAAGCAAAAACTCACAAATCCCCCAGCGTAGGGAGAAGTGAGCGTGGCAGACGATATTCAGATGACAGCCAAACGAGGCTTTGCTTCTTTCCCATGAAATCGGCCTGCAATCCTTGGTAGACTTATTAGAGGAACACAGCCGGGCTTTGCCCTCTCCGGCTCACTGAACTTCATCTTTCTCGTCAGTCCCACCGGAATATTTAAAGAAAATGAATATTTACGAGGAAAACTGTGGCTTCCATCTCTGTAAAGCTTCCAGTAAACAAAAAGCCAGTGGTGCAGAAATTGCCGGCCAAGGGGAGACAACCTCGTCTGAAGCAGTATAGTACATATGGATGGTCGCTGGTACTGTGGGGACCCCCGCATGTTTGGCTTCTTCCTTGAGCCCCCACATCAGCATGATTCAGTAAAGATATGTCATGTGAAAGCTGTAGGTGGACAGCCAAGGGGTAGTTTTCTAGAAATTACAGGGAGCACTCATCTTAAAACAAACTTCCATTAGCGTCCTTCCTAGTGGCACAGTGGTCCAGCTTGCTGGATTTGAATCCCATCTCCGTGTGTCCTCGTGGCTTCTTTACTCACATCCCAAAGATATCTGTTTGCTTAATTGGTCATTAAGTTTGTACGGTGTGAGTTCTGCAAATGGACTGATAGCCCAACCACATTTGATTCCTGCTGACTGCTCAGCCCTGAAATGGTTAGAGCAGCTTTGAAATCCTTGCTTTACAGAAGGCTTCAATTTTATTCCTGGTCCACTTCAGCACTTAACAAAGCTCCTGTGAGACACTGGCATCCAGCAGAACTGGAATCCTTACCTGGCAGGGATGCCAATAGAGTGGAAGAACAGAGGAAGATGATTTTTTCAGGACATAGTTTCCCCCTGTACCCTAGATGACAGCCCCTCCTGGGCTTTGGTACAGCTACAGAGACATGCAAGGCATACTGGGAATTGTAGTTCTTATGGGCAGCCCTGTGGGTTCCACCAGGTGGCACTGAGGTGATTTACAAGTCTTACTTCGCCGGGCTACAGACATACCCAGAATTACTCCCTGTGAGCCACTTTCGAAGGTTGGACTAGGACTTTCTCTCTGTCTCTGTCTCTCTTTCTCTGTCTTTGTCTCTCTCTATCTTTTCCAGGATCTGCCCCCACTGAAAGTGCCTCTCTTTCTCTCCCTCTCTGTCTCTCTCCCAGGCTCCACACCTTCTGACAGTGTCTCTGTCTCTCTCTTTTTCTGTTCCTGTGTCTGTCTCACTCTTTGTTTCTCTGTCATTCTCTCTGTCTCACAGGTTCTGCCCCTTCTGACTGTGTGTTTGTGTGTCTCTCTCTCTCTCTCTCTTTCTCAGGCTCCGCCCCTTTTGACAATGTCTTCCTCTCTCTCAGGCTCCGCCCCTTCTGACTGTGTGTCTTTCTCTCTGTCAGACTCCGCCCCTTCTGACAGTCTCTCTCTCTCTCTGTCTCACAGGTTCTGCCCCTTCTGACTGTGTGTGTGTGTCTCTCTCTCTCTCTTTCTCTCAGACTCCGCCCCTTTTGACAGTGTCTCCCTCTCTCTCTCTCTCTCTCTCTTTCTCAGGCTCCGCCCCTTCTGACTGTGTGTCTTTCTCTCTCTCTCAGGCTCCGCCCCTTCTGACAGTCTCTCTCTCTCTCTCTCTGTGTCTCACAGGTTCTGCCCCTTCTGACTCTGTGTGTGTGTGTGTGTGTCTCTCTCTCTCTCTCTCTCTGTCTAACTCTCTCTTTCTCTCAGGCTCCACCCCTTTTTACAGAGTCTCCCTCTCTCTCAGGCACCGCCCCTTCTGACAGTGGCTCTCTTTCTCTCTCTCTCTCTCTCTCTCTCTGTTCCTCTGTCTGTCTGACACTCTCTGTCATTCTCTCTCTCTCTCTCAGGCTCCACCCCTTTTGACAGTGTCTCTTTCTCTCTCCCTCTCTTCCAGGCTTCACCCCTTCTGATAGTGTTTCTCTCTCCATCTTTCTTTCTCTCTCCCTCTCTGTCTAACTCTCTCTTTCTCTCAGGCTCCACCCCTTTTTACAGAATCTCCCTCTCTCTCAGGCACCGCCCCTTCTGACAGTGGCTGTCTCTTTCTCTCTCTCTCTCTCTCTGTGTCTCACAGGCTCTGCCCCTTCTGACTGTGTCTCTCTCTCTCTCTCTCTCTTTCTCTCTCTTTCTCTCTCTCTCTCTCTCTCTCTCAGGCTCCACCCCTTTTGACAGTGTCTCTCTCTCTCTCTCCCTCTCTTCCAGGCTTCACCCCTTCTGATAGTGTTTCTCTCTCCATCTTTCTTTCCCTCTCCCTCTCCCCTCTCCCTTTTTCTCTCTCTCTCCCTCTCCCTCTCTCTCTCTCTAGTTTAGTGCCCACCTCCCTGATGGCAGTCTTACCCTTCTTATACATCCTCCACATTTCTGCCTCCAATCCTGACAGATTCCTTGCCCCACTTCCACCAATCGCCACGCACGCCCCTTAATCTGTTCTACATGCCGTGATCCGGCAGCACGTTTACAAAGCCAACTGCCCTGTACCAGCACGTGTATTCACAACTATCCACAACACAGCCCTTACAACTTCCCATTACTCTCCCAGTAAGTAATTACTACTCATTTTACTTCCCGGGAACCTCTTATCTCATTACATGAAACAGCACACTTTTTCATTCTTCTACACGTAGCTGGGTACCTTGGCATCTGGACACGCTACACGTTACAGATGGGTCATCTCATGCTGGGGACCACGAACTTCCCGACTTGCTGCTGCGGCTTGCTGTTTCTCCTACTATTACCGGAGCTTGGACCTCACCTAACCTGCTCAAGATAAGTGCCACCATGTAACTTTTTAACTTACTATACCAGGCTTCGTCCTCTTCCACCTGACTCTGGCTCCTTGAGTGGAGTGAGGCGGCTCCTTTTAAGCTGGTCCTGGAAGTGTTCCAGGTGCCTCATTACTCAGACCTAGAAACACTGCCAGGTGTGGTGAAAACCCAACGTTGGGCTCTGCAGCTCCCCTGGCATCACAGGGCTGTTCCAAACTCCAACTCCCAGAGTGCCCTGCAGGAATCCATGGTGCTACAGCCGCTCAGGAGGGCTGCCCTCTAATGTCCTGGGGGAGGTATGTTCTTTGCAGATGCTCTCTCTCCAAGTCTTTCCATCCAGCTGGCGTCCCAGACTGGTAATGGCTATGGTCACTCATTGCTATATATGTATGTATATAGTGAACTCAGAAATTTGAAATGGATAAATTTGACATTTTTGCGAATTTATCTACCCTCAATAACCCATAATGACATTTTCAGAAAAAGTGCAAATTTGTTAAAAATCAAAAACTGCTATCTGTATTTTGACCTTTCATTCAGTACTTTGTTAAGCAGAAGTTCCAGCTTTGAGTCCCCTTGTATGTCTCTATAAGCTTTGCCCACCTGGATTTGGACAGTTTATCCCATTCTTCCCAGCAGAGTGCCTTTCGTTTAGTCCTCTCTAGCCTGAGACCCCCAGTTGATGGAGTGCCACTGAGATGGTGGTCCTTCTGATGGGTTCTCCCATCTCAGTAGAGGATTTCTGAAGCTCTGTTAGAGAGGCCATTAGGTTCTCGGTTACCTCCCCGACTTCTTGCCCAGTTCCTCAGTTTGGCCAAGTGGCCAACTCTAGAAGGAGTCCTGGTGGCTTCAGACTTCCTATATGTCTCAATATCTTGCCGCAGCAGCAAGTCGGGAAGTTCGTGGTCCCCAGCACGAGATGACCCATCTGTAACGTGTAGCGTGTCCAGATGCCAAGGTACCCAGCTACCTGTAGAAGAATGAAAAAGTGTGCTGTTTCATGTAATGAGATAAGAGGTTCCCGGGAAGTAAAATGAGTAGTAATTACTTACTGGGAGAGTAATGGGAAGTTGTAAGGGCTGTGTTGTGGATAGTTGTGAATACACGTGCTGGTACAGGGCAGTTGGCTTTGTAAACGTGCTGCCGGATCACGGCATGTAGAACAGATTAAGGGGCGTGCGTGGCGATTGGTGGAAGTGGGGCAAGGAATCTGTCAGGATTGGAGGCAGAAATGTGGAGGATGTATAAGAAGGGTAAGACTGCCATCAGGGAGGTGGGCACTAAACTAGAGAGAGAGAGAGGGAGAGGGAGAGAGAGAGAAAAAGGGAGAGGGAGAGGGAGAGGGAAAGAAAGATGGAGAGAGAAACACTATCAGAAGGGGTGAAGCCTGGAAGAGAGGGAGAGAGAGAGAGACACTGTCAAAAGGGGTGGAGCCTGAGAGAGAGAGAGAGAGAGAGAGAGAAAGAGAGAGAAAGAGAGAGAGAGAGAGAGAGACACAGTCAGAAGGGGCAGAGCCTGTGAGACACAGAGAGAGAGAGAGAGAGAAAGAGACAGCCACTGTCAGAAGGGGCGGTGCCTGAGAGAGAGGGAGATTCTGTAAAAAGGGGTGGAGCCTGAGAGAAAGAGAGAGTTAGACAGAGAGGGAGAGAGAAAGAAAGATGGAGAGAGAAACACTATCAGAAGGGGTGAAGCCTGGAAGAGAGGGAGAGAGAAAGAGACACTGTCAAAAGGGGTGGAGCCTGAGAGAGAGAGAGAGAGAGAGAGAATGACAGAGAGTGTCAGACAGACAGAGGAACAGAGAGAGAGAGAGAGAGAGAGAGAAAGAGAGCCACTGTCAGAAGGGGCGGTGCCTGAGAGAGACAATTTAGGACCACCAATGCACCTAACCTGCATGTCTTTTGACTGTGGGAGGAAACCCACGCAGACACGGGGAGAACATGCAAACTCCACGCAGGGAGGACCCTGGAAGCGAACCCAGGTCTCCTTACTGCGAGGCAGCAGTGCTACCACTGCGTCACCGTGCCGCCCTAGGGCAAACACAGCACTTTATAAAATAAAAAGGGTTATTTCCGCATGCCACACATGCCAGTGGGCTTGACTAAGTGTAGCATTTCAGGGGTTAACAGAGAACACTTCTGACGTCTTTTCTCCCTCCTCGGCGGATCATCAGAAGGAAGCGTCCAATCCGATTGTACATTCCGGCTCCAGTCCCCGCCCTGCTCCTGACCTTTGGACACGCCCCCTTCCTCCCCTACATCTATAAAGCCAGCTCCTTCCTTTTTGCCAGTCAGTACCCGTCCTGGACCCGACTCCAGTGAAATTGTTTCAAAGCTGTTTGTAGCTGCTGGTAGGCAAGGTGGGATCAGGCGGGAGTCAAACGAAGTTCATTTTAAAAAAGATTTGGTGAAATTTCAAAGCAAACGGTCCACACAAGAATAGAGAAAATTTGGTACACACATAGAATTAAAGGCCAAAGAGGAAAATAGTTTCTTCTTCAAATGTAACTTTTTATTGTTAAACTTCAGTCGTTAAGATTGAGTTTTATTTCTTTACGTTCTAAACGTACGGTGCTGTGCATACCACTGAGCACGTTTAAGGCCCAGTTTGAAGATGTGTGCCCTTCATGCCTTACACACAGCAAGGCAGCTCACTAACTGAGCTTAATCTGCAATCAGAAGGACAAGAAACTGTCAGAATATATGAAAAAGTTTGGGAGCCCCTCTTAATTCTTTGGATTTTTGTTTCTCATTGGCTGAGCTTTCAAAGTAGCAACTTCCTTGTAATATATGACATGACGTATGGAGACAGTAGTATTTCAGCAGTGACATTAAGTTTATTGGATTAACAGAAAATATGCAATATGCATCATAACAAAATTAGACAGGTGCATAAATGTGGGCACCCCAACAGAGATATGACATCAATACTTAGTTGAGCCTCCTTTTGGCCTCTAGACGCTGTCCTCCTTATAGCCTCTGATGAGGGTCTGGATTCTTGATGGAGGTATTGTTGGCCATTCTTCATACAAAATCTCTCCAGTTCAGTTCAATTTGATGGACAGCCTGCTTCAAATCATCCCATAGATTTTCAATGATATACAAGTCATGGGACTGTGACGGCCATTCCAGAACATTGTACTTCTCCCTCTGCATGAATGCCTTTGTAGATTTCGAACTGTGTTTTGGGTCATTGTCTTGTTGGAATATCCAACCCCTGCCTGCGTAACTTCAACTTTGTGACTGATGCCTGAACATTATCCTGAGGAATTTGTTGATGCTGGGTTGAATTCATCTGATCCTCGACTTTAACAAGGGCCCCAGTCCCTGAACTAGCCACACAGCCACACAGCATGATGGAACCTCCACCAAATTTGACAGTAGGTAGCAGGTGTTTTTCTTGGAATGCGGTGTTCTTCTTCCACCATGCAAAGAGCTTTTTGTTATGACCAAATAACTCAATTTTTGTCTCATCAGTCCAAAGCACTTTGTTCCAAAATGAATCTGGCTTGTCTACATGAGCATTTGCATACAACAAGTGACTCTGTTTGTGACGTGAGTGCAGAAAGGGCTTCTTTATCATCACCCTACCATACAGATGTTCTTTGTGCAAATTGCGCTGAATTGTAGAACGATGTACAGGTACACCATCTGCAGCAAGATGTTCTTGCAGGTCTTTGGAGGTGATCTGTGGGTTGTCTGTCACCATTCTCACAATCCTGCTCATATGCCGCTCCTGGATTTTTCTTGGCCTGCCAGACCTGCTGGGTTTAACAGCAACTGTGCCTGTGGCCTTCCATTTCCTGATTCCATTCCTTACAGTTGAAACTGACAGTTTAAACCTCTGAGATAGCTTTGTGTAGCCTTCACCTAAACCAGGAGACTGAACAATCTTTGTTTTCAGATCTTTTGAGAGTTGCTTTGAGGATCCCATGCTGTCACTCTTCACAGGAGATTCAAAGGGAAGGAAGTACAACTTGTAATTGACCTTTATATCTCATGATTGGACACCCCTGTCTGTGAAGTTCAAGGCTTAATGAGCTCATCCAACCAATTTGGTGTTGTAAGTAATCAGCATTGAGCAGTGACAGGCATTCAAATCAGCACAATGACAAGGGGACCCACATTTGTGCACACCCAGTTTTTCACATTTGATTTAATTTCATACGACTAAATACTGCGTCACTAAAAATCTTTGTTCGGAAAACACCGCATTACTCCTAGGAAATGAAAGACATACCAGTGTTATCTTTTTTGTTGAAAGGAGAGTCAATTATTATGCAGGCTGACTGGGGTTCCCAAAGTTTTTCATATGATTGTACCGATTCAGTTCAGTTTGGGGGGCAGTGTTTATAAGTGCCCCCCATATGCTATGCACTAATTGATAGGCAAACATTTCACATAACTAAGGAAATACTTCTATCAACATACCCTAAAAAACTGGCAAATGGCTCTTACACTATTGTTAATATAAGGGGGGACCCCCAATCCTTTCCCTTATCTTTGTGTTTCTTTCACACACACTCAAGCCCCGCAGAGCACAAAAGGCAAAATGGAGTTGCCTAAAATAAAAAAAGAGGTAAGGAACAAGGTCCCAATACTGAAATCCCGAGCAAGTTTCAAAAACAAAGCAAATGTTGGAAGAAAAACCACAAACAATCCTAAAGAGTTGGGGCAAACCCCGTAAAACTGAAACAAAACGCGAGTTCTAAACGCATTGGAAAAGAAACGAAACGCTGTTATAGAACAGACGCAACTGCTCCAAGATGGTGGCACTTCCAGGTGAATTAAATACAGGCCAGGCAGGAAGAGGCGGGTCCAGTTGGACAGACACCGGAAGTGACATCAGAAGTGCTGAGGTTTGTCAATCATCCTTTCTTCAATGGGAGGATGAGAAGAGGTGTTTGAATACAGCACCGCCATGTGGATCGGTGAGGAATTAGCACCTCCGGAGTCTTTGAAACTGTCCCCATGGCACATGTATGTGACACTGAAATTCACAAGTAGACTCACCACTTCAAGTGAACCGCCAGGAACTGTGGAAGACCCCTCCGGAATTATGGGGCGGAGGGCAGTTTCTGGAAGGTGGTCTCACGCCACATGAGCACTAGGAGGCGCTACGTAATTAAGCACAGCAAGGAACAGACGTAAGCTTGCCGTGAATTGGTCATAAGTGTGTCCATCACCAGGTAACCAAGGTGAGTCCTAAAACAAGCCTCCTGGTATTGATTACCCAGTAACTCCAATTAGTGAGCCGATGGTGGTGGTGGTGGACGGGGTGATCGGTGGGTGGTCAGGTGCGGCTTTATCATTTTACTTTCTTATCTCTTTCAAAGCCTTTCAGCAGATCATCCTGTCATTATTTGTCAAACACAAACGCCCATTGACTCCCACCAGAAAACCCCAACCCCAATCCCTCCCAGACCCCACACCCCCCCCCCCCCCCCACGCCACATACCCCGGTGCCAGATGGTTCAGCGAGTTGGTCCCAGGTGTGATATGTATACGCTGGATCCAAGTCAGCCCTCTTGAGAAGCTGTGAAAATGAAAGGCTACAAGGCGGCGAGCGGATTTCAAAGCGGCGCCAAAGCCTTTACTCTCGCATGCCGCACAGCTCGTTACCCGTCAACAGCGACCTGCCCGTTGGAACAATGGGTCTGGGTGTGCGCGTGGACGAACACGAGGGGAGGAGAGGTGGCACACTGGACAGGGCAGCAGCCCCCACCTGGCTCCTCACTTCTCAATTTGTTCATTTTTCCACCTCCTCCTTCAACCAGCGGCGTAGCGTAGTGGGGGCGGCAGGGGCGGCCCGCCCCGGGCGGCACTTTTAGGGGGCGGCAAAATTCTTTAGAATTACTGTATATTTTAGTCTTTTAAATTGAAATACCTAAATAAGGGGACGGTGGAATTTTCCTTCGCCCCGGGCGGCTGACACCCACGCTACGCCACTGCCTTCAACCATTTTGAAACTACGGAATTCACTGAATGGGCGCTGCAGGGCCGGAGGAGGCTGTTTGCTTGTGTGTGGTCTGTTCCTGCCCCGTTGTTGGGGGGGGGGCACACCAACACATTTGATGAATGAATGAGTTCAAAGCCAAAGCCACTCGGCCACTTTCATTTCTTTGTATTGTGAGGGTCCCAGGCTGCCGGGTTTTGCCTCTTTCGCTTGGTCTAACCCTAACCCTCATCTCAAAAAGTATAATGGAAGGATGTAAGGCCAAAGCTAACAATTGAAAGACAAATGAAGGCAGATGGCATCCTGGGTGGGGGGGGATGGGTGGGTGGGCATCCTTCATGTCCGTAAATAGCAAAAGAGGATGAAATAATCAGACCCTCGCTAAGGCGAATAGAGGACATCCTGCAAGTGTGCACAACATCTGGAGCGAGCCTAAAAATAAAAAACAGCAAAAAGGAGTTAACTAACAATCAAAGAAAGAACACAATGCAAAGACAATAAAAATATAATGGAAGGACAGAATATAAAAGACCAAACAAGAGGGAACAAGTGTCGGCCTAAGGGAGAGCGTCCCTTAAAGTCCCTAAAAGTGAGGCAAGACACTTTGGATAGCCGGCTGGTAAATGCTGGAGCTGTTGGGGGGGGGGGGGGGGGTTGGGATAAGGCAGCTTGGGTAAGACCCCCAATAGTCCAACAAGCCCAACCTCACAGTTCATCAGCTTTCCACACTGTCCTGTGCTCCACTTCGTCAGGCGCCATTAGGACGTCAGAATGGCTGCTCCTAAGGAAAAACAAAAGGAAGCCCCCCACTTCCTGGTGTACCCTCCCTGGCAGCCCCCATGGAACCCAACAGCTCAACACCAGCTGCCACAGGGAATGCCACTCTCTGCCACTGCCCTACAATTCTTTTTGCCCCCCAGACAGGGAAGGCACTGCTCCCTATCCCGGTCACCACCCTTGCAGTTCATCCGTTACGGTGGCCTCCCAGCCAGATAAGGGTCCCCCACCCATTGCTGCCACAGTATCCCTTCATGCCCACCTCCTGGCCAGGAGGGGGAGCGTCACATCTCCCTTTCTGACTATCTGTTATACTGGCCGCCCGGCCAGGTAAGGGAACGGGGTTGGTGGGTCCATCCCGGCTGGGATGCCAGGCTGTCCATCATCATAAAATATAACCTGGTCAGCCCAAAATTGCATTTGGAGTGAAATGATGCCCTTTTAATTCTTTCCGTATGCTTTTTATTTTTGTGAAAAATATTCAGTTTATCTTCAGGGGGCTCTTGTTTAGCAGACCAAGTAACAAACAGCGACCCAGGAAGGCACTGAAGTAGGAAAAGTCACAAGATGGTGGAATTAATCTCTTCTTTGATTCTTCTTGCACACTTGAAGTAAACCAACAACTACACCTGCTGAAGAAGTGAATGAAGAACAGCAAGGTGATGCAGAGGAGCGGAACGGACCCTCCGATGAAGAAAGCAAATGAGCAAAGAGCGCAGCCAACGGTGCGACCGGTGCAGCACATGATGAAAGTGACCGTGTCAGTGACCTGCCAGAATTTCCCAGTGCTGACAGTGGCAACATTCAGCCCCCCATTACAGCCCCCTCACTTGAGAAGAGAAATCAGAAGCCCAACCCAATGGCCTAACAGTTCTGGGCATTTGTGTGTGTTTTGCATGCATTAAGATGGCAGGGGGGTGGTGCTTAAGGAGGGGGCGGCACCTAATGAGCATGCTCCTCCCACAGCTTTGCTTCGCCGTTGCTCCTTCAATATTCTGGATGCTCTTAACTCCATGACATGGTGGAGACTAGACACACAGGGGTGCCACACATGCCCATCTCTCCACGCCAGGGCTAACTGAGAGTCGCCAGTCCACCCACACTTTTCAAGCATAGCAGGGAAGGAGTTAAAATCAAACTGAAAAAATGGAGACATGAACCGGGAATTGAACTCAAGACCCGTAGTGCTGTCGCCTGCACTGTTAACTGCTGTGCCACCCTATCATCCCGACTCAGTGAGCAGAGATAAGCAAAAGGGAGCGCTTAGCTTTTCATTTATTTGATATTTTACTTGGCTCTGTGGAACAAGGAACAGTCGCCAATGAGAGAATTTTTATATTTGTCAAAACTAAAGAAGCTTTGACGAGGTTTAGAAACAGCCCATCAAATCGCACTGGGAGCCTTTGAAAATAACCCCCTAGTGTTTGGCTGATGATATTTTCTTGTTTTCTGGGATTTAAAAGCCGTTACTGCCGAGACGTGCTGGATGAACATTCAATAGGCGACTCTTAACACGTCGTGTGCAAATGGTGGGGGGGCTCAAGTGGCTACTCAGACCACCTCACTTTAGCTAATTAGCATGCCTTTCCATTCAGAAACCTGCTGGATCCAGTTCTGGGTTGTGGGGGCTATAGCCTGTTTCATCAGCACTGGGGTCAAACTGGGGAACAACCCTGGTGAGGACCTCAGACCACCAAAGGGGCCCGCTGGCATACACATGGTGCTGGTTTGCAGTGGCCAGTTAACCTGACAGACTGAGGTGATTGGGAGGA
The DNA here is from genome assembly GCF_900747795.2 of Erpetoichthys calabaricus. NCBI lineage: Eukaryota > Metazoa > Chordata > Cladistia > Polypteriformes > Polypteridae > Erpetoichthys > Erpetoichthys calabaricus. The sequence continues at coordinate 150,751,294 of NC_041404.2, forward strand.
AGTGGGGGGCATCCACATGGACAGCAACTGGCTGTGGGGTTCAGACGTGGGAATCCACCACCCTGCCAGTCTGCTCACATCAGCTTGTTTGTGTTTAATAACTTTCAGAGTGGCATCGCCATCTAGCTGGCATACATTGCAGCCGTCTCGTGGGAGTGGAATAACAAACAGGTCAAGAAGGCCAAGATCTAATGGTGAGGAGTAAAGAGTAGTCTTCAAGGTGGACCAGCCTGCTTTTACGGTGTTAAACAGACAGGTGTCGGTTGCATGGAGTAATCCTTATTCTGTAGGAAACAGTAGGTTGACGTGCTTCTAGAGAAAGCGGCTTCATCTTGGGCAGAACCCGCAAGTGAACTTTAGGAAGGTCAGAGCCTTGGAATAGAAATGAACAGAACAAGAGGTGTCAGCAGTGCTACTGCAATCACAAAGGTTTCTCTAATAACCAATTAGCATTAGGACTAATTAAGGTAAAGCTGAGGGAGTTGACCGGTAGGACACGGGCCGCTAAAAATGGGGCCATATGTGCAAAATTCATTTAAAAATGAGGCATTTCAAGCAGTAAGAGCCATCAGCAACTAGCATTGTCTTTCAAACTAATATATATGAAAAAAAATCATTTCTATCAAAAACATCAAAATCTATCTATCTATCTATCTATCTATCTATCTATCTATCTATCTATCTATCTATCTATCTATCTATCTATCTATCTATCTATTATATAGTGCCATCTATCTATCTATCTATCTATCTATCTATCTATCTATCTATCTATCTATCTATCTATCTATCTATCTATCTATCTATCTATCTATCTATCTATCTATCTATCTATTATATAGTGCCTTTCAGATCTATCTATCTATTATGTAGTGCCTTTCAGAGCTATCTATCTATCTATCTATCATATAGTGCCTTTCAGATCTATCTATCTATCTATCTATCTATCTATCTATCTATCTATCTATCTATCTATCTATCTATCTATCTATTATATAGTGCCTTTCAGATCTATCTATCTATCTATCTATCTATCTATCTATTATATAGTGCCTTTCAGATCTATCTATCTATTATATAGTGCCTTTCAGATCTATCTATCTATCTATCTATCTATCTATCTATCTATCTATCTATCTATCTATCTATCTATGTATCTATCTATCTATCTATTATATAGTGCCTTTCATCTATCTATCTATCTATCTATCTATCTATCTATCTATCTATCTATCTATCTATCTATTATATAGTGCCATCTATCTATCTATCTATCTATCTATCTATCTATCTATCTATCTATCTATCTATCTATCTATTATATAGTGCCTTTCAGATCTATCTATCTATCTATCTATCTATCTATCTATCTATCTATCTATCTATCTATCTATTATGTAGTGCCTTTCAGATCTATCTATCTATCTATCTATCTATCTATCTATCTATCTATCTATCTATCTATCTATCTATCTATCTATCTATCTATTATATAGTGCCTTTCAGATCTATCTATCTATCTATCTATCTATCTATCTATCTATCTATCTATCTATCTATCTATCTATTATATAGTGCCTTTCAGATCTATCTATCTATTATATAGTGCCTTTCAGATCTATCTATCTATCTATCTATCTATCTATCTATCTATCTATCTATCTATCTATCTATCTATCTATCTATTATATAGTGCCTTTCAGATCTATCTATCTATCTATCTATCTATCTATCTATCTATCTATCTATCTATCTATCTATCTATCTATCTATCTATCTATTATATAGTGCCTTTCATCTATCTATCTATCTATCTATCTATCTATCTATCTATCTATCTATCTATCTATCTATCTATCTATCTATCTATCTATCTATATATCTATCTATCTATCTATCTATCCAGGTAGTCCTCGACTTACGACCACGTTTGTTTCTAACGGACCGGTCGTAAGTCGATCTGGATGTAAGTCGACCAGCATATGTATTCAAGGCTGACCATGTGTGTAGTACTGTATAATGCGTCCCTAAGTCATATTGTTTGTTTTATATCCTTTTATATCATCATTTTTTGCACAATATGTAGATTTTCTATCATTTTTTATTATTATTTTGTTTCATTATTACTGTTGCTCACATGGGTGCCCTTGAGCAGCTTCACAAGTCCTTTCTTTGTCTGTGTTATGTTACGTCATCGGTGTTCGCCCCTCCCAGTTAACTGGGAGAAGACGAATTGTACTGGCAGAGTTTGCGCACTCGTATGCTTTCTGTTTTAATAATAATAATATTTAATAATAATAACCATTAACAGATAAAGGAGTTCAGTGTGGCTTCAAGTAGAGTAACGGCAGAGTTGTGCGCTGCTGTGTTCCAACGACCCATAAGCCTGTGCGACTGTGCTGCTGCTATCCGTTATGGTTTCTACGTAATTTTCAAATTGCCTCTCGCATTTTCCAAAAAACACTACAACGTGTCAATTTCAACATTTGATATGCTGCCTTTGTACCTGTTTCCATTTAAATCCAGGGTTTACATGATTTTCAAATCATTGCATTCTGGTTTTAATTGACGTTTTACACCGCGTCCCCCATTTTTTTAGGTTGTAATGGAAGTGCGTCCCATCCGGGGCAACACATCAGCCTGCCGATAAATTCGGCAAAAGTGTGCACGCTTGGCAGCGCAAAAGTCAAATGACATGAAAATATGGAAAAACTGGATAAAGTGTGAGAGCTCGTATAATTAAAAGAAGCTTAGAAAATGGCTCAAGAGAGACTCGGTGGATGCTGAAGTGTGCAATTCTGCTCAGGAGCGACGAATAAGCGGAGGATGAAGCCGTGTCGGCCATTCAAAGAGCCCACCCGGTATATTTTAAGACACACGGCCGACTTTGTGCCTGCCCGGGGTCTCCGAGTAGCCTGACGGCGCGTGATGTCCCGTCTGTTTCTGGGTGACTTCATCCTCTCGCTGCGCTGGTGTTCCACTTCTGTGTGCGCCAAGCTGCACAACATTAATAAGCCAGGGGGAATTAATAATACCCGCCAGGCCAATTTTACTGCAAATGAGCGAAGAAGAACAGGGCACGACGCACGAGCTTCTATTAATAAAAGTTGCTTTTCAGACATGGAGGGCCTGCTGCTTGTTCTGTTTGCTGTAGCCAAATGCTTGGGTCTTTCGTCCTAATCTCATCTGCAAATAAAATTTGATAAAGTTCTGAAACCGACTGGCAGCCCAGCCAGGGTCGGGTCCTGCCATACGCCAGATGTGGCTGAGATGCACCCCCCCAGTCCTTCATATGGGGTGGTGTTGGCACAAAGAGGCAGAGTATTGGAATGTGAGTGTGTGTGGCTGTGCCCTGAGATGGATTGGCACACTTAACACTGCCTGGAATCTCCTCCAGCTCTTAATCATATAACCACAGAAACCCCACCAGCCAGCCATTGCTTTCCTAATCCTGCTGTTTTCCCACTACAACAGCATCAAAGCTGGGAAGCCAAACTGGGCAGGTCAGCAGTGCATCGCATTGCAGGGCACATGGACCCCCAGTATGCCCCTGCAGTCACAGTCTGTACAATGGAGATCTTCACATTCTCCCTGTGTCTGCCTGGCTTCCCCTCAGGGTGCTCTTGATCAACACAGACATGCAGTGCAGCAGGCTCAGGACCACCTATGTGTGTGACAAGCTTCTGGAATGTTCTACCAGTCTGCCTGTTCTGCTCAACACTGTTGTCTGCTGGGAGTGTAACAAACTGACCGCAGGACTGACCCTAGACAGAAAAGGGGGCAGCAGTAGTATAACTGGAGGACATCTTGGTGCTACCATCATCAGCATGGGCTGGCGCTCCAGGAGGGAAAGACCATGGACCACTACCTGGCTGGCATAATTCATGGGTCACTACCCAGCTGGGAGGCCAGTTTGTTGGAAGAACAGGAGGAGAACAGTTACATGGACTTTTTACCTTCCTGATAATAGATGGCAGTCCTCCTGGATGACAGTGCTTATGTGGATGCTTGCAGGGCAGGCTGGGAGTTGTAGTCCAGTAGCTCAGCCCTGCAGTTTTACATCTGAGTTGCCAGGGGGAGCTGCAGGATAAATTGCCCTCACTTCAGGGAGATTCTGCCTGACCTGGAAGTACCTCCAGCCGGTAGTGTCGTGACACAGGAAGTGCTCCCGACAGAGGTTCCTGTATGGGTGGTCAGAGTCGGGACGCAGTGGACAAATATCACCAGGAGGAAAGAGAAATAAGGAGAAGACAGAGAAAGGAAGAACTGTGTTGTGAAATTGTCAGCTCACGTGGGCAGCTTTGTATTATAATAACTCATCCTTTGACTTTAAGTTTGTGTTGGAGTCTTGGAGGGGTTCAGGGCTCAATGGTGCCCCCTACAGGTCACAATGGTCAGTGCTGTCCATCCACTCCTTCACTTTTAGCCACAGGCTCATGCCATGGCACGTGTTGTTTGCCCACAGTGGATGCTCTCAGCTCCCCAGAGTTGTTTCTCACTGTTCTACCAAACATGCTGATGATACTGAAATTGATAGACAAAAATGAGGATATTCAGACATAGCAAGTGACAAAGACACACATCATGGCTGAGCCTGCCGGCCATGTCTGCCGCTCTTGGCTGTCCACCTAGTGTCCGATGCGCCATTCTCCCCTCAGCCGGCATGCGTCTCAATCGACACCACATCAGTTGAAACGAAGGAGCGACGAGAGACGTGTGCGCCGTCCTCGTGTGCACCGGTGACTCCCACGAAAACTGAGGCGCTCAGGACGTGAAAAGGCCATCTTTATTGTTTAATCTGCCATTTACTGGGCAGAGAGCTCAAACGTGAGGAAGGATTATCACACCTTAGCACAGATAAAGAGCTGAAATTATGGGATAAGAAAGACATTCCCTGGAGTGTGGAGAGCACAAATAAAGCACAAAGTTATTAACTTCTAAAAAAAATTACTTGATTTTTTTTATGCCTGTTAAATGTGAAGTTTACGTCAGCTCCTCGTGTGCTCGACCAGAATCCTCAGAGCCTCATCTCAAGCTTTAGCCGAATTAAGCTTTTTTATTTTAGCAATGTGTTATTTCCCCTGTTGTGTTTCTTCTATAAACTGCTTTATTTTGATCGTATGCCAATACTTAAGGCGCTGAGACTGAAAGTGCTGTTCACTAGAAGAAGAAGAAGTAATTACATTTATAGTGGGCTCTTCCATAGACACTCTTAACATAGAGAGCAGGACCACCACCAATGTGCAGCCTCCACCTGGGTGATGCGGTGGCAGCCATTCTTGTGCCAGCACACTGACCACACGTGAGTTATTAGGTGGTGAAGGGGTGAGAGAGCGAGAGAGATAGCCAATTAGAGACAGGGGATGACTCAGGGGGGCAGAATGACTAGGCTGAGGTGGGCAATTTAGCCAGGGCATTGGTATACACCCCTGCTATTTATGAAGGATGCCCAGGGATCCTTTATGACCACAGAGAGTCAGGACCTCAGTTTTAGGTCTTAGCTGAAGGACAACGCCACCAAGCTCTCACGAGGCCAGTGACATAAGTGACACTAAGGCAGGTCCAGATTGCTGCTGAAATCTGTCATCAGGGCATCGAATCGGGCAAAGGTGAAGAGCATCTGTAAATAGACACTTGAACCCAAGGCCGGAGGACCCCTCATTAAATGAAGAGAAGATTACTTCAGTTTCAGACTTAATCCATCAGTTTGTCATTTATCAGTCTACCTGTAGTAGCACGTCTGCCGCAGAAAGTACTCAGCAGGTAAAGAAGAGTCTGGAGTCACCGTTATAAATGAGCTCCAAAATGGACGTCAATTATCTACACCAACTGGTGGAGCCCCCTGTGCTCTTGTAAAGTGCAGCATGACAGATGGAAGAAATCTAACAGAATAACTTCGTAAATCAGCTAGGCTCATATACACAAAATAAATAGAAACCAATTCAAGTGCACCAATCAACATAGAGATAAATGGTACAGTCGAGAGACACTCCTCTGCTATTAGGTATTGTGTAAAGTCCCAAAACAGTTAATTATTAAAAATCAGAAGTAAATGAATACCTGGTTCATAGAAATAAGACTTGTTATGTAAACTGTTATCAGAGAACAAAATATGAAGCTGATATGTTAAACTATATGATCTTATTTTATAATTTAAATGTGCAGCTGCAAATGAAGTCAGGATGTCCAACTATAACAGGCAGGCAGGCAGTTTCAAGAGCATCTTATTTACACTTATAATGTTTATGTCAATATAGCACCTTTCACATCTATCTATCTATCTATCTATCTATCTATCTATCTATCTATCTATCTATCTATCTATCTATCTATCTATCTATCTATCTATCTATCTATCTATCTAATCCTGCCAACTACACTATCTATCTATCTATCTATCTATCTATCTATCTATCTATCTATCTATCTATCTATCTATCTATCTATCTATCTATCTATCTAATCCTGCCAACTGCAGTATCTATCTATCTATCTATCTATCTATCTATCTATCTATCTATCTATCTATCTATCTATCTAATCCTGCCAACTACGCTATCTATCTATCTGTCTATCTATCTATCTATCTATCTATCTATCTAATCCTGCCAACTACGCTATCTATCTATCTATCTATCTATCTATCTATCTATCTATCTATCTATCTATCTATCTATCTATCTATCTATCTATCTATCTAATCCTGCCAACTAAGCTATCTATCTATCTATCTATCTATCTATCTATCTATCTATCTATCTATCTATCTATCTATCTATCTATCTATCTATCTATCTATCTATCTATCTATCTATCTATCTATCTATCATATACAAATGCTAATGAAGCAGTGGTGCTCTGTGTCCTTCAGTGTTGCTCTGCTCAAACTGACCTGATTCTTCAAGTAAAGATGCCCTTCATGCAGTATAATACAGGAAGAGGCGGAGTTTGACCAGGGTGGAAGTGACATCAGTCCGGGTGAGACTTCCTCTGAGAATGGGAAGTAAATAATTAGTTGATTATGGTGTGAACTCTTTTCAGTTCTCCCGGTGCATCATTAAATTGGACCCCATAAGAGACTCCCATGTCTGATACTGGCGCTCTGCCACTATACAACATGGACTCAGTTCCCATGTGTTGTAATGTTTCGGTGAAGCAGTGTAATATCTCTGCTATGACCGTTGGTCAGTTTGTCAGGTGACAGATGGAAGTGTTGACCCCCAGGGTGTGTGTGTCTTTCTGTCCCTGTCTTTGTTTTTCCTCGACCCCACTTTAGACTTCTAATGTCTGCTCTTCCAGAATGTTCCTCTGATGTCGACCTTCTTTACTGCACTGTCCCCAAGCAGCGGGTAAAGCCATGTCTGACGTTTTTGTCACACCGTAGTCTCAGAGCAGTTTTGTCACCAGAGTACTAACTGCGTTTTCAAGCCCAGTCCTTTCTAAGGCCTGTTGGCTTCTTCTTCTTTCATTTGCTACTCACTCGTGTATGACGATGGAGACCCCCCCCCCAAAGGTGTAAAGTGGGGGTGCCCTAAAAGAGCTGACAGTGTTGACAGGTGTGACGCCGTGTCACCAGGAGACAGCAGCCTCCGCTCGGACTGTAAAAGGCATGGGCTCCTCGTGCTTGTGAATGACTTTGGCAGGCTAGCACAGCATGGCCTCCAAGAAACAAGTTTTTGAAAGAAAACGTCACCGTCTAGAGCTGCCAAAACTGGAGCTCTTCATTCATAAGCTAATGGCTGCCCGCAGAGCTGAAATGTTTTTTTTTTAACTTCCAAATTGTTAGCTTGAGAAAGTGAGCCTCTTATTGACCTGAATTCTCTTTCCTGTGCTTGAAACTTACCTAATCGGAGCGGCGGAGTTGGGGGAACGTTAGGCGGTGGAAGGAGCAGGACGGTGGCCACTGAGGGACATGTTTAGGGCACCACTCTGCAGTGACTGTCACTTACTGAACATCAGAATGCCAGCCATAGGAGGATCAGCACATGGTGGGCCATGCAGACTGTGGGACCAGGATGTGGCGGTGAACTGCTCGTGTCCTCCAGACATTAGAGCACCATTAGGTATCCGTGGTGTTCCATGATTGTTAAACGTTTTGTTCTGTTCTGCTATTAATTTATATCACGCTGACATCATCACATCACCCTTCTATGTCAGTGATTTTCTACGCTCGTCATCACTTGGTGTGGCTGCTGCTATTCAATGCCGTAGATGTGGAGACCTCATTATGGGCTTCTGAATTCTCAAAGGTACTGAACAAGCAGATCCAGCTGAAGTCTTTCAACTTAATGAGGACCTCAGTGGAAATTAAGGGGGAGTCCATTGAAGACTGAAGCCTGGAAGCCCATCTTTACGCTAAAAGTTGTGGGACAAGCTATCGAGACACGGAGTCAAAGGAGAAACCCTGAGAACCTTTAAGAAGAATCAGGATGAGATATTGGGGCAGATCAGCTGAACAAATAAACCTGATGGACTGAGTGGTCTCATTTCGTTTGTCAGAAACCTTTAAGAAGGATCTGGAAGGAAAACTCGGACCACTTGGCTGAACAAATGAGCCTGATGAGCTGAGTATTGTTCTCTCCATTTATTATTTGTCGAATTATCTGTGTGTGTCTTTTACATTTCTCTCATGTATCTTGTATTCTGTGGGTGGGGCCACCCCCCGGGCGTATCAAAGGAAGCTGGGAATTGAAGTCCGGTGTGGTTCATTTCAAATGCAATCACATCTGACAGAGCAACGACAGCCAAACTGACCAATCAGGCCAAAGCCAAACTGACCAATCAGACTGCAGCCAAACTGGCCAATCAGACCACAGAAAAACTGACCAATCAGACCACAGAAAAACTGGCCAATCAGACCACAGAAAAGCTGAACAATCAGACCAAAGCCAAACTGACCAATCAGACCACAACCAAACTGGCCAATCAGACCACAGCCACACTGACCAATCAGACCAAAGCCAAACTGAACAATCAGACCATAGAAAAACTGAACAATCAGACCACAGAAAAACTGACCAATCAGACCACAGCCAAACTGGCCAATCAGACCACAAAAAAACTGAACAATTAGACCAACGCCAATCTGACCAATCAGACCACAAAAAAACTGAGCAATCAGACCAAAGCCAAACTGACCAATCAGACCACAGCCAAACTGACCAATCAGACCACAGAAAAAATGAACAATCAGACCAAGCCAAACTGACCAATCAGACAACAAAAAAACTGAACAATCAGACTAATGCCAAACTGACCAGTCAGACCATAGAAAAACTGAACAATCAGACCAAAGCCAAAATGACCAATCAGACCAAAGCCAAACTGACCAATCAGACCACAGCCAAACTGACCAATCAGACCACAGAAAAACTGAACAATCAGACCAAAGCCAAACTGACCAATCAGACCAAAACCAAACTGACCAATCAGACCACAGCCACACTGATCAATCAGACCAAAACCAAACTGACCAATCAGACCAAAGCCAAACTGAACAATCAGACCATAGAAAAACTGACCAATCAGACCAAAACCAAACTGACCAATCAGACCACAGCCACACTGATCAATCAGACCAAAACCAAACTGACCAATCAGACCAAGCCAAACTGACCAATCAGACCACAACCAAACTGACCAATCAGACCAAAGCCAAACTGACCAATCAGACCACAACCAAACTGAACAATCAGATAACTCAGAGGGACTGGACACACACACACACACACGCACACGCACCCACACACACACACACTAGTATTTTATGAAATCAGTGGTTCCCAATCTTTTCTATACACCCCCCCCCCCCTAGAAAATGTTTGCTTTATATTCACAGTAATATCACATTTGAAGGTGAACAGTCAAATTTCTCATTTTTGAATCACAGATTGAACCACATACAGTGCTGCAGGTGAACAAATTGAACTAAAAAATGAAAATTTTAACTCGGTGCATAAAATTTAAATATTAATTGAGCAATTTAGCTTTTTAAATCTCAATAATTTTGTAAAGGTGTCGCCCCACGAAGCTTAGACGCTCGATTGATGATCCGGGGGTTGAGGTATCCAGTGTCATGATGAAATGACACATCATCAGCAATCAAGGGGTTTGGATTATTGGAGACCCCCCCCCCAGAGGGTGCCAACGCGCTGCTAAGCAAAGTCGACGAGCTTTGTCCCCAGATAACACCTGCACTGCTGATATGCCGCACAGTTAAAATGGCTGCGCGACCGCCAGGAGGACCAGAAGGACGGATGGGCTGAATGTAAGCAGCAGGTGCTGCATCCAAAGCAGTTAATCAGTCAATCAGTGACGCTTTTCGATCAGAAAACCGATACCCTTCTCTATGGATCATTGGATCTCTTAAAATAAAGTTACTGTATTCACTTTTATGAACGTCCCGCCCGCAGCGAGGAGCCCGCGAGGACGCGCACTTCCGTGACTCAGACCCAGGTGACGCTGCGCGCGCATTGCTTGATTCTTTTCATATCATCGAACAGGAGCGCTGAAGTAATAAATGAGGGCGCGCTGCAGGACACCGCTGGCACCACCATAACGTACCTCACCCAATTATAGCCAATCGCGACGCAGCCTTCCTCTTTGTCACCCCCCCCTGAAATGCCATGGGAGCGGGCACCTCAGGTTAGGCACCCATTGTTGTAACTTATTGTAGTTTTCATTTTATAACGCTGGTCTGTTTTCCTTTTAATTCGGTCTTCCTATATGTTTGTCGTGACAATTCGGCTCGTTTCGGTGGAATTGAGTCGGTGGTCACGAAGACCAGCAGCCGTTTCCGTCTTTCGGCATAATGGCCAGCAGAAGGACTTGAACGTTATTTGCTTCCTCAGCTCTCCCCACTTGTAGGTTAAAAAGCGCCAAACAGGGTTATTGCTGCCGTCCTTTTTCTGGTGCATTTTTTCTTTACCCAAGCAACTCTTTTAAAAGGGAGACATCTTCAATTGTTGCGTTTACTTTAGCATTTTTATTTCGGACCATCCTCTGCAATTAGCGTCATTTGATTTTTAAGAAGGAGGTTACGTTTTAATGCTTTACAAAGCAGACTTCCAAGGCTGCTATTAGTAGCGCTAGAGTGGTTAATTACAGCGTGCAACATGAAATTCTCCTTAACGCGTCTGAATCATTCACGTTACAAAGACAAAACGGGGTCCCGCACAATGGACGCATCTGAACTGCTCCCCTCTCCAGACTTGTTGTGCTTGACGCCGTCTCATCCCGAGGTCGATGGCACGCGGGGTTTCTTTTTTTTTTTAGTATCCTGACAAGCCGATGCCTAACACCGCGGCTTCCAGCGTACCGTGGGCGTGCCGCCCTTTTGTTCCGGCATCAGTTATGTGGCTTATTTATCCCACAATCAGCCTGGCATAAAATCACTGCTTTCTCTCACTTGTGTCATGCAAGAGCAAATTAGGTTGTTTTTCTTTCTAGCCAAACTTAGGCACAGAACAACATCCATTACATTGGAGTCATTCGGGGCTTGCCCGTGGAGGTAGGAGGTAAGGATGTCTTGGATTCTGCGAAGGCGGTGTGTTAAAAATGGTCTTCTAGTTCGTCATTCGGTCACAGATTGTGACAAACAATAAACCGCATCCAGAAGAAATGGTCCGTGTTTATACGCCTTTAACACGGGATGCTGATATTTGAGAAAATTATTATTCGTTCATTTGGGGCGTCTCAGTTGGGTGTCAGGCAGAACCCACAAGGCTGGTGATGCAATGCTGTGGTGAGGATTCATACAGGTGCCAGTCAGTGCCCACCACTGACGTTTTACAGAAATCCAAATATGTCCCTAGTATCTTCTAAAAAAAAAAAAATAAAGATTTTAAATCGGTGCATAAAATTTAAATATTAATTGAGCAATTTAGCTTTTTAAATCTCGATAATCTTGTAAAGGTGTCCCCCCATGAAGCTTAGACACTCGATTGACAATTCAGGGGTTGGAGTGTCCAGCTTTGTGATGAAATGACACACGATGAGCGATCGAGGGGTTTGGATTATTGGAGACCCCCCCCCCCCCCCCAAAGGATGCTAACGCGCTGCTAAGCAAAGTCGACGAGCTTTGTCCCCCGATAACACCTGCATTGCAGATGTGTCGCACAATTAAAATGGTCATATGTTGAAAATGGTCTTGTAGTTCGTCATTCGGTCACAGATTGTGACAAACAATAAACCGCTTCCAAAAGAAGGGGATCCGTGTTTAAACGTCTTTAACATAGGATTCTTAATTTGAGAAAATTACGATTCGTTCATTTGGGGCGTCTCAGTTGGGTCAGGCAGAACCCACAAGGCTGGTGATGCAATGCTGTGGTGAGGATTCATACAGGTGCCAGTCAGTGCCCACCACAGGCGTTTTACAGAAATCCAAATATGTCCCTAGTATCTTCTAAAAAAAAAAAATAAAGATTTTAAGTCGGTGCATAAAATTTAAATATTAATTGAGCAATTTGGCTTTTTAAATCGCGATAATCTTGTAAAGGTGACCCCCCCATGAAGCTTAGACACTCGATTGACGATCCAGGGGTTGGGGTGTCCAGCATCGTGAAGAAATAACACACGATCAGCAATCGAGTTGTTTGGATTATTGGAGACCCCCCCCCCCCAAAAGGTGCTAACGCGCTGCTAAGCAAAGTCGACAAGCTTTGTCCCCCGATAACACCTGCATTGCAGATGTGTCGCACAATTAAAATGGTGATATGTTGAAAATGGTCTTGTAGTTCGTCATTCGGTCACAGATGGTGACAAACAATAAACCGCATCCAAAAGAAGGGGATCTGGGTTTAAATATCTTTAACATCCATCCATCCATCCATTATCCAACCCGCTTTATCCTAACTACAGGGTCACAGGGGTCTGCTGGATCCAATCCAAGCCAAAACAGGGCGCAAGGCAGGAAACAAACCCCGGGCAGGGTGCCAGCCCACCGCAGGGCACACACACACACCAAGCACAATTTAGGATTGCCAATGCACCTAACCTGCATGTCTTTGGACTGTGGGAGGAAACCCACGCAGACACGGGGAGAACATGCAAACTCCTGTCTTTAACATGGGATTCTTAATTTGAGAAAATTAAGATTCGTTCATTTGGGGCTTCTCAGTTGGGTCAGAACCCACAAGGCTGGTGATGCAATGCTGTGGTAAGGATTCATACAGGTGCCAGTCAGTGTCCACCACAGGCGTTTTACAGAATTCCAAATATGTCCCTTGTATCTTCTTCTATGAGCCTTGGGTCATTAACGAGTGCTGGTGTTTAGCTCATTTTAACTTCACTTCCATGATAAATAAGAATTAAACAGTGTAGGTGCCAGTGAGGAAGGACAAGAAAAGAAAGAAGTCCTCCTTTACCCCAGCTGGGAGGTCCTAATGGATGGGCTGCTCGAACAGGGCCTACCAGCAGCAGTACATTCCCTGACATGACAGGTGGCGAGTGTTCCTCAGGGATGAAACGGATTAGGACACCCGTAGTGTGGTGTGGGAGATAGAATCTGGAAACACAGCCCTGTCAGGTACCACCAGAGGGCACTGCCAGGGGGAGGACTGCCATAGTTTCTGCACCACCCCTGATGCTCCAGATGACTTAGGCGTGATCCGGGGTCGGATTTCAAAGAAAGCCCTCAGCCTCACTGATTTAAGTTTGGGAGCAGCGGGCAACAATCTTCTGCATTTTGACTGGCATTTGTGTAAGAAATGTGTTGGTGTTAAATAAAAATCCTATATTTGAACTCAGAATTATGCTTGGGCATTATTGTGTCTGTGGTTTGGGGCTCAATGACGCCCCCTTGTGGTTACAACATGTAGTATGAATGACAGAAGGACAGCATGATCATAAAGCATTATCTTAAGAGATAAACAGAGAGATGTCATACAAGATATGACTTACATAACACAACAATGGCGGCACAGTAAGAAGTGAATCAGTTTTAAAGACTTGAAAATGATCTGAAATATTAAATTTGGGTTCTGCAATATTCTGAACTAGTAACCCACCATGACCTACCACATCAACCGGAAAGGCCACGTCTGACCATCAATGTGGACCGTCCATAACTAAAGACCAAGCAGGGAGGCAATTGAGAAAGCTTCACTTAGGAAAAGCCTCGGGACCAGATGGAGTCAGTCCTTGAGATCTTAGGGCCCGTGGTGTCCCCTGTTCAGTCTGTCAGTCAGTGGACGGAGTGAGCGAGGCGCTGCAGTCTTTCTGGGAGCCAGGGAGCTGAGCAGTCACTGGCGTGAGCGGAACACAGTGAGGACCCCCATTAGCCAGCTGAGACTCCTGACTTTACAGTTTGGAGAAGCTTTGGAGGAGTTTTTTGGTTTATTATGGTTATTTGTTAAAAGGCTGCTAGAAACCCATGGACTGAGATGATTTTGGGGTGAAACTTAAGGGCTTAATGTTGATTTTTCTGAACATTTCTATTTGACCAAATTTTTTCACTTTAAATATCTGTGCACCCTAAACTGTGAATTCTTTTTAAACTGCATGTGGAATAAACTCTCAGATCTTAATATTAATTCTTATTGGTAGCAATATGGAGGCAGGAGTTGGTTTTATTGCAGAAGTGATGTGTTTAGTCCTCCACAGCCAACTCAAGTCTCAAAAGTTTCCAAAAGTGTTTCAGGTTATAAACAGATGTTGAATATTCACTGAGATGCTGGGCTTGACGGGCTGCGTGTCATGTGGTCCACAAAAATCATTTAGACTGATATTAGCATGTTATTCAATTAAACAGTTCAGTTGTTCCCATATATTACATCATATCATGTCATATCATATCATATCATATCATATCATATCATATACGAAATGACAGGACCACACTTGTTTAGAAGGAAACTCTCAGGTTATGATCCACTGCATCAGTTTAGAATTAAACTTACATGACATTTAAACTGCATTGTTGAATCTGAATTTGGGAGCATTAGAATATCTGTGAGTCAGACTGACAGTTAGCTCGAGAGGTGTGGACCCTGATCTTATTCGATGTACATGTCTGGTGTCGTCTTCACAACTTCTACTTTACCTTGAGGTCTCAGAGGCTGGAGATGTCTTTTTGTCCTGATCTTTGCTCATACAACTTTAATTTTGCAGAACTCTGCAGATTTGTGACCTGCTGGTGCACCAGATTTGGCCCATTTGAGTATGAGTGTAGCTTACTCTGATATCAAGCCCAGCTTTATCTGTTGGTGGAAGAGGTCAGTGTTCACCCCGTTATGAGGAGCTGGTGCCAATTACAGACAGGTCAAGTGCACTGCAGGGTTCCAGTTCTAGGCTGGATGCCTGTGATCACTCATATGGTGCAGGTTTATCATCACCAATGAACCGCTTCTTTCTCAATTAACCTCTTCTTCTCCCATGAACCTCTTCTTCCCGAATGAAGCACTTCTTTCCTAGTGAACCGCTTCTTCATCAGTGAATCATTTCCCCAATGAATCTCTTTGTTCTCAATAAACCACTTCTTTCCCAATGAACTGCTTCTTCTCCAATTAACCTGTTCTCTCTCAGTGAACCACTTCTTCATCAGTGAATCACTTCCCCAATGAACCTCTTTGTTCTCAATGAACCACATCTTCCCCAATGAACCTCTTATTTCTAAATGAACCACATCTCCCCCAATGAACCTCTTTGTTCTCAATAAACCACTTCTTCTCCAATGAACTGCTTCTTCTCCAATGAACCACTTCTTCCCGAAAGAACCACTTATTTTCTAATGAACCGCCTCTTCTCCAATGAACCACTTCTTTCTCAATGAACCACTTCTTCTCCAATGAACCACTTCTTCATCAGTGATTCACTTCCCCAATGAACCTCTTCTTTCTCAATGAACCACTTCTTCCCCAATGAACCACTTCTTCTCCAATTAACCTCTTCTTCTCCCATGAACCTCTTCTTCCTGAATGAAGCACTTCTTTCCTAGTGAACCGCTTCTTCATCAGTGAATCACTTCCCCAGTGAATCTCTTCATTCTCAATAAACCACTTCGTCCCCAATGAACTGCTTCTTCTCCAATGAACTGCTTCTTCCCAAAAGAACCACTTTATCCCTAGTGAACTGCTTCTTCATCAGTGAATCAATTCCCCAATGAATCTGTTATCTGTCAATGAACCACTTCTCCCCCAATGAACCCTTCATTCTAAATAAACTTTCTTTCCCAATGAACTGCTTCTTCTCCAATTAACCTGTTCTCTCTCAGTGAACGACTTCTTCATCAGTGAATCACTTCCCCAATGAACCTCTTTGTTCTCAATGAACCACATCTTCCCCAATGAACCTCTTCATTCTCAATAAACCACTTCTTCTCCAATGAACTGCTTCTTCTCCAATGAACCGCTTCTTCCCGAAAGAACCACTTATTTTCTAATGAACCGCCTCTTCCCCAATGAACTACTTCTTCATCAGTGAATCACTTCTCCAATGAACCTCTTCTTTCTCAATGAACCACTTTTTCTCCAATGAACCACTTCTTTATCAGTGAATTAATTCCCCAATGAACCTCTTCTTTCTCAATGAGCCACTTCTTCATCAGTGAATCACTTCCACAATGAACCACTCACTCCTTTCTCAATGAACCTCCTCTTCCCCAATGAACCGCTTCCTCATCAGTTAATGACTTCCCCAATGATCCACTCCTTTCTCAATGAACCACATCTTCACTAATAAATCACTTCTTCACACAAAGATTTGTGGGAATCTGGACCAAACTAATGAGACATATCGTTGAATCTCAATCTTTGACAAACTGTCTGGATGGTGTAGTTGGGGTAGCTTAGCTAGTAGCTGAACAAACAAGCCCAATGGACTGAATGTTCTCCTCTCCTTTGTCAAATTTTCAGTGTACTTATGAAAGTGAAATGCCTGTTACACAGAGTATGATGTCTGTACGATCTCGTTAAACAATATGGCAAACTGTGTGGCCTTTCTACTGTGCTTTGTATTTCTTGCCTCTTCTCGTTTGACAGATTTCTTAGGTTCTAATCAAATTCATACATCTTTGGAATTATGGAGGAAAAACTAGGAGTAACTGATGCACAGCCTCACATGGACAAAGAGAGAATGAGCAAAATCCACACTGTCCATCCCCAGGTCTGTTGAGACTGTGATACAGTAGCACTAACCAAGGTGCATCCATGTTGCCTGGCTTTGCTCATGCACTTCATAATTTTAAGTCAACACTGAGAATCAACAAGAAGCTGATGGCCCCTAATGATGAAGGCTACCAGCACCATGACTCTATGTGTATCTTGTGGAAGTTCAGCCAGGGATTCTTGCCACATCACCACCCACATTTTGACAAAGCCAACTGTTCTTTCCATCCTGACTCATAATAATAATTCTTTACATGTTTATAGCGCTTTTCTAACCTACTCAAAGTACTTTAAATAGACTGTGAGGAACCACTTCAACCACCACCAATGTGTAGCATCTACCTGGATGATGCAATGACAGCCATTATTGTGCCATTATGCTCACCACACATCAGCTGTTATGGTAAGAGAAATAGTCAATTAGAGACAGGAGGTGATTAGGGGACCAGATTGGACAAACTCATGATGGACAATTTATCCAGGACATCAAGGGACAGGATACTCTTTTCAAAAGATGCCCCGGAATCATTTATGACTACAGAGTTATTATGTCTCATCTGAAGGACTGTGCCAATTTTTACAGCACAGAGTCCCCGTCACTGCACTGTGGCATTGGGATCCACACACAGACCACAGGGTAAGCGCCCTCCCGATGGTCTCACCAAGACCTCATCCAGCAGCAACCCAAGCCTTTTCCCTTGATGGGATCACAGGCCCAAGCATGCTTAACTTCAGGTCGATGACCTGCTCTGACGTGCAGGTGGCATGGCTCCATACCTTCTTCCCAAACCCTGACAATTAAGCACTTCTCCAGGACCCTTCCCCTTTACATTGATGCCTGTCACTGGTGAGAAGTCACACGAGCTCAGTATGGTGCCGCTCGCCCAACCTCACTTCAGGAGTTGTGGCTGAAAGAGTTGTTTGATGAGCGTGCAGGTTTTGGTACGTGGCATAAGTATCGTTATTTACTATCAACATGAGACGTCTGGCTTGCAGCTCCACCAGGATCAATCTGTGTGCTTCAATGTTTGATGAATGGTTCGATGCGGTGAAGCAAATCATCAAACTTAAATGCTGACATGCGAATGTCTTCATGGTGCTTTTCTTCATCCATTACTCACATAGGCAATACAAGTGACGCATATTCCCCATCGTAATGATGCGATACATTTAAAGGTCTCACATGTCATCTTCTGTGTTGCTGTTGCTATCTTTTTTTTTGCACCTTTGCAACATCATCAGAATGTAAATAACTTATTTTTAAAATCTTTCTTCTCTCAACTCAGAACACAGTGAAACCGGATGTTGTTTTCTCCCCAAGATGATTTCTTGCACTGCCACCTGGTGGAATCCTCCAGATTTACTTAAAGTACGCGCACAAGTATAGCAGCATCGTCCTCAAGCTCATGCGTTGCATAGCATTAAGTATATCCCTGGCCTTAGAAGTGCCGGTTGTTGTGCATGAGGGTTCCCCACCAGACTCTATCGAAGCTTGCAATACCACACCCAGGCAAGAGGAGGCGCCCACGCTAACTACATTATCTCTTTCTTCCTCTGTAGCACTGAGAAGCTGCCCAGTGAGGGTAACTACACCCCGTCCCAAGGCTTCATCCCTGTAAATATCAACGTCCTCAGAAGGAATGACGTCAGACCAGGAGCAGTGACTCCACATGTCAGACATCCCCAAATCTGATCCACTCCACCAGGCAGAGTTATTAGAACAGTGGAATAGGCTAGTATTAGGCTAGTGTGTACGCCTCTTTTCTGTTGTCATGCCAACAAGCAGTATTTTTAGTTCTTTATTCCGGACCCCAACATTAAACAGGGTGATCCCCCAACTTTTTCTGAGAACTCATCCCCTCTATCACACGGTATTGAAATAAAAAGTCACCTCACTTGAAAAAGAAGTGAACAAGATTAGCACCAATTGAGTACCCGCTGACTTCAAACACTGCCAGTATGCTGGATAAACCCAGTACTCCAAAACAGCATAGCACAGAAGTACTGGTACAGAGTACTGATGAGTGCCATTTACTTACTTGGCTGATGCTTTAATCTGAGGCGACTTACAACATTTGAGGTACACTCAGCCACATTTCTTTTGTTTTTCCGATCGGAACCCAGGCAGGTGTCAGTAGTGGGATTTGAACCCACCACCTTAGGGCTTGAAGTCCAAAGCCTTAACCACATCAACACCCTGCGTGCCAGTGCAATTACCAGTACCCTTTTAGCTCTGGGTTACTGGCTTCATTCATTTCATTCGATTTTGGTTTAATTTTGAAAGTGTCATTTGACTCCTTTGTGTTGACCTTGGCACGTTTCTGAGTTTGACTCCATCTCCTGATTTGAATATTAAATATTACTGTCAGTGTTTGCTGTCACTTTGTGCAGTCAGTACAGTGACAATATTAATGCTAATACCACTACATGCTGAGATAAAAAAAAAAAAAAGAGGACAGCTGGCTTACGTTGTGATGTCGAGACAAAGAGAATAATTCAGAATAAAGAGGAGACACACTTCAGCAGAACCTTAGACTTCCACTGTGGAGCTCCGCCTTCTCCTGTGACAGATTGTGAGGCCTATCAAGGGGAGGAGTCAAGGCAGACATCTGGGACTTCAGAGGGCAGGTCTTCATCCTCTTTGGTTAGACACCATCCAGGCACTTGAGGTTTGTGGTGTGGGACTTCTAGCTTTACAGTGGTGGAGTTGATAGCCAATCCAAAGAGAGGAGCCAAACTGGATCTGAAACGTGTGCTGCTTCAGAGGTTGTATGTTCATTCTTTTTGGCAGCTCCGATTTCTGCCCTTTCCCATAGTTAATTTTATAAGTGGATCAAGGGGAGGAGTCAATTGCACACACCTTAAATTTTTGACCTGTAATGGTTGACTCAGGGGGAAGAGCCAATATGGGCTCAAAACACGTGAGATTTCAGAGGGCTCACCTCTAGTTACAGACAGGCACCTCAGATACGAGACTCCAACCTTTACCGTGATGGATTTTATGGACGTATTAAGTAGATGTGCCAAGGTGGACTTGAAACGTTTTAGGCATTAGGGGGTAGCCATTGATCCTCACTAGGAAGAGGACAGGTTCCTTACATTTCTGGTGTGAGACTCCACCTAATCCTGTTACTGATCAGTGATGGCCGACTTGTGAACAATTCGTTCTTTTCAAATGACTCTTTTTAGTGAGTCGCATGAGTCGATTCACGAGGACGAACAACGTCATTCACCAGGAGTGCTGTAGTGCATAATGGATGGTGTCAGCGCTTTTCATTTCACATTTATAGTTCTTTCGAGTCTGACCTGAACCATTGCCCATGAATGAGTCACATGATTAATTTCATTCATGAGCGAGATCGTTACCCGAGAACGAATTTCACGATTCTCGCATCATTTGAGTCACAAACTGAATTGTTACCCGAGAACGAGTCACACAGTTCTGGTTTATTTGATTAACAAACTGAATTATTACTTGAAAACAAGGTGTACAATTCTCTTTCATTTGATTCACGAAATGTATCTTTACCTGAGAACGAGGTGCACAATTAATTCTCATTCAGTTAATTCTCAAAATGAAGAATTACCTGAGAATGAGTCTCATTTGAGTCACAAACTGAATTGTTACCTGAGAATTAGTCACACGATTCTCTTCTATTTGATTCACAGACTGAATTATTATCTGAGGACAAGACATGTGTTTCTCTTTCATTTGATTCGCAAACCCGAGAACAAGTCACACAAATCTAATTCATTTAATTCACAAACTGAATCATTACCTGAAAATGAGTCACATAATTCACATCCATTTCATTCGTGAGCTTAATTATTACCCGAGAATGAGGCCTGTGATTCTCTTTCATTTGATTCACAAACTTAATCTTTACCCGAGAACAAGTCGCACAAATCTAATTAATTTAATCTGCAAACTGAATTGTTACCTGAGAATTAGTCACATGATTCTAGTCCATTTGAGACACAAATTGAATTATTACCTGAGAAGAAGACATGTGACTCTCTTTCATTTGATTCACAAACTTAATCATTACCCGAGAACAAGTCGCACAAATCTAATTCATTTAATTCACAAACTGAATCATTACCTGAGAATGAGTCACATGATTCTGTTCCATTTTATTTGCGAGCTGAATTATTACCCGAGAACGAGGCGTGTAATTCTCTTTCATTTGATTCACAAACTTAATCTTTACCCGAGAATAAGTCGCACAAAACTAATTAATTTAATTCACAAACTGAATCATTACCTGAGAATGAGTCACATGATTCTCTTCCATTTTATTTGCGAGCTGAATTATTACCTCAGAATGAGGCGTGTGATTCTCTTTCATTTGATTCACAAACTTAATCTTTACCCGAGAAAAAGTTGCACAAATCTAATTAATTTAATTTGCAAACTGAATTGTTACCTGAGAATTAGTCACATGATTCTAGTCTATTTGAGACACAAATTGAATTATTACCTGAGAAGAAGACATGTGACTCTCTTTCATTTGATTCACAAACTTAATCATTACCCGAGAACAAGTTGCACAAGTCTAATTAATTTAATTCACAAACTGAATCATTACCTGAGAATAAGTCACATGATTCTCTTCCATTTCATTTGTGAGCTGAATTATTACCCGAGAACGAGGCGTGTGATTCTCTTTAATTTGATTCACAAACTTAATCTTTACCCGAGCTGCAGAAAAGTAATTAATTTAATTTGCAAACTGAATCATTACCTGAGAATGAGTCGCATGATTCTCGTCCCACACTGATTTCTTACCTGAAAGCACTTTTATTTGATTCATAAAGTGAATCTTTCACATAATTCTCATTCATTTAATTCATGAACTGAATCGTTACCCACAAAGGAGTTACATTACCCAAGAACGAGATGGTCTTGTTCACTTATGATTAGTGAATATGCCATCTTCTTTTAATTCTGCATTTCCGCTATGTTGGCACTCGCTCTCTGCTTTCCAATGGGACAATGTAATCCGATTTGAATTATAAAGTATGTATGAATTATTTGATTATGTATTTATGATGCAATTCATTAAAAGAGTAAAACTGTTTTTACTGCAGGCAGCCCAGGATCCTATTATGAATCAAACAAATGAAATGATTTAAGTGAATCGATGCACTTAAAGAGGTAGTTTGAAGCAACAAAATAAGTAAAGTGAATAAAATACCCAGCAGTATAACTGATTTTTTGGAAGGACTAAGGGAGACGCCAAGTCACATTTTAAACATTTGGAGCATTAAAGTGAGATCTTCATCTTTCCTGGGGAGAGAAGAGGCAAGCACTTTCGACCTGCGGTATGACATCCCACACTTCCCAGTATCTCTTTATAAGGACAACCCCCGACACCTTGAAGTGGACAGGTGGTCAGATTTTTAACATGGTTAATATTTATAAACGGACTCATTGCAGTAAACGGTTGCTGCTGCCAGTCAGGTTTGGGTTTGATTTCTGGCTCGTTTACTCTCTATGGTCCTTCAGTGTGGACTTTAGCAGGCACTCCTCACCCCAAACTGAGCCATTATGCGAGTAGGTGTCACATGACTGTCGCAGTGCTACCGTGGGAAAAACTCCATTTCCCAGCAGCCCAAGAGGGATTACCTGCATAGGATGACTGAAACTGAAGCAGGGGATGAAAGAGGCCAGCGGGAAAATTGAAAAGGGGGGCCTGGCGTGTTTTTGTGTTTTTATCTGAAAAGTCAATTGTGCCCAGTGGATCGTTTCCCGTTAGGATGAATGGACTGTCTGTCTCGTGCCTGCCTGTCGTGTGTGTAGTGGTGGATTAATCGTCGTGTGTCTTCAAAAGGGGCGCTCAGGACTACCGGTAGGACTGTTTCACTCATTTTCTACAGAATCTGTTCTCAGGATTGTCATCTTCACACCAAACCATTTCACTTGCTTTTGCTGTATTGGACTGTATAAGGACGTTGTCGTGAATGTTTATTGTTGTGGATCATTATTATGTTATTGCCGTAGGGGAAAGGGGGAGGTTTGTCTGATTGCTGTGTGACAACGTGAAAAAAGTTTACTTGAGGTTTTTGCAAATTTATTAAAAATAAAAAATTTGAGAAGGCCTGGCCTTCCTCCTTCTTCTTGTCTCTCCTCCATTTCCCCAGGTGAGCTTCGTTCTCCTCCTCTCCTGACTCCAACTTGCCAAGCTGACCCACAGAGCTCCTTTTCAAGCTGGATCTGGGAGTACCTTAGCACATTAACGCTGTAGCCAGGATCACTTCTGGATCAGCCCGCCTAACAGAAGCGCCTCCTCCAGTGTTACCTACCCAAACAAGATCTCCCATTAAGCCCTGCGGGTCTCTGAAAGGGTGTGATTTGACCCAACCTACAGAGGGAGACCACGTGGTCTAGAGAGGTAGTCACCCTCTGTCCTTCCATAACGCTAATCTCCCAACCCGTAGAGGGAATAGCAACCATCTCATCCTCTCCAGGATGCCAGTCACATGTGTCAATTATCACATACGTTTCCCTCCACCTCCCATAGAAATGCTGGCAAATTAAACTGGTGACTCCATCTTTGGTCCAGCATGGATTTGTCTGTGAATGTTCTCTGCGATCCCCTTCAGTTTTGGCTTCTGGTCAGGAGCGTGAGAGAGAAAAAAAAAAAGGTGTGTGTGGATATTCATGTCCCTAGAGTCAGCTTCGGCATCCAGGGATCAGTCTGCCAAGGCCCTGGTCTTTGACTGTCACCTCAACCATAATGCACCAGACCTTTACGACTCCTCCTGCTGGTGGTGAGCTCACTGGAGGATGACCCCATGTTGCTCATTAAGGCTGTGCCCAGTCAGGCTCCATGGGTGAAGCCCCGACTACTGGACACTTGCCGACAAGAACAAGTAACCCCCAAACCCCCTGGCCTTTTTTAATGGGATGAGGATCAGCACCTCCAAGTCTGAGGGTCCTGGTTCACAACTGCAAAAGGGTGCAGTGCATTTTGGGGATGAGGTGCAGCCTCGAGTGTAGGAGTTTAAGTATCTCAGGGTCTTGTTCATGAGTGAGAGAAGAAAGAAGTGGGAGATCGGCCTGCAGACCGGAGCGGTGTCTGTGGTCAGGCAGACGTGCAGATCAGAGTGGTGCCCACATGTCAGGCAGACCTGCAGCTCGAAGTGGTGCCTGTGGTCAGGCAGATGTACAGATCAGAGTGGTGCCCACGGTCAGGCAGACGTGAAGATCAGAGTGGTGCCCACATGTCAGACAGACATGCAGAACACAGTGGTGCCCACAGTCAGGCAGCTGTGCAGATCAGAGTGATGCCCACATGTCAGGCAGACCTGCAGCTCAAAGTGGTGCCTGTGGTCAGGCAGACGTACAGATCAGAGTGGTGCCCACGGTCAGGCAGATGTGCAGAACACAGTGGTGACCACAGTCAGGCAGACGTGCAGATCAGAGTGGTGCCCGCGGTCAGGCAGATGTGAAGATCAGAGTGGTGCCCACATGTCAGACAGACATGCAGAACACAGTGGTGACCACAGTCAGGCAGATGTGCAGACCGGCGAGGTGTCCGCAGCCAGGCAGACGTGCAGATTGGAGTGGTGCCCACAGTCTGGCAGATGTGCAGATCAGACTGGTGTCCACATGTCAGGCAGACCTGCAGCTCGAAGTGGTGCCTGTGGTCAGGCAGACGTACAGATCAGAGTGGTGCCCACGGTCAGGCAGATGTGCAGAACACAGTGGTGACCACAGTCAGGCAGACGTGCAGATCAGAGTGTTGCCCGCGGTCAGGCAGACATGAAGATCAGAGTGGTGCCCACATGTCAGACAGACATGCAGAACACAGTGGTGACCACAGTCAGGCAGATGTGCAGACCGGCGAGGTGTCCGCAGCCAGGCAGACGTGCAGATCGGAGTGGTGCCCACAGTCAGGCAGATGTGCAGATCAGACTGGTGCCCGCAGCCAGGCAGACGTGCAGATCAGAGTGGTGCCCGTGGTCAGGCAGATGTAAAGACAAGAGTGGTGTCCACAGTCAGGCAGACATGCAGATCGGCGAGGTGTCCAAAGTCAGGCAGACGTCATGCCAGTCAGCTGGGTGATGAAGAGATGAAATGCAAAGTTCTCGGTTTACTGGTAGAGCTGCGTTCCTACCCTCGCCTGCGGTCGTGAGCTTTGGGCACTGACTGATAGAACTTGATCAGGGACACAAAGCAGTGGAAACAAGCTTCCTCCATAGTGGGTGAGCAGAGAGGGTGGTGAGGAGTGCCGACATTTGGGTGGAATGCAAAGTAGAGTCGGTGGTCCTAAATATCGAAAGAAACCAGTTGAGTTGGGTCAGGCGTCCTTTTGGGGTTCCTCCTGCTTCTAGCTGGCATTGGAACTCCTCGGCAGTTGGAGGAGGCGGCGGGTAAAAGGAACATTTGGGCATCTTGGCTGCCCCAGATAAGCGGTAGACAATGGATGGAGAGAGTGTGGAGATTCGGGGGGACCCTGCCCTGCCCTGCCCTCACTACAGTTTAAAAGTTCAAATGAAAGCATTCAATTTGCTAATGGAAATGTATGTTTAGCTTCAAAGTCTCATTAAAACGAAAATGAAAACACAATATTAACGATACGGGATCGTTTTTGCTGCAGCCTAATGCGCCTATATAGATGCGCTAATGAAAGGATGAATAATTAAAGTGCAGAAAAGAGATGAATGGCATCATCCTCCAGCGAGTGCTATATTACTCGCTAAGTTCCTTGTCACTGATAGAAATATAAAGTGGCTTCACTTTGGAGAGTCCGCCTAGAAAGCCATACTCAACAGAACAATTAACAAAAAAAAAGTGCAGCAGAAAATAATTAATAGTCCCGGCAATTTAATAAACACAATTATAGAGCGTGCAGAAAATAATGAAGCACCTCTGGATCGCATTATTCTAGCATGCTTGATATACAGTGTGGAACACGCCATATATCACTGGCGCCCAGATCACGGCGGCACTAAATTAATCCAACTCTAATGTATTTCTTCTCCCCCCCCCCCCACCCCGCCGTTTCTGTCCGATATTCTTTACACTGAAAAAAGTGGAGCATCTGTGACTCTAAAAGAGTTTGGGAAGTAACTTCTTATTGTTACCAGGCAACTGCCCAAAAGAAGGGCACAACAGACTGGCACCTGTTTTAGATGGGCGGTCGTGAAGCCGCCTAATCCATAAATTAATCTCCCCGCGACAGACGAGAGGCTTCTCGCATCTGCACGACACATGGCACGGAGGTGCTTGCTGCCTCTTGGGATCGTCCTCCCCTCTGTAATTGTAGGGAGAGAATGAGAGCCCCTCGCAAGAAAACAAAATGACACCAAGCGGGCGATTGCTTATGATGATGAATCACCACAAGTGCTTCAGGGATGGAAACCCCACTCATTAAGATAAAGCCTGGCATTTCACTTGGCATTCATACAGTTTGTGTTTGCTTGGGAAAAGCAAAGAGAGACAAAGCTGATAAAGGAAAATGACATTCTGAAGAGGGAGATGGCGTAAAGCCGGCACACGAGTTCAGTTCATTCATCAATTTAACCTTAACAGTCAAAGGCCCTGAAAGCTTTCTGCCTGGTGGGTCCATCTGTAGTGGTCCAAGCTCTTGGTCCTAACAGGAACTCCATGAACTATTGCAACCACAGTCTCTGTGATACCCCAATGTCCGCAGCTATTGGGCACCCCACCTGTTGGGACATCTAATAGTCCGTAACCGGGGATGGACTGGGCAAGTGAAGACACAAGAACAGAGTTTAAGGTGGCAAAAATGCAAAAGTGTATATTTATTTAAAAGCACATGTCATATGTCGGTCGGAGTCATCAGGAGAGCGACAAATACATTCAATAAATAAATATATCAGCAAATAAAACAGTTAAAAAAAAACATTACTCACAGTGAAAGAGTCATATAATTCTTGTTTGTTTGAATTACAAACCAAATCATTACCCGAGAACAAGGCGCACAATTCTCATTCATTTGATTAGCAAACCAAATCATTACCCGAGAACAAGGCGCACAATTCTCATTCATTTGATTAGTAAACGGAATCATTACCTGAGAACGAGGTGCACAATTCTCATTAATCTGAGTAGTGAACTGAATTATTACCCAAGGATAAGGTGCTCAAATTTTGTTCACTTATAATCCCGTAACTTATCATCATATTTTAATAAACCCAGACATAAATCAATCAATATTAAAACAGTCATCTGGAGAGCAACAAATACATCAATAAATAAATACATAAGTAAGTAAAACAGTTGAAATCAATTGGAAAAACATTTACTCGAGTGAAAGAGTCACATGATTCTTGTTTGTTTGAATTACAAACCAAATCATTACCCGAGAACAAGGCGCACAATTCTCATTCATTTGATTAGCAAATGGAATCATTACCTGAGAACGAGGTGCACAATTCTCATTAATCTGAGTAGTGAACTGAATCATTACCCAAGGATGAAGTGCTCAAATTTTGTTCACTTATAATCCCGTAATTTATCATCATATTTTAATAAACCCAGACATAAATCAATCAATGTTAAAACAGTCATCAGGAGAGCAAGAAATACATTCAATAAATAAATACATAAGTAAATAAAACAGTTGAAATCAATTGGAAAGTCATTTACTCAAGTGAGTCACGTGATTCTTGTTTGTTTGATTTACAAACCAAATCATTACCCGAGAACAAGGCGCACAATTCTCATTCATTTGATTAGTGACCTGAATCATTACCCGAAAATGAGGTGCACAATTCTAATTAATTTGAGTAGCGAACTGAATAATTACTTGAGAATGAGATACACGATTCTCATTCATTTGAGTAGTGAACTGAACCATTATCCATGAATGAGATGCTCAGATTTTGTTTACTTATAATCCTGTAACTTATCATCATATTTTAATAAACCCAGACATAAATCAGTCAGTGTTAAAACAGTCATCATGACAGTGACAAATACATTCAATAAATAAGTAAATCAATTGGAAAAACATTTACTCGAGTGAAAGAGTCACATGATTCTTATTTGTTTGATTTACAAAGCAAATCATTACCCGAGATCAGGGTGCACAATTCTCATTCATTTGATTAGTGTGCTGAATCATTACCCAAGAATGAGATGCTCAAATCTTGTTCACTTATAACCCTGTAACTTATCATCGTATTTTAAAAAACCCAGACATAAATCATCCATCCATCCATTATCCAACCCGCTATATCCTAACACAGGGTCACGAGGGTCTGCTGGAGCCAATCCCAGCCAACACAGGGCGCAAGGCAGGAACAAGGCACCAGCCCACACACACACCCACACACCAAGCACACACTGTGCACAATTTAGGATTGCCAGTGCACCTAACCTGCATGTCTTTGGAGTGTGGGAGGAAACCCACGCAGACACGGGGAGAACATGCAAACTCCACGTGGCGAGGACCCGGGAAGCGAACTCAGGTCTCCTTACTGTGAGGCAGCAGCTCTAAGTCTGTGCCACCTCAGTCAATGTTAAAACAGTCATTAGGAGAGCAACAAATACAATCAATAAATAAAACACATAAAAGCAAATGGAAAAACAAATTCTCATAGTCCTTTCCTCCACAGTAGCCATCTGTCTGTCAACACACCTACTCATTCAATCCACAGATGGAGTCCCATTGCCTCTGTTGCTGCATGACTGACGATCCAGCTAGTGATACTTTGAACACTTGAACCCCCCCATCGTCATACCCATTGCCACAGATGCCTGTGCGTCATCTTGACACCTTCACTTTGATTGGCCTTTTAATGGAGCAGAGTTGTGAAGTCTACAGCTGGACTCTGTTGAAATCTTCGACAATCAAGGGCTGCAGCACAACACAATACTGCTACTACATGACACACCCACGACACGCCCACTACATGACACACCCACTATAAGACACACCTATTTGCTAATCATCATTACTCCTCCCACAACTCTGATCTTTACTTTAGCATAAGGATGTTTTATGAGAGATCTGTCGTGAAATGGGCCTGTTGAGAAAGACATAAATGATTGGGCATTTCGCGTAACATGAGTGACATGTAATGCAGAGGCAGCTAAACGTTATCATATGTGTGTAATCTGATTGGCTAATAATTGAGCAGAGCTGCAGAAGTATTCAGCTGGGGTCTATTGAAATCTGTGCCCACCAAGCATTGTAGCGGTCGTGGGTACACTCAGATTCACACCACTGTTAAATGGCAATTTATTTACTTTATAAGGAGACTCAAGGAATGCACCCAGCCTTGACCCAGCACACACAGCACACACTCACATACACACGGGCAAGTGACACGGGAATCAAATGGTCAAGAATGTATTATATAATGTGGTGAGCTGCTGGGGGCTGGGCCCAACTGGGATGCCGAGAAGGACCGGGAGAGGGACTATGCCTCCCCCGGACCACAAGAGGGCAGCCACCCTGGTTTGTGTGGGGGCCATGGGAATTGAGCATGGAAGCTCAACCCTATTGGGGCCCGTGGCCACCACCAGGGGGTGCCCAGAAGACTGTGGAGCCCTGGACGTCAGCACTTCCGCCACACCCGGAGGTACTGGCAGAAGTATCACCAGGGACACCTGCAGTGCATTCTGGGTGCTCATGCGGCATTTCTGCCACACCAGGAAGTGCCACAGGAAGCTCATCGGGAGGCACCTGGAGCACATCCGGGTGGGAATAAAAGGGGCCGCCTCCCTGCAGTCATCAGCTGGAGTTGGGTGGAAGAGGACGAAGCTCAGAGGAGAGGAGTGGAGGTGATGAAGGAGGACAGGACTTTTAAGAGACCCGGACTGGAGGGTGTTTTGGTGCAGGGGCACTGGGTTGTGTGCGGGACTGATTTCTGTAAATAATTGTAAATAAACGCGTGGCGGGTTTGAACATTGGTGTCTGCCTGTCTGTGTCGAGGCTGATCTTCCACAATAACCAACCAGTAACGGCGGACTGCACGATAACATGCAGTGAAGACACTTGACTTATCGTCTTCATCCTCTTCCTCTGTACGTTTACCATTCGTTTGCTCAGAAGTTGATGCGCTTGCTGCTTCCTGAGCAGATCTTCTTTCCTCCACCCTAGCGGCCTGCTGCTTCTCTTCTTCAGTCGACATCTTTTCACGTTAAAACTGATTAAGTTAGTGTTTGTGTTGCAATTACTTAGTACGTTTTCCTTAATTTTTCCCTTAAGCTGGCACTTAAGTGTTCAATCTGCCTCAAGAATGATTTAAGATATGAAGAGGTAGGGGATGGCGAAGGTGGTAGGGATGAGAATGGCACCCGTACACATGCGCCGCACGGCCGACCTGCTGGCCGCTGCCGAGAGTTGATTCTACAATAAAATAAAATAAAAATAAAAAGAGGACTAACCATGGAGGTCAATCATCACCCTGAAAGCAGACAGTAGACGTCACATAGTATTTGTGTACCAAATTTCAGGTCAACAGGTCAAACGGTTTGCGAGCTACAGGTGATTTAAAATCCTGGACAGACAAACGGACAGCCACGGTAGCGTATTATATAAGAAGATAGCTGGATAAACAACAATTGAACAAATAATGCACACAGAAAACCCCACCCAAACACCCCAATAACGATAACTAATTAACTTACACAGAAACAAAAGAATCTCAACCAAACACCTGACACAAAACGAGCAAAGAGGAACAATCCCTCGTGACAAAGTCCAAATACTGTCCAGGTCCAGATGCAGATGTAAATGAAATGTGAACTGAGATCCCAAGTGACCAGCTTCTTGTAGACAATATAAAATTTTGTCCTACCGTGATGCAGAGTACATGAAGAAAAATGCAGCCGTTGGGAGTGCTCCACAGACATAGATGTTTTCCAACCCAGACCAGACCACCCAAACGTCAGGCCCAGGGCACACACATAAATCCAGAATTAAGTGTAAACCCTCAGGTGCCTGTAATGGTGGTGTGAAAGCGATGATCCACAAAGACAAAAGATGATTCTCTCCACCAATTTAAGACCCTCTTTTTAAATTGTGCACCTCATCTTTCTCCTTCAAGCAACCCCCTGCAGCAAAGCCAACGTTACCCAGTGGCACAGAGCCCACTACATGTCATGCCTACTCGATAATGCTGCAGAACCTCTGGGGCTGCTGGGAGCTGCACCTCATTCTAAGCTACACAGCACTACTGCTACTTCTATACAACACGCCCACTACAAGACACGCCTACTCGATAATGGCGCAGAACCTCTGGGGCTGCTGGGAGCTGCAGTTGATTTTAAGTTACAAAGGCACTACTGCCATTACTACATGACATGCCCACTACAAGACACGCCTACTTGATAATGGCACACAGCCTCTGGGTCTGCTGGAAACTGCAGCTCATTCTAAGTTACAAAGGCACTACTGCTATTACTACACGACATGCCTGCTACAAGACACGCCCACTCGATAATGATGCAGAACCTCTGGGGCTGCTGGGAGCTGCAGTTCATTCTAAGCTACACAGCACTACTGCTATTACTACATGACATGCCCACTACAAGACACGCCCACTCGATAATGGCGCAGAACCTCTGGGGCTGCTGGGAGCTGCAGTTCATTCTAAGCTACACAGCACTACTGCTATTACTACATGACATGCCCACTACAAGACACGCCCACTCGATAATGGCGCAGAACCTCTGGGGCTGCTGGGAGCTGCAGTTCATTCTAAGCTACACAGCACTACTGCTATTACTACATGACATGCCCACTACAAGACACGCCCACTCGATAATGGCGCAGAACCTCTGGGGCTGCTGGGAGCTGCAGTTCATTCTAAGTTACAAAGGCACTACTGCCATTACTACATGACATGCCCACTACAAGACACACCTACTTGATAATGGCACACAGCCTCTGGGTCTGCTGGAAACTGCAGCTCATTCTAAGTTACAAAGGCACTACCGCCATTACTACACGACATGCCTGCTACAAGACACGCCTACTCGATAATGGCGCAGAACCTCTGGGGCTGCTGGGAGCTGCAGTTCATTCTAAGCTACACAGCACTACTGCTATTACTATATGACATGCCCACTACAAGACACGCCCACTCGATAATGGCGCAGAACCTCTGGGGCTGCTGGGAGCTGCAGTTCATTCTAAGTTACAAAGGCACTACTGCCATTACTACATGACATGCCCACTACAGTACACGCCTACTCGATAATGGCACACAGCCTCTATGTCTGCTGGGAACTGCAGTTTATTCTAAGTTACAAAGGCACTACTGCCATTACTACATGACATGCCCACTACAAGACACGCCCACTCAATAGTGGTGCAGAACCTCTGGGGCTGCTGGGAGCTAGAGTTGATTTTAAGTTACAAAGGCACTACTGCTATTACTACATGACACGCCCACTACAAGACACGCCCACTCGATAGTCGTCATTACAGTAATCCCTCGCTACTTCGCGGTTCACTTTTCGCGGATTCACGACTTCGCGGATTTTATATGTAAGCATATCTAAATATATAACGCGGATTTTTCGCTGCTTCGCGGGTTTCTGCGGACAATGGGTCTTTTTACTTCTGGTACTTGCTTCCTAAGTTGGTTTGCCCAGTTGATTTCATACAAGAGATGCTATTGGCGGATGGCTGAGAAGCTACCCAATCAGAGCACGCAGTTAAGTTCCTGTGTGCTGCTGATTGGCTCAGCGACGGAGTGTTGCATTAACCAGGAAGTCTCATCTCACTCATTCAGCATTAACATGCTCCTGCTTCAGGGGCCGTGTCCAAGCACCAACAGAAGATGCAAATGATTGCAGAAAAGGTGAAAGTTTTGGATATGTTGAAGGAAGGGAACAGCTACACCACTGCAGGACACCATCACAGCATCAATGAGTCCACGATTCTTTTTATTTAAAAAGGAGGAAAAGCATATAAGATCTACGGCCGCAGTGTCCTTGAACCAGGGCGCAAAACGAGTTGCAAGTGGACGTGATAAGGCAGTAGTCTGGATGGAATCTGCTTTAGGAATCTTTGCAACAAGGTTGACGACGTCATGACCGCCTACAAGCTTCTACGTGTACTTCGCGATACAGTAAGTGTAAACTTATCTACTGATTTCATATTGCTTAGCAGTTGTCCCTGTTATTAGTAGAGTAAAGGGTGGGTTGTAAACAATACAGGGAGGGTTTAAAAACGTCCAAATACACATTAAATAATTAAA
Source organism: Erpetoichthys calabaricus (assembly GCF_900747795.2). Taxonomy (NCBI): domain Eukaryota; kingdom Metazoa; phylum Chordata; class Cladistia; order Polypteriformes; family Polypteridae; genus Erpetoichthys; species Erpetoichthys calabaricus. The sequence continues at coordinate 150,784,587 of NC_041404.2, forward strand.
TAAATATGGTGTCCCTACTTCGCGGAAATTCAGTTATCGCGGTCGGCCTTGGAACCTATCTCCCGCGATAAGTGAGGGATTACTATACTCCTTTCACCACCCTAATCTTAACCATAGTGTCCGGATGTTTTATGAGTGGTATGCCTTGAAATGGGCATGTTGAGAAAGGTGCCAGTGACTGGGTGTGCCAAGCCAAGACTTTTTTCTTGATTTTCTTTTTTTTCTATTAACTAAGTCAAGATAAGGTGCAATTAAAAATTGTACTAACTGTAACTTAGGACCATTAAGACTGGAGAGTATTATTCATAGTAAAACTGTTATAGAAAGAAATCAGGGAGGAAAAGTGGAATGAAGGGTGCTACCACAGTGGTCCACACTGAGCTGATTGTTCATGAATTCATTCACGGTAATTATACTTCAAGGTAGCGAAGGACCACAACATCACTTGTTAGGGGTCAGACCCCGAGCCTCACCAACCCACACCCTTGCTCAGATATCGCAGAGTTGCTTGTGAACTTCATCGGCACATCTTTGGGCGCAGACTGAGAGAACATACAAACTCCACAGAGGCAAAGGGAGAACACGCAAACTCCACCCAGACAATGACGGGCCAGGGTTCAGTCTGGCTGGTTCAGAAGACCTGCTTGTTAGATAGTTGGGAAACTTTAGCTTTGCAGAGTACAAGTGAGTGTGAAATTGATTGGCTTGTGTCTAAACTCTGGTGCAGAAACTGGATGGACGTCAATGGAAGGACTTGAGATGGTGGGAAAGTTCATTATGCCTGAGGTTCATTTAACGTTTTGGCTCCTCAGGATCCATAATCATTTAGTCGAATCTCAGGAGTGGTCTTCTAATTTTCATTCCAAATCCCTCCATGCATTTCATTGCAGTGTTCTGCCGCAGGGGTCCGGAGCCCCTCCTAGCCCCTAAGGGAGCACAGCACAGCTCCAGGTTACATAGGCAATCCGCATTAACATTTAAGGTGTGTGACCCCTGTATCTGGACATTAATGGCCACTTGGGCCTGTCCCTAACCAACGCCAGCCGGCTGTTATGTCGCCGCTCTGCCTTCTATCCAAACATTCATCAGCTCTTATGTCTTAGCACTCCGCATGCAGTGTGCAGAAATTCATAAGAGGTCATCTTTATCGCTTCTGTCTCGGAGCAACCATTACACGTTGTGGAGTAACATTAATGGGGTCTGCTGTTATCTGCTATCTGGAGACGCACTCGGGTTCTGCTGCCGTATCTCCGCGCTATCTCGACATCGCAACATAAGCCGGCTGTCCTCGTCTTTTATCTCGGCGTGTGAGTTATACCTCATATCCAAACTTTGATTTAAGCTGATATCTCAGGGGAGCAGGAAGGCCAACTCCGGAGGCTGTGGGCTGTTAGGCGCCGCTACATTCTGAGACATCTTAATGTGCGTGGCGATTGGCTTGGCCTTCTGTTTGGCTGTCCAGAAGTCTTGTCATCTGTCTGACATCTTCATCTTCAACTCTTTCGACTTTATTAAGTGTGTGATGCAGACTTTGGGTGCTGTGCCCTCAATGGGGTATCAACCTTTGGATCTCAACCTTTATATGGGTCATAAAAATTCCATCCATCCGTTATCAGGCCTTCTTGAGTTAGATTGGGGTCATGGGGGTTTGTCCATTATCAAGCCTGTTTAATCCAGGTGAGGGATGTGAAGTTTGTCCATCATCAAACCAGCTTAATCCAGTTTGGGGTTATAGGTTGCATCCATTATGAAAGGGTCTTTATCCAGATCAAGGCCATACCCCCATCTATTATGAAACCTGCTCAATCCAGTTCAGGTTCATGGGCTCCATCCATTATCAGACCTGCTTAATTCATTTTAGGGTCCTGGGGGTCCATCTATTATTAAACCTGCTTAATCCAGTTTGGGGTCATGGGGTCCATCTATTATTAGACCTACCTAAGCCAATATGCATTCATGAGGGCCATCCATTATCAGACCTGATTAATCCAGTTTGGGGTCATGGGGGTCTATCCATTATTGAATCTGCTTAATCCTGTTTGATGTGTTGGGGTCCTTCCATCATGAAACTTTTTTCTTTACTTCAAGGTCATGCATCTGTCTATTCTGAAGCCTGCTTAATCCAGTTTAGGCACATGCAGTCCATCCATTATCAAACCTGTTTTATCCAGTTTGAGGTTATAGCTTCCCTCCATTATGAAAGTGTCTTAATCCAGATCAAGGCCATACACCCATCCATTATGAAACCTGCTTAATCCAGTTCAGGGTCATGTGGTCCATCTGTTATGAAACCTGCTTGATCCACTTTGGGTTCTTTGGGTCCATTCGTTATCAAACCTGCTTAATCCAGTTCAGGTTCATATAAACTACCCATTATGCAACCTGCTGAATCCAATTTAGGGTCATGGGGGCCATCCATTATCAGACGTGCTTAATCCAATTTAGGGTCATTGGGTCAATCTATTGTCAAACATGCTTAATCCAGTTTGGGGGTCATGGGGTTATTATTAAACCTGCATAATCCAGTATGCAGTCATGAGAGCCATCCATTATCAGACCTGATTAATCCAGTTTGGGGTCATGGGGTCCATCTGTTATTAGACCTATCTAAGCCAGTATGCAGTCATGAGGTCCATCCATTATCAGACCTGATTAATCCAGTTTGGGGTCGTGGGGTCCATCTGTTATTAGACCTATCTAAGCCAGTATGCAGTCATGAGGTCCATCCATTATCAGACCTGATTAATCCAGTTTGGGGTCGTGGGGTCCATCTGTTATTAGACCTATATAAGCCAGTATGCAGTCATGAGGTCCATCCATTATCAGACCTGATTAATCCAGTTTCGTGTCATGGGGTCCATCCATTATTGAATCTGCTTAATCCTGTTTGGTGTGTTGGGGTCCCTCCATCATGAAACGTCCTTTATCTACTTCAAGGCCATGCATCCGTCATCTGTCTATTCTGAAACCTGCTTAATCCAGTTTAGGCTCATGCAGTCCATACATTATCAAACCTGTTTTATCCAGTTTGGGGTTATAGTTTCTCTTCATCATGAAAGTGTCTTAATCCAGATCAAGGCCATACACACATCCATTATGAAACCTGCTTAATTCATTTCAGATTCATGTGGTCAATCTGTTATGAAACCTGCTTGATCCACTTTGGGTTCCTTGGGTCCATCCGTTATCAAACCATTTTAATTCAATTTAGGGTCATTGGATCAATCTATTATCAAACATGCTTAATCCAGTTTGGGGGTCATGGGGTTATTATTAAACCTGCCTAATCCAGTACGCGGTCATGAGAGCCATCCATTGTCAGTCCTGATTAATCCAGTTTGGGGTCATGGGGGTCTATCCATTATTGAATCATCTTAATCCTGTTTGATGTGTTGGGGTCCTTCCATCATGAAACTTTTTTCCTTTACTTCAAGGTCATGCATCTGTCTATTCTGAAACCTGCTTAATCCAGTTTAGGCGCATGCAGTCCATTCATTATCAAACCTGTTTTATCCAGTTTGAGGTTATAGCTTCCCTCCATTATGAAAGTGTCTTAATCCAGATCCATGATGAAACTTTCGTAATCCAGTTGAAGATCATGCATTCTCATACAGTCCATCCATTATCAAATGTGTTTAATCGACTTGGGGGTAATGGGGTCTATCCATTACCAAACCTACTTAAAGCAGTTTGGGGTCGTGGGGTTCAACAATTATCAAACCTGTCCAATCCAGTTTGGAGTAATAGGGACCATCCATTATCAAATCTTCTAAATCCTGTTTGGTGTCTTGGGGGCCCTCCATCATGAAACTTTCTTTATCCAGTTCAAGGTCATGCATCTGTCTATTTTGAAACCTGCTTAATCCAGTTTAGACTCATACAATCCATCCATTATCAAATCTGCTTAATCCAGTTTAGGGTCATGGGGTTAATCAGTTATCCAACCACCGTAATCCAATTACGGCGGGTGAGGTCCATCAGTTATCAAACCTGTTTAATCCAATTCAGGGCTGTATAGTCTTTGGGGTCGTGGGGTCCATCCATTTTCAAACCCTCTTAATTCTGTAGAGGGTGGTCCGTTCCATCTGTCCGGTTTGGGGTTACTCTAGCTGTGTATCTGATGGCCCCTCCAGCATTTAATTGTAACCCGGAGGTAATCAGAGGCTGCTCCTTTATTTTCTGTGTAAAGCTCCTGGTGATGGGGGCATCAATGAAAGGCACTATATAAAATAATGTTATTTGATGGACTTTTGTTCCATCCTTTTAAGCTCTTATTTTTTTGTTTTTTGCTTTAATGGGAATCCAGTACTGGAATTCTGCAAGGCCTGACTGTGCTGTGCTGTGAATTGCACTTTATCTGTAGTATTTAGAAGCGGCCCGATGTTCCGCTTCTGCAGCACGCCGTGTTCTAATTGCACGAGGGTCCATAAAGTTGCCATACTAGGAGGTCATTAAATTCAAATATTGTGTCATGACATGGCAAGCTGCTCCGCTCTGTGCCGTAATGTTTTGCTGTAAATCTGTCCACTTGCATCTCTAACTTCTGGCCATAAAAAGCGTGAAAGACGTCTGGTTATCTAAATTCTTCCATCCATCTACTGAGCCCACCTATTCCATGGTGACATTGTGGTGCGTCAGAGCCACTGCCAACAGTCTCAGGCTCAAATATGAACTAACATTTGATGTTTCCTTTGCCAGAGTCAGGATCCAATCCTGAAAGGGATGCCAGTCCACCACAGGGCACCCTCATTGGTAGTGGGCCAGTTTAGGAGTACTGAGCATTTGGAGAAACCCACCCGGAAACCTCTCCTCAGATGGTGAGGGGGCCAAGGTTTGAACCCAAGTCATTAGCTCTGAACGTAGGTCCCTGGAGTAGGAGAGGGTAACAACCCTAACTCACTGTGCCACCGTGCAGCCCCTCTGAAAAGCCTTCATCTTACGAAAATGTACTGCTGTTAAGAATCTGAGACCCTCATGTGGTGGGCTTGGAGTAAAATGTCAAGGAGTCTCAAAAATATCTCAGACAGATCTGGGCTTTCGAGTGCACTGACGTTTGACAAATGACAGGAGACCACTGAGTCCATCAGGCCGGGTGATTAGCACCAAGAAGCATGGGGGAACATACACAATCCACACCAACGGCCAGGGGGCACTGGGTCAGAGAGTGAGCAGCACTGACCACTGGGCCACCACTTCCTGTAATGGGGGAAGCACTTTAGGCTTAGCGGCACAATGCCACCTCACATGCACAGATGAGCCCTTTTCGACTTTCTTCTCCTTAAGTACTTTGACATGGCTTAACATAAAATAACATATAATTACATAAGTTAACATGGCAGGACGTAAAATAGCCTAACATGACAAAGCATTGCATTACATGGAATGACACAACATTACATAGCATAACATGTGTCTCATAACATGACATATTATGAAATGGTATAACATGATATAATACGATACAGCATGGGATGACATAACGTGACATCGTGAATTGATATAAAGTGGCTCTTTATGACACAGCAAGAAATAACATGACATGGCAACATGAAATAAGAGAACAGAACGTGAAGTGACATCACACAACATAACATGATGTAACTTGACATGCCATTGCATGAAATGACGTGACTCATCATGAAATGATATAACATGGCATTGCATGACATGACATGACATAACATAAGATGAAATGATATAACATACAAATATATTTACGTTGCATTAACAAGTCATGTGCTAGCGTGACATATCATGAAGTGCAGAGCAGGGCATGAAATAACATTACAGAGAATGAGATTATGGGAATATGACATGACGTAACATGACATGTCATTACACAGCATGACCTAAGATTAACATGGCATGATATAACATGAAATGGCATTTCAAAATAACATGAAATAACTTGACAAGCCATTGCATGAACTGACATGACACATCATGAAATAACACAACATTTTATGAAATATGTTGACATGACATAACATAACATGAAATACCATTACATTACAAAACATAGCATGTGTTGACATGACATAACAACGGGGCACGACATACTAGGAAATAATATAATGTGATATTGCATGAAATGATGTTATAATAGCACGAAATGACATCACATAAGAAAGCTTGAAATGATATAATATAACATAGCATAAAAACATCATTGCATTACATTAAAAAATCATGTGCTAACATGACATAGCATAGAATGACATGACATACCATGAAGTGATATAACATAGCATAGCCTGAAATAACATTATAAAGAATGAGAGTACAATAATATGACTTGACATAACATGACATCACATCACATAACATTGCATAGCATGACATAACATGAACATGGCATGATATAACATGAACTGGCATTTCAACATAACATGAAATAACTTGGCATGCCATTGAATGACATGACATGACACATCAAGAAATGATGTAACACGACATTGTATGAAATATGTTTGACATGACATAGCATGAAATATCATGACATTACAAAACAGAGCATGTGCTGATGTGACCTAACAGCATGGCATGACACTCTATGAAGTTACAGTATATAGTGTGGCATTTCATGAAATGACATTACAATAACATGACATGACATAATATGAAATGATCTCACATAACATAACATTACAACTCATAACATAAGACTAACATGACATGACATAACATAACATGAAATATCATGACATTGTAAAACATAGCACGTGCTGACATGACATAGCAGCATGGCATGACATTCTATGAATTATAGAGTGTGGTATTGCATGAAATGACATCACATTAACATGACATGACACATCATAAAGTGATATAACACGACATTGTATGAAATATGTTGACATGACATAACGTGAAATATCATGACATTACAAAACAGAGCATGTGCTGCTGTGACCTAACAGCATGGCATGACATACTGCGAAATTATGTAGTGTGGTATTGCATGAAATGTCGTTACAATAACGTGACATGACATAATATGAAATGACCTCACATAACATAACATTTCAAATCATAACATAAGACTGACATGACATGACATAACATGAAATATCATGACATTACAAAACAGAGCATGTGCTGATGTGACCTAACAGCATGGCATGACATACTGCAAAATTATGTAGTGTGGTATTGCATGAAATGTCGTTACAATAACGTGACATGACATAACATGAAATGACCTCACATAACATTACAAATCATAACATAAGACTGACATGACATAACATAACATGAAATATCGTAACATTACAAAACAGAGCATGTGCTGATGTGACCTAACAGCATGGCATGACATACTGTGAAATTATATAGTGTGGCATTTCATGAGATGACATTACAATAACATGACATGACATAATATGAAATGACCTCACATAACATAACATTACAAATCATAACATAAGACTAACATGACATGACATAACATAACATGAAATATCATGACATTGTAAAACATGCTGACATGACATAGCAGCATGGCACGACATTCTATGAATTATAGAGTGTAGTATTGCATGAAATAACAGCACATTAACATGACATGACATATCATGAAGTGATATAACACGACATTGTATGAAATATGTTGACATGACATAACATAACGTGAAATATCATGACATTACAAAACAGAGCATGTGCTGATGTGACCTAACAGCAAGGCATGACATACTGTGAAATTATGTAGTGTGGTATTGCATGAAATGTTGTTACAATAACATGACCTCACATAACATTACAAATCATAACATAAGACTGACATGACATAACATAACATGAAAACTCATGACGTAGCAGCAAAATGTGAGAGGACGTGAGATAACCTGAGATGGCAGAAGATAACAGAACATGAGATGGGCTGGTTTGACATAAGGGAACATGGCAGGAGATGACGTGACTTACCCAAATGTTCTCAAACATACTACATTTTAATTCAGGATCTGGGGGTTGGTTGAGGTAAGGCTGTAGAGTATCCTGGCAGCACTGGGCACAGGGCAGGAGGCGGCCCTACTGAATGAGGTGCCAGTCCTCTCACCCACTCATGCAACCAGTTAACGCGCCTGCCCGTGTGTTTCTCCGGTCAGACTCGACTTCCTCTGTGCGCACCGCTTCCAGACTGTGTGACTCTGTCACTGCCACTCATAAGAATGACAAAGACTAATAACAATACATAATAAATAATCACCTATGCCACCAGGTTCTGAGGGAAATGACACAGGCAAAATAAAAGATTGAGTGCCTATTTTATTTTGTATAAATGTATAGAATAGTACCAGGGGAACCATGAATAAATTACAACCTATTACAGACATTATACATTATGTAGGAGACTCATGAATTACCCTAAAAGCTTCGAGGAGACCACGCTTGGGTTTGTTTGATTTATTTATTTAGTTAGTGAGTTCTTCATCGCCGTGTTTCATGCTTTGGTCTGGAAACTGGCTGTCATACGTGGACACATAGGACTGTACAAGGTGCCCTATTCTGTCATATGATCCATATTTAATGCTTCAAAGAACAAGCAGGACTGGGGCTGGAGCAGCATGTGTGTGCGTTTGTGCGTGGGTGTGTGTCTGTGTGTGTGTGTGCGTGTGTGTGGTCCGTTAGAAGCAGAAGAGACAGCAGGGAATATCATCCGAATCGCGTCTGCTTAGGCCGGGCGAGTGACAAACAGCCGTATCAAATGCAATCCTCACTCTATTTTTATCACCTAAGGTTTTTATGTTTAACTGAATACCGCTTCTAAAAATAAAAAAAGAAAAATAAATAATAAAAAATCCATCGATTTTGTAACCCACTTATCCAGTTACACATGCCAAGGTGCTGTTGTTGATCCTGGCAGCAATGTGGGCACGCCAGGAGTCAGCTCTGAGCAGGGCACAGAATAAAAGCAAATTGATATTAAAATGAACAAATATTATCAAACTGGTTTAGCCCCTGGAAAATATACACATTTGTGTCATAAAATTATAAAATATATAAATGTATTATCAGTATAGTCTCTGCTATACTATATTTTGTAACTGTTATTATAAATATAAAAAATACTCTTCAATTGTGTCCTTCGGCTATTAACATTTCTTTTGTGCATAGTGTATGGTGCCCCCTGATGGCCAGATGTGCAAAGGATTTTTTTTTCCTATTGAATTAAGTGATTAAGGTGTCCTAATTTGGCATTTTGAATGATGGCTTGTTCTTTCGAACTCATATTTCAAAGTCTTACATTCAAATATCTGAGCCTTCTCATGTTACTCCTGTTTTGTCATTTAAAAAGAGAAAGGAAGAAACAGGAAAGATGACAGCTAAAGACGGCGGTGCAGATCCCTGCTGGCACTGCGAGCGAGCGGCAGGCATTTCTCTGCTGCCCGCGTTTGACTTTCATCCTGGATGTGCGGCCTGCCACCAGGCTCTGCTGGCACAGGCTTCTTCTCGCTAATGCCCGTCATCATGTATTTAGATTGCCTGCGTCAGCTCGAACATCAAACACTCATACAGTCCCCTCTCTCCGACTGAAGCCTCGGTGTCAGAACAAGACAAGAAATTTTTGGCATTTGAAGCCCTCTTATGTGTGACATAATTCACTTGCCTATGATTCAGCCGAGGTACTGACACATACACCAACACACAGTCTGTGATCCTCTCCCGGCGTGCTGCCGCCGCTCTGGCTTTCGTTCGGCCGTGCTGGACACTTTCTCATCTGGACCTGAACTATTGGAGTTGGTGTATAGGAAATGGGGGCTGGCGCTTGGCAAACGGTAAGACATGGGGGCAATGGCAGGAACAAAATCCTGTCTTTTAATCCACTTCTCTCAAAACTGCTAGGCTGGATTTGCTGGTCCCACTTTATAATTTTTTCCTTTTTGTGATTATTAAAACCAATGTTTTAGAAGCCACCGTGAATGAGCCTGAACACGCATCCCGATCCTTACTACATCTGCCTGTGCAAAGCCATGCCAGGAGTGTGTTGGGTTGGCGTCAGCATGACGGCACGCTTTTCCCTTTATACCCCATTTGTCCCACCATAGGACACCGAGGTCAGCTGAGAGTGACGTGACTTGGACATCGATGGACGTTTAAGAATGTTGGGAATGGCATGGCTACAAAATCCAAAGTGGAGCGCGGGGAAAGAAATGAGTTCAACACCTGGAAACGTAACGGCTATGACATCCAAAGTGAAATACAAGGAGTTTAACAACTGTGAGATTCAGAATAAAGTGCAGAGAATTGTCATAACTGCAATAGTAGAAGGCATGTCTTCAGTGTTAAGAGAGCAGTACAAAGATTGTAATGACCACAAGATCCGTAATGAAGGACAAGGAAGGTAACGACTATGAGATCCATAGATAAGTAGGTGGAGTGGGACAAGTTCAACACTAAGAGTGCAGTATGAGAAATGTAGTAACAGGACTAAGACGGCAATGATCACAGTATCCATAGTGGGGTATGAGGGATTTACGACTACGATATCCATAGTAAACTACTGTAAGAGAAGTACAACAACTACGATATCCATAATGAATATAAGGAATGTAATGACTATGAGATCCTTAGTCAAGTAGGTGCAATGGGACAAGTTCAACACTAAGAGTGCAGTCTGAGAAATGTAGTAACAGGACTAAGACGGCAATGATCACAATATCCATAGTGAGGTATGAGGAATTTAACAGCTACAATGTCCATAGTGGATTACACACAATATAATGAGTACAACATGCTTAGTAAACTACTGTAAGAGGAATACAGCAACTACGATATCCATAGTGAATATAAGGAATGTAACGACTACGAGATCCATAGTCAAGTAGGTGGAGTGGGACAAGTTCAACACTAAGAGTGCAGTATGAGAAATGTAGTAACAGGACTAAGACGGCCATGATCACAGTATTCGTAGTTAGGTACGAGGGATTTACGACTACAATATCCATAGTAAACTACTGTAAAAGGAATGTAACAACTACGATGTCCATAGTGGATTACACAGAATATAATGAGTACAATATGCATAGTAAACTACTGTAAGAGGAATACAACAACTACGATATTCATAGTGAATTTAAGGAATGTAATGACTACGAGATCCATAGTCAAGTACCGTAAGAGCAATGTAACGACTACAATATCCATAATGAAGTATAAGGAATGTAACGACTACGAGATCCATAGTCAAGTACCATAAGAGGAATGTAACGACTACAATATCCATAATGAAGTATAAGGAATGTAACGACTACGAGATCCATAGTCAAGTACCATAAGAGGAATGTAACGACTACAATATCCATAATGAAGTATAAGGAATGTAACGACTACGAGATCCATAGTCAAGTACCGTAAGAGGAATGTAACGACTACAATATCCATAATGAAGTATAAGGAATGTAAAGACTACGAGATCCATAGTCAAGTACCATAAGAGGAATGTAACGACTACAATATCTATAATGAAGTATAAGGAATGTAACGACTACGAGATCCATAGTCAAGTACCATGAGAGGAATGTAACGACTACAATATCCATAATGAAGTATAAGGAATGTAAAGACTACGAGATCCATAGTCAAGTAGGTGCAGTGGGACAAGTTCAACATTAAGAGTGCAGTACGAGAAATGTAGTAACAGGACTAAGAAGGCCATGATCACAATATCCATAGTGAGGTATGAGAGATTTACCGACTACGATATCCATTGTGAATTACCGTAAGAGGAATGTAACGACTGCACTATCCATGGTCAAGTAGGGGCAGTGGGACAAGTTCAACATTAAAAGTGTAATACGAGAAATGTAGTAACAGAAATAAGAAGGCAGTGATTGAAATATTCGTAGTGAGGTATGACGGATTTAACAACTGCGATATCCATAGTGAAGCACCTTAAGAGGAATGTAACGACTACGACATCCATAGTGAATTTAAGGAATGTAATGACTATGAGATCCGTAGTCAAATACCGTAAGAGGAATGTAACGACTACAAAATCCATAATGAAGTATAAGGAATGTAACGACTACGAGATCCATAGTCAAATAGGTGCAGTGGGACAAGTTCAACATTGAGAGTGTAGTACGAGAAATGTAGTAACAGAAAGAACTAAGAAGGCCATGATCACAATATCCATAGTGAGGTATGAGAGATTTACTGACTACGATATCCATAGTAAAGTACAGTAAGAAGAATGTAACGACTATGATGTCCATAGAGAAGTACAAGGAATACAACAAGTAGGATGTCCATAGTGAAGTATGAGGAATATAATGACTGTAATATCTATAATGAAGCAAGAGAGATGTAATGTCTATAATATCAATAACAAAATGAGGGAAATGTAAGGACTACAATATCACAGAGTGCTTTATGATGAGTGAAGTAAAAGGAGTGCAATGGCTAGGACAGCGATTCTCAAACTGTGTTGCCATATGTGACGTAATTTCGCTATTCGTAGGAAAATTTTAAGCTTGTAGCTGTGTATTGGCAGCAAAAACTATAGGAATACATTTTATCAGGGTTTCAAAAAAACGTTAGGGGGGCGCGATTAAAACTGTTATGAAAACTCGGGTCGCAAATACTTAAAGGTTGAGAAACACTGGGCTAGGACATCCATAGTGAAGTGTGAGGGATAGAATGGCCACAATACCCACAGTGAAACATGAGGAATGTAACAACTATGATATCTATATTGATAGTTAGAGAAATTTGACAACAATGATATCCATTGTGAATTGTGAGGAATGTAACATCTAGAATATGTATAGTGAAGTACGAGGAATACAACAACTAGGATATCCATAGTGAAGTAAGATGAAAGTAACTGCCATGGTATCCATAATGAGTTATGAGAATTGCAACAACTACGCTACCCATAGTGAAGTAAGAGGAGTGTAACGACTACGATATCCTATAGTGAAATAATAACAGTGATATCCATTGTGAATTATGAGGGATTTAATAACTAAGGTATCAATAGTGAAGTAAGATGAATGTAACTACTATGGTATCCATAAGGAGTTATGAGGACTGCAAGGACTACGCTATCTATAGTGAAGTAAGAGGAGTGTATTGACTATACTGTCCATAGTGAAGTAAGAAGACTGTAACAAATGCAATATCTGTAAGTAAACAGAATTAATGTAATGACTGTGATATGACATTGGTGTTGCAGTACAAGGAACATAAAGACTCCAACGTCCACAGCCAAGTAAGAGCACCAAGACAACTTAAAAATTAAGAGTGCACTACAAGGAACGTAACTCTGTAGTGAGGTGTGAGGAGTACAATAGTCAGAGTGAAACACGGGCAACGTAATGACAATGATATCCACAGTAAAGTACCGTAAGAAGAAGTCATGACTACGCTATGCAGGAGGAGTATAATGACTAGTGTCAGCAGTGCAGTCCAAGGCCCATAAAAGACTGCAATGTCTGTAGTGAAGTTTAATATTAAGAGTGCAGAATGAGGAATGTGACGGCCGTGACATCCATAGTGAAGTACAAGGAATGTAACAATCACAATATTCATAATGAAGTACAAAGGATGTAATGACTACGATTTCAGTAGTCAACGGAATGAACGAGTTTGAAATTAAGAGTGCAACATAAGGAATGTAACCACTATGATATCCATAGTCAAGTCGGAGGAGTGGGGTCTGTCCTATATGTGAGATGTGACGGCTCTGTCAGAAGTGCAGAACTAAGAATGAATTGATCACAATATCCATAGAGAGGTGGTAGGAATTTAACAACTGCTGTATCCATTGTGAAATACGAGCCACGTAACGACTTCGATATCCATAGTAAAGTAACTGAAGAAGAACGTAACAAGTACGATATCCGTAGTGAAATACGAGCAATGTACTGACTACAGTATCCATAGTGAAAGTAAGAAATGTAATGACTCCAATTTCAGTTGTGCGGTCCGAGGGACTTAAAGCTGGTGAACTCCATAGTCAAGTAGGTGGAGTGGGACAAGTTGAGCATCAAGAGATGCACTGAAAGGAATGTGAAATGTCTCTGTCAGCAGGACAGAATGAAGATATTCATAGTAAGATGCAAGGAATTTAATGACCAGAATATCCAGAGTGAGGTCCGAGGACTAAAACGACCCTGATAACCATAATGAAACACAAGGAATACACGACAGATTGTGAGGAACATGACAACTATGATATCCATAATGAAGTACAAGTGGTATGGCGACTGTGATATCCATAGTGAAGTAGAAGGAGTGTAACAACCAGAATATCCGTAGTGAAGCACGAGGTCTATCCGAGCGCAGTATGACTCCGACATCGGTGGTCCAGGATGAGGAAAGCAACAAGTTTGATATTAGGGATGCAGTAGTGGTAGCTTAATGACTCAGAAGTCGCAAACTTTGAATCAGCAGTGCACTGTGATGAATGAACAGTAACATCCTTGAAAGCAGTAATGGAGTATGAGGAATGTGTCATGTCCAGTTTCAGTAGTGCAGGACCAGGAATGTGATGGCTCAGATTTCAGCACTTCTGTACGAGGCACGTCCTGGTCCTGAAATTAGTAGTGCAGTATACGTCACGTCACAGCTCAGGTAACATTAATGGAGTATGAAGACTGTCACTAGTGTGACCACCAGGGGGGCGCCCCAGCTCCCCAAACACCCGACACAGCAGTGGAGCACAACACAAGGCCTTTATTAATTCAGTGGGAAGTGCTTTTCAAACGTTTCTCTCCTCCTGTGCACCATACACAGCCCAGTAAAACACAATGCCAAGCACACAGTACTTTGTCTTTCTTCTCTCTGTCTCCTTACTCCTTCATTCCTCCTGTGCAAGCTTCTTCCCTTTTCCTCCCGACTCTGGGTCCCCATCATGGAGTGAGGTGGCCCCCATGTATAGACCAGTCGGAAGTGCTCCAGGTGTTCCACAGTCTCCGTACTGCAGAGGAAGGCTCAGTTGTTCTCCATGCGCCCCCTGGTTGGTGGCCACAGGCCCTGAGAGTGTTGAAGTTTCATGGCACCCATTGGTGCCCTCTGTCATCCCCCTTGTGCAAGCCCCATTATGAAGGTGTCCCGGCCAGATAAGAGTCCATCACACAAGTCAGATAATGATAGTCCAGCATGAAGACTGTGACAGCACCAGAGTCAACCCAAAAGCAGGAAAACCATGGCTGGAGTTCAACAGGGCAGTATGAGGAGTTTCATGATCCAAACACATTGTGGAGCCCTCTGAAAAATGGAGTGGCTCTGCTGACATTGATGATGGAAGCTAAACTTATACAGATCAGAAGAAGATGAATGGGAGGAAAGTCACGCCACAGGGATCGGCGAAGCATTACGAGATGTGCACGGGTGTGACGATCGACGTCCCAGAAGGGCAGACGTCACACTTCTATTATTAGTGGAGTGTAAGGGACTTACCAATCCAAAGATCGGTGAGGATAACTGCAGGAACAAAGTAATGGAGAAGCAGTTTTAAGGAGTGCAGAGACATCAGAGGAGCAAAATGTGGGGTGTTACGACATTGACTTTGAGAGGGGAGAATGAGGGATGAAGCAGCGCAGCTAGTGGATCTCAAGGAATGGAGACATTGGTAGTGCAGTGTGATGACTACATCTGACCCCACAGACATGGCGGGACAGGCCCATGATAGAGGCTGAAGACGAGGCGACTGAAGAACCTGACGGGTCATGAAGCTGTTGGTATTACCAGCTTACTGGAGCACTTCAGTGGGTTGGCATGTGTGTGTGTGTGTGTGTGTGTCTGGGGGGGGGGGTCTCGCCGCTGGTCTTCTGTTGGAATCATTCAAAATATCACACAGACCAAGAAGTAAATTGCATTGTATACACTCCACATCTCAGCAGAGACAAGCCTAGAGGTGGACAAGAAGGACTCCGGATTATCAAAAGTGGTGAATTCTGAGTGGGGATCTCATGGTGAGCTACAGACTAGCATGAGCAGACAACGGAGGGGGGCACACTTCACTTTGACCCCATAGTTGCAAATGGTTGACCAGCACCCAGGGGTGATCTGTGAGAAGGCTCAGGTGTTTCAAATGACCCTTCACTTATTGGTCCTGTCTGCTTCTGGATCATTCGGTTGTGCAGAGGAGTGGGGGCTCTGAGGCTTGGGATCGGCACTGGCAATCGGAAAGCTGATGGTTCAAATCCCGTAAATGCCAGAAGTGACTCTACTCCATTGGGCCCTTGAGCAAGACCCATCCATCCATCCATTTTCCAACTCGCTGAATCTGAACAGAGGGTCACAGGGGTCTGCTGGAGCCAATCCCAGCCAACACAGGGCATAAGGCAGGGCACACACACACACACACATTAGGGACAATTTAGGATCACCAATGCACCCTAACCTGCATGTCTTTGGACTGTGGGAGGAAACCCCCACAGACACGGGGAGAACATGCAAACTCCACGCAGGGAGGACCTGGGAAGCAAACCCAGGTCTCCTAACTGTGAGACAGCAGTGCTACCACTGCACCCCTGTGCCGCCCTGAGCAAGACCCTTAACTTGCAATTGTTTCATCCTGGGTATGACGTTAATCTGGAACATACAGGGAAAACTTGGGGGATGGTGGTAGGATAGGCACTCCAGACTCCGTAACAAATCCTCATGCTATTCCATTCCATCTGAACTAGTGTGGTGCTGAGGTGCCACCTGCTGTCCTAATCTGGGATCTTGAGCTGGTTTGTCATGTGGCGGGTGTGGCAACACGTGGTATCAGCGCATGCTCTGTGCCTTTCAAAGGTCATTCTGACAGTAAATTTGTAATGATTCAGTGCCCGGTGTGCTTTTCTTTACCTCTAAAAGACAGCAAAACTTAACCTTCTTCCTTCTTCTGGGTCAGAAGACCAATGGCGATGCTACTGCAGCGTGACACAACTTTTAGGGACAAGCAGACCCAAGTGGAAAAGAGTTGGGTGTGTGTCTGTGTGATGCCCCTACTTGGCATTGGCAATATTGATTTTTGACTTTCCAATGCAATTTTGGTGTTGGCATGGAGTTTATCACAGTTTCCACCAGATGATAAGACCTGTGTCAGCTCTTCATTCAAAGATGTATTGAGCTTCTTTAAAATATGGAAACTTTTTTTTTTATTTTACACATCCGTGTTCATCTCATCCTGAATGCAGGAGCAGAAGAACATCCTGGTAAGACCTGAATAGACCTTGAATGGCATGCCAGTCTGTCACAACACACACTTGCCCATGCCAGGTCACAGACATCTTTGGGATGTGGCAGAAATCAGGAGTACAAAGAGACAAAAAAAAAAGGGCAGCCACTACATTAGAATTTGAACCCTGGTCTTGCAGTGCCAACCACTATGGCAGATGCCAACCATCCATCCATCCATCCATTTTCCAACCCGCTGAATCCGAACACAGGGTCTCGGGGGTCTGCTGGAGCCAATCCCAGCCAACACAGGGCACAAGGCAGGAAGATGCCAACCATTTCCATCTAAATTTTAAAATACTTACAGGTCAGCCAGCAGCACCTCCACACTTCAAAACAAATGAGACACAGAGGGTGACGGGACCGAGCAGGCCCAGGGCTGCCAGATGTGAGCTTTTGTCCCCGTGACCCTCAACTTGATTAAGCGGGCTTCATAATGGTTAGATAAATCATTTGAAGGAGTGGAGTGGAAGACAGTGGACCAGATTTCCTCCTAAAAGTCTCCATCTCCTCCTGGTGAGTTCCCAGACCCCCCAGTATTACCACCTAGTGTTTCTATAATAATCTTTGCCCAGGGGGCTATTAGAGAAAAATGTCCAAATTGTCTCAGCTTAGTTCCATCAGTACATGACTGCCAGCCGAACCTTCCTTCACTTATGTTGCGTCATGGAACACCATAATAGAAAATTCATTGAAGGAAGGTGGAGGAGCCGCACTCTTAAGAACATCAATACAACCCTTCATTTTTTTTTTAGCACTGGGTGCAAGGGTAGGTGCCAACCCTAGACAGGGTGCCAACTTACATCTCACATGACTGAAAAAGAGATGCCCATTCACAGCTGGTCCCTGTCTTGGCAGCCGATAAGGCAGCTGCTCTCCATGGTGCTGAACCTGAAAAGACTCACAAAATGGAACACAGTCTAGCAATGCTACACTCCTAAAAATCACAGTCCGCTAATGGCACTTTACTGACTTGTGGGGTTCCTCGTGCTGGACAAAGGACCACTTGATCTTTGAATGTGACTTTGATTCTTTGGACTTTGAAAAGGCTCCTAATATGTGGACAAAACAGAAACCAATGCTGATAGATCAAGACAACCTGAACTTACCTTGTGCCACTGTATGCAGTAAGAGACCTTTGAAAATCACAAATCTGTTACCTATTTGTGGTTATTTATGGAGCTCATTGTGGATCTAAATAAATACAAGTTCTTTCTGGATTATTCCTGTCGGGGGTTCCTTACACAATCAAAAATGGTTCCCCTAAGGCATTGCTCTGAAGAACCACTTGGGCACCTTTGTACTTAAGAGAGGAGTTTGTGTCCTGAATGCACTCACCCTTAATGTTCTCTGGTGTCCTTACATATGTCCTGAACTGACTGTACCATTGCCTTTGATCCTTTTGAAGATCTGGATTGGTTCCCCCACTCACTGTCCGTGGGCTATCATCAAAGAAAGTGTCAGTTTTGAAAAACCTTCCTCATGAATATCAGGTCTTGAGTTTAACATTGAAGAACCACACAGCTGGTCACTTAAATTACTGCCCTGACCTCCACTTAGGCTACCATTTCAAGCTCTGAAGACCAAATATTTAGAAAAATGGCAGGTCAGAGGCTCGGCTAATCCCTCTTCACAGTTGCAAAGCAGCCCTGATTGGGGGGGCAGCAGCCCATCATATACTCTTAAAAATGACAGTCCTTTAGTGGCACTTTACTGGGTTTTGTCATCCTCATAAAACCACTGCTTGACCAAGCACCATTTCATTCTGTGAAGGCTTCCTTGCATATGAAGTTGGTCCTATGGGCTTTGAAACGGTTCCTAATATGTAGACAAACCAGAAGTCTTTACAATGTATAGTCATGCCACCTGTACTCCAGAACAGGTCATCCACCTGAAGCTAAGCACATTTGGGCCCGGCCAGGACTTGGAAGGGAGACCACCTTGGAAAAAGCTTGAGGTGCTGCTGTAAGAGGTGCTGGTGAGGCCAGCAGGGGGCACTATATCATGTGGCCTATGTGTAGATCCCAATGCTACAGTGGGGTGATGGGAACAATGTGAGCAGATAGTGCCATGGTGGCACTGCAGCCTCACAGTTAGGAGATTATGTGTTCACATCCTGTGCCCTCCATGCATGGGAATGGCAAAGCACTCTGAGTAGTGAGAACAGCACTATATAAATATAAAGAATTCTTATTAGTAGGAACGTGCTGTTTACCACCCAAGCACTGCTGGGTCATTCATGTCTCTGATGACTCTTCCTATGAAGTCAGTAGATGGATTGGGAGTAAATTGGGATTCATGAGGTTGCGGGAAAGGGGTGTGTGGCACTGCCAATATCTTTACAAAAGGACAAAGGTTCAACTCTTTAGAGTCCTGGTGCTCCGTGTCTTGCTATATGGTTATGAGACATGGACACTATCCAGTGACCTGAGATGAAGACTGGACTCCTTTGGTACTGTGTCTCCTCAGAGAATCCTTGGGTACTGCTGGTTTGGCTTTGTGTCGAATGAGCGGTTGGTCATGGAGTCCCGAATGAAGCACATTACCTGTATTGTGAGGGTGATCTAGCTCACAGGACCCTCATTGTTGAGAACCCGAGTGGCTGGACCAGGCCAAAGGGATGCCCACATAACACCTGGCTGTGGCAGATAGATGGTCAATTCTGAAGGGTGGGACTGGACTGCGTATCTGCCTGGGGCAGTTGACAACCATGATCTGGAGCTGTTTTGTCATGTGGTGGGTGTGACAATGTGCTGTGCCAGTGTGTGCTCCCCAACCTTACCTGACCTGAATGTGTTGTAAAAATAGTGCTGTCTTCCAGATGGGCAGAAGTCCTGACACTCTCTATGGTCATTAAAGATCCCTGGGCATCTTTAGAAAAAGAAATGGGTGTCTCCTGATGTCCTGGCTAAGTTGCCCACCATGGCCTGCTCATTCTGGCCCTCTAATTGTCCTCTATCTCTAATTGGCTAACTCTCTCTCTCTCCACTTCACCACCTAATAGCTCAGGTGTGGTGAGCATACTGGCACAAGAATGGCTGATATTGGCTCATCCAGGTGGATTCCACACATTGGTGGTGGCTCCCCGATGTCTGTATAAAGCACTAAGAGTAGGTTAGAAAAGTGCTCTATAAATATAATTAATTTATTAGTAAATAATAAGAAAGGTGTTACACTCTCAAAAACATCAATACAACCGTTCATTTTTGGCACTGGGTGCAAGGTAGGTACCAACCCTGGACAGGGTGCCAGCTCACATGAGTTCACTGTGATGACTCACATGTGACACGTAAAGAGATGCCCAGCCTTGTGCTAATGTCCCATTTATCATTGATTACTGCCTCCACTGCAGAGAACACAGCTGCTCTCCATGGTCCTGAACCTGGAAAGCCATCTACAGTACTACTAGAATACTAGTTCTTTAATAATAATAATAATAATAATAATTCATTACATTTATATATGGCACTTTACTGGGTTGTGTGGTTCCTCGTTGAAGCATTATTCAACAAAGATCCATTTCATTCTGTAGTGGCTTCTGTGCATATGAAACTGTCTCTATCATCAGTAACGACAGGGCTCAAATATGGGTGTCATATCAAGGGATGTGCAGACAATAGCAATATTTATGGGACATGTCAGGGATCTAAAGGTAAGGTTCTATCTGGAACCTTCGTGTTGATGGTTATTTTGAGAACCGAAAATCCTGAAGAATCAGTTGGGCAACTTTATCTTTAAGTGTAGCAGGATAAACAAGATGAAGAAACCTGAACTTAGCGCATGTTATTTCGTACAGCAAGAGTCTTTCTAAAAGTGGGAGCCCATCAGACTTCCACAAATGTGTTATCATCTCTTCCCGTCCCGGTATTCCCGTTCACGGTTAGTCCCCGTCTTAACTGCAGAGAAGGCAGCTGCTGTCCGAGGTGCTGAACCTGAAAAGACACGAGCGCAAAATGGAAAGCCGTCTAGTAATGCTGCAGCCTGAAAAATGACAGTCCTTCAATGGCACTTATCTGAGTTGCGTGGTTCCTCAACAGAGGCATTGCTTGCCAAAGAACCATTTCGTACTGTGACGGCGTCCATGTATAAGAGACCACTTTATCTCGTGAAGCCGATTCTTTGGCCTTTGAAAAGGTTCCTATAGTATGTGGACTAAACAGAAATCTTTAATGTAGAGTAGGCTACCTGCCAGGGCACAACAGATCAAGAAACCTGATCTTAGCCTGGGTTATTACAGGCAGCAGGAGTCCTTCTAAAAGTAGGGACCCATTGATATTCCACAAATTTCTTCTACTCTATTCATGACTATATTTTTGAGGCCTGTTTACTGAATCTGAATAAATGAAGGGTTCTTTCTGTAGCTTTCATATGGATGATTTCTGTGGGAATCAAAAATGGTTCCTCCTGAAGAACCGCTTGGGTGTCTATATTTTTAAGTGTGTGGGCACAAAAGTTAGGAGAAAAAAATGAAACGAGTAAAATAGGAGCTCTTCAGAATGTAGAAATCGGAGAATCATAAGTGTGTGCACTACAAGCAAGTCAAGAGAATTAAAAATGGCCCGCTCTGATGGAAAGATGGGCCAAGGGAAAGGATAGTGCCCGAGCCCCGTCTAAGTCCGGGGTGTTAGGAGTTTGTGATGAGAGTGGGCAAAAAACGCAGGAGTGTAGAAAGAAAATGGACTCAAGCAAAGAACAGTGACAGATGTCTGTAGTCATTTATATTGGCAGCACGTGGGTACCATTTTCTCTCTCTCTCTCTCTCTCTCTGTGTCTCGTCGCTCAGCATCCAATCCCCCCCCCCCCCCCCCCCCCCCCCCAGCCGTGCAAACAGGAGGCACTTCTCTCTCTTTTTTTCTTCTTTGCAGCCCGACCACAATGAAATCTTGGCAGCTAATTGCAGTCGTGGGAGATGCCCTTCAGGTAAGGCGCACACACACGCAGGCTGAGCGAGCGAGAGAGGGAGAGAGAGAGAGGGAGAGAGAGAGAGCGAGAGAGAGAGAGTGAGGGAGAGAGAGAGAGGGAGAGCGCGGGAGAGAGAGAGGGAGAGAGAGAGAGAGAGAGAGGGAAATAATAAAACGCCTTTTGAAAGGAGGAGGATTTTTTAAAAAGGAACGTGGGATGTTTGCAAGGCGCTGCTGTGTTAATTCGGCGGTTGGCATTTTTCCTTCTTTTTCGGTTGCACCTTCGTACTGCATTCAAAAGGTTAGTGTTTACATGCGGGGACGCCTGGGCTTTGCGTGCTTCTGTGTGTTGGCATGTCTGCGTGTGTGTGTGCGTGTGTGTGTGTGTATGTGTGCGCGCGTGTCAAGGAATGCTGCTCAAATGGAAAGTCAGCTCAGCCGCGTTTTGGAAACTCTTTTCTTGAAATCCACCAGCCTGTCGTCCTACCTCTCTCCAGCTGTCGCGGCTATAGGCGGCTCAGGCAGCGGCACCGGCAGCGGAGAGGGGTGCTCGCCTTCTTTTTGGTGACACGGGAAGCTTTTTTTTAATGGTTGTTTCGGGGTTTAACACTACGCTTAACCGAAGCGGTGCCTCAAGCATCTTGTCCACCCCTCCCCCCCCCCCCCAAAAATCACCCGCATCCCCGCCGCCCCCCCCCCCCCCCAACCTTGCGCAGCCCCGGGGCGCCTCTGAGTGTCTGTGCGCTAACTCGTGTATGGAGCTTCGGAGAGGTGGTGGGATGTCGCTTTTGTTTTCGGGGGGATTGTGCGCTGCGGTTTTGGACGTACAAATTCTTTCTGTCTTCTGTAACCCCCCCCCCCCCCCCCCCCCTTATTTGAGAAAGTTAGTGGGTCGTTCAGTAAACGAGTTCCTCGGCTCACTTCACCAGTGTCCGGCTGGACTTATTTTAGGGTATCCCGTTGTGTTACTTTTGCTTTGCTTTTGATATGAATGGTTTATTGTGTGTGTGTGTGTGTGTGTGTGTGAGAAAGATTTCGTGGGTTGTGGGTGGGCGTACTTAATATAATCATCACTCTCAAGGTTACTATTTTTTGCTGCTGTGTTGATAAATAATATCAATAAAAAGATGCTGAAAATTATGTTAACCCCTGTGCCCATCCTTATTCCTAATTTAACAGTTTGTTGCATTTATTATTGTTGTTTTGTGTCTTTGTCCAACGCCTAGAGAATTTCGCCTGTCACAGTACACACATTGTCCGTAAATTATATGAGCAGTAATATTACTCCCCGTTATTCTCGTGAAAGCGCCATTAATGTTACTATTAACACAAAATACAACAACGTTGTTTACCGCCTGTCCTTTGCTTTTGGTCCCCCAGTGGAGTAAGAACCCGCGCACGTGCAGTGAACGTGCATTGAGAAGTCAATTGCTTTGCATTTTCAGTACTAAACTGTCAGATGGGAGCTTCTCACCTTAAATACGCGAGGTGCGCTTGCAGGAATAAAAAATCTATTGTTCACTTTCATTTTATATCTATCGATTTTTTTCTTGGTGTTATTCGCTTATTTTCGTCTCATTTTTTGAACTGTTGTCTATCTTGACGGTATGACCCGTACTCCAGATGTGTCTTCTTGATTGGGATTGGAGGTTTGCCCGTTATCGTTCATATAGCGCTGAGGCGGGCGGTACGCCGTCCGGGGAGAAGGAATTTGTGAGGGGCATTTAAATCGCGCATGCCATTCGTTCATTTTACATGTTGGAAGCTACTCGGGGATGAAGGAGCGCCGATACAAGTTAGCAGCTGCAAATCGCTGTGCCCCCTAACTGGGGGGCTCATCAGCGCAGACGTGGCTCCGCTTTAACTGATGAGCCCCAATTAGGGAGTCTGCAGCTGCTAATGCTTGACTGTTTGATCGATGTTGTTGAAAAAAAAAAGACGATCTTTTTCTCTGTCTCTCCCCATTTCTTTAATATAAGCATCGAACCCACTATTTATTCTTAAACACGGGTGTGCGTTTCTCCACACTCTGGGAGCTGCGATTACAGACTACAGAGAAATGCAGAGCGCGTTAATGTCCAAGTCCAGCACCTGACAAATGAATGGAGCGCCGATTAATAATAAAGAGAGGCAGCACCTGGGGACCGTGAATGGAATACCACTGCAAGTCGAGCCGAGAGGTTCAGGAAGCTGCCGTCACTCTCGATCTAACCACGACTGAGGGCTGGCAGGGACTCACTGACCACCTTTCTGTCACACGCCGGTGTCCCCCGTGTAGCGCCACTTGGTTTTGTAAAAGTAAGGAGGGGGCTGACTGCGCGTCACTTGCATTCCAGTTTTAGCGTCATTGTCCGGCCTCAGCCCACCGTCAATTCTAATGATGATTCTAGGGCTTCAGCTATTTCCAGTCTATCTATCTATCTATCTATCTATCTATCTATCTATCTATCTATCTATCTATCTATCTATCTATCTATCTATCTATCTATCTATTATATAGTGCCTTTCACATCTATCTATCTATCTATCTATCTATCTATCTATCTATCTATCTATCTATCTATCTATCTATCTATCTATCTATTTAAATTAAACACAATACAATTTGTGGACACTGCGCGAATCGATCACGATAGCCATGGCGCACGTGTCGAGTGCTTCCTGCTACTTGAGAGTTCACCATGTAAAAACCTATAATTGAGCACTTTAATGTACACTATGATGATGATGATGATGGTGGTGATGATGCGGATCGTTCAAACTTGATTGCCACGATAGCTCGGAGTCCGCGTATCGGCTGCTTACTCATTTCAACAGCCTAAGCCTTCCCGAAGTTTTGTCTTCTCTTTTATTCATTTTTCTACCTGACTTTGGATTCTTTCTCCGCCTCTCATTTTTTTTTTTTTTTTTGCCTTTCCTGAGAGAGCTGCTCTTGCTCCTTCTTCTTCCGTCTCTTTGAGAAGAAGGGAGGATCGCGATTAGCGGCTGACCCGTTCTGTTTTTTGTAAGAAGAACCCCGTTTGGCTTTAAAGGGGCTTCATGTATTGTCATTGGAAGATAACGTGTGCATCTCGCCCACCGAATGGTGTGCCAATGTTCAGGAGCGCCTTTGCGTGAAAGCTGGCCACCTTTGAGAGAATTGCTTGAAATGAGAAGTAGGTGGTCGTCCCCCATACCTGTCACAGGGCTGACTGGCACGCCATATAATTAAGAGTACAAAATTAGAACTCCCTCACATTGGGAGGCCAACTAAATATTTTTGACATGGACCTTCCAGGCTTGATGGTGAGCTTATTCAGAGTTTTTAACTGGTAATACCATTCTGTTTTCTAAGGGGGCTTAAGAATTGAGCAGGGTCACTTTGGAGGCGGTGGGGTGGGGCTGGAGCAGCAAGCATTGGGTGCAAGGTAGGCACATTACCCCTGACAAAAGCATACCAGTCCATCACTGGGTGAACACAATCATTTGCCTACTGGAGCAGGGTGAACACACACATCAATATAGTGTCACCAATCCAACCAACCTGCAGGTTTTTAGACTGTGGGAGGAAGGCCATGCAGACACAATGAGAACATGCAAACTCTACACAGGGAGGAAAACACAAACGCTCACTACAAAGTAGCAGCGCTACCACTGCGCCACCATGCCACCCCTTTTTAACTCAATATTTGCTTTGGAATATTAGTGGAATAAGGGAGTCGACAGCACGATTTCCAAATCAGCTTTTTAAATTCCAAAAATTCACAGGCTTTGGGAGTGCATCTTTCAGAAAAGCATTTTTTAAAAAGTATCCTAATATTGAAATTTAAATATTTAGTGAAACTGTGGTATCTGATATATCCGCTCAACCCAAATGTGAAATGCTGATGGGAAGCAAAGAAATTGCATTCATTATTTTTATTAGTTATTTGAGTGACACCTTTATCCAAGGTGACATACAACAATTGACATACATTGGGTAACATTTTTTTTTGTTTGTTTTGGTTTTTTTTTTCACTTGGAACAAAGGCAAGTGAACTGACTTGCTCAAGGTCACACAGCGTTAGCACTCACAGCCTCAGGGTTTGAAGTCCAAAGCTTTAACCCGCTACACCGGAGTGCCAATTATTTCTTACA
Organism: Erpetoichthys calabaricus; assembly: GCF_900747795.2. Lineage (NCBI taxonomy): Eukaryota > Metazoa > Chordata > Cladistia > Polypteriformes > Polypteridae > Erpetoichthys > Erpetoichthys calabaricus. The sequence goes on from NC_041404.2 coordinate 150,810,779, forward strand.
ATTATTATTTTTATTATTATAATTTGGACAATGCCTTTATCAAAGGAGACTTATAACATTTGAGATACAGTTGGTTACATTTCTTTTGTTTTTCCAATTAGAGTACAGGCAGGTGAAGTGACTCGCTCAGGTTCACACAGTGGCAGTGGCAGGAAGGGAATCCACAACCTCAGGGCTTGGAAGAAGTCTGAAGCTAAACCACTCCACTCCACTGCCTGTTATTATTATTATTATTATTATTATTATTATAACAATAATATTCATAACAATAAGTTATTATAATAATAATAATAATAATAATAATAATAATAATAATAGCAATAACAATAATAATAATAATAATTATTATTATTAATATTAATAACAAGTCTAAAGCTTTAACCACTCCACTCCACTGCCTATTATTATTATTATAACAATAATATTCATAACAATAATTTATTAGAATAATAATAACAATAATAATAATAATTATTATTATTAATAATAATAATAACAAGTCTAAAGCTTTAACCACTCCACTGCCTATTATTATTATTATTATTATAACAATAATATTAATAACAATAATTTATTATTATTATAATTATTATTAATAATAATAATAACAAGTCTAAAGCTTTAACCACTACACTCCACTGCCTATTTATTATTATTATTATTATTATTAATAATAATAATAATTTATTTTGCTGCTGCCTTTATCCAAGGTGACATTTGGTTGCAGTTCTTTAGTGTTTCCAGCTGGAGCACAGGCAGGTGAGGTGACTTGCTTGTGGTCACACAGCATCAGAACCTACAGCCTCGGGGTTTTGAAGGAGGCCAAAGTCTTAACCACTACACCCTACTGCCTAGTATTCCTTCTAGTTCTTCACCCTCTTCTTTTTCTTTGTATTATTATTTGGGTGACTCGTTTATCCAAATGACTTAAAACAACATTTGAGATACAATTGATTGCATTTCTTTACTGTTTCAAATTGGAGCACAAGCAGTTCAGATGACTTGCTCAGGGTCACACAGTGTCAATAGTGGGACCTGAACCCACAGACCTGGGGTTTTGAAAAAGTCCGAAGCCGTAACCACTACACTCCACTGCCTGTTATTGTTACTTTTTGGCTGACGCCTTTATCCAAGGTGACTTACAACATCTGAGATACAATTGCTTGCCATTTCTTTTGTTTTTCCAGTTGGACCACAGGCATGTGAAGTGACTCACTCAGGGCCACACAGTGTCAGAACCCACAACCTCAGGGTTTGAAGTCCTTATGCCTTAACTACTACACTGCCCTGCCTATTATATTTTCTTCTTCTTCTTCTTCTTCTTCATTATTATTATTATTATTATTATTATTATTTGGACAATGCCATTATCCAAGGTGACTTGCAACATTTGAGATGCAGTTGGTTCCATTTCTTTTCTTTTTCCAATTGGATCATAGGCAGGTTCAAGTGACTCGCTTGTGGTCACAGAGCGTCAGTACTGGGATTTGAACCTCAGAGTTTGTAGTCAGCAGTCCAGAGCCTTAAAGGAACACTCCACTTAAAACTGATAGTGACCAACACTGGACAACAGCAAACAGTGTGAAAATATCCATGGAAAAACCTACATACCCAGCCGTCTACTGAACAGTCAGTTGGCGCACTAATAAGCCTGCAAAAGGGCACAAAATAACCCAGCACTGGCACTGACTGTAAATATAAAATGACATTTTTTTGAAAGGAGTGTTCCTTTAAAATCTACGCCACACTCTTAAAACTAACTGTTCTTTAATGCCACAGTCCTGGCTCGTGTGCGTCTTCCTACTGTCAGGTAGATCCATTTCGTTCTGGGAAGGCATCTCTGCATATGAAGTTGGTTCTCTGGATTTTGAAAAAGTTCCTGAAATGTTGAGAAAACAAAATAAACATTTAAAGTGTAGTGAAGTAGACTACCTAACAGATCGGGAAAACCTGAGCGCTGCCCGTGTCGATCTCCTTTGAAAATCACGAGACCATTTCAGTTTTACAAATGCATTGTCATCTAGTCTATCTATCTTTATTGATGGATCTTTCTGGAACCTTCCTGTGGGTGGAATGGCTGGCACTCTGGCACCTTTACTTTAAAGCGCGCACCCTGCCTGCCTTAAACGGCTGCCGTTTCGATCAGGTTCTTGTATTGGAATTGAACAATTTCAGGTCGTAATGATCATTTTAAACAAACTCTTGTTGAACAAAGCAAGTCTTGCGTTTTATTTTCGTGCTCCAGTATGGGGGCTACAGTCTAATATCCTGCCGCATAAGCAAATGGGCAGACATCCAGGGTCTGTGTCATTAATAGCGGCGTGTGACTTAGCATCGCGGTACAGCGTGTACCGCACAAGTTCATTCAGACGTGACACTTCTGGACGGAGGCCTGCTTAGTGATTTAGCCGCGTGCGTGTGTGTCCGTGTATGTGTCTCTTTAAATAAAATACCCTGGTATTATATCATTTATTTAAACAGAGCCCGCTGTAACGGAAAGCGAACCCCTAGGCAACTCGGTCTTGACACATTCTACTTTTGAAGGAGTAGTTTTCAGTTTTTGTCTTTACAATTTCAGCAAGCTAACACGGAGAAGTAAAAACGAAGCCATTGCCATTGCAGTGGTAGACTGGCCGCCGTGCCCATCATCCCAGAGGTTACATACAAGGCACGGTCGCAGCTGCCGGGGTCTGTGCTTGAGAAAGTCGGAGTGCCAGCTCGAGCTTCGGCTTTAAGTCCTCGGCCATGTGCAGAACGAGTGTCGCGCTGTCGCTGCTCCTCCGCGTTTTGTTTGGGCGACAGTCGGTTCGCCATGATTTAACGAGCTTGGAGTTTTAGTGTGTTGCGCGCAATGACACGATGCTTTCTGGCAGCAGGACTTTAAGAGATTTTCTTCAGGAGATCTATATTTATAGTGCTACACGCAGCCAATCACATTTCCCCTTCACGCGTATTCCTCACTGGAGATCAGAGAGAGAGAGAGAGAGAGAGACTGACTAGTGGAAAATGGATCTCAGCCCGCGTTTAACGATTTTAATGTCTCGGTTGTTCCATTAAGTTCAAATATGCAAGGCTTACTTTTTAAAATTATATTTAAACAAATGTGTTAAGGCCTTGTCAGCGTTCCCAAATTTTTCTTTTTTTTTATTTCCAGTCACAGCCTTCACTTACATAATCTTAGTGAGTCAGAGGCAGTTGCGGTTGTGTAGTCTGACAGATCAGTCCAACCAGTCTGCGACTCGCCTCGACAACCTTAAAGTCGTCCAGGCTTGCTTATGTGGTGCACGTGAGAGCTGACAACCAATGAGCGCTCAGCCGCAGGTACAATGCATGCACATACAGCTACAAGGAATAAGAAATGCGACTGTTTTGGGCTATACCGTGTGTCACTTTTTACATACCACGACAGAATGGAAATAAAGAAAATAAATGGGGTCGAGATTGCGGCTTAATTCGGCACTTGTAAACCCTTTGCATGGGCAGCTGCACTGTCAAGTAGCACGTTGTAACAATCGCCCTAATGTTCGAGTGAAATTTCGACAAAATCAGCCACTAGGTTAGAGATTCATGTGTTTAAAGTAACATTTATCAACCTACACATGGGATCTGCGCTTCTATTTAACTACCAAGCTTTAGAAATAATCTCATAATAGTTAAATAATAATTTAACAAACACTTAGGTATTTTATTATATGTATTTTAAAGTAACACGAGAAACATAATTTGCATAACCATCAAATTCCACCTTAATTAAAGGTCAAGTGTCTTTTTGTCTTTTTTATATGGCATTTGGTATGCAATTCATTAAAGCAGTGCTAATGTTTGTGATGCGCCCTCTGTTGGAGTGACAAATGCAATGCACTTTAATACTACTGATGTTTGTGATGCACCATCTGTTGGAATGGAAAAAGTGATGGATTTTATTACTACAAATGCTTGTGATGTGCCATCAGTCGGAATGATCAAAGCAGTGCATTTCATTACTATACGCTGAGGCTTAGCAGCTGTGCTGGTATCTGGGAGGTTGCTGTTTCAAATCCCATTACTAGTAGAAGGGATACTCCATTGGGACCTTGAACAAGGCCCTTATCCTGAAAATTGCTCCAGAGGAACTGTACAGTGGCTGACCCAGTGCTCTAATGTCCAAAGGATTTGCAAAAAGATAATTTTCCCTCAGAGATTAATAAAATATATGGGATCAAATAAAAAAAAGATTCTAAAATGTTGATATTGTGCCAGCTGTTGGAATGACTAAAGCAATGCATTTTATTACTACAAATTTTTGTGCTGCCTTATCTGTTGGAGTTGACAAATCCAATGCATTTTATTAGCAGAAATGTTTGTGATGTGCCATCTGTGAGAATGACAAAAGCAATGCATTTTATTGATAGAAATGTTTTGTAATGCCCCATCTGTTGGAATTCCAAAAGCAATGCTTCTTATTACTATGCTCTGAGGCTAAGGATCCACATTGATATCTGGAAGGTTGCTGTTTCAAATCCTGTTACTAGCAGAAAGGATTCTACTCCATTGGGACCGTGAGCATGGCCCTTAACCTGAAAATTGCTCCAGTGGAACTGTACAGTGACTGATCCTGTGCGCTGTCATCCAAAGGACATGCAACAAGATAATTTTCCCTCAGGGATTAGTAAAGTATATGAGATCAAATTTTAAAAAAAATTATAAAAATTTTGATGTTGTGCCATCTGTTGGAATTACAAATGCAATACATTTTATAACTACAAATGTTGTGATGCATTGCCTGTTGGAATGACTAATGCAATTAATTTTATTACTACAAATGCTTGTGATGTGCCATCTGTTGGAGTGACAAATCCAATGTATTTTATTACTAGAAATGTTTGTGGTGTGGGAATGATGAAATCAATGCATTTTATTGCTAGAAATGTTTGTGATGCACCATCTGTTGGAATGAGAAATGCAATTAATATTATTGCTACAAATGTTTGTGATATGCCATCTTTTGGAGTGACAAGTGCAATGCATTTTATTACTACAAATGTTTGTGATGTGCCATCTGTTAGAATGACAAATGCATTCATTACAAATGGCATTCCAATAGATGGTGCACTGCAAATTTAACACGGAATACACTGAGGTCTGAGTTGGTTACTTAGATTTCAACTCATCTTAAGATGGGTAGCACAGCTGGTAATACATATAATGCATCAAATGTAAACATTAATTTAAGACAGATTACCCAAGGCACAATGTCCCAGCCCCCTTTCCACAATGGTAATGTGTGAATATGAAATCAGCCGGCTTGTTCCTACTCCCTGGGTTCGGTATAGCTTTACTATCCCAATGTCTGTAACGAAATTAGTTTAATGACAGCCATCCTGTTTAAATACAGATCGGCTGCTGCACCTCTTCATCTGTGGATTTGCTCGCTGGCACCTGCCCAGATCATGCTGTCCATCTTCAAGGTGGCCACACTGACCGTCTGACAATCTAGCTGTGATATGAACATTAGTAGTTGGACATGTGTTCAGGGCTGGCACCAACATTAAGGTGAATTAGGCATTTGCCTCGGGCGCAGATCATATAGCTACCGAACAGTAGGTTGGCTCACTAATAAGCTTGGCCTAGGGCACAAAATAACCCAGCACTGGCATGGCGTGTATTCAGCCCCTGTGCCCACTCAGGGTGGCTTTTCTGACTTCCGTCCTTCTGGTTATACTTTTTTCCTTCTTGTTGATTTCTCACACAAGTTTGTTTTATTCCCAGTCTTGACAAGCTGTTGTCAAGGCAACCCAAGTAACTTTGGCTAGAACCCGGAACATTACGTTATGTTTTAGCTGCCGCCTCCATTTGCCTGTATTTTATTCTCCACAGATGACAAACATCACATATGGAAGCGCTGAGATGACAAGACAGCTTAGACAAAAAGGTGAGCACACCAAGGCGCTCGGTGACAGACGTCGTCGGCAATCAGAAATCGGGGGCGCACTTACAAAATTTTGAAAATGTGAAACGGTGCTGGACAGTCGTCAGGGGGTCGTCGTCTAATTTGACTTCCTCAGCGATAGCTAGTCAAGTAATGTGAGATCCTTAGGTGACAAGGTCAGCAAGTTTGACAAGTTGTGTGATATGACGTTGACTTTAGGGGTCTCCAATTTGGACCTGTGTGAGTGGTGGTGTGTGAGCGACTGGGACCCCTTCCATCTGATTCTACCAGGACTGGTTGCGGCATCCGTGACCTTTATCTGTGTGTTAAATTCAGGTGGGTATATGGAAGCCCTCTTTTCATGCGCACACTTTCAAGGGTTACTTGAGCACCACGAGTTCATTGTGTTTCAATACGTGATAGCACCCACTTTAAAACCCTTCCAGTTCTCTTCCTTAAATGCCCACCTCACTACCTTTGCTTTTTTTTATTTTGATTTGATATAATTTGTTAATCTTTGAGTGGAAATTGTCTTTCCACATGACCTCTAAGGTGCTCAGAAGGCAGGGTCATCCCCCCTGGAGCAATTGTAAGGGCCTTGCTCCCTTCTGCCAGTAATAGGATTTGAACTGGCAACCTTCCAGATGCCAGCACAGATCCTTAGCCACAGGTGCCACCACTCTGTGCACTGATGGCACCTGCTGAAAAATCTGCCAGTTTAAATCATGAGGTCCATTTTCTAAACTTGCTTTAACATTGAGAGTCTATCACAGCGGCCATGCCACCTGCAGCTCAGAAGAGGTCACCCACCTGAAGCTCAGCACGATCAGGCCTGGCCAGTACTTGGATGGGAGACCATCTAGGAAAAGCTTGGAGTTCTGCTGGAAGAGGGGTTGGTGAGGCCAGCAGCGGGCGCTTACCCTGTGGTCTATATGTGGATCTCAGTGCCCCAGTACAGGGTGCTGTAAACATGGTGCCATCCTTCAGATGAGATGTAAAACCGAGGTCCTGACTCTCTGTGGTCATTTAAGGTCCCTGGGCATCCTTTGTAAAAAGCGGGGTGTACCCCGATGTTCAGACTGAATTTCTGTCCTCAGCCTGGTCACTCTGGCACCCTAATCATCTCCTGTCTCTTATTGGCTGTCCGTCTCTGTCACCTCTTCACCACCTAACAGCTAATGTGTGGTGAGCTTAGTGGCACAAAAATGGCTGCCATCACATCATCCCGGTGGGTGCTACACATTGCTGGTGGTTGAAATGACTCCCCCCTCTCTATGTGAAGTGCTTTGAGTAGAGAGAAAAGTACTATAGAAATTTAAAGAATTAATATTATCACAGGAGGCTTAGGGTGCAAGGCACAAGTAATCCCAGGAAAGGGCGCCGGACCTTCATAGGTTGAACACACAGACACCGGGGGCCAAATTAGTGCCACCAATATGGGAGGATACCCATTGGGGGGCACATGCCAACTCCACCCAATGAACCCGGGTCTCATCACTATTAGGGCAGAAGTGCTACCACTCTGCCACCATGCCACCTCATAAGGTATTGCAAAGCAAACAAACACACACACAACTTGTTATGTATTCTCCACTTACAGGAACTGAGCACAGAGGGGCCGCGTGGCACCAAAGGGCAACCTTCCTGCTTTTGTGATCATTTTTTTTTTTTCCTGCTTTTTCTCTCCTGAGTATTTCCATGTTAAATGAGATTGTAATTATCAACATGCAAATGCACTAATGCCACAAACAGGATGGCGCCTGGTAGCCATGGAAATGATAAGGCAAGTTGTGTTAGTGTATGAAAAACGCTGACTCCGGTAGAGAGACACACATGGTGGAGACAAATATGAGGATGTGGACGTGGAGCGGGCCTCGCTTTACAAGCCGAAGACGAGCCTATGGAATGACGGACGCCTCATTCCTAACCGTATCTCAGATAGCAGATTGGTGCCGTTGCATAAAATGCCTGAGCCATGACACGTTATCGAAAATGAAACGCAAAACGCTCTTCACACAGGATTGAGGTGCTCGACGTTATTCACGTTTCTACAAATTTGGGTGTCTGACATCTGTGATACTTCATTGTGATAAACTTCACACTTGTAACTTTCTCCTACCTACGTTAGTATACTTCATGTGAGAATCTGATGGATATATTTTTATGCATATTTACACACCAGTCAGCCACAACATGAAAACTGCCTGCCTAATATTGTGTAGGTCTGCCAAAACAGGGGTATGGACTCCTCAAGACCCCTGAGGGTGTCCCGTGGTATCTGACGCCACGCCGTTAGCAGCAGACCCTTTAAAGTCCTCCACGGATTGGACTTGTCATTTCAGCACACCCCACTGATTGTTTGATCGGATTGAGATCTGAGGAATTTGGAGTCCAAGTCAACACCTTCAACTCAAACCATGCTGAGTCATTTTATTTTGCAGTGTGGCTGGTCACATTATCCCGCTGAAAGAGCCCACTGCCATTGCCTTGAAGGGGTATGTGTGGTCTGCAGCAATCTTGAGGTATAGGTGGTACGTGTCACACTAACATCCACATGGATGCCAGGATCCAAGCAGTGTTTCCCAGCAGAACAGTGCCCAGAGCATCAGACAGCCTCTGCCAGCTTGTCTTCTTCCCATAATGCATCCTGCTGCCATCTCTTCCCCAGATGAATGAATGAGGTGCACACACCCGGCCGTTCACATGAGCTAAAAGTAAACCTGACCTGTCAGACCAGGCCTCTCCTTTGGCTCCTTCTCTATCCCTACACTTGTGCTCCATGTCTTCCTTATCCGTCACAGTCCTATTTTTACATCACTGTCCTGGATGTCACCCGGTTCAGTTTTCTTCACTGTTTGGTTTCTTTTGGTGCTTTACATTGCGTTCTCCGTCACTACACTTGAGTGTTTCATCCTGTGGTTGATAGCCATGTCTTCCTTGTGTTCCGTTATACACCATCACCATCTTGGATTTGTCAAACTCCTTTTGACGCGGCTCATTTCTGTTGTATGTGGGTGGACACTGACGCTGAGGTTTCTGACGTCTCCTGCTTCAGTTTCCTTCATTGTTTAGTTTCTTCAGATCCTTCACATTGTTTTCTTCACCACTACACTTGTGTGTTTTGCTTGCTCTCCGCAACTTCCTCATGTCACCTTGTCCATTTTTATGTCCCTGGATGTGGATTGGCACAGTTCCTTTTGACACTTCCTCTTTCAGTTTCCTTCCACTGTTGTGTGTCTTTGGATCCCTTCAAATTCCATTCTCCACTTGTGTGTTTCATCATATGCTTGCTCTCCATGCCTTCCTCATGCTACCTTGTCCATCACACTTCCATTTTGACATCATTTTACAGACTTTGTGCAGTTCCTTTTGACACTTCCTGGTCCAGTTTCCTTCTGCTGTTGTGTGTCTTTAGATCCCTTCACATTCCATTCTCTGTTACTTCACTTGTGTGTTTTGCTTGCTCTTCCCATCTTCCTCATGTCACCTTGTCCATCACAGATCCATTTTTACATCCCAGGATGTGGATTTACGCAGTTCCTTTTGACACTTCCTGTTTCAATTTCCTTCCTCTGTTTTGTGTGTCTTTGGATCCCTTCACATTCCATTCTTCATCACTGCACTTGTGTGTTTTGTGCAGTTTTCTTTTGCCTCTCGTGTTCTCCTACTCTTCTGGACCCTCGGCCGCATATCACGTTTCTCAGTGTTTAAAGCTTCGATCCTGACGCTCAGCTCCTTGTCAAAACTCAACTCGTTTTATTCCCACCAATTCTTTGTCTCAGAATGAGGCTTGTCTCTTCATCTACCCTTTTTTTTGTACTGCTTTGTCTTCTCTGTCTTTCATTGTCTAATTTATTTCTACATATTCCTTCTCGCGTAAGAGCCTCCATTATTTTCATCCGTGAAAAGCAGGAGAGAAAAGCTTTTGTGGCTGAGGAGACCTTGGAATTTTTTATGAAACATTCCTAAATTCAAATAAACACAAAAGCACTCGGGCTACGCCAAAGTTTGGGGTTTGTATCGGCCGCCATAGTGGCTCTCAAGCACCAGAAGTGGACATCTCTGTCATTACCAGCGGCCATTAAGAATGAAGGCACCTGCTGGATAAGTTGGCTTCTTCCTCAAAGTTGTTTTGCTGTTGGACCACTATCTATCTATCTATCTATCTATCTATCTATCTATCTATCTATCTATCTATCTATCTATCTATCTATCTATCTATCTATCTATCTATCTATCTATCTATCTATCTATCTATCTATCTATCTATCTATCTATCTATCTATCTATCTAATCCTGCCAACTACACTATTTGGGCGGAGTGGTGGCTCTGAGGCTGAGGAGCTGCGCTGGTATCCTGAAGGTTGCCGGTTTGAATCCCCATCACTGCCAAAAGGCCACTGCTCTGCTGGGCCCTCGAGCAAGGCCCTTAACCTGTAATTGCTCCAGGGGCGCTGTAGAATGGCTGACCCTGCGCTCTGACCCCAAGGGGTATGCGAAAACTACCAAATTCCTAATACAAGAAATTGTATAAGGCGAAATAAAGAACAAAAAAAAAATCTATCTATCTAATCCTGCCAACTACACTATCTATCTATCTATCTATCTATCTATCTATCTATCTATCTATCTATCTATCTATCTATCTATCTATCTATCTATCTATCTATCTATCTATCTATCTAATCCTGCCAACTACACTATCTATCTATCTATCTATCTAATCCTGCCAACTACACTATCTATCTATCTATCTATCTATCTATCTATCTATCTATCTATCTATCTATCTATCTATCTATCTATCTATCTATCTATCTATCTATCTATCTATCTATCTAATCCTGCCAACTACACTATCTATCTATCTATCTATCTATCTATCTATCTATCTATCTATCTATCTATCTATCTATCTATCTATCTAATCCTGCCAACTACACTATCTATCTATCTATCTATCTATCTATCTATCTATCTATCTATCTATCTATCTATCTATCTATCTATCTATCTATCTATCTATCTATCTATTATATAGTGCCTTTCATCTATCTATCTATCTATCTATCTATCTATCTATCTATCTATCTATCTATCTATCTATCTATCTATCTATCTATCTATCTATCTAATCCTGCCAACTACACTATCTATCTATCTAATCCTGCCAACTACACTATTTGGGCAGAGTGGTGGCTCTGAGGCTAAGGAGCTGCGCTGGTATCCTGAAGGTTGCCGGTTCGAATCCCCGTCACTGCCAAAAGGCCACTGCTCTGCTGGGCCCTCGAGCAAGGCCCTTAACCTGTAATTGCTCCAGGGGCGCTGTAGAATGGCTGACCCTGCGCTCTGACCCCAAGGGGTATGCGAAAACCTCCAAATTCCTTATACAAGAAATTGTATAAGGCGAAATAAAGAACAAAAAAAAAATTATCTATCTATCTAATCCTGCCAACTACTCTGTCTATCTATCTATCATATAGTGCCTTTTCTATCTATTTATCTTGACACCCATGTAGCCTAGCAGGGCTGCCCCCACTAGATTACAGTTCCCAGCATTCCTTGTGGGTATCTGAATGGACACCAAAGCCCAGTGACACTGCCATGTGGTGGGTCAGGGGAGTCATAAAGCCTTGAAATGGAGCCTCCCCTGATCTATTGGCACCTGATCCCACCCGGGTATGCCAGCCAACGTGTGCCATCCTTTACACTAGTTAAATGATAACAATAGCAACAGCAATTGATTACTTGTACAGCCTACAATCACACAAGGAATGCCACAATGAGACTTAACAGGCCTTGTTTTTCTCAGCACCCCAGCCTTGCCAAGACAAAAGCTCCCCAAAAATACTTGGGATGGAAGATTCAGAGAGAGGCCGCTTGGTGTGCAATGGATGTCAAAAATGGGTGTAAATACAGCACACTAGTATTCTCAAATGAATTTGTCCATTACAACTGTGGTATTGGAAGGATGAGGCCTTCTGTCCTGGGTTTAATTTAGTGCCATGGCCAGCACTAGATATGAATGCCCAATAAGCGAGTGGTTCACGTGAGCCATAAATTTCCCCCGCTGACCAAGCAGGGAACACTCGGGATGGAGGTGATTGAGATTTGTTGAAAACTGCCTTCTGTTGGGCTAAATGGAAGTAAAAATGAGGCTAATCATTTATGCTCCTGCAACCATTCTTTTTTTTTCTTATTAAAATGCCATAGCTTAAAGTAATACAGCATTCTAAAATAAATGTAAATGTCACACATATAATTAAAATTGTGTAATTAACTAAATATGCATGCACTTCACGTTCACCAGTTGACTGTAATTTGCTTTTAATTTGGGGCTGCAGTCTTAGTCTAAATCAAGTTTTGGCTTTGATCAGCACGCTCAGCCGTCAATCACAGGCGAAATGGAACTGGGGACAGTATGGCTGGCGTGTCTCGTGGACTTGTAGCTTCCTTGCACATGGCACCACAGCACAGCCATAAACGGGACACTGGTACAAGGGAAGGAGAAGTCTGCACTCGCAGATAATTCATATGAAGACGCTCGTCTCCCAGGAGTGGTGAGGGGGCCGCGGTGCTCAGTTTAGGTCTCGGCGGCTGACTGGCACCCTCACCTGTCTCTGCAGTCTGCCTTAGGGTAGTAATTAGGGTGAGGCACAGGAAATGTCAAAGACCCTCGCCAGCCTCTAGTTTCTTAGGGCAGGCCGCTCTTAAGCTTTTTTATATATTTTTTCACTCGTGAGTATAAATGAAATGTGGTTTGTGACATTTGTATTGTTTTGGCAGTCTTCATTGTAAAAATAATATTCGGGGAGCATTAAATGGTGAAATAATAATAATAATAGGGACAACATCACCACCTCAGATTAACAGCTCTGTAGGAGGACAGCGGGCCTGACTGACTCCGAGTCACGCAGATTTGCTTCTTCTCTTATAAGAGGTAAGAGGGTTTTCTTCATTTTTCAAATTTAGGATTCTACTCCTTGCCAAGTGTCAAATGATGCAACAGACACCACAAAAAGGTTTGGGGTCGCCACCCTGCACGCTTGAAAGTTGGACGACAAAAATAGAAAATAACAACAATAGGTCTTTACAGATCTGAGTCCAAAACTGAACTGATTCAAAAACACAAAAATGGGGTTTATAAAGCCGGTTAAAGGAAGTGATGTCATCAGGGAGCGGAAGTGGAAGTGGCATCAACAGCCCTCACCCAATAACCAAAGGAACCAAAAGTGATTCCATTGGGTGTGGAAAAGAGGAAGTGACATCATCGGGACCGGAAGCGGAAGTGTTACAATAAATGTCATTTATAAAGCCGGTTAAAGGAAATTATGTCATCGGGGACCGGAAGTGATGTCATCAGGGTCAGAAGTGGTAGTGACACAAAAAATGGCGTTTATAAAGCCAGTTAAAGGAAATGATGTCATGGGGGACCAGAAACCGGAAGTGGCATCAATGGCCCTCACCCAATTCCCCAAAGGAAAAGCAGAAAGTAACATTGTCGTGGACTGGAACCAGAAGTGACACAAGAAATGAAGTTTATAAGGCCAGTTAAAGGAAATGATGTCATCGGGGACCAGAAGTGATGTCATCGGGGCCAGAAGCAGAAGTGACACAAAAATTGGCATTTTTGAAGGTGGTTAAAGGAAATGATGTCATCGAGGACAGGAAGTGATGTCATCGGGGACTGGAAGTCATGTCATCGGGGCCAGAAGCAGAAGTGACACAAAAATTGGTGTTTTTGAAGGTGGTTAAAGGAAATGATGTCATCGAGGACAGGAAGTGATGTCATTGGGGCCGGAAGCAGAAGTGACACAAAAAATGGGGTTTATAAGGCCGGTTAAATGAAATGATGTCATCGGGGACTGGAACTGGAAGTGGCATTCAAAAGTGATTCCATTGGGCCTGGAAAAGCAGAAGTGACATCATTGTGGACTAGAAGTGAAGTTGTCGGGACCAGAAGCAGAAGTAACACAAGAAATGTAGTTTATAAGGCCAGTTAAAGGAAATGATGTCATCGGGGACAGGAAGTGATGTCATTGGGGCCGGAAGTAAAAGTGACAGAAAAAATGCAGTTTATAAAGTTGGTTAAAGGAAATTATGTCATCGGGGACCGGAAGCGGAAGTGACACAAAAAATGGCATTTATAAAGCTGGTTAAAGGAAAGAATGTCATCAGGGGCTGGAAAGTGATGTCATCAGGGACTGGAAGTAATGTCATCTAGTCCAGAAAGCGGAAGTGATGAAAAAAATGGCATTTATAAAGCTGATTAAAGGAAATGATGTCATCAGGGACCAGAAGTGATGTCACTGGGCCCGGAAGCAGAAGTGACACAAAAAATGGCATCTATAAAGCCGGTTAAAGGAAATTATGTCATTAGGGACCAGAAGTGATGTTACTGGGGCCCAGGAACCCAAAGTAGCATCATTGGTCCTCGCCCTGTTCACCATCCCCTAACTCTCCATCCCCAGTAACCGGAAGTGATGCAGTCGAGCCAAAAAAGCAGAAGTGATGTCATTGTGGGACCGGAACAGGAAGTAACATCGTTGGGACTGGAAGTGGAAACAGTGATGGCATCGGACTCAGGCTGATTTTGCCATAGTTGGTCTTCAGAACAAAGAGAGAAAGGATCAGTACACTCTGCCATCCCCTGGTCCAGCATGGAATTGCCCTCTTTCGAGCCCATTAGCTGCCTTCCATAGACCAAGCTTGTTAGTGTGCCAACTGACTGCTGGGTAGCTAACCCATGTGGCCGGGTGCCCCCTCCCCTTATGATCTGGACCCTAGGCCAATGCCTAATTTGCCTTAATGGTGGCACCGGCCCTGCTCCTCACTTCACCAGGGTTTAGGAGAACAATTGACATGTCCTAACTCAACAGGGGAAGCCATGCACTGTCAGCCAAAATGAAAGCTTGGGTAACTGGCTGGGAACTGGGAAGATGGAGCTTTGCAATGGCGATGATTTGTGTTCTTCACAACCAACCATTTTGTACCAAGTCTTTGAGTGCCTTTCCCAAAGTGTAGGGCAGGAGCCAACTCTGGATGTGGTGCCAGCTCATTCATATGGGGCTGCCAGCAACCCTGACATGTCTTTTGGATTGGGTAGAACAATTGGCATAGTGGAGACACTACCATGCGTGCCAGCTTGGAGATGCCCGTTCTCCATGTCCTAACAGTGGGACATGTTTTCACTTCTCCCATGAATTAAGTTTCCTTTAGTCTCTGTTGTGTCTCCCCAGGTCTGTCAGGAGCTCATTCCTAGGTTAGGGCGTCTCATCAGTGCTGCCCACTTTTCAATCTCGTCTTACTTCTCTCACAATTTCTAAAGCGCGCCCCTCCCTCTCTCCCTCTGTTCATTATGTATTTAAAGATTAATTAAGATTGAGTCCAGATGTCTCATTGCTTTTATACTTGCTTTTTTTTTTAGATCGTTTTTATAAAAGTTTTTCCCTACTACAGGTTTTCGGACAGCTGAATTTAATTCTTGCATTTATTCTGCACAGTCTTTACATTAATAGAAAATATTTGGCTTCTTCTCGGGGTTTGTCTTACGTTCAAGTGCTTGTATTCTTGTTGTTGTTGTTTTATGTTCGCCTCGTTCATTTTTGATTATTTGACTTATGCTAATGTTGTTAATTATTTACATTACTCTTTGTTTTTGATATCATCTCTAAGCCCTTCTTGTGTTTTGTGGGTGGACCACCTGCCCATCGCTACAAGGGATCGCCCTTGGCCCTATGAATGGCGGAGGATTTTCCACAGTTCCTGGTGGCTCACACGAATGCACTAGGGGGTCCGCGAATGTTAATTGGGTCTTTTGCTTGCGCTTATTCTGATTAAAGGAGTTTTGACCTTCTTCTTTTTTTTTTTTGTTTGTTTTTTTTTTACTTTGCCGTTGGATTTCTGTTCTGGGATTTTGTTTCCCATCGGATTGTCTTTGTTACATGCAAGTGCTTTTGCCTTCTGTGCCCTATGGAGCTTTCTTTTATTACAGATAATTTTGGTATTAATACATTAAAAAACAAACAAAAAAAAAAAAGATTCTATCAGGCCCTCTTTGTTACTAGCCAGGGTTTTTTGATGGTGTTTCCCCCTCTAGTGGGCCTTTTTTAGGACTGTTTGGGACTCTCAAGTACATAACAGGATTCTGCTCTTTTGAAGCATGTCCTGGAATTCACATATTAGATGGCACCCAGTGTGCCAGTTTCAGCACCATGCATTTGTCATCATCCAAGTTTATGGATACACAAAGGAGACACCTTTGTGTGTGTGTGTGTGTGTGTGTGTGTGTAGTTAGCGCTTTTTAGATCACCTGCATTTCTGACTTTTGTGAATGGAAGAGAAACTTTGATGAGATCGGACCATTCAGCCCAACAAAGCTCTCCAACTCTCCTCCCTAAGATTCATCGAATTTCAGTTACTAGCCAGGGTTTTTAGACGGTGTTTCCCCCTCTAGAGGGCCTTTGTAGGACTATTTGGCACTTGTGTGCTTTGGGACTCTCAAGTACATAACATGACTCTGCTATTTTGAGGCATGTCCTGGAACTCACACATTAGATGCCCCCAGTGTGACAGTCTCAGCATCACACATTCGTCATCATTTGAGTTTACAGATACACAAAGGAAACACCTTTGTGTGTGTGTCTGTGTGTGTACGTGGTTGTGTGTGTGTGTGTGTGAAGTTAGTGCTCTTTAGATCACCTGTGTTTCTGACTTTTGTGAATGGAAGAGAAACTTTGATGAGATTGGACCATTCAGCCCAACAAAGCTCTCCAACTCTCCCCCTTAAGATTCATCCAATTTCAGTTACTAGCCAGGGTTTTTAGATGGTGTTTCCCCCTCTAGTGGGCCGTTTTAGGACTATTTGGCACTTGTGTGCTTTGGGACTCTCAAGTACATAACATGACTCTGCTATTTTGAGGCATATCCTGGAACTCACACATTAGATGCCCCCAGTGCGACAGTCTCAGCACCCCACATTTGTCATCATTCGAGTTTACGGATACACAAAGGAAACACCTTTGTGTGTGTGTCTGTGTGTGTAGGTGGTTGTGTGTTTGTGTGTGTGTGTAGTTAGTGCTCTTTAGATCACCTGTGTTTCTGACTTTTGTGAATGGTAGAGACACTTTGATGAGAGCGGACCATTCAGCCCAACAAAGCTCTCCAACTCTCCTCCCTAAGATTCATCGAATTTCAGTTACTAGCCAGGGTTTTTTGACGGTGTTTCCCCCTCTAGTGGGCCTTTTTAGGACTCTTTGGCACTTGTGTGTTTGGGATTCTCAAGTACATAATAGGATTCTGCTATTTTGAGGTATGTCCTGGAATTCACACATTAGATGCCCCAACTGTGCCAGTTTCAGCACCACGGATTTGTCATCATCCGAGTTTACGGATACACAAAGGAAACACCTTTGTGTGTGTGTGTATGTAGTTAGTGCTCTTTAGATCACCTGTGTTTCTGACTTTTGTGAATGGTAGAGACACTTTAATGAGAGCAGACCATTCAGCCCAACAAAGCTCTTCAACTCTCCTCCCTAAGATTCATCCAATTTCAGTTACTTGCCAGGGTTTTTTGATGGTGTTTCCCCCTCTTGTGGGCCTTTTTAGGACTGTTTGGCACTTGTGTGCTTTGAGACTCTAAAGTACATAACAGGACTCTACTATTTTGAGGCATGTCCTGAAATTCACAAAGGAAACACCTTTGTGTGTGTGTGTGTGTGTCTGTGTGTGTGTAGTTAGTGCTCTTTAGATCACCCAGGTTTCTGACTTTTGTGAACAGTAGAGAAATGTTGATGAGATCAGACCATTCAGTCCAACAAAGCTCTCCAACTCTCCCCCCTAAGATTAATTGGATATGAAAGCATCATATTATTTACAACCGTGAGGTTCCCAGGAAACCAATCACATGTCAATTGAAAGAGGGGGTCATTGAGTTTCTGGCTGTCACCGGAAGAGCGGCTCCCTTCAGTCTGCACATTTCTCAACAACGAGCTCCCCTCTTGCTGGATTGGCTGTAAAGGAGCCCACGATTTGCCACTCCACTTCTGGTCCCTCAAGATCAGCAGATTTCACTGCGGGTGACTTTTGTGTGTGTGTGTGTGTGTTACGTTATAAGGGTTCTTTTTAGGTGCCACCACTCCTAATAACACTGGATGATCTCCGAAATCACATTGAAAGAACCGTGAGTACAGAGACAGCCGACATGGGATGAATTTGACGGTCGCGTTGATGTTGTCACTGGAGGAGGCCATATTGAGCATAGCTGGAATTACATAATACACTTTATACTCACCTAAACCATTTACAGTTTTACTGCCTTGTTTTGTAATGTGAAATAAATCATTTTGAAATCGAATGAATCTTTTCGAGTCGAGATCTGAAGGTCCCTAAAGTCCTACTGTCTGTGGTTCTTCTTCTACCTTTTGTGTGAAACTTTCCCTCAGGACGTTTCTAACTGCGCCGCCGCGTCTGTGTTGAGTAATTTATTTTGAAGAAATGGCCGCTGATCCTAATTTCATAATTGATCGTGTCACCTCTCAGTTGTTTAAATGCCTGATTTTGGGGGTTCCTGTACAGGTGTCCATGACTCCTGGCTCTGAATGATCTGCCGAGTTTCTTCTTCTGCTTCATTACCTTTCCCTGTTCCGGACGATGACCTCCACCCACTTCCTTTGGTTTGATTTGCTCAGAGCTTTACTAGGTGGCCCACCTGACCAGCCCACTTTAGCACATTTACTGCTCTGCCCCGCTCCTTCCGTGTCTTCACGAGTGACTTGACTGAATTTTCCGTGACTTCGATGTTTTCTGGTCTCCATCCCCTGACTTGAGCTTTTCACGGAGTTGCTTAGAGTGTTCTTTTGTCTTCATTGTGTAGTCCAGACCACCATAGTGACTCGCCACAAGATGGCCCCTCCAACGTTCAGGTGCATTTAGACTCAATGGACAGGTGAGCTCCGTTGAACTGATTCTGATGAACCAGTGATGATTTCGGGGGTGTCATGTTAAACGGGGGGTGAATACGTATGAGGTTGATTATTTTGCATCTTAAATTTGTAATTAATTTAGACCACTTTGTAGAGAGGGTTGGCACAGTGGTAGGGCTGCTGCCTCACAGTAAAGATACCTGGGTTTGCCTCCCAGTCCTCCCAGTGTGGTGTTTGCATGGTCTCCCTGTGTCTGAGTGGGTCTCCTCTCACAGTCCAAAGACATGCCAATTAGTGTGTGTGGTTGGTGGGTGTGTGTGTCCTGTGATGGACTGGCATCCCATCCAGGGTTTGTGCCCAGTGCTACCTGGGATAGGCTCCAGCAGACCCCCGTGACACCATTCAGGTCAAAGCAGGTTAGACAATAATAATAAGGCAATAATAATAATACAGCCAGGTGTTATGTGGGTGTTTCTGTCTTTGTTTTCATCAACATCACACATATTTGTATTAATAAAACATTTCACTTGTTATTCCAACAGATGGTGCAACACAAACATTAATAAGTCCACTGGGATTTGATGTTATATAACAATAAAATGTAAAAACTTCCCAGGAGGTGAGCACTCTTTATAGGCTCGGTGTAAATAAGATGACAAACCCTGCCCCATAAGTTCACATTATAAGCGGCCCGGCAGCTCGAGAGTTAAACACCGAGGGAAGTTTCTGGTCTTCGCCTGCCGTTTCAGATAATGAAGTTTCAAGTCTGACTGCGTTAATTTGATGAGCCGTTGTTTGTACATAAAGTGCTGAATTTTCTGGAGCACCGGCAAGCAGAAACATTAGCAGGGGAGGTAATGACGGAACGACGACTCGAGCAAAATCATTAAGCTAAATGGATAAATGGGACGGGGCCGGCTGGGGCTGTGAAAACTCAGACCTCGAGGGCTCCTTCAAACAAGCCTCTCTCCATTAGTGTCATCCGCCCACCCGTTACTGAAACCATGAAATCCAGTTGAGATTAGCAAAGCAGCACTGGGGGCTGGTCCAAGGTGGGGCGCCAAGCCCATAACTCACTGGAGGGGGGGCCTGTAGGTGAACTGGCCACTCTGGGTTGTAGTGGATGGGCATCCCAATCCAGGGCTTGTGCCAGCTGCTCTGACTACCCTGAACTGGATTAAGCAGAGAATGAATGAAATCACTAATTATAGGTGTGATCACATCTACAGAATGCAGTGAAAGATTTACTTTTATGTGCTAATCAACGTGCATCATGTCACCATGATTAGGCACTAGAACCCCCTCACCTTCAGACTTCTGTCACCCCAACCTAAAAAATTCCCTGAACACGTCTGTCATCAACAGACAAACAAGGTATGGAAATGTAAATGATACGTGTTAGGGGGCACAGGCAGATCATTAATGAACATCCTCGCCTTTAGGGTGGAGTGGCACAGTGCTTAGCGTCCTGAGTCCCAGGGCCAGCCTTTGTCACTGCAGAGTGTGTGTGTGCCTTCTCCCTGGTCTTAGTGCCAGAGCCGACCAGCTAGAGATTTCAAATAAGATGTGTGCAGAAGTGGACCCCGCAATAGACTGGCACCCTCTGCCTTCCACCCAGGATAGCCTCTGATCACCAAAGACCACCCACTGGGCTAAGTGGTTTTAAAGATGTCATATGTGGGATATGTGAGGGAAACTGAAACACTTCTGATACATCGGAGCTGTGAAGTGAGCAGACGGGTCCAGAGTCACATAGCCATGACTGTCTAGGAGAGACGGCAAAGTATGTCAAAAACGCACAGGTTAATGCGATGGGCTACTTCAGACTGGCAGTGGGCTGGCACCCCACAATGGATCTCAGTCTGCCAGCGACACGACACAGTTGATTAAGTGGGACTGACAAGAAATAAATGGAATACGAGAATCTTTGTAGATCTATCTATCTATCTATCTATCTATCTATCTATCTATCTATCTATCTATCTATCTATCTATCTATCTATCTATCTATCTATCTATCTATCTATCTATCTATCTATCTATCTATCTATCTATCTATCTATCTATCTATTATATAGTGCCTTTATATCTATCTATCTATCTATCTATCTATCTATCTATCTATCTATCTATCTATCTATCTATCTATCTATCTATCTATCTATCTATCTATCTATCTATCTATCTATCTGTTATATAGTGCCTTTAATCTATCTATCATATATATCCTTTCATCTATGTACTGTACCTATAGTGCTTTATGTATATAGTGTCTTACTTAAGTATTTTAAAATATCTATATTGTATGAAATAATATAAATTTACAGTCAATGCATATGTGTTATATAAGGAAAAAAAATCACCTTAACCATTTGCTTTAAATAATACACAAGTCCTTTTTTCATAAGAAGTTCTTCCCCTCCAACTTTGCACACCGTTTTAAACAATCATTTGATATCCACCTTAATAAAAGGTTAAATGTCTCTGTCTTTGTTTTTATCCAGTTGCTGTGTCTCTGTCATTCCAACAGATGGCACATCACACATATTTGTAGTAATAAAACTTTTCACTTGTTATTCCAACAGATGGTGCAACACAAACAATAATACTGCTTTTATTAATCCCATATCAAATGTCATATAACAGGGATATGTGCATTGCATTTGTCATTCCAACAGATGGTGCATTGCATTTGTAGTAATGCATTTTCATTACTACATGTATTACAAGATACATTCCCGTGGATGGTGCACTTTATTGCTTACTCCCCGTCTGTTGATTTCAGCCCATCTCAGACAGGTAACATGCCTATTATATTACATACAGTGTTTTAAGATGACCCTGACCAGTAAAAGTGGTTTGGAAGATGAGATGAAATGAATAAGGTTATTGTTATTATAATTATTACTTGTACATAGATACTACTCTTGCATCTATGACGCTCCATTTAAATTCCATGCCTGGTCATTGTCTCAGTGGCGGTCTCCCTGTGTCTTTGTGTTTCTTCCCCTGGTGCTCCTGTTTTCCTCCCACATCCCACAGGAAGTAAAGTAGTAAAGGGGTCACGATGTGATAAAGCACTTAAAATCCAGCAAGTAACAGGATAGCTGACATCATGGATAGGAGGGGCTTGAAGTGATATTTTTGGGGGCTTAGCTCAGCTAAATGACCCCATGGAGCTGGGCCTATGTGGAGTCAGACATCAACCCACCATTGAGTGCATTCTGGGAGTTCTGAAAAACCTCCAGAGTCCAAGCAGCTGCAGTGCTGTGGGAGTGAGTGGAGCTGGACAAGTCGTGGTGCCAGGACTGATCAGCAGGGGGCGCACCTCACACCAGAAGCCTCTGCTGTCCTACTGCTATTATGTTGTCACAATGGTGACTTAGTGAGGACCCTGAGTGAGGCCAGCATATGATTGTGAAGCAGTGTAAGGTCTAGCAGAACCTTCGTCATCGTTTATTGAAAGGCTGGCGCCTGTGGCTGTTGGTAATGCCATTCAATGGCTTACGAAGAGCAGATCAGCCTGAATCGATGCCCTCGCTGCCACATGCAGAAAAGGCAGCTGATATCTTCCCCCTTATTATTAGATGAAAAGCGCTTTTAAAGAGCTTCACAGACTCCTCGAGGCACAACGCTGCCGCTTTAAAGGTCCATTCTGCCGAATGCCAGCTTTTGTTTTGTGTGTGTTTCTCCTCCTTTATACGGAGTGCTAATGTTCTGTGATGCAGAACAGCTCAAGGACGTTTCCACCGCGAGTTTCTCATTCTCAACTGAAATGAGAAGACATCTGGGTCTCTCTCTGGAAGTGCACGTAGTGCCTTTGTGAGACAAGCTTTCAAATCATAAGGCCCTCCTGAGGAGCCAGCGGGGGGCGCTGCTTTGCAGGGAATGTGCAGCCAAGCTCAAGGTGACTTCAACAGTTCACGGGTGCACAACAGTTGGGCACATTCACGCTTGAACTGTCAAGGTGGGAGGCGCAATTTTATCTTCTGAACTTTATTCATTGTTTTTACCCCATTAAGGCATCACATGATGTTGATGTCTTCAATTCCACCATTTTGACTGTGGTTGCTAAGATGCGTCATATTGCTAGGGGCGTGTCTTTCAGTTTCACCATTTTGACTTTAGTTGTTAAGATGCTTCATGTTGCTATAGGCGTCTCTTTCAGTTCCACCATTTCACTGTGGTTGCTAAGATGCTTTATGTTGCTATGGGTGTGTCTTTCAGTTTCACCAGTTTGTATTGTGGTTGTTAAAATGTCTTTTGTTGCTAAGGGCGTGTCTTTTATTTCCACCATTTTGACTTTAGTTGATAATATGCTATGTGTTGCTAGGGGTGTGTCTTTCAGTTCCACCATTTGACTGTTGTTGCTAAGATGCTTCATGTTTCTAGGGGTGTGTCTTTCAGTTTCACCATTTTGACTGTGGTTGCTGAGAAGCCTTGGGTTGCTAGGGGTGTGTCTTTAAGTTCCAGCATTTTGACTTTAGTTGTTAAGATGCTTCATGTTGCTAGGGGCGTGTCTTTCAGTTTCACCATTTTCACTGTTGTTGCTAAGATGCTTCATATTGTTAGGGGCGTGTCTTTCAGTTTCACCATTTTGACTGTGGTTGCTAAGATACTTCATGTTGCCAGGGGCGTGTCTTTCAGTTTCACCATTTTCACTGTGGTTGCTAAGATGCTTCATGTTGCGAGGGGCGTGTCTTTCAGTTTCACCATTTAGACAGTGGTTGCTGAGATGCCACGGTTGCCAGGAGAGTGTCTCATGTGTGTGTGTATGTGTGTGATGTCATGGCCCCATCATGGCTCATTGTGATAATTGGTGTTGATGACATTTAATTTTTCACCCCTGCTCATCCTGCCCATTTACTTTGCTTATTGTTTTCTTAGACCTTTGAGGCTCTTCAAATTTTGTCCAATAAAATCTCTGCCTCCTTCTAAGACAATAGAGACTGTTTAAGTCCTCATTTTATGGGAAGTTCTAACTGGTTATGACAGTGGACAACTGTCTGTTTATCTCCGACATTGCAGGTTGGACTCATAAACATCCCTCCATCCATTTGGTAACCCCTTTAATTCAATCCAGTGTTCTGGCACTGGAGACCACCGTGGCAGCACTGGGGCACCAGACATGGAAAGAATATGGAAAGTGCCCACAGACACTTGGCTTAAAACAAAAAGGAAAACATAATGTTCAGTCGAAGTTTATGTAATGCCAACACCGATCCTGGCAGCATCAGGTCTATAAAATAAAAAATAAAATAAATTAACAGGAGACTCCAAGGCATAGTCAATGAAACTGAGACCCCGAGCCTCAAAATGGACACAATGTCAATGTAGCTGACCACCCTGTGCGATAAATTCGCTAATAAACCACAGCGGCATTATCACACAATTTATTAGTAATGTAATTGGGTGCCCTGCAAAAGACTGGTGCTCCATCCAGTACCGCCTTGTGCCCAGAGCTGCCAGGAAAGCTACCAGCTCTCTACACCCCTGAACTGAATGAGCAGGTTAGACGTTAGATAGATAGATAGATAGATAGATAGATAGATAGATAGATAGATAGATAGATAGATAGATAGATAGATAGATGAAAGGCACAATATAATAGATAGATAGATAGATAGATAGATAGATAGATAGATAGATAGATAGATAGATAGATAGATAGATAGATAGATAGATAGATAGATAGATAGATGAAAGGCACTATATAATAGATAGATAGATAGATAGATAGATAGATAGATAGATAGATAGATAGATAGATAGATAGATAGATGAAAGGCACAATATAATAGATAGATAGATAGATAGATAGATAGATAGATAGATAGATAGATAGATAGATAGATAGATAGATAGATAGATAGATGAAAGGCACTATATAATAGATAGATAGATAGATAGATAGATAGATAGATAGATAGATAGATAGATAGATAGATAGATAGATAGATAGGTGGGTGGGTGGGTGTCACTTGAACCCGGTATCATGGAGCTGTGAGGCAGCACCCCAAGCCCCTGTACCCCTCCTGGATTCTTTGCTGCCTTTATTTCTTTTTAATTTTTTTCATGTTTATCGATTCTGAGTGAAACGTTAAGATTTGTGCCCGGTGTGTCTGAGCAGACTGGGGTATATTTTGTGCTGGGGCGTCACGTACAGACTGGTCCGCGGTGGGGTGCACTCCAGTTTGTGTGATAATTCCTGCGTGGCTGCTGATTTCACAGGTCTAACTTGTAATCCCAAGCAATTGGAATGATTTAGGTGTGAAATCGATAAGGTGTGCGGCGTCCATAGCTCTCATTATTTTAATGTTCAGGTATGTCATGGCTGACCCAGAAGCCCCCGAGCGAGCGGATTGGGCGGGTGATTTATGCTGCAATCTTGCAGGGCGCACTGTAACTTCAGCTTGGAATAAGAAATTGTCCATTAATGGTGACTTGCAGTCCCAGGTCACTAAGGCCCTGCATTGGAATCGATATGAAGGCTTGTAATAAGCGTGGAGTGCGGAAGTCGAGCAGCACATTAGCAGGACTGGGAGTTAATGGAACACTCGTGAGAGACCCTCGTAATGTCACCCCGTTCACACGTCATCCACACCAAATCACTCAGGCCATCAGGAGCAGCAGCAGCTATAGCTTTGTGCCTGGACTTGGACCCCCCCAGGTCACCCAGTGCTGCACTACTGAATGATAAAGGTGGGCAGATTGGGTGGTCTACTGGTTAAGGAGTCTGATTTCATGTATCTTGATGCCACTGAGTAGTGGTGTGACCCCAAGGACATCGTAACACTACAACACCTTCACTTTTTACACATTTTGTTATGTTATTTTGTTATTTTTTCCCTCACCAGGCAAAACTTAGTACCCCAAAATGACAACAGGAGTTGGGGACTTTTTGCTGATTTATTAATAATAAATAACTGAAATCTCCCACTGACACAGGTACTCAGACCCTTTATTCAGTACTTAGCTGAAGCCCGTTTGACACGACAAGCTTTGCACACCTGGATTGGGGGATTCTTCATCATTCTCCTCTGTACATCTTCCATAGCTTTGTCAGGCTGGAAGGAGATCGTCGGTGGGCCACAATTGTAATGTTTGCTGGGGGTCCAAGTAACTGGGCTCTGGCTGGTCCACGCAAGAACATTCCCAGAGTTATGCCTCAGTAACCCTTCTGTGGTCCTTGCATTGTGTGTATGGCGCCAGCCTTTCGTGACTCTCTAATGGAGTGAGCAGCTTTGAAAACTGAGGGGGTTTTGGGCAGGGGGGAGCAGAATTTCCATGTTTTTCAAGTTTTCCTTGACGTTTGGGTTTCAATCATCAACAAACTTTCATTTTTGTTTTCTCGGCCGGTTTATTCATTCAGTTCTTCAAGCCTCCTCAATATGCAAAGCAACTGAGACCCAAATGACGTGAGGGGGCACAGCCATAATTACACAGTCGATAGAAATTCATTGCACCGTGTGTTCAGTAAGGTGTCTAATTATTGGACAAACACTTTGGATAACGGATGAAAACACGGCTGCTTGGTCAGTTGATGAATTGTTCAATCTGAGGGGTGAACTTCGGAGACACGCCAGGGGCATGCATGGCAGCTCATCCGGTTAGAGGTCATTAGAACCTTCTGCTGAAATCGATACCAGTGGTTCAAAAAGGAGGGGAAGGGGGGCGGGGGGGGGTCTAGCATTGCACATCAAATGGAAACCTCATCCCGTTCTTTAAATAGCACATTTATTGAGCTCATTCTGCACTCCCACCCTCCTCCTTTTCCATGTAAAAGCTAAGATTAGTACAGCGGGCCTCTGATTATTTTCATAGTATGCAGTTAATTTATCCATCCATCCATTCACCTTCCAAACCCGCTTTATCTTGAGGAGTGTCATCGGGAAGTCAAGGCAAGTCAACTGAGCTGAGCTTTATTGTTATTCCATCTACACACATACCATGGTACTTTATACAATAGTATGAAATTATGTTTCCAATGGACACAGTGCAGTATTTAGACAATAATAGAAGCATAAGTGTCTGTGTATCTGTATGTCCGTCTGATTAGTATGTCCCTATCATTCCAACAGGTGGCACAGCATAAACATTTGTACTATTAAAATGCATTATGTTTGTCATTCCAACAGATGGTTCATCACAAACATTAACACTGCTTTCACGAAACCCAAACTAAATGGCATATAGCAGAGACATATGCTTTGCATTTGTCATTCCAACAGATAGCACATCACAAACATTAACACTGCTTTCACGAAACCCATGCTAAATGGCATATAGTAGAGACATATGTTTTGCATTTGTTATTCCAACAGATGATTCATCACAAACATTAACACTGCTTTTACAAATTCCATACCAAATGGCATATAGTAGAGACATATGCCTTGCATTTGTCATTCCAACAGATGGCACATCACAAACATTAACACTGCTTTCACGAAACCCATACTAAATGGTATATAGTAGAGACATATGCTTTGCATTTGTCATTCCAACAGATGGCACATCACAAACATTTATAGGAATGCATTTTATTTCTGCAAATGTTTGTGATGCACCATCTGTTAAAATGACAAATGCAATACATTGAATTGCTACATACATTACAAAATCTGCCTTAATAAAAGGATAACATTCTGTGTGTCTGTCAGTGTGTCTGTCGGTACACCTGACCAGTCATTGTACCTCTGTCATTTGTAATGTTTGTAATAATGAAATACATTGCATTTGTCACTCCAACAGATGACACATCACAAACATTTTTAATAATAAAATGCATCGCATTTGTCATCCCAACAGATTGTGCAACACAAACATTGACACATGTTATTACTACATGCATTACAAAATGCAAGTCCCATACCAAATGGCATATAACAGAGACATTCCAACAGAAGGTGCATCACAAACATTAGCACGTTATTACTACATGCATTACAAAATGCACCTTAATAAAAGGCTAAAGGTCTGTGTTTCTGTATGTGTGTCTCTCCTGTCATTCTATCAAGATGATGCATCACAAACATGTTTAGTAATAAAATGCATTGCATTCAATATTCCAATAGATAGCACATTACAAACATTGACACAGTTTTTATGAATCATATACCAAATGGCATATAAAAGAGATGTATTCATTGCATTTACCATTCCAACAGATGACGCAACACGAACATGGACAGTTCTTTCACAATTCCCATACCAAATGGCTAATAACAGAAACATATTCAGCGCATTTTCCATTCCAACAGATGCTGCTGCACGAACATTGACATTGCTTTAACAAATCCCATACCGAATGGCAAATAACAAAGACATAGCAACTGGATGTACACACAGATACACAGACATATTGACACTACTTATTTTATTACGGTGCATTGTAATTTAAATTTTTAAAAGTTATAGTTTTTCATGAACATATTGTATGACTTATGTATTGTTATTTTTATTTAAACAGAATTAAATATGCAAGTCAATCCACAAAGACAAAGCCAGGAATTGACCCCAGGTCCCTGGAGCAGTGAGTCAGCACTGCTAATACTGGGCTGCCCTTGATGATATATTAACTTATTTAGCAAGTTGTGTTAGTCACAGAACTGTATGTGTGAGTCATTTAAACAAGGGCTGGGCCAAGCATTGAAGCCCATAAGTGAGACAGAATAGACAGTATAGTGCTAAGCATGGTGCGACCATGCTACCCAATTTAATGCATTTTCAACAAATTTACGTGGCTTGCAACCTAACTGAGATATCTTGGTTGATCAACTTGATTTAGAAGGAGGCGCTGTACACACCTTCAGGGTGTCTAACAATGTAACAAACACAATTTAGAGACACCCCGTCTTCTGAACACATGACAAGGGCTTTCTGAGGACGAGCGCTTCACGCTGCCCTGCCAGTGGGCTCCGCCGAATTGTCCGGCTGTTCCCTTCTTGGGGTCCTTTGATTTCTAGCTCCAGTTCAGAGGTTATCAGCGTTTCCTATACAAAACCACACATTAATCATTGACGCTGTATAAATAGGCGCTTGGGGTTTGTGCTCGGGTGCGGCTGGTTGAAGCCCCGTGAAGGTTGTGGGTCGGGATATCAATCCAACTGTCTGAGCAATTCCCCGTAAGCCCCCTCTATTATTTTAGGGTGCACGTTAGGTTCCGCTTCTTGCCGACTCGATCCACTCGTTCTTAATGATGAGGATTGCTAAGACGTGAACGCGCGCTCGTAAACTGTTCAGCTTGTCATGTTATTGTTTTAAGGCCTGGGTGTGTGCACTGCTGATCAGTTCTCACTTCTTCTTCTTTTAATCAGCAACTGAGTGCGTATGAAGCTGTCTCATTCGACTGGCACGTGGGTACACACTTCTGCTTGGTACCGGGTACATTTTGCCACTCATTTCGTCTTCTTATATTGACAGTTTTGTGTGGATTTACTGAGCCATCTGGAGCCTGGTGACCCCTTTACCTGTGGGTGAACTTTTTGGAGTGCAGGTATGACATCAGGATACATCATCCTTGAAGAATGAAAATGCTGGTTGGGGGTCATGGAGGTGGCGGGAGGCTGAGTCCTCTTCACTGAAGTCATAAGCTGGCAACGGTGGGCCACACCACACAGATAAGCCTACATGTACCAAATGGCCCAAAGCTGTCTTAATGTAGATAGATAGATAGATAGATAGATAGATAGATAGATAGATAGATAGATAGATAGATAGATAGATAGATAGATAGATAGATAGATAGATAGATAGATACTTTATTAATCCCAAGGGGAAATTCACATACTCCAGCAGCAGCATACTGATACAAAAAACAATATTAAATTAAAGAGTAATAAAAATGCAGGTAAAAACAGAAAGGTGTCCAGGGAATGAATCCACATAAAAGAAAGTGATAGGAGTGATCAATAAAAATGGGCACTGGCCGGGGGTCCCAGGTGCATAGGGGCCCACAACGTTTCTGATGCCTATGCATGTCTCTGTCAAAACAAGGGTCCTAGTGCAGTACTTTGCCTGGGGGCTTATGATGCTGTTAAGATGGCCCTGCCAAACATGGTGTGATTATAGGAACAAAGGGGTGATTATGGCAAACAAGAAGAGCCGTCTTAATGTATGGGCACTGGCCGAGGGCCCCAGTAAGCATAGGGGGTCCACAATGTTTCTGATGCCTATGTATGTTTCTGTTTTGCTATCAAAACAGGGGCCCTAGCGCACTGCAATGATGCCTTTAAGATGGCTCTTCTGAATGTGGTGTGATTATAAGGGCAAGGGGGCAATTATGGCAAACAAACAGAGCCATCTTAACGTATGGGCACAATGGGCATTGGCCGAGGGCCCCAGTAAGCACAGGGGGTCCACAATGTTTCTGATGCCTATGTATGTTTCTGTTTTGCTATCAAAACAGGGGCCCTAGCGCACTGCAATGATGCCTTTAAGATGGCCCTTCTGAATGTGGTGTGATTATAGGGGCAAGTATGGCAAACAAGAAAAAAAAATATAGCAACTTCATTAAAAAAAAAAAACAGAAAGGGAGGGATGATTACATGGAAAGTAGACAAACCAAACCGTGCTGCCTCACTGGACCTACCTAAACAGATCCGGGACCCCCGTCTTCCAGCTCATCCACTTGCTCCAATACTAATACCCCAAACCTTCTCTCCCATCCCACATCTCCCTCAGCTCTTCCTCCTGCCAGCTGAATTTTTGCCCCAAATGTTCCTCCCAACTCCAGATTCGAGGTGGCTCTAAACTCCATTGTGGGGGTCCCTTTCTGTCTAAGCCCTTAATCACTACTGGCCTTTGACCCCCCGCGACACCAGGTTAGATCTCCCACCATCCTCATGTTGACCTTGAAACACATGGCAGCCACTACAGTAGCTTAGCCTTCAAAGTGACGCACGATGCTGTGGCTTCTTCTGCTCGTCCCGTGTCGTCTTTTTTAGAGAGCTGTTCTGCACCTCAGGAGTCCTGGCAATTTAGAATGAATCCTGTCATGCGGTACGGTGGTCTGATGGTGCTGGGCTGGCTTCAGGGTGTCCGCACAAATCGATCGGCCTTATTGTAGAGCCTAAGTGAATATGTCAGGCATGGACAGATAAAGGTTACCTTTGCCAAAGTTTATCACCACGTTATAAATAAACACACACACACGCCTGACCTGGATGGGAACAAAAAAAAAAGAGCATTTCCATTCTATTCGGATCCAGGAGAACACGTGCCAAGTTCAAAGCAGTCGTTAATGAGAACAAAATGGCTCGACATTGAGCTGCCCTTAGAGGGAGGCTTACGTTACTGTAACCACAGCCTGTCACTAGAGACCTCCCTGCACGAGGCGAAGAGAAAAAAAATAAAAAGATAAAACCGTCTCTGGAGTTAAAAGGAGCAAAAATAGCCGCAGCTGTCCGCTCAAAGACAAAAAGAACGTGCCAGGGTGTGCCATTGGGCTGGGCATATGTGCACCCAGGGGAGGGCAGTGGTTAAGGTTTTGGACTTCAAACCCTGAGGCTGGGGTTCAGATCCCACTACCTGTGTGACCGTTGAGCAAGTCACTTGAGCTCCAATTGGAAAACCAGAAGAAATGAGAGCAGTTGTATCATAAATGTTGTAAGGCACTTTGGATAAAGGTGTCAGCCAAATAAGTACATGTTAATGTAAAACACAAGCAGGTTAAGATAATTGGCAAGTGTATGGTGGTGCAGCAGTTAGTGTTGCTGACTCATGGATCGAGTATCCTTGGTTTGATTACCACCCCTGGACACTGAACTAGAGTATGGAGTTTGCGTGTTCTCCCGTTGCTCGTGTGGTTTCTGTCTCTCACAACCCAAACACAGGCAAGTTAATTGTACTGGCATGAGGTGGCGCGGTGGCAAGTGCTGATGACTCACAGATTAGGTGTCTGTGTTCGGGTGTCACACTCAGTCGCTGTCCTTGTACAGGAAGATTCCAAATGTGGAACATTTTTAAAGGGGTGCAGGTGGAGCCGATCTCTGCAGCAAGTCAAGAAGCAAACATGGAATGAGTGCCAGTATGATATTTAAAAGTGTAGGGATTTCTGGGAATGCTGAGCGTACACTGTCAGACTGAAACAACCGAACATCTTCTCTTTGTGACAGCTAAATTATTTTACAAATCGGGTTAGGAACCGCTGCATACCGGCTATGGATGCTTAGCTTGGATCAAATGTCCAGAGTTTGGAATCTGGCTGACTCGCCACTCTTAATTTCTCCCGACTGCAGTGAATAGTTAGTGTGGGTAGTAATTGTCCTGCTATTGACTGCTGGTTCCTGCCCTGCGCCAATGCTGTGCCACGTGTCTCCTCCTGCAATCTAACATTCGACAATGTGCATTTGTGTCTGTCATCTTTTCAAAACATTTTATAACGCATTCAAATGTAAAAAGTCAATTTATTTAGGCACATATACATGTACAGTACAGGAAATACTTTATACAGAAATGTGTCGCGCATGCTCCAGATGTAATTTGCGCTTCAGAACGCGCTTTGCTCGTCCACACACTTCTGGTCGTAGCGCTGCGCAAATGCACACCGCTGCAAATCCATCCATTATCCAACCCGCTATATGCTAACTACAGGGTCACGAGGGTCTGCTGGAGCCAATCCCAGCCAACACAGGGTGCAAGGCAGGAA
Organism: Erpetoichthys calabaricus; assembly: GCF_900747795.2. Taxonomy (NCBI): domain Eukaryota; kingdom Metazoa; phylum Chordata; class Cladistia; order Polypteriformes; family Polypteridae; genus Erpetoichthys; species Erpetoichthys calabaricus. The sequence continues at coordinate 150,843,261 of NC_041404.2, forward strand.
ACAAACCCAGGGCAGGGCGCCAGCCCACCGCAGCCGTTGCAAATCGGGGCTATAAAAACGCTTATCACTTGCGCTGAAAATGTCCCACGTGCGCTTGCAAAACTTATCGAGCACAATATATTTTATAAAACGTTGTCATGTGAGATCAAAGTGTGACATTGGGACTCAAAATGTCCTACGAGTGTTTGCCAAACGTATCGTTTACATTAAACTATGCAAAGCCCATCTTGGAGCGACGTGCAGAAAATAAAAATCAAAAAATGTTGTGGGCAATCACAAGATGCTATGTGCCCTTGCAAAATGTGTTGTTGCGCGCAATCAAAGTGTGCCAGTTACACTCCAAATGTTTTACAACGTTTACGAAACTTATCGATTGCATTGAATTATGCAAAACTAACGTCGGGGTACATCAAAATGGGCCACGTGCACTTGCAACACGTGACGTGCACGAGCAAAATGTGACACTTGCACTTAAAATGCCCTATGAACATTTGCGTAACACACTGCTTGCATGAAATTATGCGAAAGTCATGTTGCGTGCGATCAAAATCTGCTACATGTGCTTGCAAAATGTGTCTTTTCCAGAAATTTTTGCAAAACGTGGCGGACGCAATCAAAGTTTGTTATGCGTACTTGCAAAACTTGCCCCCTCGCATTCAAAATACCCCACAAGCGTTTGGGAAACGTATGTTGCGCGTAATTAAAAAAAAGCAACGTATGCTTGAAAAACATACCCGTTATAGAAATTTTTTGCAAAAAAAAGTGCGTGCTCATAATATGCTATCAACATACAAAATGCATAGTTCCAATCAAAATGTGACACTTACACTCGAAGTGTCCTCCTACAAGCGTTTGTCATATAGGTTGCACAGAAAATGTATATTTTGCAGAATTGCAAAACATGCGGCACGCGACCATGTGTACTTGCAAAACGTGTTGCGCACGATCCAATTGTGACACTCGCGTTCAACGAGCCCTACGAGAGTCTGCGTCTTGCGAAACGTGTTGCTTGCATAGATTGATGTGAACCCCGTGTCACGCGAGATCAAAATATGCTACATAAACTCGCAAAACGTGTCGTGCGCAAACAAAACGTGACGCTCGCACTCAAAATGTCTTAAGCGTGTATGCAAAAGTATGGTTTTCATAAAATTGTACGAAACCCACGTGTTGCGCTATAAAAATGTGCAATGTGCACTTGCAAAATGAATCGTTTGCAAAACATGACACGGGCGATTTAAAATATGCTACGTGCGCTTGCAGAACGCAGAATGTGACACTAGCGCTCAAAATTTGACATTCACCCAGGGCGCAGATCATAAGGTGGGGAAAACCCAGTCGCACGTGCCAGCTACCGAACAGTCTGTTGGCGCTCTAATAAGTCTGGCCCAGGGCGCAAAATCACCCAGCACCGATACTGTGTCCTACACACACTTGCTAAGTGTACAACTCACGCTCTAAACGCTCCCAAAACGTGTGGAACTCACACGTGAAATTTTGGCCAAAGCAGGTAAATCGCATGCTCAAAGATGTGGCTTTGCACATTCCCAGCAGATACGAGTGCAAGAAAAAGTTTTCCGGAGCGACAGCGAAAAGAGACGGTTCTAATCACAGAAACTACGAAATCGCCACGAGAAGTCTGCAGCTGACGCGTAGTCCTCGCTTGCCGCTAGCACGCTACTGACGATTCACCAATCAAAGCACAGTACTCGCTAGGACCCACCCCCTCAGCTGCGACTAGTGAAAAAGACACTTTTCACGTTAAGTCACGTGTCACGTTGTGTGCTGCGTCACTGAAACATATCAACGAATAAGTAATTACCGGTAAATGTATAGATAACGGAATAGTCCAAAAATGGTCATTTTTGAATTCTTAAATGATTTTATCATTTATTTATTTTCACATTCAACAATACATTTATTTATTTGAGTTTGTTTGAAATTTGCAGCCGTGCTGCACTCTTCGCTACAAAGACCCCTTAAAATTGAAGCCCCTTGTCCACCTGCTCTGGCCTCTTCACCTGTCTACCTGACTCACTCTGCCTTTGATCTTCGGCATGAAGAACAGCCAGAGGGGCACGCGTAACAAAGGGGCCAGCTGTTCACATAGTGTGCTTGGTGTTGTGGGGTCCGGCTGCTGGAGAAGCGCAAATCCAGTTAGTGGTCCCATTCAGGTGGATGTGAGCTCTCGTAATGAACTGACAAAGGGAGGCTACCGACTGGCAAAGCCAACTTTACATTCTCTCTCTGGCGGCCTACAGTGCTTGACTAAACTGAGTCACCTGCCAGGGCCAGGCAGGACATTTCAGGGTATTCTCCATGACAGTCCCGAAGTGTCACATACATAATTAGCTTTGACTGCCTGTTGTGTTTGTGTGTTTCAGTAATGGAGGTGTTGTGACCTGTGCTGAAGTGGGCTTCACTCTCAGTCTTTAACACTAAGAGTGTATTAAGAAACTCCATGTCAAGGATGTGATTGTTAGGAACATTAAACTCGAAGTTAACCCTTGGACGGTTTTTCACATGCAGGACACTTGTGTAAAGAGGGGTCATTTTCCCATCCAGTCGTCATTCTGTTTCATCTGAACAACAATACAATTCAGGGTCGTGTTGTGCCTTTGGGGGGGGGGGGGGCCTTTTTAATTTACCTAAATTGAGGTGTGGTGGTACAAGGGTTAGCACTGCTGCCTCATGGTGGTCACTCTCTGTCTACAGCTGCCATGTTCTGTCTGTGTCTGCATGGATTTTCAATCTGGTTCCCCAGTGACTCTGAATTGGCCCTGCATTGTGTGAGTGGACCTTACAATGGATTGGCTTCACATCCAGGAATGGTTCCTACCTTGTGTCTGATGCTTCTGGGATAGACTCCAGCCCCCACGACCCTGAATTGGGGTAAGGACGTTCAAAATTGCCCAGATGGATCTATTGAGGTTGCTTCCATGTCTGCAAGGACAGCCCTGACTGGTCTAATGGCTGAACACCACACTTTAGGGCATCATGTTATTATAATTCACCACATTACATGACACAGCAATAAACTTGAGCTCACCAGTCCCCCTAAGTGTTTCCCACAGTACTGTTTACCGCACCACATCATACAATGGCAGGGCCCACCATTCCACACTATGGTCTACTGCACTGCCCTGTGCCACACCATACCCGGCACACCTCAGCTCTACCCCGCTTAAGCAACATCAACACCCCCATTATACCTCACCACGGGGCACTTCCTGACACAATGCTAGAGCTCACCAATCCATGCTATGGCCTACCACACTGCCCTGTAGCACACCACAGATTACCCTTCACACCACCCTACAGTTTGCCACATTGCACTACTTGACACAACACCAGAGATCTCCATTTTACACTCTGGCCTACCACACCGCCTTGTGTCACACCACACCATACAGCTCAGTACACCAACAGCTCCCCACAGTTCACCATTACCATATCGTACAGATCAGCACTCCACACCTCCTCATGTCCTCACCCGACATCACACTTCACCACAGTGCACTTCTTGACACAATGCTAGAGTTCATCAATCCACACTATGGTCTACCACACCACCCTGGGCCACAGCACAGCCTACTGGTCAGTGAACCACACAACACCTCCACCACACTCTACAGTATCAACACACCAGATGGCACTTCATAACACAATGTTAGAGCTCACCGATCCACACTGTGGTCTACCATACTCTTGTGCGGCACACCTTTGCCTAAAGTTCAGTGCGTCACTCCTCACCACACCATCTCACATATTTCAGCTCACCACACAACATCACACTTCACCACACTGCACATCTTGATTCAATGCTAGCATTCAACAATCCACATTGTGGTCTACCACACCAGCTTGTTCCACAGCACAGACTACTGGCCACTGAACCACACAACACCTCCACCACACTCTACAGTATCAACACACCAGATGGCACTTCATAACACAATGTTAGAGCTCACTGGTCCACACTGTGGTCTACCATACTCCTGTGTGGCACACCATTGCCCAAAGGTCAGTGTACAACTCCTCACCACACCACATCACACCTCACCACATTGCACTTATAGATTCTATGCTAGAGCTCACCATTCTATATTATGGTATACCACACCACCATGGACCTCACCACAGCCTACTGCTCAATGAACCACATCTCACCTCCACCACACTCTACAGCATCATACTTCACCACAGTGCACTTCTTGATTCAGTGGCTAGAGTTCATCAATCTATACTGGTCTACCACACCACCCTGGACCACAGCACGGCCTACTGGTCGGTGAATTACACCTCACCTCCATCACACTCTGCAGCATCAGCACACCACAGTGCACTTCTTGACACAATGGCCAATATTCATTAGTCCAAAGTATGGTCTACCACACCACCCTGTTCCACACCACAGCCTACCACTCAATGAACCACACAACACCTCCATCACATTTTACAGCATCAATACACCACATCACACTTCACCGCAGTGCACTTCTTGACACAATGCTAAAGTTCATCAATCCACACTATGGTCTACCACACCACCCTGGGCCACAGCCCAGCACTGGTCAGTGAACCACATCATACCTCCACCACATTATACAGCATCAACACACCACAATGCACTTCTTGACACAGTGACTAATGTCCATCAGTCCACATTATGGTCCACCACAGTGCCTTGTTCCACACCACTGAACCACACAACACTCCCCATCACATTTTACAGCATCAATACACCACATCACACTTCACCGCAGTGCACTTCTTGACCACAATGGCTGGAGCTCACCAATCCACATTATGGTCTACCACAGTGTCCTGTTCCACACCACAGCCTACTGCTCACTAAACCACACCTCACCTCCATCACATTATGCAGCATCAACACACCACAGTGCACTTCTTGACACTATGGCTAATATTCACTAGTCCAAACTATGGTCTACCACACCACCCTGTTCCACACCACAGCCTACCACTCAATGAACCACACAACACCTCCATCACATTTTACAGCATCAATACACCACATCACACTTCACCGCAGTGCACTTCTTGACCACAATGGCTGGAGCTCACCAATCCACATTATGGTCTACCACAGTGTCCTGTTCCACACCACAGCCTACTGCTCACTAAACCACACCTCACCTCCATCACATTATGCAGCATCAACACACCACAGTGCACTTCTTGACACTATGGCTAATATTCATTAGTCCAAACTATGGTCTACCACACCACCCTGTTCCACACCACAGCCTACCACTCAATGAACCACACAACACCTCCATCACATTTTACAGCATCAATACACCACATCACACTTCACCGCAGTGAACTTCTTGACACGATGCTAAAGTTCATCAGTCCACACTATGGTCTACCACACCACCCTGGGCCACAGCACAGCCTATTGGTCAGTAACCACATCCTACCTCCACCACATTATACAGCATCAACACACCGCAATACACTTCTTGATACAGTGACTAATGTCCATCAGTCCACATTATGGTCCACCACAGTGCCTTTTTCCACACCACTGAACCACACAACACCCCCCATCACATTTTACAGCATCAATACACCACATCACACTTCACCGCAGTGCACTTCTTGACCACAATGGCTAGGGTTCATCAATCCACACCATGGTCTACCACACTGCCCTGTTCCACACCACGGCCTACTAGTCACTGGACCACACCTCTGTTCCATCACACTCCACAGCCTCAACACACCACATCACACTTCATGACAGTGCACTTCTTAACCTGGTACTGGAGCTCACCAATCCACACCACAGCTCCCCACATTTCACCATCACCACCCAGTTTCTGTTTTCTGTTGCCTGTCATTGTGCTTCATGGTTGAGCCGTCAGGAGTGACTTTCACTCTGTGCACTTTGTGGATGCCACTCGAGGCCGGCCACTCATAAGGTGTTGTCCTCGATTTACCTAAATGAATGTTTCCCTACTGCGGTGGGCTGGCGCCCTGCCCAGGGTTTGTTTCCTGCCTTGCGCCCTGTGTTGGCTGGGATTGGCTCCAGCAGACCCCTGTGACCCTGTAGTTAGGATATAGCGGGTTGGATAATGGATGGATGGACGTTTCCCTATGGCATTTCCAGCAGTTTGTGCGGAGTTCGTAATAGTTTGGGCGAGAGCGGGTGTCGGCGGGAATTTGCTAAGACCCTCAGGCTGGCATGCAGAGTGGCTTGTCCACATTTCATTATCTGGTGTGGTAAAAAAAATGAGGCAGCAGACAGGAAAAACGGTTTGGGGCTGGCCACCCCATATACTGAAAAATCAGCAACATTTACAGATGCCGAGTTCACAACTGAACTGACTAAAAGGTTGAGTCCGGGCTTAAAATACGGTGGATGAGAGGAAGGGGTGGAGTCAGGAACAGGAACTGATGATTCGGGGCACCAGAAATGACATCATCAGGGGTTGTCAGGGAAGTGATGTCAGCAGTGGGCGGACCGGTGCTGATGTCATTGAGAGCGGGGTCTTTGGCCTGAACTGCTGAGGAACAAGAGGAAAGAGAGGATCAGGTGAGAGCGCCAACCCCTGGCCTGGCTGACGAATAATATGATTTGAGCCTGTGACCTGTCACCCATACGCATGTGTGTGACACTGGAAATCGGAAAAAAAATGAAGAGCCGAACCCCATTTCTAACGTGCTTGCAGGTTCAGCGCTTCCAATTAAAAGCCTTCTTCTGAGTGCCGCACACTGTTGTCATTGCCCACTTTTGGAGACATTTCCATGTCTGACTGATCAGTCTTTTAAAGGATATTAAGATAACTGAAATGACTTTTACATCTCTGACAGAAGACACCCAGCAGCTGCTGTCTGCAGGCGTTTGCACTCGGCTGATTGTTTCCGGGGGGCGTAATAGTCGTATAAACCTGAGATCGTTCTTCTTTTCCAGCATTAAATAGTTATTGAGAGGTTTGCGAGGTGAAGTTTAAAATGTTTAAAATACACGGCGTGTGTGCTGTACGTATATCTAATATTCATGTACACACGCACTACATTATCTTACCTTGAATTTTCTAATTCTGTGACCGATGCGGCTTTTCTTTTTTTTTTCCCTTCGTTTTTTATTTGCTCACGTCGACTCACTAAGGTATTATGATGGCAGTGCAGATTATTGCTTTACATTTACATAACAATTGCTTTGTCCTGCTTGAACCCAAGTCAGTTTGCATTTTCTATAGTGCTTTTATCGCGCCATACTTTCCAGTGGCGGGCGACCCGGAGGACCCTCGCCAATCAATCACTCCTCAATCCCATTAAGCATTTGTACAAACCGCAGCTAGAGATGCGAGTGCAGCAAGCCCAAGTGTGGATGCCAGCGCTCATTAATCATTTACAGAAATCTGCGTTTGCTCGGCGGATTACAGTAATATGGAGTCCTAAAGTTTTATTTAATAAATGTTATTACCTTCTCGACTTGGACTTTCGCTCTTGGGCTTTGCCGAGCGTTTCTGGCACCGCGGGACCCGCTGATGACTCTTAGCATTGACGGGTGACACTTCCTTCCAGGCCTCGCTTATAGGGCACTTTGTCATCGCTGCCATGCCACGCAGTGCCTAGTAGTTCAGTGGAGGTGGAAAGGGGTGCCCTTTTTTGGCATTGAGGAAGGCTGGATTATGTGCTTTGAGCAAATGCACCGACTGAGAAGATTCTTAGGGACACCTGAACACCTGCTCATCCATGCAAATTATTACCTAATCGGCCAATCATGTAGCAGCAGTGCAATGCATCAAATCCTGCCTGCAAATACTTGGTCAGGAGCTTCAGTTACTGTTCACATCCAACTTAGATTGGGTTACAATAGAAGATCTCAGGGATGTCGACAGGGGGCAGGATTGTTGGTGCCATACTGGCCAGTTTGAGTATTCCAGTAACTGCTGATCTTCTGGGATGTTCACATACCACAGTCTCCAGAGTTCACTCAGAATGGTGCAAAAAACATCCAAGTGAGCGGCAGTTCTACAACGGGGTAGGACCTCCTTCTGCTCCCAGAAGAGCCTTAATTCTTTTGTGGCATGGATTCCATAAGATGTTGAAGAGATTCCTTTGAGATTCAGGCTCCATTTTTCTGGGTCTTCTTCTGTCCAGTATTTGGTGCCATTGCAAGCCATCAGCTTTCTGTTCTCGACTGACATGGTGTCTTTTTCTGTTGCAGTCCATCCGACCATGAGGGTTTGACACTTTTATTCGTTCTGAAATCCCTTGTTGAATGAGAAGTTCAGAGGAGACTGGCCAGACTGGTTTGAGCTTACGGAAAGGCTATGGTAACTGAGATAAGTGCAATAGTGGACAAGCAAGAAGAGTCTCTCAGAATGAACAACACCTCAGATGTCATGGTGGATGAGCTACATCAGCCAAGGACACAAAGCTGAGGATGCTTACCAAAACTGGACAGATGAAGATCAGAAAGATGGAGCCTGAATCTCAAAGGGACCTTTCCAATGTCTTGTGGCATCCATGCTTCAAAGAATGGAGGTTGTTCTGGGAGCAAATATATATATATACCAGCTTGGTCAGCTTTGGCAGAGGTTGGTCCAATGGTGTGGACTTGTAAACTGGACATAAACACACACACAGATTTGAAGCTTTATACATGATATACTGTATATATATAATGCAAGATAAAAAAGGCACAAAACAAAAATAAAGTGTTGGGGCATCAATGGTGAATCCCGTATCATTGAAGGTATTTGCAAACATGGGTTCAAATTATAATTGAACAAGCAATCACAAAAAGATGTCTACTCAGGGCACAAGTCCTTTTCCAGACTGCCTGTCATCTTGATGGTGGCTGGTTTAAGACAGTTTGACAGGAAAAGGCGGGTTCAAGTGCTCGGAATCCATTAGGTAACATTGGTGGCTGCCTCTGCACTATCATCCAAGGGGTGTCAATCATGAAAGTTAAGGGATGCATGCTCTGGACACCGAAGGGCATCGTTTAGGACACTCAGGTGGTGCACACTCTGGAATCCCCAACCCCCGGCCTTGCTATGGACACCAAGGGATGCCATTTTGGTAACATGGGGGTGTGCAATTCCAGACACCGAGGGGGACACCCCCCCAACCCCCAGACATCTAACAAGATTACTGAATTTGTGACCAGCTTTAATGAAACTCAAGGTGTGTGCCACGCTGCCAGAACTGGAAGAGACATCATGGGTCTTCTTGCTGTTGTTCTTTGGGTCTGGAGACATATGGGGATTCAGTGGCATTAGGTGACAGCACCAATCCTTAACTCAAGTGAGACTTGTCGCCCATCTTAAGCATGTGTGCGTATCTATCTATCTATCTATCTATCTATCTATCTATCTATCTATCTATCTATCTATCTATCTATCTATCTATCTATCTATAGATAGATAGATAGATAGATAGATAGATAGATAGATAGATAGATAGATAGATAGATAGATAGATAGATAGATAGATAGATACTGTATATCTATATATATATATATATTTAAATAACTGCTGTGGGTTGGCACCCTGCCCACGATTAGTTCCTGCCTTGTGCCCTGTGTTGGCTGGGATTGGCTCCAGCAGACCCCCGTGACCCTGTGTTCGGATTCAGCGGGTTGGAAAATGGATGGATGGATATTTAAATAACTGTATATCTATATATATATAAATAGAGAGCGAGCGAGAGAGAGAGGTCACCAAGGGGCACAGCAGCTTGCCAAACTCCTGACACAAAAGGCTTGGACACAAGCTCAGTAAGGAAACGGGTTATATTGTGTGAAACTCTTTACTGCAAGGAAGGGTTTCCCACGCCTCAATCAGAATACTTTACAGAGGTAAACGGTTCCCACAATCAGCACCCTCTGACTTCTTCTTTCTCCTCTCTCCCTCAAGTTTCGTCCTCCTCCTCCCGCCTCTGGCTCCTCGATTGAAGTGAGGCTGCTTCATTTATGCTACCCCGGGAATGCTCCAGGTGGTAAGAAGCTGCGCCTCTAAAGCACTTCTGGATGAGGCGGAAATACCCACGGAGTAGGGATTACCCAATCCCCACAGCTCCCCCTGGCAGACTCAACGGAACCTAACACGGTTGTCCCTGGAAGTACATTACCCAACATGCCCTCTGGGTATCTGTGCGGGGATCCCAGCCTGGGTTGGCTGCTATCCAATGTATTTGGGAAGAAACAACACGAATAAGCTGCCTTTCCCTGGCCTTTCAATAGAATGGACTTCTGGCCGGGTAAGAACTCCTGATCAGTTCTGGCCAGAGTTTGGGTCATCCATCACGATATATATATATATATATACAGTCATACATATATAGACATACATACATACATGCATACACACACACACACACATATATATATATATACTGTATATATATATATATATAATATATATATATATATATATATATATATATATATATATATAATATATATATAACATACAGTATATATACATACATATATATGTACAGTAGCCATGGTACCTGCCAAACACAGGTAATAGAATACTTTAAAACTATTTGCTATGTCTTGCTCTACATGTACTTTCAGCTCCTCTCCTGTGTATCTGTATGTTTGTGTGGACGTCTGTTCACCGGTCACTCCCTCCCTTGAGTGTTTCTCTGACTCTGTCATTACTTCTGAGGTACCACAAATCCCCCCCCACCCCGGTTTAATACTTTACTTCTATCTTTGAAGACGACGCCCTCAGCATGCACCTTTACTCCTCTTCCTCATGCGTCTCACACTCGTACTTCCTCTTTCCTTGTGTCACCAATCTGACCAATCAGATCACTCAGAGGGACTGGACACACAGACCTTATTGTTTTATTATATAGTAGATGTAGATACTTACACAGCATGTTGGTCTATTACGTTTTGTAGCACTGGACAGCTATTTAAAAATGTGAAAGGAAAGAGAGGATATACCTGGAAGAAGTCCCACATAGACGCAGGGAGAACATGCAAAGTCCACACCAGCAATGGGCAGGCAGGCAGTACGCAGGAGCCACAGTGCTAAGCGCCGCTCTGACAATCGATAATCACGTAATGAGGCGCCCTGAAAACTCCTATGAAGAGATGACTGGCCTCTGTGATGACTAAAGCCTCGTCGCTTGCTACTTTACCGCTTTGCATTTCTTGCCTTGTCTGCAGTTTTTTGCCACCCCCCCCCCCCCCAGACCCCCCTCCCCAAACACATCACTCACTCACTCATCCTATTATTTATTGACATCTCTAAAATGTTTTCCCCTTTACTAACTGATTACCATTGTCAGCCTTGTGCGTTATGTCAATTGTAAGTATAATGAGTGTGATTTAACACTTACAAGCATTACACACACTAATTGTTGTATATTTATGAATAATTCTGCTATTTAAATCATTCTGTTGTTTGAATGGGAACTCTTTATTGATTGCCTTTTCCCCTGTCAAGCGGCAGATGGATTGGCTTTTTCTAGAGATACGGGAGAGATGGTGAGACTGGGACGAGTAGTGTGCCGAGGAAAGACGTGAAGGGTCATGAAAAGCCACGGCCCCCCTGGGGTCTCTCGCGACATACCTTCTCATTTGAAGCAGTGGCTGTCTGTTCCCGGCTGCTGCTGCTGCTACGAAAGCCAACTTGGCGTTTCCGACCTTGGGGGCGTCATGGCCAGCGGGAGACGCACTGGGACGGTTCAGATCTTCCAGCATGAGTCCGTGCTTGGTATCTGTTTCGTGTTTCTCTCTTTGCGTTATATTTATTTATTTGTTTATTTAACGCGCAATATTAATATCGGTATTAAAATTCTACTATACACTTGGTCGGTAGGCTTAAAGGATTAATGGGATTTCTCACCCGGGAGATGGCACTCAGGAGCACTGGGTAATTATTGATGCTCCCGGGGCCGGTGGCTTCGTTTCAGCAGCTAAATAAATACCAAGGAGTGCTTGTGTCACCTCTTCAGAAGACGCGGTTATTGAAGGCGAAGAGCAGAACGTTTATTGTACGCGGAGCAAAACGGAGGTGAAACCTGCCTCTTACAGGTGAAAATGAAGAAGGAATTAAATTCTGGTGTGGGAATGAAAAGTGGAAAAGACGGCATTTGACTTGCGGGGCGTCGCAAATGGCAGTACGATATGCTCTGAAGTGCGTGCGCACTATTAAAATGATGGAATGCTGGGGACCAGGACCACCTTAATTAAAAACTAAATCGGCTAAGAGCTTAAGCAGCTGTAACTACTCTTTAACGGGACACAAATACCCTTAATAAGAGCGAAATCCGTGAGCGCCTGCTTTATTATACTGTAGATGAGAGAGAGCGCGTGACGCATCGGCCCCATTTGTAGATAGCCATAATTTGTAGATGACTACAAATACGGTAATATAGTCTTTAAAAGGAGCAGAAATTCACGTTTATATGGATGTTGGATTCATAAGATGTATCTATGAAATCACTTCAGTTTCGTACCGTTCGGCGCCTCCTGATTCACCTGTATGTGAAAACTCCCCATATCATTCTACTCATGTTGATGCCCAGTATATGCAGTACTGTACTTCGAGGCTTCTGCAGTTCCTTTATTTTAGCCCTTTGCACCCGAAAACTCCTCATGTGTTATATTTTGAACCATATTTGGTGCAGAAAATTTCATGTGTGAACCAATGGGTGTCGTCTGCAAAAATGATCAGGACAATACCTTATCCATGGGTGGGCGTGGTCACTCGGAGCCCCGCCCACTGAATCAATTTGTCCTTGTTCGGGCCGTGGATGATCAAGTTTTATAAACTGTCTTATTTTATTTTATTTGTCCACTTAGTTTTATATTGCCCACCCACCAACAGATTTCTGGAAATGCTTCTGGATCAGAAGGACTTGAAGTTGTACATGCCACATTAATGGACCCCTAATTGGATACAAGGAGGGGTCAAAGTTAGTTCTTTTTGTAACACTTGTAAAAAACGGAGAATCAGTAATATAGTCATACAGAGTGTCGTTTGATGCTATTTCAAGGTTTATCAGTAGTCCTATGGCCCCCTCTACCAGCCACTCCCTGTTGTTAAAAATAACAAATATCAAACATAAGTTTGAGAAGTTGCTAATTCGAGGTTGCTGATCATGAAAATGATAATATTTTTAATATTTAACTCCTTACTGGTGATCCTAGCCCTCTAAGGGTTGATTCTTTACCGGTGGTCCTAACCTTTTAAGAGCCACTCCCTGAAGGTTACGAGTGACACATTTTAAACATTAGCATGTGGGGTATCGTTTTAGACTATTTCAAGGTCAATGATTACTAATTTGATGTTACTTTTGACTTTTGATAATTTCCTAAGGATTTATCCGTCTAGGGGGTGATGAAAATAGATCCAGCTGCAGACCTCCGCAACTCTCCGATTCAGGCGCTGCACAGCCAATTAGATTGCAGGATTTGTCATTTGGTTTACTTGGACTTGAGTCAGATAACCCCGCCCACCACTCTAGCTGTAGTGTATGGAGTTATCACTGACGTATAATATAAAGCGACAGCCTCCTCGATGGAGTGGGAGCTCTGGAGGTCCGCAGCTGGACTCTACTGGCAAAAAATGACATTTCTATTACAGTCGAGAATATTTAGACTTTAAACATTTAAACTGCGGCGCACATTTTAATATTTCAAATATTTGACACAACTATTCTGTTTTATTATGTGCTTCAATTTCACGAAGTAAATGGTTATATTTGTTACTTACACCCACGAATTCAGGTAGTTAATGCTAATTCAGACTAAGAAACTTTATTTCGCAAAAAATAAATAAATCGGCACTTTATGTTCATTACGTCAGAACAGTGGTTAAACGGCATTCCTTAATGTCTGCAACATCTGCCAAAGGGCAAAGCAGGCAACTATCACCTCCTCCTCCTCATCATCATCACCTCACATCGACGACCTCAACTAGCCGTAACCTGACTTCATCCACCGCCATTCGTCTGTCGCTGAGCTGGACGACTCGGGCTCTTTCTGGCCGCTCGTGCATTCTTTTCACCTGTTCGACCATTTTTAATCAAGCACTTGTCCCCATCGCATCCGCTTAAACTAAAAGTGCCAGAGGGGGTCTTCAGAGCGACGCCTTACGGGAATCAGTTTTGGCTTCCAAAAATCGAGGGCCACGTGAGGGTTCCAGAAAGGGCCGTCATTTATTTAGAGGCGCAACAGTGTCCATCCAGTAAATAACCAAAAACAGGTGGTACCAGACTGGTGAAATAGCGATGGCTCCTGATTTTACAAGGACTCTTGCTGCACACAGTAACACAGGCTAAATCCAGTCTTCATAATTTGCGAGTCCACTACATTGGGCCCTTGATAAAGGCCCTTAAACTGTAGTTGTCCAAAGACATGCAGGTTAGGTGGATTGGCGATTCTAAATTGGCCCTAGTGTGTGCTTGGTGTGTGGGTGTGTTTGTGTGTGTCCTGCGGTGGGTTGGCACCCTGCCCAGGATTGGTTCCTGCCTTGTGCCCTGTGGTTGGCTGGGATTGGCTCTAGCAGACGCCCCCGTGACCCTGTGTTCGGATTCGGCGGGTTGGAAAATGGATGGATGGATGGATGGATGGATGGATGGATGGATGTTCTGTCCTGGGTATGACGTTAACATGCAACTTGCAGGAAAACTCGGGGGTTGGTGGCAGGACTGGCACACCAGCCACTGTAAGAAAAAAAAAAAAACACTATTCTATTCCATTCGGACTTGTATGGTGCAGAGGTGTCACCTGGGTGCACTCGGGTCCTAATTTGGGATCCTGAGGGGTTTTGTCGTGTGGGGTATCATGCTCCTAACCCCCCTCCCATCCTTAATGCCTATCAAAATTAAAATAATAATAATTCATATTGTAACGTGTAGGCAGTACTGTCATCCGTATCTTCGGGAAGGGGAGGTTTCTAATTGTAAGGGGGCGGACACACCCCTTGGGGGGCAGAAATGGAGGATAAAAGAAGGAGGAGGTTGCGCTCCGTGTCCCAGAAATAGCCGAGTCAAAGACAGTGCTCCATTTGTACAAGACCAAGTAAACAAAATAAAATAGAAGGTGCTGCAGGTGCTCCTCTTCTTATTTACCGTTACAATATTAAGAAGTTTTTCGAAGCACAAAAAAAAATAAAAAAAATTATATGCAAAGAACCCATCCCAGAATGAAATGGTGCCCGGACAAGCCATATTTTTTTCGAAGAGCTACACAACCCAGTAAAGGACCATATAACTAAAGAATCATTATTTTGAGTGTAGGCACATGAATTGCACCTTCTTAAAAAGAAAAACAGCGCTCCACTCTTTCAGTTTCTCTTTGGGTGCTAAATGACGCGAGGGGATATGAGGACTATTTTGGACAAAATAAATAAACAAATCCGCAAATAAATACAAATAGTGTACTGTGAAGTATGACAATAAAAACATAAATAAGTAAACGGAATGTAGCTACAAATATTAAATCCGTCACAAAATATATACTCCCTTTCTTATTTCATTATTAGTTACTTATTTACTAATTTATTTCAGTTTTAACCGCGCAGCATGAAATAAGCCCCGAAGTGGAAACTGTCAATTAGCGCGTTTCCATGCGCTCCAATAACCGGGATTTCTAAAATGTCATGTACTGTAAGCCTTTATTCCGATTACAGAAATCGAGTAATTGGCCTCTGGGTAGCCTGATTAACAGCGGGTGATTTCTCTGCGAACAGTCCGGTTATGTGGCCGTGTGAACTTCATAACCGAGTTACAGTTAAGGATTTTGTAGTCTGTGCGCATGTCCGTTGCACTCTTGTCAGTCTGCGCGTACATTCGTTTCCCACACGCTTTCGGTAGCCTAAGCGTCTGCAAAATTAATTTCCAGAGGCAAATGATCAGGGCGATCGCTTTATTACTTCTCCTAGCAGAAATAATCTGTTTTAATATGTCAGACATTGCTAAATTTATGTTAATGAGATGAACGTACAGGGCTAAGCACAGTAACACAATCTCGAGGGCAGTAGCGTAACACGTCAAAAGTAACGTGCGTTTCGTAGTCCGATTACTTTTAAAGGAACAAGTAACCCTATCGGCAGTACATATATATTATTAACGTAAACATCCCTGCGTTATTATTATTATTATTATTATTATCCATCCATCCATTTTCCAACCCGCTGAATCCGAACACAGGGTCACGGGGGTCTGCTGGAGCCAATCCCAGCCAACACAGGGCACAAGGCAGGGAACCAATCCCGGGCAGGGTGCCAACCCACCGCAGGACACACACAAACACACCCACACACCAAGCACACACTAGGGCCAATTTAGAATCGCCAATCCACCTAACCTGCATGTCCTTTGGACTGTGGGAGGAAACCCACGCAGACACGGGGAGAACATGCAAACTCCACGCAGGGAGGACCCGGGAATCGAACCCAGGTCCCCAGGTGTCCCAACTGCGAGGCAGCAGCGCTACCCACTGCGCCACCGTGCCGCCCTGATTATTATTATTATTATTATTATTATTATTATTATTATTATTATTATTATTATTATTATTATTATTATTATTATTATAATTATTATATATAGCACCACTGTGTGCAAGGCAAGAAGCACAGTACCTGGTCCTTTGCAAAGCTCAATCGCACAGCTATGCTGCGTGCAGTCTTGTAACAGAAGCTTATAAATAATTTCTTCTAAACCATATTTATAAATCACAAGACAATGATCACAGGCTTCTTTCTCTGCTTTCATGGTGGTCGATGATGACGTTTAAACTCTTTATCTCGCCGTTTAACGACGTAGGGAGCGTTTCGACAAAGGAGAACTCCAGATTACTTGAGCATGTAAACGCGGATGATTAAATAAACAGGTTTTTGCTTTAACCGCATTATTCACCTTAACCTGATGATGTGCTTGCAAATAAGCACACAGAGTTGTGGCTCATTAAATTGAGAGGGTGGGCTCTAGCGAGTACTCTCATTTGATTGGTTCTTTGGGCGTCCCGTCCGCGTGATCCATTAGTACTTCTGGGCTATACGGAAAGTGTGACTCCCCAGGTCCTTCAACTACTCCACCTGGCAGCACCCATGGCACCCAACAGGGTTGAGAAATACCAAACTCCAAGTCCCAGGATGCCCTGCCGGAATCAGGGGCACTCTGCTATACTCCAGGGAAGCTGCCATCTAGTGTCTTGGGGGAGGCAGTGTCCAAAAGTAGCTGCTTTACCCCATCCTTTCATTCTCTAGCATCCCGGCTGGGCTGAGCTGCCGACCGTCTCTCACACCAAGTATTGTAGATAATAAATGAGTGTGAGAAGAATAGAATTACAGCATAAGCAACAGTGTTCCCCCCCCCCCCCCCCCCCCCGTGTCCCCGTGCCCATCCCCACCACCAGGTGGCTCACTATTTAAGGTAGACTCCTCTCTGGTCTGCTTGCCCTTTGAATGGAGTGGCAGAGAAATGGCAGCACAGCCACTCCTCCTCTTCTCAGGAAATGAAAATGGCAGACAGACTTTGCCTTTCTCTCCACGCTCATAATTTAATGGAAGCTGGTGACTTCTTGACACGGCTCTTGAATCACAGCTTCGATTCTTTCCTCCCGCATTGGAAGGCGCGTCATAAATTGTACCTGTGTTTCCCATTCCCGGCTGCGGCGGAGTATTAAAGTGCCTTCATCTCAGCCCAACTGTATTCCCCCAGGCTAGCTGACCAGTCCGTTCCTGAGATTTGATCGTTACTTCTTTTAAACTAGTAATTTTGTTTTGTCTTAGTATATACTTTTATCCTTATATTATAATACCATCCTCATTACAAGTTGGCACGCCCCTAAAGATGGCGAACGGGTTTCCATTTTTGATTGACCTTTCAAGTATGTGAATGAACGTGGATGCCACTTCTCTGCCAGCTCTGTGGTTTTGCTGCTGACAACCACAGACTTGTTAATGTTAATGACGTCTCCTTTCTGTCCTGTCATGTGCCCACCTTATGACAGCATCCACATGATTATTAGCCATGTTTCTTAATGAAGAGCTGGCATGTCTAAAATCATTAGGGGGTTACCATTCTTGCATTTCTTGGGCTGTATGCGGTTTTGTCATTCACAGCCGCTGAGTTATTAATGCAAATGGTACCATCCTGTTGTCATTAACCTTGTCTCAGCCACCGTTTTTAACCAAGGGGTTGGCTCACCTTAAAGCTGGCGACAGGTTTCTAGTTTTGATTCACTTTTCAATATGTCCATACCCTGGGTGAGGGATCATGGATGCTGCGTGAGACGCCCTTCTCTGCCAGCTCCGTGGTTTTGTTGTTAACAGCCACCGACTTGTTAATGTCAATGATATCTGCCTGCCATCTCTTTTCAAGGGTGCCACTTTCTGGGATGAATCAATGTGGGTGCTGCATGAGAGGCCTTTTCATGCCAGCTCTGGACTTTTGTGGTTTTGCTGTTTACAGCCACAGACTTCTTAATATTAATGAGGCCTGCCTGCCTGCCATCGTGCCATCTTGCCATCCTGTGGTGCCTGTTACATTGTTATTAGCCACAATTCTTAATGAGGATGGGCACACCTAAGCCACTTAGGAGGTTTCCATGTTTGTTGGACTTTTCCTGTGTTTCATGGGCACTTTGTGTTTTTGTCATTAACAGCTACAGACTTATTAATGTCAATGGCACCCGCTTGCCATTCTGTTTCATATCGTGTGCCTACCTCATGTTGTCATTTGTTTAAACCACAGTGTTATTCTGAGGAGTTGGCACACTCTAAAGTTTTTGTTTGGCCTTGCAAGTGTGCCACAATCTGGGATGAGTCAATGTGGGCAATGCCTGAGAAGCCCTCTGATGCCAGCTCTGGGGTGAAGTGGTTTAGTTGTTCACAGCTACAGACTTGTTAATATTAATTCATGGTCCCTTACTGACATGCTATTTTAAATCAAACGTCCTCCTTGTGGTGTCATTCACATTGTTGTTAGCCGTATTTCGAAGTGAGGAGTTGGCATGCCTAAAACCGCTAGTAGGTTTCCATTTTTGATGGACGTTTCCTGCCTTTCTTGGGCTCCTAATGGTTTTGTTGTTCACAGCCACACTATTGTTAATGTCTGTGGTGCCCGCTTGCCATCCTTTTTTGAATTATATGCCTACTTTATGTTGTCATTGGTCTTGTTTCAGCTCCAGTTTTTTATCTGAGCAGTTGGCACACCCTACAGTTGCTGGTGGGGGGTCCATTTTTGATGGACTTTTCAAGTGTACCATGTGTGATGAATCAGAGTGGGCGCTGCATGAGAGACTCTTTGATGCCAGCTCTGGGCTCTTGTGGCATTGTTGCTGCCCACCACCAACTTGTTAGCACTAATAACGCCTGACAGCCATCTTGTTTCAAACTGACCGTCCGCTTTGTGGTGCCATTCGCATTGTTGTTAGCCAGCTTTCTTAAGGAGGGGCTGGCACACTTTGTAGGTGTCCATTTTTTTGTGGAATTTTCCTGCATTTGTCCCGGTGGTTTTATTGTTTTCATGTTCACAGTGCCCTCCTGCCATCTTGTTTCAGACCGAGTGCCTCCCATTAACTTCGTATAAGCCACAGTTCTTGAGTTTTGAAGCAGAGGTTCTCCATTTTTTGGCTTGTCAAGTGTGCCACTCTAGCTGGTTGGATGCTGTATGAGAGGTCTTTATTGGCCAGTTACTAATCAAGTGACCCATTGCTGTCCTTCCTCCCCCTCACCGGTGGGCAGCGGGCACAGTCTGGCAGACTTGGCCATTGTCCAGAGTGACGCAGCCTGCCCAGTCCTGCTGAGTTGAATTCTTGCAGATGATTTTTCTTTTATTTTGGCGAGAGGAGGCCTTGGGTAGCACTCGATGCCCGGCGCCAGCTTTGTTTTTATTTATTTATTTCTTTATTTTCTCAGCCCTTTATCTCACAGCACAAACACGGCGGCCGGCGAGTGCAGCGGAGCGGAGAGGTGCTGTCCACTCTATGAATTTGCTGATAAAATATCTGTAAGAGCGCGATAAAGAGAAAACCACAGGGTGCGTGGCAAGTCCCCGGCGTCCCCGACGAAGTCACTCGGTGTGCGCTGTGAAATCGGAAAAAGGAGCCTCGGAATTCTGCTCAGCCTGAACCGAGAGAGAAGAAGAAATAATAATAATAATAATAATAGTAAAAAAAAAAAAAAAAAAAAAAAAACACAATGCAAAACCTAAAAGGTGCTTGAGAGCTAATTTACTCGCTTGTTATGAAAATGACAGATACCTGGGGATTATATTTATGCAGCTTCTGGGTAAATGTCCCCAGCCTTTTAAATTAAGCAAAATAAAAAGCTATTACCAGCTCATTAAACCTGCTATATATTCACATATCCTTTTGTGATTGTCAACAGAAAAAAGAAAAAGGAAGAAGTGGAAGCGCAGCATCTAAGGGCGCCGAGATGAATCACCATAGAAACATTGGCTCTAATGTACTTACGACTATTTAACGCGGAGAGAGTGTTAAGCCCATCTAATGCGACAAAAAGGAGCCAAAGAGATCACGAAAAAGTTTAGGAGGAAGCTTTCGCCTTTCAGCTCGGCTCAGATTTATTCACGTCACCCGTTTAAAAACCCGAGCGCCATTGCTTGCGCGCACGAGGAAGAGCCCGCAGAACCAATGGCCGTGGGTGACTGACTGGCATTATAATAATGTAGAAGCTCATCTCTTAAGGCTGTGGGTAGCTGTCGGGGATTCTTGGGGGGGGGGGGGGGGGGGGGGGGGGGGGGGGGGGGGGTTGTCTTTTAAGGCAACTCAGTGTGGCCCGGCAAGGGAGTCTCTGAGCCTTGTGGTCGAGGAGTCAGCCGAGGTGGGCATAGCGGCGAATCACACAGCAGCTCTGAGGGTCGTGTTGTCACGTGCAGAGTGCTGGCAAGTTGTGCGCTGCTTCTACATTCAGTCTTCTGTACGGCAGCAAATGTGCCACCGTGCCTTACTCATGTAAAATTCATCATCTTCATCATTATTATTAAAAATGAATACAACCGAAGGACTGGTGCCATGCGCCTTCTGGTTGAGTCGGTCCATCGAGTCGGCCGGCCATCTTTGTATAACTCGGACACGGAATGATTGCAATTAGGAATTCCAATGTAAAATATGCTGTAGATATTACTGCTAATTATAGTCAGAATACAGAGCTGGCATGTCAAGGATTGTTCAATCCCCTCACCCCCCAGAAAACCCCTCATTCATTTGGACACTTTTCTTTGAAGCAGCAGGCCTAACCACTCATAGACTTATTATTCATTAGCATCATTATTATTCTATATAATCTTCTTCTTCTTCTTTTGGCTGCTCCTGTTAGGGGTTGCCACAGCCTGATCATCTTGTTCCATATCGTCCTGTCTTCTACATCTTGTTCTGTCACACCCATCACCTGCATGTCCTCTCTCACCACATCCATAAACCTTTGTTTAGGCCTTCCTCTCCTCCCCTTGCCTATCAGCTCTATCCTTAGCACCCTTCTTTCATTATACCCCTCATCTCTCCTCTGCACATGTCCAAACCAGCTCAATCTCTCCTCTCTGACTTTGTCTCCTAACCGTCCAACTTGAGTCAACCCTCTAATGTTCTCATTTCTAATCCTGTCCATCCTCGTCGCACCCAATGCAAATCTTAGCAGATCCTGCTTTCTGGTCAGTGCCACCGTCTCCAACCCATATAACAAAGTTGGTCTCACTACCGTCCTGTAGACCTTCCCTTTCACTCTTGCTGATTATTCTATGTAATAAAAAATAAATAAATAACAGAAAGACTGGTGCCGCCATGGCTCTTCTTTCTCAATCCGTCTGCAGTTGTATAACTCATACATATGATTATTATTGTTGTGAATTGCTCTATGAGTATACACACTGTTTTAATGTCCTGTTGGCTCTTACTGTATATTATATACTTGTCTAGAGAACACAGCGCTGCCACGCCAGTTTTTATTCCCCGCCCCCACCATTCACTCTTAGACTTTTTTGTGAGGCAACAGGGCTAAGTAGTAATAATAGTTAATATTATTAAAAATCAACACACACACACACACATATATGTAAATATATAATTATAAAGAAATCAATAGAACAAATAAGCTGGTGCCTTGTCAATCTATCATTCAGACATTCACAGCAAAGTTAACCACTGACAGCCACAATTGTATAATTCATACATATAATTATTATTGTTAAGAATTGCTCTATGAGTATATACTGTATTGAATGACTGTATACAGTACTAGTATATTCTCTAAGTTTTATATAATAATAGCACAGCGCTGTCATGCCAGTTCTTCTTTATCCCCCCCATTCACTCATTCTTATACACTTTTTGTGAGGCAAAAGGACTAAGAGCTCATATAGTTAATATTATTAGCATTATTAAAAATCAACCCACATACACATACACACATATATATAATTATAAAGAAATCAGTATAACAAATATAATAGTGCCATGTCTCTTCTTTTACTTTCAGACATTTACAGCAAAGATAGCCACTGACAGCCTCAATTATATAATTCATACATATAAATATTACTGTTAAGAATTACTATATAATTATATGCTGTGTTTCATATTTCTGAAATGATTAATAAATACATTATATGGATTAAATTATTAATGACATAGATAATATATGCTAACTACTGAGTATATAATCATCGAACAGTGCAGAGAGACCTGCCAGCTCTTCTTCATTCCTCTTTTTCGGACTTTTCTGTGACACAGCAGGGCTGATCGTTACACCGTGGTGACTCTTTCATATAACTGATATTTATTATTATTATTATTATTATTAAAAATGAGTATAACACATATGTGGGTGCCACGTCTCTTCTTGTATATTCAGCTATTCCATCTCTTTCTCAATGTTATATGATGCAGCAAAGCTAACCACTGAGCCAGCCTGCCATCCTTCTATAATTTGTACATGTTGCTAAGAAATACTATAATCTAACTATTTCTAATTATAGAAAATATATTTTGTAATGTTTTATATATATATATATATATATATATATATATATAATATATATATATATATATATATATATATATATATATATATTTATGGGGTGGCATGGTGGCGCAGTGGGTAGTGCTGCTGCCTCGCAGTTAGGAGACCCGGGTTTGCTTTCCGGGTCCTTCCTGCGTGGAGTCTGCATGTTCTCCCCGTGTCTGTGTGGGTTTCCTCCCACAGTCCAAAGACATGCAGGTTAGGTGCACTGGCAATCCTAAATTGTCCCTAGTGTGTGCTTGGTGTGTGTGTGCCCTGTGGTGGGCTGGCGTCCTGCTTGGGGTTTGTTTCCTGCCTTGCACCCTGTGCTGGCTGGGATTGGCTCCAGCAGACCCCTGTGACCCTGTAGTTAGGATATAGCGGGTTGGATAATGGATGGATATATATATATATATATATATATATATATATATATATATATATATATATATATATATATTTATTTATTTAGTAATTTATTTTTAAGTAAATATGTAAATACTACTTTGTATATGATCATCCCACAGTTCTTCTTCATTCCTCTTCTTTGGACTCTTCTGTGACACAGCAGGGCTGAGTGCTACACCTTGGTGACTCTCTGATATAACTGATATTTATTATTTTTATTTCTATCATTATTATTAAACATGAGACAAACATATATGCGGGTGCCACGTCTCTTCTTGTATATTCAGCCATTCCGTCTGTTTCTTGATGATATCTGAGGCAGCAAAGCTAACCACTGAGCCAGCCTGCCACCCTTGTATAATTTATACATGTTGTTAAGAAATACTACAGTATATAACTATAGAATACATATTTTTAATATTTTATATATATATATATATATATATACATTATTTAGTAATTCATTTTTAATTACTGTAATTACTGCTGTGTATGTAATCATCACACAGCACGGAGAGACATGCCAGTTCTTCTTCATTCCTCTTTTTCGTACTTTTTTGTGACCCAGCAGGGCTAAGCACTACACCTCTATAAATTTCATGTAACTCATATTTTATATCATTATTATTATCATTAAAGATCAATATAGCAAATATTCTGGTTCCACGTCTCTTATTTTTTTCCATTCAGTCTTTCACAGCAAAAGCCACTGACAGCCACAGGTATGATAGATAGATAGATAGATAGATAGATAGATAGATAGATAGATAGATAGATAGATAGATAGATAGATAGATAGATAGATAGATACTTTATTAATCCCAAGGGGAAATTCACATTATGTGAATACATAATTACATACATACAGTATGTAATTCATCCATATAATTATTACTGTTAGGAATGAATCTGTAATTAAATCCTGTATTTTCAAATGTATGACATGATTATAAGAGAAATGCTGTTAAATGAATTAATAGTCAGATCATCTATAATCACTAGTCCATTGCAGGGTGAACACATGCACATACTGTCTAGGGCCAATTTAGTGTCATCGCTCCACCTAACCTGCATGTCTTTGGACTGTGGGAGGAAACCTTAGCACGTGTATGAAACCCACACAGACACGGGAAGAACATGCAAACTCCACACAGGGAAGACCCTTGGTCTTCTTACCATGAGGCAGCAGTGCTACCACTGTGCCACCTTACCGCCCCTCATTCCTACATATAATTACTTGTAAAAGAGTAAACAAGGTAGAAAAAGAGTTGGGGTCTCTACATTCTACACACTGCCAGGCCAAGACAATAATAGCATCAGCGAGCTGCCTGCTTCAGCGTCCAGAAAGGGACAAAAACGGAAGGAAAGGTGCTGGGCTTTTACAGTCATGGGGGAGGAAGAAAAAGGGGCGGGTCCGTGAGTGCTCAAGGAGGAAGTGAGGTCAGTAGGAGGCGTGGCTAGGTGGGAGAGCAGGAACTTGGTGGAGTTTTAGGCAGGTTTCTGGTCAGGTAGTCTGCAGAAGAGGAAGAAGACAGGTTAGTGCACTTCGTCAATCCCCTTCCTTGTTTTCTGCTCTCGGTTAGGCCCTTAGCCTGCCTCCCAAGCGCATGTGTGACATACTATTGTTAAGAATTACTACACTATATTTTAAAATGTTTGTAATGCTATACATAATTATTGAGTTATTAATTCTGAATGAAATGAACAGAAGCTACTGAATATAGTCCTCACAAGGTGCTGTCATGCCAGTTCTTCTATATCCCTCCATTCATTTCTTTTCTGATGTTTCCTGTCAGGGAGCAGGGTTGAGCACTTGGCCCCCATGTCTTGGGGTGCACTTACTTTTTCACACAACTGCTGGGTAGGTCTCAGTCTGTGTGGCGTTTGCCGGTTCTTCACTGTGTATTGTCATCCTGTGTGTGAGGTACCATAAGCAGTCACTCCGGCTTCCTTCCTTATTCCAGAAACATCTGGATTGGTTTGATTGGCACGGGTGTAATGGGGTGGCAGGGCAGTGCAGGGACTCACAGAAGACCCCCCCCCCCACCCCCCAATTTACTGATGTAACCAGTTACAATAACTCAATGAGACCGGGGTTCAAGCCATTTGCCCTTTCACCCTCCTGACTACTGTGCAAGGCATCTGACTGGCGAGCCCAGCCTTGTAACCGCTGGACAGCGCCCACTCATTTTAACAACTGCATTAATATCTGGATGGTGTACGAGTTGGGAGGGCAACACAAGGAAATGAAAATTGATCTTGTAAAGACCGCTGTTGCTCTCATGCCTCCTTAAAGAGGGTGATGAGAGCGTCGAAAGGTTAGCCACCTGGCGGGCAGCGAGCGTCCCCAGGAGCCGCAAGACAAAAGGCTTCACAGCGGGCCTCCCATTAGCAGATGTAATAAGTCGCCATAATGCAGTTTGTTTAGATTAAGTTCCTTGGGCGGAATGATTTGTTCTGCACGTTTAGCCTTTTGAAATTAAAACTAGCAGAGATGGGAATTATTCTCTCTTGCTGCAAGACATAAAGGGCGCCTCGGTCTCCATTGTGAAATGCTTCTTAATGCCATCACGGCACTCGGCTCGGCTTCGTTTCATTTTTTTTTCCTTCTGCCGTTCATGTTGGTGTAAACTTTGGATTAGGAATCTTTTTCTTTATGCCTAGCACAACTTCACGGCTCTCTGAGACTGCGTTCAAATGGGGGTCTCAGCACACTCAGGGTCCCTGGGTTCAAATTTCAGGCCATTCGCTATCTATGTGCAGTTTGTGTGTTCTCCCTGTGCACGTTCTGATGTGTCTGAACCTCAGCTTTCTGATTTTTCTTTTTTTAATTTTTATAAAATATATTGTTATTATACAATTTGTTTTTAAGGGGTCACAGTGGAGCAAGGGGTAACCCACATTCAGTGTTCTTGTACGGAGCTCGCATGTTCTCCTTGTGTCACTGCGGATTCAACTCCGGCCCCTCCAGCTTTCCACCCAAATCATAAAGCTGGACAGGTGAGGTTCACTGAAGGCCCCCAACTGGAGTGGGCTCGAGTGACTGGGCAATACTATGCACTGATGCCCCAGTGGGATTGGGTTGGAATTTGTCTCCTGCCATGAGCTTGTTGCTACCAGGACTGGCTTTTGCAGCCCTCAACTGGACTAAGCCGGTTTGATAGGAAATGGGTGATTTTGTGGTGGCAAACCTCACGACTACCACATGGGCACTCTGACAATGTCCCAACATGTAGCTCAAGGAGGGCAGCATTATCCATAAAGGTGATGTTCAGTGCAGAGCTTGGAATGGGACGGTGCCCACCTTTTCGGGAATCTATCTGGGGGAGATTCCCCCCCACTTCCTTCATTCGAATGTTCATTCGATGCATTCCGATTCTCGAAGCTTCACAGGGGACAACGCGCACACGTGTATCAAAAGGATCACATTTTTATTGTGCTGGCACTTAGTGTAATGGGGAGTGATGGCACCTTTTCACAAATCTTCAGTTGGACCCCCCACCCCAATGCTCTTTCATCGAATGTCGATGCATCCTGATGCTTAAAGCGTGACGAGTGACAATGCACTCCTCAATCATCTGTCACTGTATTGTGACAATTGAAATTTCACCGTACAGGCACCTTTTTTTAGCAAACTGGTGGGTATCGTCACCCTTTCACAAATCTGCACGGGGGTCCCCTCCCAAGTTCTTCAATCGAATGTTGATGTATCCCGATGTTTGAAGCTTCACAGGGGACAATGTGCCCACTGTGTCGTTAAACAATTGAAGTGTCATTGTACTGGCATCTCTTTTTATCATAAGGATGAGTGCCAGTCCCTTTTCACAAATTTTCACTGGGACCCCCACCCCAATGCTCTTTAATCGAATGTTGGTGTATCCTGACGTTCAAAGCTTGACAAGTGACAACTCACTCTTCAATCAGCTGTCACTGTATTGTGACAATTGAAATTTAACTGCACTGGCACCTTTTTTAGCAAACTGGTGGGCATCGTCACCCTTTCACAAATCTGCACGGGGGTCCCCTCCCAAGTTCTTCAATCGAATGTTGATGTATCCCGATGTTTGAAGCTTCACAGGGGACAACATGCCCACTGTATCGTTAGACAATCAAAGTTTCATCGTACTGGCACCTATTTTTAGCATAGTGGTTAGTGCCAGACCCATTTGGCAAATCTTTACTGGAACCCCCTCATGCTCTTTAATCAAAGCTTCACAAGAAGGCAACACAATATTGTGACAATCAAAATTTCACCATACTTAGCAAACTGGTGGGTACTGGCACCCTTCTGTGAATTTTCATGGGCCCCATGCCAGGTCTTCAATCGAATGTTGATGTATCCCAATGTTCAAAGCTTCACACCGGCCAACTTGCCCACCGTATCATTACACAATCAAAGTTTTATGTCACTGGTACCATTTCTTAGAGTGATGGTGAGTTCCGCACCTTCTTTACAAATCTTCACTGCCCCCCCTGCCCGCCCCCCACCACCACTAATGGTCTTTGATCGAATGTTGATGTATCCTGACGGATGCTCAAAGCTTCACCAGTGACAACACACTCTTCAATCAACTGTCACTGTATTGTGACAATCGATTCGAGAATCAGCACCCTTTTGTGAATCTTCATAGGGGACCCCCCTCCTTCCAGTGCTCTTTGATTGAATGTCGATGTATCTTGATGTATCATGAGTGACGGCGTCCTCTTTGTTCATCTGTCGCTGTGTCACTACCATCATCTTACTGGCACCTTTTCTTAGAGTAATGGTGAGTTCCGGCACCTTCTTTGAAAATCTTCACCCCCAATGCTATTTGATCGATTGTTGCTTTATCGTGACGTATCACAAGTGACAATGTCCTCTTTGGTCATCTGTCACTGTGCTGCAATGATCAAAGTTTCATCTTACTGGCACCTTTTAGCAGCATGCTGGTGCGTTGCTGCACCTTTTTTGTGAATCATCATGGGGGACCCCCGCCCCCCCCAGTGCTGTTCAGTTGAATATGGTGTACCACAGCGCTCAAAGCTTGTATTGAATGCCATCAGTAATTTGGTTCCACTTCTCACTTGTAATCAAGTACCAGGCGTACAAAGTGCCCCAAATACCTGCTTGGTCCCCTCCTTGGTACCCTCCTTGGTACCCTTGTATTGTTTCTCTGAGGCTCCCTTTCTTCCACATCCTATAGATGTGCCACCTGGGTAATTGAAAGAGCCTAAACTGGCCTCGTGTTCAGGAGTATACTGGCACCCATGCCAGAGTTGGGTCCCTCACTGGACTGAATGCGCCAAGACAGATACCAGCTTCCCCTGGCCCAGAACTGGCACAGATGGCCTAAAATAAAGATCATTCCCCCTCAGCTGTCCTGAAACACAGGCTGCCTCCGCCTTCTGCATGTCTTGAAGTGTCAAATCCAAAACATTACAGAGTCTTTAATGATTTGGGGGTCCCCAGCCACCACTGAGGTAAAGACTGGACCCCCATAGATAGGCCCGAGCATCACTAAACACCCCCCTAACCACCCCAGAGCTCTCAGGCTGCTGTGCCACTTTCCACTTTCTTTTCCTTATCTTAGTTCTGCTAAGGTGGATAAGGGGGGGCCCTGAGGTGGGCTGGGTGGTGGCAGTGGTGGTGGTGGTGTTGGGGGGGGGGGGGCTTTCTCTACACTTTTGCTACAACTAGTTATCAAAATGCTAATGCGTGAGAAAGGAAACATTAGTCATTCTCAGTAAAATGTTATTAAATATGGTCTATTTAATCTTGTCCAAGTGACACTATCTCTTCAGAATTACCAGATGTTGCTCGGCCCGCGCCGTTTTCATTCCCGTGCCTGAGATGATGGCAGGAGGTGAACGCCGTTGAATGGAAATTGCACACCGTCCTCAATCAATTTAAGTGAAGGCGATAAAACAAAAAGAAGGCCGACTTGCCACCCACTTCCTTTCATTTCTTTTCATTATTTTTTCTTGTATATGGCAGCCATACTTTTCCCCTTAAAGCGCCTTGCCCAGCCCCCCAACACATACACTTTTACACCATTTCTTTCTTTTCATTATATGCCACCACTTTACTTAACAGATCAGTGGTGGTCTGTTGACGGCTGGCCAACCTTCCTTAACTTGGTGCCATCCCTTCTGTCATCCTGTTTAATTAGTCTCATTAAGATCTCAGACAGCAGCAGTCATCTGGTGCCAGCTCTACAGCTCTGTCCCATAGTGGGCAAGGACACATGTGAACCCAAACCACTCAACCCCTTTGCAGATGCCACACCTCATCCAGCACCTTACCTTAGGAGAAACAACTGTATATGCATACATTCTGTTGAAAGCATTTCAGGGTCATAGGAGTGCCAGGCAGAATCGAGCACAAGACATGCTGGCAGCACATCACAGTGCACCCTCACTCCAAAGCAGCGCACACACACACACACATCCACACCTTCTGAAACTTGGGGGTCTAATTCACAAGTTAGGAACCAACCCTGTGCCAGATGGCCCCCTGCTCGACCCCCTCCTCACATCTTTGTAAGGTTCCTCTGAGGCTCCCTTTCTTTCATATCCTATAGATGTGCCAGTTGGGTACTGAAAGAGTCAAAACTGGCCTTGTGTTAGGGAGTGTACTCTGCAGTGGATTGGCACCTATGCCAGGATTGGGGGCTACCATCCTGGGTTAACATCACCAGTAAAGATGAGTAGGCCTGTTCAGCTCAAGCCATGACCCTACTTCCACTGTACTTGACAGAGGAGTTCATCGACACATCTCGTCTCTCTCCATCATGTTGGCAGAGGTGGGTCTTGGGCTCACCCATCCAGAACTTCTGTGGCTCATCTTTGCTCTGGTCAGCGTATTCCCACTTGGCGTTCCAATTCTTACTACAGATGAGTGGCTTGCATCTTATACTATGGCCTCTACATTCTTCTGCTCTCAGGGTCTTCTTCAAACGTTGGATGGTGATGCCATCTCCCCTGCACTGATGAGGTTGATGGTGATGTCACCTATCGGACTGTTGTTTTGGGATATCGCCCCTTGAAGTTGTCCCTTGGCTGACCTGTTTGATGTCTGTGGTGCAGTACGTTGATGCTTGTCTTCTTTTTCAGAACCTTCCAGACTGTGTCATCGGCCATGTCGAATGGTTGATGCAACGCCTCGGATTGATTTTTCCTCCTTTCTCTTGCGTTTCTCCCATAGACAGCCCTTCTAGTCTTCTTGTTGGTTTAGGGTTAGGGCTAGGGTTAGGGTTAGGGTTAGGGTTAGGATTAGGATTAGTGTTACGGTTAGGATTAGGATTAGGGTGAGGGTGAAACCCAAGGCCAAAGGCAAGAGGTAACATTCTGAGCTCTTTATTGTTTGGACAGGACCATCTAATGGGGCCCACCTGGAGAACAAGATCCACCTGTCAGGTACAAAAATGGAGGGGGGGGGGGGTGGGTTCTGCCACAAAAGGGGGCAATCATCTCTGTTGAAGATGTTCAATACCAGGAAACAAAAGCTGAAGTTCTGAACGCTCATCTTGTCTCAAACCCAAATGTATTTAGGGGTCTTGCCATTCCAGAACTTTTAGAAGGAACTGCACACACACACACGCACACACATACCCACACACACCCTCCCACACACACACACACACACACACACACAAGCTCAATTTAACTGTAAAAGTTCATGAACAAATCATGAACATCAACCCCACAAAGAAGAGGGGAAATGATGACGAGGAAGAAGAAGACTGATCTGACATCCTGGCTTCAAATCCCAGGGTCTCTGTCACTCTAATTGTATGTCAGTTATTTGTATTTATGTTGATTTTCTTTATTATGTACATTTTTCTGCTTGCATGTTGGGAAAGGGGAAGGACCTTTGTTATGTCCCTTGTGCTTTGTGGGCGGTCCCACAAGGGGCGGGGCCAGCTGCCCATCACCGCCCTATTTAAGGCAGTGCCTCCCATGTTTCCTGGCGATTCATTGAATGCGCTGGTAGTGCAGTGTGTTTCGGTGAGTTACGTGCCTTTGCTTTGCTTTTTGCTTTCTGCAGTTTCGACCCTGTGTTCCACTGTTGACTTCGCCTATTGCAATTCTGTTTTTGTTACTGCGCTGATTGATATTTTTGAACATCTGCTCTGTTTTCTCGGATTCCGTATTGGGGCTTTGTTTACTGCATATTGCCTTGCCGTTTCAGGCATCTCCTTGCAAACAGCCTTTTGGTGAAAATAAACCTTTAATTTTTTTTATCAAGCATCGTCTCGCCCCTTTGGGGTTTTATTCAGAGTGTTTTGGAAGTGTTTTCCCCCCTCTAGTGGGCGACTTTGGAAGTGTGTTTGGTATCTGGGCGTTCGGGACTCCCCTAATCACATCACCTTGGAGGCTAGCAGAAAGGCCAGCAGGTGGCAGCAGAGTTGCTTCACCTGGCACAGGTAGACCAGTACCTCGAATGAGATAGATGACATCCCAGTAATGGACACTAGATGTCATCAGAGAGCGCAGTGACCGAGTGAGATTTGAAGGGGACATTAGAAGTGACTTTGAGTTGGGGCTTTGAAAGGGCACTGTCTGCATGAATCCCATTAAGTTGGGTGGTGCTCAGAGAGGCAGAAAACATTTTGTGGGGGGCACCAAGGCTAATGAGAGCCTGCTGCTGTGTAATATGTGCAACCCACTTGCCTGCTGAGCAGAGGGGGTTTCTCTTCAGCTCAACCGGACAAGCTGATGCTCACCGACTCGTAGTTCTGGGGTGTGTGGCCAACCTCTCCACATGACGAGGACTTAACTTCAAGTGTGTTAAATACAAGAGGTGAACGTGGAGAGACCCTGTGCTCACCCCGGAAGCCTTCGATTGTCCTGAATGTGAAATCCCACCCAGTCAGAAAGCCCACCTCTGCATCTGGCTTAGCCTGTATTAGCTTTTTTGTTGGATGACTACAGTTCTCTCTTCTGGTATCAAGGGTTCAAAATTGTCCCTGACTGGGCATATAGGTGGGTGGGGGGAGGGGACGGGAAGGGGGGGTATGTGCTGCTCTCTTGTCTTGACTTCACGACACAAAGCTGCTTATTCCAATTCTGGGTTGTGGAGAGCTATAGACTGTCATGGCATCATATTTTGGTTGTTGGCACCCTGGCAGGTTAAAGGTGGGGGAGACTGGAATTTTATCTTATATAGTGCTTTTACCTATTAAAAAAAAAGCCCTAACTTTATTTAATCTCGCTTTGCTTCTGTATACAATTTGTGAATTCACTCTGGACAAGACTTGCCCAGGCTGGCACAGTGGGACCACTCAGGAGTTGTGCCACCATCCTTGTGATTCGCAGTCCAGCACTTTATTGCTGTGCTTATTGCTTGCAAACCCAAGCAGTTAATTGGTGGACACAAAAAGGCGAGGTGGTCTCTTCTTGTTATCCTCACCTGTCAATCAGCCAGCCAACCAATCACATTGGCCGCCCCGTGCAGAGTTATTTCCTATACAGCACAATACATCGGGCCGTGCGGACCTGGCATATCGCCGCCATGCTTTGGATTTACTGATGCGTTCCAGCTGTGGCTGCTGATAAAAAAGCCAGGAGAAGGCGAAGAAGGGGAAATGTACTGAAGCTGTGCCGCACACTGCCAGCGCCTCAGTAAAAGGTCGCGTCTAAAAATGGCACAAGTACATCGCTATACCTTCATGAAAGGTCAGCTCAGCTAAATTACTGTTTATCACATGTCCAAGACAAGGAGTTCAATTATTTGTGGCGGCTTAACACCAAAATGTACTCCCAAGTTAACACATTTTTTTTTAAAAAGTCGATTGACCAAAACTCTGGCATGACATGTGATTAATGGCATTGGGTGCCCTGCTGGAGACACCGGGGGTGGGGGTGGGGGGCAAGAAAGACATCTCGGAAAGTGACTTCAGGGGGCTCACTTGGTGGAGTGTGGCCACCTGTCACATATGGGGTGTGCTGTTTAGCTTTAGCAAGACAACCGGCCAAATGACGTAGCACAGGTGCCAAATTATATGCTCCTGTCTTATATATGTCACGAGAGCTTCTTTTAAAAAACTGTGGGGTATTGTGTTCATTTTATGCAAACCTTAGTCAAAACTCTTTAGTGGTGCCCCCTACAGGGTGATTGGTGCTATAAAACAAAAATCTTTGTCACTGCCCCCTGCAGGGCGATTGGTGGTATTACACAAAACTTGCAGATGGTGCCTCCCAGGGTGATTGGTGTTATTATACAAAACTCTCTGCTGGCACCCCTACAGGACAATTAGTGTAATTACACTAAAGTCTGTGCTGCTGGGTATATGGTGTTACTACACAGAAATTGTTGGTGCTGCTCCCAGAGAGTGATTGGTGTCATTGCACAAATCCCCCTATTGGTGACCCCCCACACACACAGTGTGTTATTTGGTGTTATTATACTCAAACCTTTGTTGATGACCCTCTGGGGCAATTGGTATTATTATACAAACCTATGTGTCAGTGCCTCTGGATGGTGACTTGCTTTGTTGTACGTTTCTTTTATTGTTACTTTAAAAAACTCCATTCTAGGCCCCCCTAAAAGGTGTTTGAAGTTATTACACAAAACGTGTTGATGGCGCCATCTGCAGGGTGACAATGGTCAATGACCGTGTCCCCAGTGGCGTTATTATGCACGTTGTCATGTTGGTGCCCCCGAAGAATGATTTGTGTTATTCCCCACACCAGTGCACATTGTGTTTGGAATCTGGAGTTATTACACAAAACTTCTTGAAGGTTTGTGGGAGGGATTACAGTGTCGAGTAGGAGGGGCTACTGTGTTGAGTGTGAGGGGTTTATGGCTTGTTAACATCTGACCCTCCCACAACCCTAATCTTAACTAGAGTGTAACAGGGGCATGCAATGGGTGTATGTCCCCTCCCACTTGAGAATGACCCTCCTTCTCAGCACTTCGAGTAGGAGAGGCAGTGTCAAGTGGGAGGGACTACAATGTTGAGTGGGAGGGGTTTATAGATTGTTAACATCTGTCCCTCCCACAACCCTAATCTTAACCACAGTGTAACAGGGCTAAGTAATGGCCATATGTCCCCTCCCATTGCGCCTAATAGACAATCAGGAAAAACAAACAGCCCTGTATAAACATTTCGCACTACCGGATCATAGTCCAATTATGTTCCCGATTGAGCACCAGACATATTGGACTAAGACCATACGCTTAAAGAAAGAAACAGAATGGATCGAGTTATTAGAAACGAGATTCCCGGGTGGTCTTAATGAAAAATAAAATAATATTCTTGTGGCAATGAAATAAAATTAATATCTAATTGGAACAATTCTTGGGTCAGTGAATCAGTGTTTGCCAGTATCGCTGGCAGTCCCCTACCCTAACGTCTAACCCACAGTGTAACAGGGCCATGTAAAGGCTGTATGTCCTCTCCCATTTGAGATTGCCCCACCTACTCGACACTTTGAGTAGGAGGGGAACTTTCAAGTGGGAAGGACTACAGTGTTGAGTGGGAGGGGTTTATGGATTGTTAACATCTGACCCTACCGCAACCCTAATCATAACCATAATGTAACTGGGCCATGTAAAGGCCGTATGTCCTCTCCCATTCGAGATTGCCCCACCTACTCGACACTTTGAGTAGGAGGGGCATTGTCAAGAGGGAGGGACTACAGTGTCAAGTTGGAGGGGTTTATGGGTTGTTACCATCTGACCCTACCACAACCCTAATCATAACCATAATGTAACTGGGCCATGTAAAGGCCGTATGTCCTATATATTCGGAATTGCCCCACATACTCGACACTTTGAGTAGGAGGGGCACTTTCAAGTGGGAGGGACTACAGTGTTGAGTGGGAGGGGTTTATGGATTGTTAACATCTGACCCTCCCGCAACCCTAATCTAACCCACAGTGTAACAGGGCCATGTAAAGGTCGTATGTCCTCTCCCATTCGAGATTGCCCCACTTACTCTACACTTTGAGAGTGTCGATTGGGAGGGGTTTATGGGTTGTTAACATCTGACCCTCCCACAACCCTAATCTTAACCACAGTCTAACTGGACCAAGCAATGGGTGTATATCTCCTCCCACTTGAGATTGCCCCGCCTACTCGACACTAAGCTCCTGGCTGCAGAAAGGTACATACTTGAGTGAAGCTTATGGCTGAAGAGCTGCTGGGTGATGTGTAAAGCCTGGCTCCTCTTCATCACGGTGCCTGTCACCCTGCGAGTGCCAGCTCTTTCCTGACTGGCTCAGTTGCTTTTTCTAGAGCTTTGTGCCCACTCACTTGTTATCAAGAAGCCACGTGCAGAGCTTGGGTTGCTTAGTTGGTAGCTGTGCACTGGAGTCCATTTGTTTTGTTTAATGTCATTTAGGGGCAGCTCTGAGCCCTCTGTAGCCTGGAAAAACATCAGATTTGGATGTACGGTCAACTGTGGGTGAAGACAACCTACCCATTTCTTGGTGGGCGCCATGCCCTTATAGTCTGTGCTGCTTCCTCCTAAGAGGAGAGGTGGACTTGGGTGCCTTCCGTTTTCATTATTGTGTTTTCAAGGTGCTGCATCGATGAAAGCATGATATTGTGTGGTGAGGCTTCCTCTGCCCAGGTAAGGACCACCGAGTTAGAAGAGGGGCGTCCAAAATGAGCAAGTGTGAAGGTTAGTGCTGCTGCTGTTCAAATCCGTTGTCGTCCGTTTGGAGTTTGTGCATTCTTCTTAGGGTGTTCTGGTTGCTCCAAGACGTCCAGATTAGGTCAAAAGGGTCCAGAGGGTGAGCGGTCTCTCCTATGGCCTGGCGACCCCTTCCAGGGTTGGCTCTTGTGTTGCTGGGATGGCCTGTTGCATAACATCGTCGCCCGTCTTTTCGCTTCTCAGAAACGTTGCGTTGAGCCGCTTCAGACTTCGAGAAGAAAAAAAAAGCCTTCATTCAGCAGAAAAACGCGGATGACCTCTGCTAATAATAAGTCGTCTTTAACCTTCAGACAACATTGTCATATCATTCCGTGGTCGTGGGGGATACTCGACTACTGTGTCATATTTCCATATCCTGTTTAAATAGGGAAAAGCAGGATGGGTCATGAATTAAAAATGAGCCCTAAAATACATTTATAACATTTAAATAATGAATATTCTTGTCTCTCGCAAGGACCATTCAGTTGAATGGAAAATAAAACATGCCGCGCCGTATCCCCTGCCACTGGTAGAATTATGATTGCTGCTCTTTGTACTAACAGGATTATGAGACGGCAGCCCATTTCAGCTCCATCATCGACACGCGTTCTTCGTACTCACGCTGGATTTGTGAGTTCTTTATTCTGTGCACCTGCCTGCCTCTTGACATTAATATCACAACGCAACCCAATGTTGTCAGACCTATGGGGTCACCGGTCTGGGACCACCATGGACGGGGCCCACCCATGCTCACCTGCACTCCCGGCCACAGTGTCGACACGTGCTGGGGGTCTATGGGGGTATAGGAGGAGAAAGACCCCTGGAGACACGGGGAGGGCACACGGACAGCAAGCTAGCGCCAGCCATAAACGTTTCATACAACATCGGCCCACCTGCAATGGCCCCGTTTGGACATGAGAGGAAAACCAGAGTGGTGGCCCCAGTGGGGATGGGTTGGCGGGCGGGCAGACAGCCCACCACAGGGGACAACTGACTATGGGACTTGAACCCTCTTAGTAGGGTTCAAAAGATCAACGACATGCAACCTTTACAGTAGACATCAACTAAATCCATCCTATATAATAAAGAACATCCACCCTACAGTACACAATAGAAATGGACTCTATGATATCGTATAATACAGTGAGTGAAATCTGATCTATACAGTCTAAATCTTGCATAGAATAGCAATAATTTTCATCCTTTATAATATATATGTTTTTTTATAATATTAATTGAATGAAAATTGTCTATACAATATTCAGAACATTTCTCCCATAATACAAACACTATATCTGATATTAGTATATCTATACTATAACATAAATGTTAATAAAATCCATTATATAAAATATCAGCAATGTTCATCCCATACTGTATACAATAGTATGAATAACACCCACCCTGTATAATATGAAAGGTCCATATCATATCATTGACGATACATTCTATACAATATAAATATTCTGTATAAATATCAATAATATCCATCCTGAATAATGTAAATGAATATCATTAATAATACATGATGTATGATCTGTATAATTTCAGCAATAACCTTGTTGTATCATATAAATGGTCTCTATGATTTCAACTGTATCCATCATATGTAATATAAATTGCAGATATAATATCAATAATATTCATCATATATAACAAAAATATCCTACTTCTACATTAGTCATATCCATCCTATAATATAAATGATGCACATAAAATCAATTATGTCCATTCTATAAAACATAATTATTCCATATATTATGAATAATATTCATCCTTTATAATTTGCATGTTTTATATGATATAAGTTATATCTATTCCATATAATACAGATGATCTATATATTATCAATTTCCATTCTATAATGACAGATGTTTTATGTAAAATTAATAAAATCCATGGTATATAAACATAAATGTTCTATGTGATATAAATAATATTCATCTCCATCCATCCATCCATTATCCAACCCACTACATCCTAATTACGGGGTCACGGGGGTCCGCTGGAGCCAATCCCAGCCAACACAGGGCGCAAGGCAGGGAACAAACCCCGGACAGGGCGCCAGCCCACCGCAGAATATTCATCTCTCTATATATAAAATCTAACGTCTGTCTGTCTGTCTGTCTGCTCTTCACGAGAGAACTACTTAACAGATTTCTATAATTTGCTTGAACATTCTGGTTGATTTTGCACTAAGTATCATAGTTCACTTGCAGTACCGATTTATTTGCACGAATCCAAGAGAGACGTAGTGGCCGAGGGGAGGGGGGCAGCCCCCTCCTCACTCACATGACAGCCTCGAATGAGAGAACTACTTAAAGGATTTAGATCGGGTTTTTTTCCTAGAATTTTCTACAACATTCCAGTTGATTTTGCGACTTCTCTCATCCCACTAAGTATCATAGTTCACTTGCGGTACTGATTTATTCAAGCAAATCCGAGAGACACTCAGTGGGCCGAGGCGGGGGGGAGGGGATTTGGGCCTCAGGAGTAAGGGGCTGGGCAGGGCTTTCCTCACTCATACACCAGCCTCTGCTTGAGCCAGCCTACCTCGCGCCACGTGTTGGAGCGTACCTTGCCTCTGCTTAGCTAGTGATACCTGTTTGTTTATTGATTTTTAAAGGTTGTCCTATTTCAGTACTACGCAGGTGGAGAAGCAGGGGACAGCTAGTCCTATATAATACAAATAACCTCAATTGTATATAATAAAAATAGCTTATATAATACCAAGTACATCCATCCTACATAATGTAAATGGTCAATAT
Source organism: Erpetoichthys calabaricus (assembly GCF_900747795.2). Lineage (NCBI taxonomy): Eukaryota > Metazoa > Chordata > Cladistia > Polypteriformes > Polypteridae > Erpetoichthys > Erpetoichthys calabaricus. The sequence goes on from NC_041404.2 coordinate 150,882,037, forward strand.
AATATCACTATGCAATAAATATGATCTGTATAGCAGCAATAATACCCATCCTGTGCAATATCAATGTTTATGAAATATAATATCAGTTATGTATGTAATACCAATAATATCCTTCATATACAGTGTAATAATAATTGTCTATACAATATCAATAATATTAGTGTACCCTCAATAATAATAATAATAATAATAAAAAAAAAATTGTCTATAAAATATCAATAATATCTGTGTGCCCTCGATAATGTTAATAATATCTATCATATAATAATAATAAAAAAAAAAAAAATAATAATAATAATAAAATTGTCTATAAAATATCAATAATACCTGTGTGCCCTGTATAATGTTAATAATATCCATCATATAATAATAATAATAATAATAATAATATTAATAATGCGGTGGGTTGGCACCCTGCCCAGGATTGGTTCCTGCCTTGTGCCCTGTGTTGGCTGGGATTGGCTCCAGCAGACCCCCGTGACCCTGTGTTCGGATTCAGCGGGTTGGAAAATGGATGGATGGATGGATGGATGGATGGATGGATGGATAATAATAATAATAAAATTGTCTATAAAATATCAATAATATCTGTGTGTCCTCCATAATTTCAGTCGCACCCATCCATTAATTATTTAACCCCTTCAGGGTCATCAAGGCCAGGTCTTTTGTCATCTGCATCGGGCATAAGTCTGGGACCCGACCAGGGTTCAAACCCGCTACATAACACACTCCTTCACTTCTTCTCTGCTGGTGGGACAGACTGGCACCCACCCTGTCAAGGGCTGACTCTGGCCCGATGCCCAGTGTTGCCAGGATAAGCATCCCTTTCCTCAATGCCCCCCAAATTGCGCTAAGTGGTCTTGAATGTTATGTTACGTGATGTTACGTTTCGTTAAATGAAGTCTGACATCGAGCCTTGAGGATATCATCTCTTATAGAAAGAGGCCTGGCGGTCCTGAGAAGGTCCCGGGGGGCTGGCATCGTCTGTTACACAGAAGTGTGTGTTACGTTTAAGACATGATGGAACACAGAGAGCTCCGTCTTACTCAGTTCCAAGCACTGGCCCCAGTGCCGCCCACGCTATGTGCTTTTATTATGCCGCCGCCACCGCCGCAGCAGCAGACACATTGTGCTCACCTACTGTAAGCGCCAGCAGCATGCGGTCAGGATTTATAACAATTATTCCTGCCTGGGCCATTTTATGCCATTTCCTTATTATTCTTCTACAGTATTAGGCCTTACTTAGCAGCTCAGTGGAGGTCCGCTGACGGCTGGCCAGCCCTCTTCATTGTTGGGGCCGTCCCCTCTGCCACCCCACCTAATTAGTCTCATTAAGATCTCACAGAGCAGCATAATGGTGTCATCTAGTGCCAGCTCTGCAGTCCTGTCTGCGTCTACTGCACGAGGGCACATTTGAGCCTGTAATAACCCAAACCACTTGCCACCTGAACATGCAGTGAGTGATCCAGCACTAGGTGGGGTGCCACAGGAGACGCAGCCTACATACCGTATGTGCATACATTCTGAAACCAGTTTAATGCAATTCAGGGTCACAGGGGCCTGGCAGCTTCGGGCACAAGGTAAGAAGCAACAGATGGGCTGGCAGAGCATCACAGTACATGATCCGTCAGAATGGGTAAGGTGGGAGTTGCCCGTTAAGGAAATCGCAGCATCCGTGTTGACCCTGAGAAACCCACTAAGTCGGGCAGTGGTCGCCACTTCACTGTCATAAGGGCATCGTGGTTGATGCCCAAAATATAATATGATGAATGAAGTCAGCTTTCAGGGCGCTGAATAATAAACACTGAGTTGAAGAGTGATGCCCACAATGTGTGGTAGATAATTGGCACCACTGCCTTATAGTGCCCAGGTAGATTTCTATCCCAACCACTTTCTGGGTGGCAAGTGGATGAGGGGTATTGGTAACTCTGGACTGGCTGTTATAAGAGTGTGTGTGCCAAGTGGTGGACAGGCATTCTCTTCAGGGCTACTTACTGCCTTACTATCTGGGTGGATTTAGGCTCCCTATGACCTGGCATAACGTCAACCATAAAGAAGAAGTAAAAATAAGGCAAAACGAACAGATTTGGCGATTGTCTTTTTATTATCTTTCTGATACCTGGGAAAACAGTAATGAGTGTTTATGGCGTCTAATGTCTGACCACAAGTGACCAGCCCACCCCAAACAACCACGCTACACGAGCCCCCCCGCCCGCACATAAGTAATGAGCCCCCAAAGTGTACAATTCAGAAGACAAAATGGCGAGAGGCTCTAAATGGATTCGCTTCGCCTCCTGAAGCGCGCCCGTTAGCACTGAGGTTCACTTGCAGTGCAACACAACTTTGACCCTAATTATAGTAATATTGTGGAAAGCGTGAAACGTGTTTCATTTAATTATCACTTTCAGCGGCGCCTGCTTGTGTACTTTAATTCTGAACATACTTAATAGCAAACAAAAGGCTCTTGATTTAGCAATACCTGCCTTGGGACTGAGGTGTGTAATTGCCGGCAATTATAATCTTGTTGTATGGAAAGACAACAGAGAGTTGAAAAATAAAACGCTCAACAACTTTGTCATTAAGATCTGAGCAGGCCACCACATTAAAAGAGAAATGTAAGATAATTGTTCAGGACAACTTTAGGAACTGGAATAAATGGAAGACCTGTGGACTTGTGGCGGGGGGACGAAGGGGCGGAGGGGCACAGTCACCATCTGTTAAGGTGGACGGTAAAGAGGACTGCAGGGGTAGACGTTGAGCCTGCACTCGATGAAGGGCTCTACATAGGAAGGAGAACCCGGACTGAGCTAAATATGATCACTTAATCATGAAGAGCTTACATTATAGAGAAACAAGTGGAAGAGTGGGCACTGACTGAGAGATAAATATGAAAGGCATTATATAACAGAGAGAATTCACTGGTTGTCTGTCATAAGCCTTTGACACTGATAGGAGTGAAAGGCACTTTATAACAGAGACACAGAATCTAATCGCTATGTATGAGAAAGAAACTGTTGACAAATAGACATGCGGAGTGGACACTCGGGGTGGGGGGGGGGGGGGGGTTGACTAAATTATATAAAAATAGACAGGAAACGGACTACATGAGATGGACAGAATTCATTAGTTGTCTCTAATAAGCTTTGGCAATAGACGTAAATGAGACAGACACTGATCAATTGATATTTGGAAAGGCGCACTACAGTATATTAGATGGATAGGTACATGGATATATAGATGTAAAAGGTTAAACATTATGTGGAATAGATATGAAGGGCACTATATAGTAGATGGAGTAATAGGTAGGAAAGGAGCTATTTAAGATAGGCACAGTAGATATGAAAGGCACTATATAACAGATAGACAGAGAGAGAGAGAGAGAGAGAGAGAGAGAGAGAGAGAGAGAGAGAGACAAAGAGAGAGACCTGCTGTATATAACTCTGAGTTTGGTCCTACTTAGAAGGGTGTTAACCCTAATGTTTAGAATGGAGTGGTATACTGGCACAATGGCTGGCACTGTTTCCTCACAGCTCCATAGACATAGATAGATAGATAGATAGATACAGTAGATAGATAGAAAGAAATATTGTTATTATATATATATATATATATATATATATATATACATATATATATATATATATATATATATATATATATATATATATATATATATATATATATATATAGTACTTTATGCTAGATAGACACATACATTTCATAGATAGAAATACTTTATCTGAAAGGCATTATACTAGATAAACTGTACTCTGTATATATGACATTATTAAATATAACTGACTATGAGTGAAGAGCTACAGTATATCGATTTAAAAGATGGTGAATAATACAAAGTTTTTAGATAGAATGATGGCTATGAAAGCCATTATTAAGGTATTATATGATAGAAATGTATAGATGGCACTATTGAAGATAGACAGAATTTAGTATTTAGTAAGCTTTTAACAATAGACTTTCATATAAAATGCACACTTACAGATAGATAGATAGATAGATAGATAGATAGATAGATAGATAGATAGATAGATAGATAGATAGATGAAAGGAACTATATAATAGATAGATAGATAGATAGATAGATAGATAGATAGATAGATAGATAGATAGATAGATAGATAGATAGATGAAAGGAACTATATAATAATAGATAGATAGATAGATAGATAGATAGATAGATAGATAGATAGATAGATAGATAGATAGATAGATAGATAGATAGATAGATGAAAGGAACTATATAATAGATAGATAGATAGATAGATAGATAGATAGATAGATAGATAGATAGATAGATAGATAGATAGATAATGTATGAAAGGCACTAAGTATTAGGTGGGGCAGACATTATGTAAAATCCACAGATCTACTGTATGTACTGCAATTCATTAGACAAACAAAAATGAAAGAATGGCAGGAAATAAAAACACCCTACAATGGCGCCCCCTAGAGGACAATGATAGAATCAGTCTGCAGCTGACGATGCCCCAGAGGTTGACCAGCGAGTCATTCAGGAGATATGAGATGTTGCTCAACGCCCTTCTCATCCTCAGGGGAGTCCCAGTGAGTCCCCAGAACATACTGTAGGTGGTCCTGACTGACGTGTCAAGTCCGTTGCCTTCACCTGTTCTCCTGCTGCTGTTTTACTGCCTGCATTTTATGGCACCTTCACTGTGTAGTCCGTTTGTGTTTATCTGTGATGTTCTTGCGACACAAACATTCATTTCAGGAGTGAAGTCCTTCTGACCCTCTGAGCCTGTGTAATTCTCTTGGTGGTCTCCACCAGCCCCCGCACCGGTGCTGCGTTGTATGATTCACTTGTCTTCTTAGTCTTGGAGCTTGCCCTCAAAGGTGCCATGCGACATGTAGATTTTAACAGCAGCTGCCTCTTACCCCGAGCAAATGGCAAATTTGAGATGTGTGAAGGAATCGCGTTTCGCTCTTTGGTTTTGCTGACGTTAAGGGGGAGGTTATCGTCTTGGTTACTGAGTCAGCAGATAGACCTCTTCTCTGTGAGTGGTGTCGTCACTGTTAGTGGTCAGTCCTGTGATGATGGCGTTACTCATCATTAAAGTGAATGATGGAGCTGGAAGTGTGTCAGAGGTGATCAACGCGTACAGAAGGAGGCTCAGCGCGTGACCCCCAGGAATGCCAGTGCTGAGGGTCAGCTTGGAAGATGCGATGCTGCCAGTCTGCAGATGCTGAAGTCTGTTGGTTAAGAAGTCCAGATTTCAAAGTGCCAGGTTGGGGAGTTGGAAGGATCAGGTTTGGTGGTACCGCAAATCTTGAGCTGCTTGTGGGAGAGCAGCTTTTACTCTCCACACCTACCAGGATGATGCTGTAGGCACAAATGACGTGGCATCCTCTGAGCACCCGTGGTGGTGATATACAAACTGGAGAAATCTGGAATATTCTCTCTGTTTAATGTGTCTCTCAAAGCACTTCATCACAACTGTAGCGAAGACCACAAGCCTGTAATTATTCAGTGTCCACTTATGTTTATTTTTTTATTTTTTTAGGCATAGTGATAATTGTACTTTTTAAACAGGCGGGTTGGGGCTACAGATTCCCTTGATGTATTTGTAATAAAGATGTCATTGAAGATGTTAGCTAATTGGTCACCACAGGTTTTTAAAACATGCACTGGCATATCATCCAGACCGGGGGGCCCTCGCGTGTAACTGCGTGCGTACAATTCACACTAAAACAGGACGAACGAACAAAGGTGGAAATGCGCGTGCGCACCGTTTATACTCGCGGACCGCAGATCTTTATAGACTGCTGTTGTGCGCACGTGAGTGTGGATGTGGCCAGTCCGTACGAGCGACCTGATTGGTTAGTTTGGCTTTGCTTACTTGATAGAAAGAGGACGTGAAAGGGTCGGATACCCGAGGAATAGAAACGGCACAGGAGGAACGCAGAGAGAGTCGCCTGCAAAGACGGGGGGCATAAAAGTAGACGGGAGGCGGGAAAGACGCGTCGAAAATCATGGCAGCGTCAGAGGAGCAGGCTTTACGGCAACGCGCTCGTGAGAGGGAGCGCCGGTGAAGAGAAGTTTTAAGGAAAGGCGCTGAAGGGACACATAGGGCAATGGCATAGCAAATCTTTTTAAAATGATCCTATTACGTGTTGCACGGCTAGTCAATAATTATATTAAATACGAATATGACCTCGATATTGGGGTGTGCCTGATCCTTTGTGCCCTTGTCCCTCATCTTCTTTTACAACTGAATGGCTCATGCCCGTCTATCTTTACGCCAAGACATCAGGATGCACCTTTTCGGATCCTGGCATGAAGGGTTCCAATTCCATTACCAAAGACTTTACCCCTACCTCAGGGTGGCTTTAGTTTGGTGTCCTCTGCTTTTCCTCATGCGTCCCAAACTCTTAATTGGCCCAACATGAGTGTCTCTGTGTGTGTGATTGTGGCTCCTAAAAAGGCAGCTTCCCCAACCTAATGTTGCCAGAATAAGAGCAGGAGCCCCCTGGAACCTTGAAACTGGATATGGAAGGCTGGCAACCATTAAGATAAGAAGGATGCATGTGTCATATCTGAGCCCAGGGAGCAGCATCTAATGACCAGACAGAGGGGCCCAGCAAAATACCAACATGCCAGGCAGACAGTTGGCTGCTTTCGGTTCCCTCAGTCACAGCGCTGGTTGAATTATATAAACCATCCCCACGTTTCCTCCGGACCAGCAGGGCTGATTACCTCCGAGTGGCGGCCTCGGGCATCGACTGCGAGCGTCTCCTAATGTGCCATCGTTCAGCTGCAGCAAGGCACTGCATGCCATTTGTCACATTGATTATAGCGCCACTTAATGCTGTTCCCTAATTATAAAGGGCTGTTTTTCACATTAGATTTAAAGATTCAATTAAATCCGTTTTTTTTTTCTCCACAGGCTTCTTTTCCCCTCAATTCTTCATTCCAATTTTTTTTTTGCTTTATGTGTTTCATTACAATGTGGAGTTTGTGCTTATGACCATTTTGTGCCGCCGTTATTTCATTTGTCTGCTGAAGGCGGCCGTTTTATTTATTTATTAATGAATTTATTTATCCTTGGATTGAAGCCTCGGCTTGTATGTGGTTTTGGTCGCTTGATCTAATTCTGAGCTGTTGGCTTCCTGGCAGCCTAATGAATCACCTTGCCTGGGTTTTGATCGGCTGCCCGATTCGGTTTGCATGGCTGTGCCGAGCAGACGCAGAGATTACCGTTTACAGCAGGCTTCCGGGTGGAAAATCCCAAACCGAGCTGTGAACTTGAATCACGGATTAGAAAAGTGGCGGATTAAATGTCGCCTTTTGTCTTCGCTCTCCTGATTCGTGTTTAAGGTGCTCAGTGGAGCGTACCGCTCTTGCAGTCGCTCCAGTTCTTGTTTTTCTGATCAATATTATCATTTATTTTATTACATACTCCCCCTCATTTTAGCTGTCAGGTATGCCAAGTTTAACATGTCTGATACACTTCAGCCAAGCGTGTTATTAAGACCTTTAAGAAATACGAAAAGCACCATTAAAATGAATGGAATTCGTATTATTTTGATTATTATTAAAACAATATTAAAATAAAATGAAAATAAACACCAAGTGTAGGATAAGGAGCTGTTGATACTCCTTATGATTCCTAAAGAGTTACTTCTTTCAGAGGTTACCTTGTATTTTATTACATGTGATGGCTCAAACAGAGCAAGGAGAACTTGGGCTTGTGGAGACTAAACAAGTTTAAAATGAAATAATTATTTTATTGAAAAGACGGGTTGAAATCTAAGCAGACCTCAGTGTTAACATTTGTAGTGCACCATCTGTTGGAATGTATTCTGTAATGCATGTAGTAATAGAATGCATTACATTTGTCATTCCAGCAGGTGGTGCATCACAAACATTCATAGTAATAAAGTCATTGCATTTGTCATTCCAGCAGGTGGCGCATTGTAAACGTTCATAGTAATAAAGTCATTGCATTTGTCATTCCAGCAGGTTACGCATCACAAACATTCGTAGTAATAAAATCATTGCATTTGTCATTCCAGCTGGTGGTGCATCACAAACATTTGTAGTAATAAAATCATTACATTTGTCATTTCAGCAGGTGGCGCATCACAAACATTCATAGTAATAAAGTCATTGCATTTGTTATTCCAGCAGGTGGTGCATTACAAACGTTTGTAGTAATAAAATCATTGCATTTGTCATTCCAGCAGGTGGCGCATCACAAACATTCGTAGTAATAAAATCATTGCATTTGTCATTCCAGCAGGTGGTGCATTGCAAACATTCATAGTAATAAAGGCATTGCATTTGTTATTCCAGTAGGTTACACATCACAAACATTCGTAGTAATGAAATGCATTACTTTTATCATTCCAGCAGGTGACGCCTCACAAACGTTTGTAGTAATAAAATGCATTACTTGTATCATTCCAGCAGGTGGTGCATCACAAACATTCATAGTAATTTAATCATTGCATTTGTCATTCCAGCAGGTGACGCATCACAAACGTTTGTAGTAATAAAATCATTGCATTTGTCATTCCAACAGGTGGCACATCACAAACATTCGTAGTAATAAAATCATTGCATTTGTCATTCCAGCAAGTGACTCATCACAGACATTCGTAGTAATAACATGCATTGCTTTTATCATTCCAGCAAGTGGTGCATCACAAACATTCATAATAATGAAATCATTGCATTTGTCATTCCAACAGGTGGCAAATCACAAACATTCGTAGTAATAAAATCATTGCATTTGTCATTCCAGCAAGTTACTCATCACAAACATTCATAGTAATAACATGCATTGCTTTTATCATTCCAGCAAGTGGTGCATCACAAACATTCATAGTAATGAAATCATTGCATTTGTCATTCCAACGGGTGGCGCATCACAAACATTCCTAACAATAAAATCCTTGCATTTGTCAGTTGTGTTTTTAAGGTTTTGATGTCCATATGTCCAACTACTAACAATTTTAAACTAACTTTGAATGATCTTTATAAAATGACTAAATTCCTGCTACAGGAGATGTCTACCTGTAATTAGGAGTCTGTGTGCGGACCCCAGCTCTTGAAACACCACCAGTGATATAAAAATAATGGTTGTAATGTCCACACTACTTGCACACTGATGCACAATTGGAAGAAGCCCACTCCACCATCTGTAGCTCAGTGCAAAAGAGACGTTGTGTGTGATCTCAAATTAAACACAAAAACTGTTGTACTCACTACGTTATTGTCATTTGTTTTCTGTTTTCATGTTTTGTTTAAAAAAAAGGAATTACATTTAAAAAAAGACAAGGAAATGACTCAGTGGATAAAATAACAAAAATAGAACACTTCCGCTGCAAGTAACTCGACACTAAAAATGTCCGGCTGCGCTTGCATTACAAGAGCCGGCCGTCGACCTGCGGTTGAGTGGAATGTCGTCCTGTGTTGTTTAAGAGGAGTGACTGTGGGGGTGCGAGTTGTTCTGCCCGTGGTGGACCCCACACTGTAGTCTTTAGAGTAGCCCCTTCACTTCCCGAGCTAAACTCGGTTGAGCCAGGCCTAACCATTGATTCAGGTCAATGTCTGAACCCTGAGAAGGCCTGGCTATGGAGATAACACATCATCAGAAGGGAAGAACCTGAGCGGCCTCACCGACAGCGGAACACAGAACGCAGAATTACAAAGGCCACCACATCAGTCACATCTCTGTAAGCCGCGTCACACTGGATAAGGGTGTCAGCTCAGCTGAAGCAGACAGAACTAGAAACCTGCCAGCAAGTACCTGAATTAATGGCACATCTCATCTCGGCTCCATCCTTACTTTGGCCTTGTCACATTCAGAATCCATCAAGAGTTCATTCCTGCCTTGGACCGAGTGCTGCCAGGGTTTGATCTGCCTGCCGTAACCCTGAATTGGACAAAGTGGCTGTTAGCAATGTTAGCAATGACGAGATGCACCTCGGGGGTGACACTGGCCGGATTGTACAGTATGCTGTGACATCCATTTATCTATTTATGAATCTGATGTCAGGGGCACAGGGTGTGCATCAGCATTTCACTTCTTTATCACAAATCAACGGGTCTCTTTTTGTGTCAAGTTTTGGAAGATGTAAACCTCTGAGGTCGGGTCTCGCCATCTGTGTGCGGCTTGTTGGTGCTCCTTGTACACGTCTGAGTGTTTTCTCCAGCCATGCAGCTTAGGGTGAGTGGCAATTCTGAACGTGGGCTTGGGTTTGAGTGGGCTCTGCAGTGGACTGGTGCCCTGCCTAGGGTTGGTCCCTGCCTTGTGCCCAATGCTGCCAGGACAGGCCCTCTGCCACCCTGCAAAGGATTGAGCAGATCTGGGGACATGATGGCGTGCTGTGGAAGGACTTTAAAGCTGGAATGATGTGGAGTGTTTTATGTTTGGTTAGGCCATTGTAGGGTGCTGCATGGTGGGATATTATTTGGAGTATGATATGAAAAGCTATGGTCTGTTTCTCTGTTATATAATATATATGAAATGGTATGGTATAGGATAATATAATATTTGACATATGATATGATACAATATGTTGTGGTATGTTCTATTTTGTGCATAATATCATATAGTATTGTCTGATATGATACAATATCCATCCATCCATCCATTATCCAACCTTCTATATCCTAACACAGGGTCATAGGGATCTGCTGGAGCCAATCCCAGCCAGCACAGGGCACAAGGCAGGAACAAATCCCGGGCAGGGCGCCAGCCCACCACACACACCCACACACCAAGCACACACTAGGGACAATTTAGGATCACCAGTGCACCTAACCTGCATGTCTTTGGACTGTGGGAGGAAACCCACGCAGACATGGAGAGAACATGCAAACTCCACGCAGGGAGGATGGTACAATATAATATGCTAGATTTTGTTTTCTGATATATGTTTTGGCTCAGTATGGCATAGTTTGATGATATGATATGTTTTATTATGTAGTATGATATGATTTGATATTAGGTAGCATTATACTGTATTATATAGTATGATAATATGGTACAGTATGATATGATATATTTTGTTTTGAGAAATAATATGATATAATATGGCTCAGTAAGGCATTGTGTGATTTGACATATATGCATATATATAGATATATATAATATATATTATATATATATTTTTGTGTTCTGGTAGAATGATATGATATGTTTTATTATGTAGTATCATACAATTTGATATTATGTAGCATTGTATTATTATAGTATAATAATATGGTACAGTATGATATATTTTGTTTTATGGTATATTTTGGCTCAGTATGGCATAGTTTGATGTGATATTCTTTGTTTGGTGATATAATATGGCACAGTGTGATTTGATATATTATATATATTTTTGTGTTGTGGTAGAATGATATGATATTAAACATGATACAATGTCCATCCATCCATCCATTTTCCAACCCACTGAATCCGAACACAGGGTCACGGGGGTCTGCTGGAGCCAATCCCAGCCAACACAGGGCACAAGGCAGGAACCAATCCTGGGCAGGGTGCCAACCCACCGCAGGACACACACAAACACACCCAGCACACACTAGGGCCAATTTAGAATCACCAATCCACCTAACCTGCATGTCTTTGGACTGTGGGAGGAAACCGGAGCGCCAGGAGGAAACCCACGCAGACACGGGGAGAACATGCAAACTCCACGCAGGGCGGACCCGGGAAGCGAACCCGGGTCCCCAGGTCTCCCAACTGCGAGGCAGCAGCGCTACCCACTGCGCCACCGTGCCGCCATGATACAATGTCTCTGTTTTATGATATAATATGATATAATATGTAATGAATTATTATTATTATTATTATAATATGGCTCAGTATGGCATTGTTTGATTTGCTATATATATATATATATATTTTTTTTTTTGTATTGTGGTAGAATGATATGATATGATATATTATACGGTGTTCTTTGTTTTGTGATATAATATGGCTCAGTATGGCATTGTGTGATTTGATATATATACAGGGTATATATATATATATATCCATCCATCCATTTTCCAACCCGCTGAATCCGAACACAGGGTCACGGGGGTCTGCTGGAGCCAATCCCAGCCAACACAGGGCACAAGGCAGGAATCAATCCCGGGCAGGGTGCCAACCCACCGCAGGACACACACAAACACACCCACACACCAAGCACACACTAGGACCAATTTAGAATCGCCAATCCACCTAACCTGCATGTCTTTGGACTGTGGGAGGAAACCGGAGCGCCCGGAGGAAACCCACGCAGACACGGGGAGAACATGCAAACTCCACGCAGGGAAGACCTGGGAAGCGAACCCCGGTCTTATATATATATATATATATATATATATATATATATATATATATATATATATATATATATATATATATATTATATATTTATTTATATACTGTATATATATATTTTTGTGTTGTGGTAGAATGATATGATATGATATGGCATAGTATCATGTAGCTTGATATGATATGGTACAATATGATATAATGTTATATTTTGTGATATGATATGTCTTGGCTCATTATGGCATGATATGATATACATTTTATTTTGTGATATATGATAAGATATGGCATACTGTGATATGGTATTTTCTATTTGGTAGTACCTGTATGGTACAGTGTGGTATATTTTATGGTCTGGTGTTTTTTTATGTTCATTCTGTATGTGTAAGACGCCCGCTGTGGACACTGACAATGTAAAATGAAGGTCGTTGCATTTTTTTCACACACCTGTAGATCCCCCTTATTAAGTCCTTGCATTATGCTAACCCTGTACTCACATTATATATGGGTATACCATTTCAAATGTTTCAGATAAAGATGGCTCGGTTGTGGTTTAGCTAGATTCTAATTTTTTTTTATTATGTACTTGTGTCAATGAGACATTTTTTAAAATGATTTTGTAAACATTTCTGAAATCCTATTTTCGCTTTATCATTCTTTGGTATGGATTGTTGCTTTATGTGAGGAAAAAATTAACTTAAATGATTTTCTCCCAATGCTGCAACATAACACAATCTGAAAAAAGCGCTAAGTAGTTACTGAATCCACTTTGTAACAAGGGTCTTTTTAGGAGATGTCTCGGCCATGGAAAGCTTGTCCATCATAACCACAGACTTGCTCTCATTGGTCTTTCCTGTTGAAATCCCCGCCCCTACTTTGAGCTCCGCCTTCTCGAGTCGTTTGATTGGTTTAGAAACGTCACATCAGCGAACAGTCGAATTGTTCCCGGCCACATTCGTTTACACATCTATGCGTCTGTACTTCCATTTCCTCGCACAGTCCATCATCACGACGTGATATGCTCAAGTACGACCTGCCATGAACTGGGTGGAAGGATCTAAAAGTCGCCATTGTAAGAGACTGCTCTTCAACAGGCGCAGACTCCAACTTGGTGCTGTGGTGGTGTTGTTATCAGTTACTTTGTTTTTTAATACACTGATGCTGGTACTGATGAGGCGGCACGGTGGCACAGTGGGTAGCGCTGCTGCCTCACAGTTGGAAGATCTGGGGACCTGGGTTCGCTTCCCAGGTCCTCCCTGCGTGGAGTTTGCATGTTCTCCCCGTGTCTGCGTGGGTTTCCTCCGGGCGCTCCGGTTTCCTCCCACAGTCCAAAGACATGCAGGTTAGGTGGATTGGCGATTCTAAATTGGTCCTAGTGTGTGCTTGGTGTGTGGGTGTGTTTGTGTGTGTCCTGCGGTGGGTTGGCACCCTGCCCGGGATTGATTCCTGCCTTGTGCCCTGTGTTGGCTGGGATTGGCTCCAGCAGACCCCCGTGACCCTGTGTTCGGATTCAGCGGGTTGGAAAATGGATGGATGGATGGATGGCACTGATGAGGATGGCTGCCTGGCTGGGATGGATATCCGGATGTCAATTTTTAATTTTCCCTTTACGGGCTCACAAGCCTTTTTTTTATCCAAATCGAATTGTAAAGTGAGTTGAAGCCAGTGACGACGTTCTTTTTTCTCTATTCCAAAATAACCTGAAAATAAATAACTTTCAAGAAAGTCATCATCCTCGTTTCTTTTTAAAACACTCATCTCCAAAGATGAAAATGATGAAAGACTTTGAAATCAAAGCCATCCGCCGGTTTGGAGAAACCCCTCTGACTCCATTTCTGTCAAATGATAAGAAATCATTAGTGTAGCCCTCAGGATATCAAAACCAGCAGGATGAATAATTCACTTGCACACACTTAGAGTGCCAACAGTCTGGTGGGCTTCTTTTTTTATTCCTACCCGCTTGTTGATACCATTTTTTTAAACTATTTTAAATAAATCCCTTCAAGAGATGCAGGCCTCCTTTTGTTATACTGGTATGGTTGGTTGTCTTTTAGTGACAGCCCCTCACAGCTCTAAGACGTTGGCTTCAAATCCCAGCCTGCGCCCTATCTGCATGATGTTTTCATGTTCTCCCTGCATCCATGTCTTCTCTCCCACTTCTCAAGACTTGCGTGTTAGAACAGCTGATGACTCTAAACTTGCCTGGTGTGCAGGAGTGTGCGCCCTGTTCATGATGGACTTGATGCTGCTGGGGATACAGTGGGTCTGCTTTAAACAATGGCAGTTTGAATGAGGTGGCACAGTGGTGGCGCTATTGCTGTACATCTCCAGAGCTTTGATCCCAGGCTGGTCACTCATTGTCAGCAGTTTGACTGTTCTCCCTGTGCATGACTCTGTTTTCCTCTCACATGTTTCCCACAATTTTGGGCAACATAGTAATGAAGATCAGCACAGATTCACCCTACAAACAGCTACTAGACAGATAGACAGAGAAAAGGCACTATATGATAGATAGATAGATAGATAGATAGATAGATAGATAGATAGATAGATAGATAGATAGATAGATAGATAGAGAAAAGGCACCATATAATAGATAGATAGATAGATAGATAGATAGATAGATAGATAGATAGATAGATAGATAGATAGATAGATAGATAGATAGATAGATAGATAGATAGATAGAGAAAAGGCACCATATAATAGATAGATAGATAGATAGATAGATAGATAGATAGATAGATAGATAGATAGATAGAGAAAAGTCACCATATAATAGATAGATAGATAGATAGATAGATAGATAGATAGATAGATAGATAGATAGATAGATAGATAGATAGATAGATAGATAGATAGAGAAAAGGCACTATATAATAGATAGATACACAGAGAAAAGGTATGATATGTATGATAGATAGATAGATAGATAGATAGATAGATAGATAGATAGATAGATAGATAGATAGATAGATAGATAGATAGATAGATAGATAGATAGATAGATAGATAGATAGATAGAGGAAACACGCTATTTGCATTATGTCTACATCCTACAGATATACCTGCTACTTTGAGTAGACTCCATTACAGACCACAATCCCATCCATGGTTGGTATCACTTATTGCCCATTGCCCCAAAATCCTACAGATATACCTGCTACTTTATCTGCCATATTTCATTTTATATATTTGTCTGACTCCTTTATCCAAGGTGACTTACAACATCTGAGATACAATTGGTTCCATTTCTTTTGTATTTTGTAATATGGGCACAGGTGGGTGAAGTGACTGCTCAGGGTCACACAGGTGTCAGTAATGGGATTTGAACCCACAATCTCAGGGTATCCAAAGTCTTAACCAGCATGCCACATGGCCTACATTTCACTTGGTCCATTGTGAGTGTGTGTTTCTGTGTGGCTGGCATGGTGTGCAGGATTGGCACCTACCTTGTATCTGGAGCTGCCTGGATGGGCACTCAACTCCCTGAGACAGCTCAAAAGGATGAGTGCGTTAGGAAACAAACAGATGAAGTAACTCTCCCTTCAGCACACCTGCCATTTTTCTTCATGCTTTCCATGACCTATTCATTGATTATTTTAAAATATTCCACTGCCCACCCTCTCCACCCCCCTCCATGTTTGGAATCTTGCCTGGCATGCGCCAGCTTTTCATTCACATAACAAATGCCATCGATCCGTTCATTGAAAGGCGAGTCCTAACTGAACAGGTGACTTGCGGTCTCGGTATTACAAGCGCCAGCCGGCTCTGTGCCAGTATTGATCTGTGGTGATGACACCCGTCATCGTGTGACATGTGTGCCAGTGAAGGCAGCCCTGGGTCTTGCTGGGTTTCAGGCAGGTAGAGATTTCTTAGCCTATCCAGTGCCAGTGTTGAGGTCAGAGTTTCATTGCTCTACAAGTGGACATTCTGCAAGAGGGGTCTTCTAATAGCCTCCATGTCCACCGTTGGCTTAATAAGTGTGTTAGCCAGGTTGGCAAGGCGCACGGGCACAGGTTGAAATGCTACTTCTGACTCACTGTGCCAGACTGATTTTAAAGAATATCGTTGACAGTGGCAAGTGATGGATGGTTGTGGGCCGTACCTGCTAGGGGAACGGGGGCTGGCTCACGCCTCCAGGCATGTTGTGCCACCTCTGTCAATGCAAGGGAAAATGGGCAGGTTGCTTTCCAGATGGAGCTCTTAGGCACCCTTTTAAAGTGCTTTTAAAGTCTGCTTAGCCTCCAAGCCATTTTGACCATCATTGACCCCTGGAAACCTCCTGAAGAAACTTCCAACATGTTGGGTCCATCATCTGAGTCTGAACTCATCGGGTTCAAATGAGCACCAGGACAGCTGAGGGCAACCAGTCAAGGCACTATATCCATGTACCCTTTGGCACCATTATCATATTGCACACTTGAGGCCTTGTGGTCTTGATATATTATCAAAATTTTGAGGTTTATACATATTTTATGGATGGCATGGTGGCTCAGGGGTTCTTGCTGCATCTTCATGAGGCTTCAGATCCTGTGCTCAGGTGCTGTCTATGTCAGGTTTGCATGTTCTCTCAATGTGATTGTATTTTTTCCTTCCATGTCATCAAGGCTGCCAGCTGGCCCTGAGTGGAGGGGTATGTGAGTGGGTTCAGCCTCCTGCCTGGCACCCCATTGCTGCTGGCTGGTGTGACATGTCTGCTTGCAGAGCAGGTTTCTTGGTCCACTCACTCAGTCCCGGGTTCAAGCCGTAGACTACCCAGATACACACACTTACACTCGGCTGAGAGTTAAGACTCCCAGCAATGACTGCCAGTTTGCTTTTTGAAATGATAGCGGAAAATGGTGGGGGTGGACAATAACTGGAATCAATAGGTGAGGTCAATTAGGAAAGATGACATGCCAAGGAGACGAGCGGCAGCTTGTTAGCGCCTGTCATCCCGCGCCTGACCTTTACGTGTGTTAGGTGCCCCAGGAGGCCCTGGCCCTCGGCCCGGCTAGAACAGATTAACACCAGTGAGAGCGTCAGGGGGACAATGTTTGGGGGGCTGTGCCCGCCTTTGACCTTTCTCATTCTATGTGTGTCTTTCTCTGGAATTCTCTGGCCATTTAAATTGCACCCTTCAGCTGCTCCTTGGCACGGCCAGCTGTTGTGCTGCTTATATATAGAAACTATTTCTGGGAGGACGAGACCCTCTAACTGCTGTCTTGGGGCGTCAGGACTGAAATTGATAAGTTGTGGTCTGATCTGGGGGTCCAGAAGCATGCAGGCGCAGGGTGACTCTTTGAAACTCCAAAGCTGCATGTTTCAGTTCCAGGTCACTGCATTCTGCTTTACAGTAGAGTGATGGCTGCCATTTAACAGCTCTGGGCAGACTGAAGACGGAAAACAACAGCGATTCTGTCTACCATTAAAGGTGCTATATAAAAAAACTCGTGAATACTAAACAATGAAGACTGAAGATCAGAATATTCTGTCTGTCTTTGAAGTGATACAGAAAATGGAGATTGAACACAAGACACTTGTACCATTAAAATTAAAGCCTGAATACTAGAGAATCCCATCTACCATTAAAGGCACTATATAAACAGAAGACTGAATAGTGGACAATTCTGTGTGCCTTTGAAGGTGTTTCAAAAAATAAAGACTAAGTACAAGACAATACTACGTAAAATGAAGAATGAACATTAGAGGATTCTGTCTATCATTAAAGGCACTATATCAAAAATGAAGATTCAATAGTGAAGGGTCTATATACAACGAAGAGTACAAACGAAAAGAATATGTGCTATAGAGAGATAAACAGGAAAGGATAGATAGATAGATAGATAGATAGATAGATAGATAGATAGATAGATAGATAGATAGATAGATAGATAGATAGATAGATAGATAGATAGAAAAGGCACTATATAATAGATAGATAGATAGATAGATAGATAGATAGATAGATAGATAGATAGATAGATAGATAGATAGATAGATAGATAGATAGATAGATAGATAGATAGATAGGAAAGGCACTATATACTAGATAGATATATGTCTAATATAGCACCTGTCAGATCTATATGGTGGATTTCAGATCTGCCCATTAAGTCAGTCAGTCATTGTCCAACCCTCTATATCCTAACACAGAGTCACAGGGGTCTGCTGGAGCCAATCCCAGCCAGCACAGGGCGCAAGTCAGGAACAAATCCCGGGCAGGGCGCCAGCCCACCGCAGGGCATGCACACACACACACCCACACACCAAGTGCACACTAGGGACAATTTAGGATCACCAGTGCACCTAACCTGCATGTCTTTGGACTGTGGAAGGAAACTCACGCAGACACGGGGAGAACATGCAAACTCCACGCAGGGAGGATGGTACAATATAATATGCTAGATTTTGTTTTGTGATATATGTTTTGGCTCAGTATGGCATAGTTTGATGATATGATATGTTTTATTATATAGTATAATATGGTTTGATATTAGGTAGCATTACTGTATATTATATACTATGATAGTATGGTACAGTATATGATATATTTTGTTTTGAGATATAATATGATATAATATGGCTCAGTAAGGCATTGTGTGATACCACTGAGCCACCGTGGCAACCCAGATCTGCCCAACTATTACATATAGCCTGTTATATGTAAGTCTTCTGTCATATCTTTCTGTCTAATATAGTGCATATCTATCTATCTATCTATCTATCTATCTATCTATCTATCTATCTATCTATCTATCTATCTATCTATCTATCTATCTATCTATCTATCTATCTATCTATCTATCTATCTAATGTGGCTTTGCGGTTTGATCAGTAACAGTTACTTAAAAATGGCGATCAGGACGCGTGAGGAAAGATGATCTTTATCAAGACGTGAGCTGGCGATGGACCAGAAGCTCCAATGTCGGCTCGCATTGAGTGGACAACACTGACCTGATGCAGAAAATGGTCAGTGCGGGCTTTTCTTTGTGAGTTTCTTCTACCCGCTCGAAGCCGGCAGTGTCCTGCACTAACACCTGAATGAAATGACCAGGAGGACTGACCCTTAACCCTCTGGAGACTAGTGCTGCCGGTGCTGCCCACCCTGCCTACGGCGTACGGAGGACTCAGACGGCCTCTCTCTCTCTCTTTCGAATACCAGGCATTCCATTTAAGTATTCACGGGGAGACTTTATTTCAGACCCGTGAAAAACTCAACTGAAGGAGCGGAGAGCCTGAAGCAGTGCGGCGACGCTGGCTGACATTTACTCCAGCGCTCGGCTCGAGACGGAGCTGCGCTTTCTCTCCAGGGATAGATGGAAGAAGGGGAGGCGCGGAGGGGGTCCATAAACACATATCAAAAGCCCGTAAATCTACAGCTCATTACATCCGAACTCGCCTGAAACACTCCGGCAGCAGATCATTTAATGGCCGTATAACAGGCGATTTGCATGATCTTTATAGCCGGAATTCAATAAAGCCAAACTAAGGGGAATGGGAAGGAAGCCCAAATGATTAATGCACACCTGTGGCACTCCGGCCTCATTCCTGCATGAGCTTGGGGGTGCCACCTGGTGATGAAACCACACACGGGTTCACACTCCAAAGCACACCTACCGCATGTGCCAGCATGGACCAGGATCAGTCAGCAAATACCACAGAGACGTTTGACTGCCCCCACTAGCAGTAAGACGCTCCTTCAGCAGATCCGACCTTCAGATGGCGGCACTTTATCGAAATTCTACCTGTCAGTGGAGGCAAGCGTCACATACAAGAAATACCTACCTGAGCAGCGGCAGGGGAAGAAGTGGAACCAACCCAGACTGGATGCCAGTTAATCACTGGGCACAACTCACTTTCTGAGGGTCGCATGAGCTGGCAATATGTGCTTCCCCAGCTTTAAATCAGCTCTTAAATGAACAGTGAAATGAACCCGGTTATCAACCTATTTAGTATATAGTGCATATCTGTCAGTCTTATATAGTGCCTTTCACATCTATCTATCTATCTATCTATCTATCTATCTATCTATCTATCTATCTATCTATCTATCTATCTATCTATCTATCTATCTATCTATCTATATTTATATAGTGCATTTCACATCTATCTATCTATCTATCTATCTATCTATCTATCTATCTATCTATCTATCTATCTATCTATCTATCTATCTATCTATCTATCTATCTATCTATCTATCTATATTTATATAGTGCATTTCACATCTATCTATCTATCTATCTATCTATCTATCTATCTATCTATCTATCTATCTATCTATCTATCTATCTATCTATCTATCTATCTATCTATCTATCTATCTATCTATCTATCTATCTATCTATCTTAATAGGCTGCTAGGACTCTCCTCACAACCCTCTATTTGGGTCCTTTATTCTGCTAATTTAAGGGCTGACTAAAAGCTCGGGAGGCACATCTTGCCAACTTGTGTGTGCTGACCTGAACAGCACAATCTGATCGTGCCACACATTTTTGTTTCTTGCATACATAAATCCCAAATCTTCGGAGCTGGCAGCCCACACTCTCACAGCATTTCACACTTTTTCCCCATGTTGTATATGTTTGTCTTCTTGAGTCTCCATGCTGTGATCCTGTGGTCTCCCAATGGAGGCTGATGTTCTAAATCTATTGGGCCTGCAGTTCAGATGCCAGCCCCATTAATCCCCTATCACACCAGTCTATCAAACGCCACCCTTCCAGCACCATACCACTAATGCCATATTACTTCTATTGTAGATGCCACCTTCTGTAAGCAGGTAAAGTGGATTGTCACAGGTGGACTGGAGCTTCTTGTGTGAGAATTTGAAAGGCTGTGACATCAGTTTGGCAGTGCCACACACAGCTTTTGTTTGGCAGTCAGTGCCAATGCCACATTGCTCAAAGTGTTAATTTTCTGAACTTTCTAATTTTTTTTTTTTAAATCTGAGGAGAGTCAGATTTGACCCTCCATGACTGGCACCAATCCTGGACTTCAGTGCCAGTCCATCACAGATTTGGGGTCAGATTTTTATCGCATGGCAGTTACTAAACCTTGCTATCAGATACGAGTGAGCAGACAGCCATTTTATATAGCACCTTCGACAATGTGAAAATCACAATAATATTTTGTACCAAAGTCAAAGTAAGCAATTAACAAATGTATCAAATTAGAATGCTGAGTGGGGGGTGTGCAGTGCACACAGGCATATCTGAGTTGGCATCAGATTGACATGGCACATGCCACTTGTGGCGCCTCAAACATTCACATGAAAGTGAAAGATGAGCAGCTAAAGCTCATGGGTGAAATTCCAGTAGGACTTCAGTTTCTCTCGAAATGCTGTTTAGACGCAGCCCCCCTGCTGTGGGGGCACAGCACACGCGCTGGACAGATCTGTTTTTTTTTTCTTTGCTAAAGTGGCTCACAGTTTAAAAATAATAAATGTTTACATGGCTGCGTGTTAGGCAGATTAATCATCAGGCTTGATAACAGCCCTCCACCATTTGACTTGATTACGGTGGGTCAGTGTCGCTGGCTTCTCAGCCCAGCCTTCAATCTGTTTAAGTGGAAAACCCAATCACATCGACTCCTCAAAGGATCCATATTAATAAACAATCTCGCCAGTGGGGAGGCAGTGGGCGCTGAAGCCAAGCCTCATGAGCAAAAGGGGCCTGGTGGGCCGATACGTGAGGCTTCACCCTTTGGTAATCTGCATGGTGCACACCAGCCAGCTGGGATCTGTCAGCTCTGATTGATGCCCACAGCTCTGTGCTGACAAATGGGTATTTTCTTGGCTGGTCAGATTTGCTGTTGGAGGGCGTAGAGTGTACAGCACTTTGGAGGGATATAGCTGTCACCTGTCATTGTTGGTGATGGTGGATGGTCTCTTCTGTAAACGCTATGGAAATTGGTAATCATGGACCAGTGAATAGTAAAATCATATATAGGAGCTGTGTTTGTCTGTCTGATTGCTGGAATATAATAACTGGCATTAGAATGGTTATGTGCTGGCAAAGCTGACACTGCTGCATTGATAACCTGTCTCAGGTATGAATCCCATACCAGTCATTGGCAAGGTGGAGTCTGCATGTCCTCCACATCACACACATATATTGGGTTACAGAGCAACTCCAAACTGGCCTTTTGTGAGTAAGGGTGGCACGGACTGGCACTTACCAGCTCAAAGGGATCTACTCGGAGTACCTCACCGTGTCATGGAGCGTGAGGGAATGGAGTTTGACCAGTAATACTTAATGAGCCATGGAGAAGAGGGCAAGGATAGAGGGCTGGTGGAGGGCTGTGTCATGAGGTGCGGGACCACTTGGAGCGGAATGTTACCAAGATAGATAGATAGATAGATAGATAGATAGATAGATAGATAGATAGATAGATAGATAGATAGATAGATAGATAGATAGATAGATAGATAGATAGATAGATAGATAGATAGATAGATAGATAGATAGATAGATAGATGAAGGGAAGGCACTATATAATAGATAGATAGATAGATAGATAGATAGATAGATAGATAGATAGATAGATAGATAGATAGATAGATAGATAGATAGATAGATGAAGGGAAGGCACTATATAATAGATAGATAGATAGATAGATAGATAGATAGATAGATAGATAGATAGATAGATAGATAGATAGATAGATAGATAGATAGATATTAATTTTCGCATAGTAGGCAGGATAGATAGATAGATAGATAGATAGATAGATAGATAGATAGATAGATAGATAGATAGATAGATAGATAGATAGATAGATATTAATTTTTGCATAGTAGGCAGGATAGATAGATAGATAGATAGATAGATAGATAGATAGATAGATAGATAGATAGATAGATATTAATTTTCACATAGTAGGCAAGATAGATAGATAGATAGATAGATAGATAGATAGATAGATAGATAGATAGATAGATAGATAGATAGATAGATAGATAGATAGATAGATATTAATTTTCGCATAGTAGGCAAGATAGATAGATAGATAGATAGATAGATAGATAGATAGATAGATAGATAGATAGATAGATAGATATTAATTTTCGCTTAGTAGGCAAGATAGATAGATAGATAGATAGATAGATAGATAGATAGATAGATAGATAGATAGATAGATAGATAGATAGATAGATAGATAGATAGATATTAATTTTCGCATAGTAGGCAAGATAGATAGATAGATAGATAGATAGATAGATAGATAGATAGATAGATAGATAGATAGATAGATAGATAGATAGATAGATAGATAGAACTTTAAGGTCAGGAGGTGGTGGTGGATGTTGAGAGTGCCAGGGAGACTTTAAGAGCAGCAGTCACCATCATGGTGGTATCGCTGTTATGGATGGTCATGGTGCAGACTTCTAAATACCTGGGGGGGTGGTCATCAAGACCTCCTGGACCAGGAACCTAGAAAGGTCCTATAGTGCCTTGAGACCCATCTTTGGAGTGAAGATAGAAATAATAATTGAATTGAAATCCTTAGAAATACTACACTTAACAATAATCTTGGATGGAATTCAAATACAAAAAACATTTCCTCTAAATGCAGGCAGCGCTTATTTCTCCTCGGTGAACTCAGACAGTTTAAAGTGGACAAGGACCTCATGTTGTCCTTTTATTATTGCATTCTGATCCAGTTTGCCTTCACTTTCAGCTTCATTGCCTGGTTTAGTGGTCTGACAAAGCAAAGCTCCCACAGATCACCCAACAAGCAACTGAAGTTTTTAGGGCTGACGCAGACATTTTGGAAAGTGGGCGTCAGAGGGGAAGGTTGAAGAAGTTAGAAGTCACCTCAACTGATGTCCGGCCCCCCATTACAGGCAGCACTTACAGCAGAACACCTCTCTAATCAGGGAGGAGAGTCGCGGTAAAGTTCCCCACAAATTCCTCCAGAAATTCATTTCTTCCCTGTTCCAGATGTCTCTTGGTAAGGAATTTTGGAGATAATTCCAGGTAACCTTCTAGAAGTTGTTAACAGTTAATCCGATTTACAAATGAAGCAAATATTTTAGAATTTCTGTGTCAGTTTGAAACTGTCTTGTCTCTGTTGGATTGTTAGATTTTTTTTTTTCTATTTCAGCCAGGCTGGGGTTCAGATCTTTGTTTTACGTCTTCCTGTTTGATTCTTTTGTGTTTTTATTATCAATTAAGTTTGATTTGTGATATTACTCGTGTATTTTTTGAGTTTGGGGTATTGCTTGGTTTCTGTGTGTATAAGCTGCTGTTGTCATGTGCCTTGAGTTTTGTGGGTGGTTCCTCCCAAAGAGGCGGAGCCACCTGCCCATCAGCACCATGGCCCGCCCTATAAAGGTGAGGGACTCTCACAGTTCCTGGCAGTTCAATCAGATGTGCCATGGATCAGTGAGTTGACTTGTGTATTTATTTATTTTTGTTTTTTTGTTGTGCTTATGCTTGTTTTGATATTTCTGGATTTTTGAGTGTCTGCTCTGTTTTTTGTCCCTGCCTTGGATTACCGTATTGGGACTTTTATCACCCTTGGATTGCTTTTTCTGGCAACCCCTTTATGCCTTTTGTACTCTTTGGAGCTTCACAGTATAAGGGAGGATTTTGTGACAATAAAACTTTTTAATTTTATAACAATCCCGCATCAGCCTGTTTCCCTAGCAGGGGTTTGACAGGAAATCCCCAAGTGGGTATTTTTGGGGGCTTACATGCTTTGGGACAACTGAGACGGCAAATGTCACATTTTCTTGTGTAATTTGCCCCAAATTAAAATCTTGAACCTTAAACAAACAAGAACAACTGATGAAAGACCCCCCACCCCAAAGAACCACAAATCCAGTCATGTTAAAACACCCCCAACTGTGAATCTAAAAATCAAAATCCATAAAAACGCCCAAAACTAAAAACTCATGGAGAGCGGCAAAGTAATAAGAATCCAAAAAAAACGAATTGAGAATGATGGCGCCTTGGAGGGGCTTGCAGAAAATGAGGCCCCGCCATTGTGAAAGCATTCGTTTGAGGCATCGACGCGGACAAGTGCTATAAAGGGTCAAAGTTTGCGCAGCCCATTGTAACCTTTAAAAAAAAAAAAAAAATCACAAAATAAAAATTAGATATCAACGTGGCAGCGTGTTAGATTGGCACTTTTCGAAGGAGCGTGTTTAAAATCCAGCCTTCCAAAGAGTAAGCATTAATTTTTAATGATATATTTTTGCTTTACTCTAAGCGTAGATTGCATGCGTTAATTACTCAAAATAATATCCACATCTAATTACACGGCATAATGAGGCAGCTTCACGTCGACGAACATCATGTGCTGCTGGAAATAATTGCAGTTTAGATCTCTCGATAAATAAAGTATTAATGGTATTAATTAGAGGGAATCGGCACAGAAAACGCAATGTCTTCAGCAAAGGGCCATAGTGAAGAGGCGGGGGCCGTAGTAGGGGTCGGTTCAGCCAATCACAAGACAGCTTCATTCACGTAGCCCACTGCTGGAACGGCAAGACCACTTCACTTATTTGGACGTTTGGGTTTGAGATCGACAGATGAATACGAGGCGAGAGTTGTCAGCTTTTACTTCCTGGGGTTGACCTCTGGATGTGTTAAACAATACAGGAGACCCCCACCTTCATCTTGTGTAGCAGACCACCCAGTTATTGAGGCAAGCAAACGTGTCAGAGACCAGATTATGTCATGTGACTTTGGGTGGCATGTCCCTTCCTTTCAATAACTGCAGGAAGCTGGCGTCTCCTCAGCATCGCCGAATGGTCAGTTTCTTCTTCAGTTCTGTTTTTCCCGACTGTTACCGCTGCCTCGTTCAGTTGCTTTCTCCACTCAGTCTTCTCTTCATGTTCATGTCTGCTGATTGACTTGGCCAGGTTACAACCTTCCACTTTTTCCCCTCCCGATTACATCCTTGGTTCAGCTGGCGGTTTGTCTTTGATTATTTAGGGCGTATTTCTCTGTAAATGGGCAGACACAAAGTTCTTGTAGACTTCTGAATCTATTCTGCTGCCGCCATCTTGAGCTCTTAAACTAAGGACACGAACACCCTCAAAAGGTTTAGGGGGGATTCCCCATATACTATAGCACAAGCAAAGGAAATGGCATCGTCACAGATAAGATTTCAAATTGGAAATGACAAAAAAAAAAGGAAATGGTGGCGGTGTAGATAGTAGATTTGCAGGAAGTGATGTCATGGGTGAAAGGCATTCTGGAACCGGAAGTGACATCACAAAGAGGTGGGATTTTGAGGGTTGGAACTGGAAGTGACATCATGAAAAGGTGGGGTCTGGTCGGTTTGGAACCGGAAGTAACGTCATGAAGAGGTGGGATTTTGAGGGTTGGGACCAGAAGTGACATCATCAAGAGGTGGGATCTTGTTGGTTGGAACAGGAAGTGATGTCGTGAAGAGGTGGGGTCTGGAGGGTTGGAATCGGAAGTGACATCATGAAGAGGTGGGGTCTGGAGGGTTGGAACAGGATGTGACATCATGAAAAGGCGGGGTCTGGAGGGTTGGAACCGGAAGTGACATCAGGAAGAGGTTGGATATTGAGGGTTGGGACCAGAAGTGACATCATCAAGAGGTGGGATCTTGATAGTTGGAACAGGAAGTGATGTCGTGAAGAGGTGGGATCTTGAGGGTTTGTGTCCAGCAGGACCCGCTAGCTCCCTGGGAATGAGTTCTTATGTAATTGCGGTGTGTTACATAACCAGAACCTATATAGATATAATATAAAAAGGAGGCACCCCTCCCTTAGTGATACGGCAGTAAGAAATCACATAGGAGAAATAACTTTGTTTGTTTAATGTTGGCTTACGCTGCATAACAGATAATGGATGCCAATGGCAAGAACCCAGTTTGGGAGTGGGGGTATTTGTTATAATATGATACATCAGCGGTTCTCAAACTGTGGGGGCGCGAAGTAACAAAAAAGGGGGCGCGAATGTTGCCATATGTGGCGTAATTTCACTATTCGTTGGAAAATTTTAAACTTGTAGTGGTGTATCGGCAGCAAAAAATATAGGAATAAATTTTATTAGGGTTTCAAAACAATGTTAGGGGGGCGCGATTAAAACTGTTATGAAAACTCGGGTCGCAAATACTTAAAGGTTGAGAAACACTGTGATACATTATAAATATGATGCAGTTAGTAATTTAGCCACAATCCTACTGACTACGCCATTTTGTGTCCAGCTGTTATGCAGAGTAAGCTGACATTAAACAAAGCTAAGTTATTTCTCCTACGTGATTTTGTACCGCCGTATCACTAAGGGAGCAGTTCCGCCTTTTTATATCAAATCTATATAGTTTGGGGTTATGTAATGCGCTGCAATTACAAAAGAACTCATTCCCAGGGAGCTAACACCCCCTGCTGGACACAGGGTTGGAAACGGACATTGTGAAGAGGTGGGATCTTGAGGGTTGGAAACCAGAACTGATGTCATGAAAAGGTGGGGTCTTGAGGGTTGGAACCAGAAGTGATGTTACTGTGTAGATTCTTGAGTTATTCTGCCGGGAGAGAGGAAAAAAGAGTTAGAGGGCAGTGCCAACCCTTGGTTCGATGGGTAACTGCATCAATTTGAGCCCATAAACGGTCTCTCAAATGCTTGTGTGTGAGAAGCTACATTGTCAAGATTAGTGGGCCTTTTCCCAGCCATGACACTCCATTCTTAACCGATGAGCCATGTATGTTGTGGAACATGAGCACAGCCCGTCTTCCTCCACATTTTGTCCTTTCCGTCACTTTGGCAGAGGTCAATCTTGGTCTCATCACCCCGTAAAAAACTTTGTTCTAGAAACTTTTGTCGCTCATTGATGTACTTTTCATGATATTCCGTTCTGGCTTTCCAATTATTGCTACTGAGGAATGGTTTGCATCTTTTGGTATGACCTCCATATTTCAGCTCTCAGAGTCTTCTTCAGGCAATGGCTTGTGACATCTTCACCCCTGCCCACTTGTTGTGCCAGGTGAACTCTTGTCTTGATATATGTATTACACCCACATTTTTATTTATTTGGGTTTGTCTAAATGTCTTATATGTTAAGAGTGCTGTAGCGCCCTCTTCAGTTGACATGATGAAGTCATTAAAAGCCCTGTCTGCATTTGTTTTTTATATATTTCAGCCAGGGGTCATCGCCTGATGTTGTCTTTTATGTCCATTTTTGTTCATTGCTTATGTTAACAGTGTTGATTCTGTAGCTTCGTCGTGACTTAACATCCATATATTAGGGTGACACTGAAGGGCAAGTGACAAAAAATTTAAAGGGGTGACGCACACAATTACACAATGTGACGTGCACACTTTAGCTGACGCGCACATTCAAATGAGGTGACGTGCAAAATTAGAGACGACGCGCTCATAATCTGAGGGGTGATGACAAGTCAAGGTGTACGGAAAGAGTAGGCACCTTAGCAAAGCGAAAGGAAAACCCTGATTGGTGGAAAGGTTTGTCTGTCAGTCCACAGAGGAACCTTCCAGTTAAGTGGTGTGCTGAGTTAATACAGCATTCTTTTTCAGTTAAATTGTTGGTGATCACAAATCCCGGTGTATGTACAGTACATGATGGTGTACATTAACAGGCGGACATCCATTTCTCTTTTTTTCCTATGCAAGAGTTATAAAATAAAAAACAAAAAAAACTTATTTAATTGTGCACGTCACACCTTTAAATTTTTTGTCACGTACTCTTCAGGGCCACCGTAATATATAAATATGGAGGGAAACCCACAGTCCCTTGTGGTTCATTGTGAAGGTACTTGTTGTGTGGTGAGTTCTCTTCAGTTACTTTTGTGCTTTTTTTGTGGTTTCTTGATATTTTGAACCCTTGCTCTTTTTTTTCTGACTTTGCCTTCTGCATTGCGTTTTTGAACATCTGGGGCCTCATGTATAATGTTGTGCGTAGAACTCACACTATAACATGGCGTAAGCACAAAAGCAGGAATGTGTGTACGCACAGAAAAATCCAGATGCAGGAATCTGTATGTACGCAAACTTTCACGTTCTTCCGCTACATAAATCCCGATCAGCGTGAAAAGTAACGCAAGTGCACGCGCCTTCTGTCTCGCCCCAACTCTTCCCAGAATTACGCCTCTTTGAATATGCAAATCAATATAAATAGCCTTCTGTGAAAAGACAATGGGAAAAGCACGGGGGAAAATATAAGAATTTCAGCGAATACCAAGTGGAGGCAAAGGAAAAACGTACTATTTGTTGGTTTAAACAGTGGTATAATCAACAAAAGGAAGCTGATCGAGTGACAGAGTGTCGGAGAAACTCGAAAGCTCAAGTTCACAAAGTCGCACAGTGCCCAAAATAAAAAAGAAGTCACATATCAAAGTCACCGTGAAAAGGCGAGTCGTAGCCCACCGTCTGAGTGTCATATGAAAGTTTATTAGGGTACAGACAAAAAAAAAAGGCACACAGTGGGGAAAAAGCACGAAATGTCAACTTTAATCTTGAAATTTCCACTTTAATCACGTAGTTTATTTTGCCATTAAAGTAGAACATCATAAACTTCATCTTAAAATCGCTTAATTTACTAGTTTCTCAAATCCCATTGTAACTAAAGTAGCACATTAAATGCTTTGTTCTGTATTTGATCTTCTATGTGCTCTATGTGTGTGAATCACTACCTGCTTCTTAAACGGGCTTTCTCTTTCTCCGACAGGACACATAATCCATTACATTCATGATATTACAGCTCTCTGAATAATTAAAATACTGAGATGTATACGTGATATCTTTTTCATGATGATAGGAATGAAAGCATGTTATTAAACATGGGAACACGGTGGTGCAGTGCTTGTTCATGTCTCACGCAAGAGGCTTGCTGCGCCATGTGCGACCTTCGATGAAATAATTTATTACAGTAGTACTGTCTCTTTCAAACATACTAACCTCCAATTCCTGTCCTTACTTTTCTTTCTCCAAATACCCAATTACCACACAATCAGCTCTGTAATAGACATGAAGCCATCTGTAAGCTTAGAATGCCGATTCTTCAAAACTTTTAAGGAACATTGAAATATCTTCATAGTACGTGTTTAATTATTATATCCGTCTATCCTTCCATAGTCGCGTCAGCACCAGCAAGAATACAATGCAATGCAGGAACAATTACTGAACTAGCTAGCGCTGCGGCACCGTGTCCTCACATGTTTAATTATTAACAATACAGATTATTTAAATGAAGTTAAAATTTTATCTGTATAATATAATCAACATATTTTGCTGCATTTCATCTTAAAAATGATATTGTCATCATATGTAAATATGCGCTTTATAAAGTGGCGCAGGTTGTGCAATATTATAACTGTAGTGCAAGTTTACAGTGAGATGATTGTACTTATAAGTAAACAGTTCTACAAGGAGCACTTGATGGACTGATTGAGTGCATTTAGAGTTCTTGGGATGAAACTTTTTCTAAACCGCGAAGTCCGTACAGGAAAGTTTTTGAACCGTTTTGCCATGGCTCAGGCAGCGTCTGCTTCATGCTGTATACCGATAATTCTGTTTCCGATCAGCTGCTGCTGTGATTCACACTCAGATACAGTGATATAAATACTCTGAGTGGTGCAGTGACAGTAATATGGAAAAAGATGATCTGCTGTGGCAACACCTATCGGGAGCAGCTGAAAGAAGAAGAAGATGCAGTGAGCGTAACAACGCTAAAGCAGTTATGGTATTTGGAATATTATGGCTATTCCCTGGACCATTATATTGCTGCAGGTTAA
Organism: Erpetoichthys calabaricus; assembly: GCF_900747795.2. Classification (NCBI taxonomy): domain Eukaryota; kingdom Metazoa; phylum Chordata; class Cladistia; order Polypteriformes; family Polypteridae; genus Erpetoichthys; species Erpetoichthys calabaricus. The sequence continues at coordinate 150,913,068 of NC_041404.2, forward strand.
TTACAATCAGATGCATTACAATAATAAACAATTAGTTTCAGTGTATTTGATAAAGCCGCGTCAGGAATGTGGGTCTAAGAAAGAAAGGGTAGCTACACAGGAACAGCAGCACTGCTTTGACGCTGGGTGCCGCCAGTCTGCAAAACCGAGTGCAGAACTTATGTACGCCAGGGTATGAGCGACTGTGGAAATGTGCGTGGCTTTACACCAAGTTTAGGTTTTATATATCGCGATTTGAGCGTGGAAACGTTCATACGCAACATTTCTGTGCATACGCACCGTTTATACATGAGGCCCCTGGTGTGCCTGTTTTGAAGACTTTGCTGTCTGTGCCTTGGTGCTCTACTGAGCTTATGTTTTGCTTTTTAATTTCTTTGTTACCCCCTTTTGCGGCTAGCCAGGGTTTGATGGTATTTCCCCCTCTACTGGGGTTTTTTGGGATTTTTTTTTTTTTTTACTTTTGTGCTTGGGAATTCTTTAGTTTATAACATTTGTCCTAAAACATATTGGAGCAGGATACTAACTGTAACCTCCTGGTACCCCCCCAGATTAGGTGAGGAGAAGGTGCGCCCCCTGTTGGTGTCTTCTGCTAACATATCACACCTGAGTGAGCCTGAGCACTTGGAGGAGCGCTCTATGAGAAAAGGCCTGAACATCAATGAAACGATGTAGGAAGAGAGGTTGTGTGATCACTCAGCTAATTCATTATCAGGTTTGTCTTCAGCAAAGCTGGTAATTACTTGAAAAACAATTAACAAGACGCCCACACCAGGGACACCATATTAATGCTGATTGATTAAAGAAATCTCTGCTGCACTTTCCAGTTGGGATCCCAGAAATATGAAGAGGTCTGTACAAGTTAGGAACAAGTCCATAAATCGGGGAAAGTCTGCATTAAATACTTTCTCTGTTGTTAGCTAGGTGTGGCGACACACTTATGTTCTAACAAATATACAATTATATTGTATTAAGTAATACAGTTTATTTATAACATAACAACAGTAGAAGATGGATATTTACATGTACATTTACATTTATTTGCTTGGCAGATGCTTTAAACCAAAGCAACTTACCAAAGAGGTAAACATAATTAAGGGACATTAGCAAGGATTTTGCAAGTATGCCAGTATATTTACATATACTCTCTCCTTCTATCTCTTTATTTATTACATATAAATATATATATATATATATATATATATATATATATATATATATATATATATATATAAATATATATAGTGAAAAAAGCACAAACAGACAATATGAAGATTTGGGGATTCTACCCCATATACTGTAACACGAAGGGACAACAATGAGTAATCATCCAAGACTGAGTCAATTCAAGACTAAACAGGAGGATGAAAGCTTCTGGATATATAGAAAGGAGACAGGAAAGGGTGGGATCACGGCAGGATGGGTGGTCTCGTGGTGGCTCTGAGGCTAGTGATCTGCACTGGCAATCAGAAGGTTGCCGGTTCGAATCCCGTAAATGCCAATAGGGACTCTGCTCTGTTGGGCCCTTGAGCAAGGCCCTTAACCTGCAATTGCTTAGCGCTTTGAGTAGTGAGAAAAGCGCTATATAAATGCAAATAAATAAAATAAAAGGTATGTTGAAGTAGTGCAAGTAGGTGGAGTCTTAGGCAGGCTTTCCTTCTGCTGGTCTGTGAGAGAGAAAAGGTATTACACCATTTAACAACCACAGTCTCTGTTTCTTACTCCCAGTTTAGCCCTTAGACTGCCTCCCAATCGCGTGTATGTGACAGTATATATATATGTATATATATATATATATATATATATATATATATATATATATATATATATATATATATATATATATATATTGAGCCCCTTTGAGACCCTCCCTAACTGTGCTACACACTCAAATGCGGTGGACGTGTCTATAGAGGATTGCTTGTTCGTTGCCAAGGCAACTGAAGCCTCTCTGTGTAACATGTCTGTTGCCCAATAGATCCGAGGAACAATCTAACCCAGTCACTGACCTCTGACCTGGCCCCTTCACTACTTGTTTGCTGTGTCTGTGTGTATTGAAGTGGTAGCTGCCATTTGAATAAATACTCTGACTGTATACGTATATATGTTCCTAAAAAAATCACCACTCTCTTTGTGCATCTTGTTGCCTTTGTTCATCACACATTGCCTCCCTCTTGTGGATTCCGGCTGACATTATGCCCTAGCATAGATCCAGGATGTCATTTATTTATATATATATATAGTAAAGAAAGCACAACAAAGAGGATAAAGGTTTGGGGATTCCAAAAAAAAAATAGAAGAAATAATCATTTCAGACTGAGTCTAAATCAAGTCTAAACTAGAGGGTTCAATGGGTCTGAATATATACAGAGGAGACAGGAAGGGGTGGGATCATAGCCGGAAGTGAGGTCTTGGTAGGAGGTGTATTCTGGGAGGAAATAGGAGGAGTCTTAGGCAGGCTCTTCTTCTGCTAGTCTGTGGAGGAAGGAGAAAAGGTATTAGCACCATTCAACAACCCTAGTCTCTGTGTTGTACTCCCATTTAAGCCCTTAGACTGCCTCCCAAGCACGCGTGTGTGACTATATATATATATATATATATATATATATATATATATATATATATATATATATATACTGGGGGAGGGTTCAAAGTCCTTTATTGTTCTGACTGACAATATTAAGAATTTTGTTGGCATAATTCCGAGGGTCACAATTCCAAAAATGAAAGCACCTATTCCGGACACATGTCCTTCTCTTGCCTTTTATTATATAAGATACACACACACACACATATATATATATATATATATATTTGTATGTATATATACAGTATATATATATATATATGTATGTATATATACAGTATAAAGATAGATAAAGGACAATAACAAACAATGCAAAACATACATTTCCAATAGCTTTGCTGAACTTTTCTTTCATATATAAAAAGGCACATAACTTGTGAATTCTATGTCTTGGTTTAGATAGATCGATATTTTTTTATCTCTCCTAAGGAAAAAAGCTCACAACTCATGAATTCTGATCTTTCAATTCATCTGGGTAAGAGAGATAAGTTCTTTAGTGAGGTATTGAGTTTCTCGCGTCGCACCATGGTGTTGCTTTACTCACAGCTCCTCTCTACACTGAGTGCATGTGTTGCGAGATGCTGCTCTGCACTTCCTTCTTGTATTCAGCATGAGAAACGTATAACAGGTAGAACTTGTCCTTCACAAAGGTTCTGACTTTTCAGGTTCAGTGATACCAACACGGTAATACATTAGCTAGCTGTATCCTAACTAGTAAGTTACAACTAACAACTCCCAAAATCAAGGCAGTTGTAGTAATGGTTTGATGGAAGTGATGCCTTGAACCTTTCCCATTCAGCTTTCTCCAGCACATGTGGTAAGGATCTTCAGTGTGCTTTTCTTTAATTTTGTCTAGGGCCTCTTCGCCTTCATTGTGTTGGTCACAAGCCAACTGTCGTTTTCTGTATAAGGTTTTCTGCACACAACTAGTCTTCATTTGCTAGTAAAGTTACGACTGCTGGGTCAGCTGGTGATCCGTCAGCTCTCATCATTAGCAAGGCGAACATGTGGATCTACATATGATCTTCCTCTGCTCAGCCACTTGCTATCTTAGCAAGTTTTGGGCTACTGGCACCCCTTGTCCTTCTCCTCTTATGGATGGCATTCCATTTTTCAATATGGCAGAGTAGAAGTGATTGCTCCAACCTTTGCTATGGCCACACCCAATAAGCGCTGGCGCCTCTGTTATCGAGTAGACGTTATAGCCATGTTGAGAGCAGTGAGCTGACAGAGTAAGCTCAGATTTGATGTTTTTAAAGGAAGGAGGAGAGGTCTTGTCATTGGTTCTTTGGGTTCACATAAGCCCATCCTTTCTGGTTGACTATTGATGTGAAGTTTTGTCCATCATGGTTATGATCCTTTGTCTCAGATGCTGCCTCACTGTATTCAGATGCTGCCTCACAGATTGCTGACTGATCATTTCATCAGGTGAGACGCAGAGGTTGCATTCCAACAGATGGCCCAGTCCAGAAGAAGCTGAGTGTCTGGCAGCAGCTTGATAAGCCAAGGACTTGTGCTCCAGACATAGCAAAGCTAGTAATGCCAGTCTGTCGTACGGTCTGCTGTCCATGTGCCGCTAATGTCCACGCGTGTGGATCATATGTCGTTTGTTGGTTCATTTGGAAGCGTTTCTCCTTTCTACACTGTCATTATGACAGAGAGGTGCCATTAATATTTTTCGCTCTTTATCCCGTTAACACCCTAAATGCTCACTTTTCTGCTTAATTGCCAATATGTGTTTGTTAATTTCATTTTTAATTGCACAGCTCAAGCATCTCTTGTTTTTATTGCAGTCCTCAGATGGCTCTCTAAACGGTCAGTTCCTTACGGGTCAAGCGGCGGATTTCGGGCGTTTACTTTTTTTTTGTTGTTGTTTTTGTCCCTCCATTAATTAAACACTTAATAAAACACACTTTTAGCGTTTATTTATATTGTCAGTCACGCTTTCAAGTGAAGTTAACGCCAAACATGACTCTTTTGGAATTGAAGTATTGAAAACAACTGCCTGAAGACAAAAACAAAAAAACAAAAAAAAGAGGCGGCTCGAGAACTCGCCTGCCTGCCTGCCTGCCGCCGAAACGGTTGATCCCGCGGAACGTGTAATGCCATCAGCCTTTTAAGGTGTAAAATCTCTGCATTCATTATTTTGACTGCTTTAATTGCCCAGATAGGCCATGCACGACTGGCCGGCAATCCTTTTGTGTTTTCCGAGATGCCGTTATTGTTTTCACATTAGCGGCTTTTCAGCTAGGCAAGGAAATGTACTTGAGTCGGCCTTTTCAATTAAATCCGACTTTATTAGTATAGTGCCCCAGTTACAGCAAATAGTGTCTGACGGCACTTTACAGGAATTAAACAAATGGACGCCGTCTCCATGGCAACACACCAGCACGGTGGTGCTAAAATCGGGTAGACGGGCAGCTTGAGCAAATCGGGCACCAGCTTGGACTCCTGGAGATTTCTCTGCATGCAGCTCCCTATTGTGTGACTTGTTGCTTTTAATGAAGACCCATAGAAGCCAATAAACGAGCCCTGGACATAGAGAGGGTGGCCAGCCATTAAATATTGAGGTAATGGACTTCAGTTCATGTCTCGATTCTTGTATTACAACTGGTGTGTGGTTAAACCTGATGTGATTAAATGACATGGCAATATGGCCTAGTGGTACTCAGGTTAGCCCCTCTCACACACTGTGACCCCGATCATGTGATTGAACAGGTCAGGCCTTTGGTGGTGGAGATCTGAAAATGCTGTGATTTAATTTAAATAAAAACATGCAAATGAACTTTAACTGGCAGTTATATGGGTTTGTCCTTGGCGTGGTCTGCCTCCATGCCAGTTTTGTTCACCTGCACTGATAGAGAGCCATCCTCACAGTTCAGGGCTCCCTGGCCTGGTGGGAGTGACCCCATTCCTAAATACAGTAAGGGTGCATTTCACAACCCTTCGAACGGTGGGTGAGGTTGGAGACTTAAAGAAAAGTAAGGTTTGCTTGACGCAAAGTCCATCAGAAGACCTGCGGTGAACCTCAATAGGACCCCAGAGTGAGCTGCAACCACTGAAGCCGCGTAACAACAACATAAAAATTTAGAGAAACGAGAGGAGACCATTCAGGCCATCAAGCACATTTGTTTAGCTTGTAGCAGTGCTGCCTCTAGAAGGACTCCATTTCCCAGCAGCCCCGAAGGGGATTGCCCTCATTGGATGTCTGAAACAGGCTCAGCGGCTGCTGGGAACAAGAAGGGCCAGTGCGAAAGTTGAAAAGGGGGCCGGAGAAGAAGCAAATAAAAAAGGTTGGTGTTTCTGTGTATCCCCGTATGTCCCGTCCAACGTAAACTCCGTGAAGTCATTTGTACCCTTGGATCGTTTCTCGCAAGGATGTCTCGCGCCTGCCTGTCATGTGAATAATGGTGCATCTTTGGATGGAGCGTTCCCACATATTTCACTCCCCTCGCTGCTCAGGACTACCGATAGGACTGTTTAATTCATTTATCACAGAAGCTATTCCTGGGATCATCATCGTCATCTTCACTCCATACCATTTCATCAGTTTCTGCTGCTAAGGACATTGTCATGAGTGTTTATTGTCGGAGTTGATTGTTGTGTGTAATATTTGTAGCGCGGAAGGGGGAAGGGGGGTGGGGGCTGTCTGATATTTGTTGTTGTTAATTGATTTCCACTTAACTCTTCGAGGGCAGAATATTTTCTTCCAAAAAACGCAGTTTTTTGAAAAGCACACAAAGCCACGGTTTCATACATAAATCAACATAAAACATCTGTTGCTTCATGCAGTGGACGCCAGTTCACCATCTCTTGTGGCGGTCGTCACGTGGCAGAGGGTGGATGGGACAACAGTGGCAGTCACAGTGCAATGTGATCTGGTTTGTACCTCTTGTCATTGTAAGTGGCCGTCCTCCCATTGCTGTAGGCGCGTCAGCTACACTAACCTGTTCAGCACCACAGTCAGCTGGGGATCGATCAGCTGATGCCAGTACCTCACATTCACTTTCCATCACTGGTATCAACATCGGAGTCCGACAAGTCAAGAGTCCAATCCAGCGATAATATGAAAAACGTTGTCCACTGAGTATTTTGCTTTACACATTCGCTTTGATCTCTCGCCAGATGTCGATGCCAGTTTTGCTGTTGTTTGCTCCTTGCCACTCACGCAAGCGCAGGGAATCTCGGTTAAATCAACGCACCTTAACATTTCTTCTAGCAAACAGAGTGGAACAAAAACATAACAGCGAGGTTTGTCACCATCAATTACCTCCATCAGCCTTTCTTGTTGACAAAAGTCGACATCCGCCCTGAAAGAGTGAATGTATTTCACACATTGGTTTGATTCGTGTCTCTGTAAGTGAGCGTGTGCAGGTCGGGCCACGGCTGGGTGCGTTCCACTGAAAAAATAAATAAATCACCGTCCTATCAACGGTGTGAATCACCGGACCACTATAAGCTAATAGCTAACCTGTCCCAATACCTCATCCAGATACTTCTTAAAAGTTCTCAAGGTTTCTCCTTCAATTATGTGTCTCAGTAGTTTGTTTGAGATTCTCTCAACTCTTTGCGTAAAGAAGGGCCTATTTATACAGGGTGCAGACGGCTATGAAAACTGGGTGTGTGGTCAATGACCAAAACTCATTCACACTTGGGGCAACCCATTGATAGTCTTCTAGTCTTACATGATGAACAGGGGAATTTCAGATATGTTTCCATGTCTATCTTGCAATTTGATGACCTCTTTCTTCATATTCACCCCTTCGTTCATCATTCTGGCACCCATATAACCGGCCTCTCCTCAAACTTCACGACTTTGGGTACATTGCAGCTTGGCCGTGTCTCTGCATTCCTTGCGCAGTGCAAAACAAAAACCCGAGCGCAAGTCAGCTGCATGCAGAGGTGAGCTTCCTTGCCTGGCGTGATATTTGCTGTGCGGTCCTTGTGCCAGTATAAATCAGCCTTAACTGGTCAGGGGGGAGAGATGGAGTTAGATGTTGACTTGATAATTCCCAACTTGGATTCATGAGGTCCATCTTATAGATAGATAGATAGATAGATAGATAGATAGATAGATAGATAGATAGATAGATAGATAGATAGATAGATAGATAGATAGATAGATAGATAGATAGATAGATAGATAGATAGATAGATAGATAGATAGATAGATAGATAGATAGATAGATACTTTATTAACCCCAAGGGGAAATTCACATACTCCAGCAGCAGCATATTGATAAAAAACAATATTAAAGAGTGATAAAAATGCAGGTATAACAGACAATAACTTTGTATAATGTTAACGTTTACCCCCCCGGGTGGAATTGAAAAGTCACATAGTTTGGGGGAGGAACGATCTCCTCAGTCTGTCAGTGGAGCAGGACATTGACAGCAGTCTGTCGCTGAAGCTGCTCCTCTGTCTGGAGATGATCCTGTTCAGTGGATGCAGTGGATTCTCCATGATTGACAGGAGCCTGCTCAGCGCCCGTCGCTCTGCCACGGATGTTAAACTGTCCAGCTCCGTGCCTACAATAGAGCCTGCCTTCCTCACCAGTTTGTCCAGGCATGAGTCGTCCCTCTTCTTTATGCTGCCTCCCCAGCACACCACTGCATAGAAGAGGGCACTAGACACAACCGTCTGATAGAACATCTGCAGCATCTTATTGCAGATGTTGAATGACACCAGCCTTCTAAGGAAGTATAGTTGGCTCTGTCCTCTCTTGCGCAGAGCATCAGTATTGGCAGTCCAGTCCAATTTATCATCCAGCTGCACTCCCAGGTATTTATAGGTCTGCACCCTCTGCACACAGTCATCTCTGATGATCATGGGGTCCATGAGGGGCCTGATCCTCCTAAAATCCACCACCAGCTCCTTGGTTTTGCTGGTGTTCAGTTGTAGGTAGTTTGAGTCACACCATTTAACAAAGTCCTTGATTAGGTTCCTATACTCCTCCTCCTGCCCACTCCTGATGCAGCCTTTAACCAAAGGATCAAGGGAGGAGTCTGACTACGAATTGTGATAGTACAATAAAATAAAATAGATTTTTGTGTAGCCCAAAATCACACAAGGAGTGCCACAATGGGCTTTAACAGGTCCTGCCTTTTGGCAGCCCCCCAGTCTTGACTCTCAAAAAAAAACCCTTGTAGGGGAAAAAATGGAGGAAACCTTGGGAAAGGAAATTCAAAGAGAGATCCCTTTCCAGGCAGGTTGGGTGTGCAGTGGGTGTGAGAAAATGGGGGTAAAAACAATACAATATGCGGAACAGAACACAAGTAATCCTCAATACAATACAATAGTACATTAGAAATATTACAAGGACAGAGCAGAATTCAACAGTAGATGACATCACATAATAGGATTTGGATTTGTTCAGAGTCCTAGAGACCTCGGCCATCAAGCTGCCTTCCCCTATTGGCCAAGTGCTGGGTCAGCCAATCCGATGAAAGGACCCCTCTACCCAACATAGAGTAGTATCTAGCATTGGCCTGTGCTGGTTTTCTGTATATAACCATCCGAGCGTTCATTTTAGTAGAGATGTTTTCGAGATTTTGTTTTTGGTGGTGCTCTGTGTTTGTTTATACACTTTTTCATTTTGAATATTTTTACATCATTTCTCTCTTGGGACAAGACAAGACTTTTTTTCCTGCAACGAGACGTGATCTTTTGAAGAGAGACACTCTCAACGTCCCGTGAGACAGTCAAGTCACGTCATACTTACAACCTCTGGAAGCAAGTCCCGTGAGATGGTGACTTTTACAAGACATGCCCAACTTACAACCATTTTCAAACAAGACCACGGTCATCTAACCTCTCAGTTGTTGGAAAGCTTTTGGCAGACAGACGTCCTGTGCTCTCAGCTCTTTAAAATTTTAGACGTTCTAGATGACACGTCAACGACTAAGCGAAGAAGAAAGATCAGAGCGTTGAAAAGTGACCAAAAAGTGTTGGAGATAAAAGAATGCAAAAAAGAACAAAAACAGTCTATGTGCAAATTCTGAAAATAAGGAAAGTAATAATCAGCCCGTATGCCCAAAGACAAAGTAGAACGTCGTAAAGAATTCAAAAACGTTGGTGCGATACACATGCAGAGCAGGTTAGAGATAATGGAACTAGGAAAATTCGAAAGTCACAAAAAGATTGCATTAGTGCAAACAAATGGAAAATATTACTCGGTAAAATAACAGAACAGCGAAAAGAGATTGATTAGTGTCTGAGGATGTCTGGAGGAGTAGAGAGACAAGGCAGTGAGACAAAAGGATAGCTGCTGTACAGGCTTTTAAACGTTCGAAGCACCACACAAAGTGCAGATCACGCGGCACAGCAGCAGCAGCAAGCCAGCAGCTGATTGAGCAAAGAGGAGGTAAAAATAACAACTGTTATTTGTTTCCCATTGTATCATCATTTAAGAGGGGTTTCAGAGCAGCGACCGCGTCTCCTTGGGGTGCATTCAACCCCCCTCTTCACAACGGCACATGAGCACTGCTGCTGGGGGAAGGGGTTGGCGAGTGAAGTGAGTAGGGGGCAAAGCCCCCTAGTCTATTTAAAGGAAATCTCCTCCTGAACTGTATCGCCTCTAGAGGGGAGGCTGCCTTTTGTGTTTCTTTACACCTTAATTTGGATTTTGGAGAGTACACTGAAAGTTTCCTCCATAGTTGCTATTTTTGATTTTTCTCTTTTTTTCTTCTTCTTTGTGTGTCATTGAAGAAGAACTCTCACCAACTATGGAAAAACCTCGTAGGTCACATCTTTCAAGTTTTCGGCAAGATTAGAATATGATGTCGCCCCTATAATTGACGATCTCTAGATTTCATTTTTCCGGAGCTTCACGTACACAATAGTGTGTTTTTTTTTTTCACGAATCAACAACACCTGCCATTTAAATCATGCAGTCACAAAAATCATGATCAGATGTTTTCATTGGTAGGCGGTCTTTCCTCATTGGTCAGTGGAGTTGCTAGGTTTGTGTCTTGCGGTATGTATAATACTGTGTACGTACGAGCTTCTTCCATCGTGCTGTTACCAGTATGAAGACATATTTGGCCGTCACCGCTACCTTACAACATCAGTAAAGACCTTGTAACTCCAAAAATGAAAAAAAATGGAAATACAGTGGACCCTTGACTAACGAACTTAATTCGTTCGCGAGGGCTGGTTGTAACTCAAGTTGGTTGTAAGTCAAAGACTATTTTTCCCATAAGAAATAATGGAAATACCCGTAATGTGTTCCAAAACTCCCACAGCAACACTTAATCTTTTCATAATAAAAAAGGGGTGCATAATGTGCATAATTTACCAAAACACCAATAATTTTTCTAATGTACTAACCAAAAAGTTATAAAAAGTGCCTAGCCTACCAGAAACAACAATTCCATACTGTACTCACCATTTAATTTAACATCTTTGGGCTGCAGGAAGGGAGGAGGAGGAGAATTAAATGAAAGGTGGTTATTGTTTAGAAGGAGTTTCCTTATACAAATCTTTTCTTTGTAAAATTGTCGAGATGGTGGATTTCGACATGCTGTACATATTAGCGAGATCGGTCACACGAACGCCACTCTCATATTTCCTCACAATTTCCTTCTTAGTTTCGATTGTGATCGCTTTCTTTACCTTTGTTACCTTCTCTTCCTTCCTTAGCAATTATCAAAATAAATTATATAAATCACTGCACTGACCGAAATTACGTCCACAAACACGTGTATCTGGGCTCCGACTAACGCTTACGAACGCTCTCGGCTGTTTGTTTACAAATGCGCAAGCGGATACACGTGACCGCATTCAGGTCGTAACACAAGATGTTGGTCGTAAATCAAGTTGTTCGCATGTCAGGCCGGTCGTATATCAAGGGTCGACTGTAAATGACAGTTACCAGGTTTTCTATTGCATGTGAGAGCTGCGTTCTTAGAACTGCATGTATGAATCCCACCCCACCTCGCTCTTAAGTTGGTGGGTCACCGATGTTCCTTACTACTTGAAATTGGAACAAATCAAACTGTCACATAGAGAATCTGTTCAAAACGTTTTTAACTCTTTCAGGGCTGATGTCGACTTTTGTCAAAAAGAGGCGTTGACGATGGTAATCGACTGTAAACTGTGACAAAACCAACTGTTATGTTTAAGTTGGACTCTCAGTGCTAGAAGGAAAGTTAGCTTAATTAGTTTGACCGAGATTTCCTGCGGTCGTGTGAGTAGCAAGGCGCAAACAAGAGCAAAAATGCCACTGACATAATGGCGACAGATCAAAGCGAATGGGTAAAGCAAAATACTCCGTTGACAAAGTTTTGCCTGATGTCTCTGAACTGGACTATGACTTGCCGGACTCCGATTTTGATACAAGTGATCAAAAACGAATGTGAGGTTCCAGCTTCAGCTGACTGGTCCCCAGCTAATCGTGGTGGTGCAGAACGGGTTCATATAGCTGACACGCCTGCCACTTAACAATGATAGAAACCAGATTGCAATGCACTGTGACTGTGACCGCTGCTGCTGCTGCCCCAGCCACGCGAAGACAGCCTGGCAGCAAGCCTGCCGCACATTCTCGGCAAACTGGCAGCCACAGCATGCAGCAACAGACATTTTAAGTTGATTTCTGTGTGAAACCATTGCTTTTCAGAAACTTGTGTTTTTGGGAAAAATATTCAGCCCTTAAAGAGTTAAAAATATGGCAGGATTGAATCAATAACATTTTAGAATAAGCTTCCATTTTGGGGAAAAGGATACCCTTGGGGCGGCACAGTGGCACAGTGGGTAGCACTGCTGCCTCGCAGTTGGGAGACCTGGTGACCTGGGTTCGCCTCCCGGGTCCTCCCTACGTGGAGTTTGCATGTTCTCCCCATGTCTGCGTGGGTTTCCTCCCACAGTCCAAAGACATGCAGGTTAGGTGCATTGGTGATTCTAAATTGTCCCTAGTGTGTGTGTGCCCTGCGGTGGGCTGGCACTCTGCCCAGGGTTTGTTTCCTGCCTTGTGCCCTGTGTTGGCTGGGATTGGCTCTAGCAGACCCCCGTGACTCTGTAGTTAGGATATAGCGGGTTGGATAATGGATGGATGGAGGATACCCTTGTGTTCTTGCTCCTTTCATAAAGTAGCTGCGGTTGTTGGCTCCTTTCTCTTTCTTTTGGGTGGGGGGGTCGAATTTTGCATTGATTTGTTAAACTTGACTTGACCGTAATGGATGTTATCTGTTTCTAATTAAAATCAATAAAAATATATAAAGAAAAGAACTGCATGGCACTTTTTGTACATACATTGTGCCATTTTTGTTGTACAATCTATCAGGAGAAGGGAGAGTTTCAAGATTGTGGAAACTATAGAGAGATAAAGCTGATGTCACACACAATGAAATGTTGGGAATAGATTATAGGGGCTTGGAGGAAAGACCACCTTAGGGGAGGAGCAGTTTGGTTTTTGAGACAGATCATTGAAAAGAAAGGTTTGTATATGGTGGTCATTGATTTGGAGAAGGTCTATGATAGAGCGCCACATCAAGAAGTCTGAAGGTGCACGAGAGGGGAAGGAGCAGCAGAGGTTGTCCCGGATATGCATGAGGGAGTGAGGACTCGGATTAAAAGCAGTGCTGGGGTAACATGCAAGACCCCAATTAGAGTAGTTCTGCACCAGGGGTCTTCTGTAAGTCCTTACTTCTTTGATCTGCATATGTGGGATAAAAGCACCAGTCCCCTTGGTGCTGATGATATTGTGTTGTGAAGCACCAGAAACGAAGAATTTAGAAGAATGGGGAAGGGCTTTGGAAGGTAGAGGATTGAAGATATATAGGAAAAATACAGAAAATCTGAGGTTTATCGATGATTGGAATTCAGAAGTTAACCCACGGGGATATCAACTGAAAAGAGTGGAGAAGTTTTAATATCTACAATCAGTGGTAGCCCAGAATTAGGTGCAGAGATAACCCCATAGGGTGCAGTGTGGATGGAACAATTGGAAGAAGGTATGGGGAGTATTGAGTGATCGAGAACTTAAGGTCAAGGTTATAAGAGAGTTTTAAGAGCAGCCATAATATATGGAGCTGAGACATGGGCAGTGAAGGGAGCGCAGGAGAAGGAGTTAGGCATGGCAGAAACGAGAGTGCTGAGATGGCCATGTGGAATTACAGAGAAGGACAGAATAAGAAATGAGACCATCAGAGGAACAGCAAAGGTGGGAGAGAACTCTAAGAAAGTACCGGAAACTAGATTGGAGTGGTGTGGATATGTGATGAGGAGAGACAATGAAGATGTGGGCAGAAGAATGATGGGAATGGAAGTCCAGGGGAAGAGAAAGCGAGGGAGGACAAAGCGGAGATGGATGGATAAAGTAAAAGAAGACTGGCGGGGAAGAGTAGGACCGAGCTGTTTGGAGAAGGGTGATCAGGCATATCAGTCTCTCTCTATATATATAAAATCCAATATCTGTCTGTCTGTCTGTCTGTCCACTTTTCACGAGAGAACTACTTAACGGATTTAACACGTTTTTTTTTTTTTCTATAATTTGCTTGAATATCCCAACTTCTTTCATCGTGCTAAGTATCACAGTTCGTTTGTGACACTGATTTATTCACGCAAATCCGAGAGAGCGGCTGCAGGCTGAGGGGAGGGGGAAGCGTGACATTCTATGTTAATTAATGTTGTCTTATTTTAATTTCTTATTTTGTCTTTTATTTTTCTTCTCTTCATTATGTAAAGCACTTTGAGCTACTTTTTGTATGAAAATGTGCTATATAAATAAATGTTGTTGTTGTTATCCTGGGTGGAGAGCCTGGCAGGGCCCGCCTCACTCACACACCAGCAGTGTACCTGGCGCCACGTGTTGGAGTGGACCTTGCCTCCGCTTAGCTAGCGATACCTGTTTGTTTATTGATTTTTAAAGTTTGTCTGGTTTCTCTGCTACGCGCATGGAAGAAAATTATGAATACAGACCCCCCTCAGCCCCCCCCCCCACCCAACCCACAGGCAGGAGAAAGCGTCAATCATTAAAACTTATCTAAATCTCCGAAGAGATATTTAGAGATATTTATACAATCCATTGATTAAGTCACTATTCTTTAAAAGGAATTCAGAAAACTTTTAACATGATTGGTTACACCCAGTTGCTAACGGGACATGGCAGATATTGATACCTTAGATGACCACAATTTGATTGATAGTCCTGTTAGCTTAGGATGTAAATGACATGTAAAATGTATTATTTTTATTATTATTTTAGGAGATGTGTGAATTTCACCACAATGGTTTAAAATAAAGAACAATGGCCTATATATATTATGATCCAGCTAAGTACAAAAACAGGAAACTTAGTATTATAGAAGTAAGGTTATGCCATAAATATATATTTTTTTCTCTTTAGGGGTTATATAAAATAACAAGAAATACATTTATCATAGTGAATAATAAAATAACAGCATCAGCTTTTAAGCATAAGCTCAGAAGGATATGAGACTCGGACACATGCCAGGTGCACATTGGACCAGGGTTCAAATTTAACTCTTACAGGGGCCACAGGGGGCAGCTAATTCTGCATAAAAGAGGGAAAAGATGAAGAGGAAGAAGAGGTAATGGATGGATGGGTGGTTTCAATTGCCCAGTCCCCCCAACACATAAAACCTTTAACCTGACACTTGCACACTGATGTTTTTGCACAATATTTTTGTCAATGTCTCAGTTTCCCACCCTGATCTGCTTGGTCCTGAACTACAAGATGTTCAGAGTGTAGATTTGGAGTTGATGCCCATTATATGGGGTATGACAGTGGGTCTAAAATATTTGTTATTATTGTGTACATTGCTATCTACAGTGACTTCCATTTTTTACTTCTTGACTATCTAAAGTGACTTCCATTTTTTACTTCCAGTCTATCTATAGTGACTTCCATTTTTTACTTCCTGAATATCTAAGGTGACTTCCATTTTTTACTTCCAGTCTATCTATAGTGACTTCCATTTTTTACTTCCTGAATATCTAAGGTGACTTCCATTTTTTACTTCCAGTCTATCTATAGTGACTTCCATTTTTTACTTCCTGAATATCTAAGGTGACTTCCATTTTTTACTTCCAGTCTATCTACAGTGACTTTCATTTTTTTATAGTCAGATCATGAATAAGTTAAGTGACTTGCTGAGGGCCACATACCACTTCTATATGCCAGTTTGAATTGGCGTCCTTGTGGTTCCTGGTCTAGTGCCCTAACCTCTAGTGCCCCGAATCAGCTGTAAGTGACCCAAGCTGGCTCCCCTGGCCCCACCCACTTCATTTTCTCTGAGTTCGAAGTGACATTCGCCCAGCAGGCTGGCATCAGAAGTGCTGCCACAGAGCCCACCTCCTATCGTTTCACTCCGTGGGTTGGCTGGTGATGAGCTGCGCTGCATTTTGCCGGTCAGCATTTATGCTTTATTGTGTCATTGCCATCTAGAAAAATGGATGAAAGACAAAAAAGACATTATTATGTTGGGGCGGACAATGATTTCAGATTGCCGTACGTCGCCCGTACGCGAGCCTGATTGCTGGAGCGCTTTAATAGATGGAGCGAATACTTTATTGCGGAGAGGAAGCTTAAATCCCAGTGAATAGAAGGACGATGCTATCAGCACATTTAATTATGTTTCTACACTTGCCCATTTTAAAGCCATTTGTATCCCCCCGTTGTTAGCACTTTTTTGTTCCTCGGAGATATTGAGCAGAAATTAGTTTCAGGTCAATTTGCAGCGGCCAGCAGGATCTGATTATCGAGAGCGGCACGGCCGGCTCATCTGCTGAAGCGGTGGCGTTTTGAGGGGATGGTGAAGGCCGGTGAGGGGCTTCAGGTTTGGATTAGTGTGATGGCCCCCCTTCATTTAGAAATGGGTTTGATCTGTGAGTTACTGTGGGCTTTTCAAATGTGGCTTGACAAGGAACACTGGGCAGCAGTAGTGTCCATCCATCCATCCATCCATTTTCCAACCCGCTGAATCCGAACACAGGGTCACGGGGGTCTGCTGGAGCCAATCCCAGCCAACACAGGGCACAAGGCAGGGAACCAATCCCGGGCAGGGTGCCAACCCACCGCAGGACACACACAAGCACACCCACACACCAAGCACACACTAGGGACAATTTGGAATCACCAATCCACCTAACCTGCATGTCTTTGGACTGTGGGAGGAAACCGGAGCGCCCGGAGGAAACCCACGCAGACACGGGGAGAACATGCAAACTACACGCAGGGAGGACCCGGGAAGCGAACCCAGGTCCCCAGGTGTCCCAACTGTGAGGCAGCAGCGCTACCCACTGCGCCACTGTGCCGCCCAGTGTCCAATGGCATTGTAATAATTTAATAATAATAATTTATACATTTAATAATAATAATTTAATAATGTCATTTTATAATAATAATTTATAAGATTAATTTATAAATTTAATAATGTCATTTTAGTAATGTCCATTGTAGTGGTAACTGCCCTGTGAAGCTCTCTGAGGGCATCAGTGTTTGCCAGGGTGCCCACCTCTTGTGTTGGATTATTTGCACCTAACCTCGTCATTTAACTCAAATGCCCCCCACGTGGCTCATGGTCCAATGCCTGATCTCAATCATCTAACCTGGTCCAGGCTTTGCTAGACTACCATCAACTCTCTACTGACATGATGATGATTCAAAATGCAGCAGCACCTCTGGTGTTCAACCAGCCAAGGTGGGCACACGTCACTCCTCATGTTCAGATCACAACACTGGCTCCCCGGAGAATCATTGATGCTTGCCTTACAGAGTAGTCAACGGGTCAGCACCGACAGATATGGAGACACTTGTGAGGTCTCCTATGACGAGTGGACGTCTGGTGACGTATCAGATCTCAATCCGGACTCTCCGCTGGTACAACAGGCTGCCCACTTCCATT
This sequence comes from Erpetoichthys calabaricus, assembly GCF_900747795.2. Lineage (NCBI taxonomy): Eukaryota > Metazoa > Chordata > Cladistia > Polypteriformes > Polypteridae > Erpetoichthys > Erpetoichthys calabaricus. The sequence continues at coordinate 150,930,517 of NC_041404.2, forward strand.
CAGACTTTCTGACTCTTTCAATGTGCTTAGGAAATGCTTGAGGCCTGTCCTGTCTGGTGAATTTCTATCTAACCATAGCCAAGGAATTGTAACTCGCTTGCATTTTGTTCTGCGCTCTCCACTTGTAATGATCAATTTTGTCATCTTGTCCCCAAACTGTCCCACAGACTCGATAATGCAGACCTCTCTTGTAAGTCACTTTGGATCAAAGCCTCCACTAAGCAAGTTAATGTAATCTTGCTAATTCTCATGACATCTGTAACGTTAACATTTATTAGCAAGTTAGCTTAATCAAGAGAGCCCCCCCCCACCCCATATCCTTCTAAACCAGTGATTTTTAAACTTTTTTGAGTCACAGACCCCTTTAAGAATCTGCTGAAAGCTATGGACCCCCTTCCCCGGAAATATTCACATAAAAGCAATTTTGCATGCAGGTACTTTATTTATCAGCCGACATTTTTCTCACATGACATTTTTATATTTTTCTTCCCCTGTTATTTCTCTCACGAATATGTAACTCACGCAATTAGGCTTAGGGGAGATCAACAATTACGAGAAAAATAACGGCGAGAGACGTAGCACGTGGGAAAGTTCACAGTACCGGGCTGTATAGTGAATATACAGTAAATGTTAATTTTTATCTGACCCTCATGGACCCCCCTGAAACCCATCCATGGACCCCCCCCCATAGGGGTCCATGGACCTCAAGTTAAGCACCCCTGTTCTAAAGGGAGGCCTGTAGCGCCCTGATTGGTGCCATGCTCAAGATTGTAATTGCAGACCCCATTACCTATGAGGTCAGTCATGTAATGTCCCAACATCACAAAATGCCCCCAACATCAGTCACGTATCACCCATCGCGTTGGACTGTGGTTAACATTAGGGCCCCGTTACACGGTGGTTAATATTAGGGTTGTGTTGTGGCAGGGTTATCTGACTCAAAGGGCATTTCGTGACTGACATTGTGGGCATTAGTGTCATAGGTATTGCAGGCTGCAGTTAGACCCTTATTGTCATGCTCAGCCTGGCATAATATATTCTGTGTCCTTCTCCCCTTCTTCGGGGTCCTCTTTAGCAGCGTGAGCCATTTCTTCCACACTTCAGCCAGAACTGCACTGCAGCTGCCACATGCCGAGGAGATTAAAAGTTGCAAATCGAACAAAGCCGTGGCATTTTGTTTTCTATACCTGCTCTAAAGCTGATCCTGAGTCCTTACCCTCTGGCCGCAGAGTCAAGTCTTTTCCACTGGCTGATTGCATCTCATCTCGGGGACGTGCTGCGATCAAAGAAACGTGACTCGGTGATCAAAACGTCCTAAATTATTCAAGAGGATAACAAACTCTTTGTGTGATTCTGCCGAGGTTGGAGTTGAATTGCCGATGGTTTCTTTTTTTCTTTTTTCCAAACTTTCAAGGAAAAGGAGACATTTGACCTTGCCGCCGTCATCGACACGAGCCGAGCTTAAGGCGACACTCGCTCACTTCCGTGCGAGCCCCCCTCTCCCCCCCACCCCTGTGCTTGTGATAACGAGGCCCGCAAGGTGCATTTATCCACACTGGGATCCATTTGTTTGACAAAGTGCTCGCTGCAAATTCCGGCCTCGTTGAAGACGGGAGATAAACTTGACAAAGTGGAAATCGGTGGCGCGTTCTGAATCTTCGTAATAATTGGAAACCTTTAATTTCTTTGATGAATAAATATACTTTACTGGAAGGCCTGCCCCAGGCTCTTCAGCTGAGGCCATTTATATGTGACATAGCCTTAACGGAGAGCTAGATAATTGAAAACACATCCACGTTTGTAAACTGGGAGTCAACCATCAGAAAAATCAAAAATTCTAATAATAACTGAGTGGAAATAAAAGGAGCCGAATGATAGTCGCCTGACAGCCGAGAGGACCACTCCTGTAGATCCGCAAGTTAAGATGCTCGTTTTTTTCCCCTTGACCCACACCCCCTGAGGTCCTGGGTTCAAGTTCCTGGGGTGATGCCCTCTGCAAGAGCTGCACAAACCTGAGGTGACAAATTGTGGATTTGACGTCTGCTGCCCAACTCACATGACAAAGGGACAGTCTATCGGCTTGGGAGCAGCTCCATTTGAGTGTTTCTATCATAGTCACATAGTGGCAAGAAAAAGTATGTGAACCCCTTGGTAGGACATGGTCTTCCATGTTATTTGGTAAGAAAATGTGATCCGGTGTTCATCTTAAGTAACAACTATTGACAAACACAATGGACTAACGCACCAATATTTATAATCTTTCATGTTTTTATTGAAGAAACTCATCAAGCATTCACAGTGTGCTGTGGAAAAAGTAAGAGAACCCTGGGATTTAAGATCTGGATAGACCACCTTTGGCAGCAGTGACCTCTAAGAAGAGCTTCTAGCAGCTGCAGATCAGACCTGCACAAAGTTCAGGAGGAATTTTGGGCCACCATTCCTTATAGGACAGCTTGAGCTCAGCCATATTCTTAGGGAGTCTGGTGTGAACGGATCTCTGGAGGTTCAAGCTTCCTTGGCAGCAGTGTCCTTCTAAGAAGAGCTTCTGGTAGCTTCAGATCAGACCTGCGCAACATTCAGGAGGAATTGTGGAGCATTCCTCCTTAGAGAACTGCTTCAGGTTAGCCATATTCTTAGGACTTCTGGTGTGAATGGCTCTCTGGAGGTCCTTCCACAGCATCTCTATTGGTTAAAGGTCTGGACTTTGACTGGGCCACTGCAAACTAAGTGACCCCTTGGATTTAATATCTGGTTGGACCACCTTTGGCAGCAATGACCTCTAAGAAGACCTTCTGCAGATCAGATTTGCATAACATTCAGGAGGAATTCTGGGCCATCCTTCCTTAGAGAACTGCTTCAGGTCAGCCATATTCTTAGGGTGTCTGATGTGAACGGCACAATAGGGGTCATTCTGCAGCATCTCCATTGGGTTAGGGTCTGGACTCTGACTGGGAACCTGCAAGGTAAGTGAACTCATGGATTTAAGATCTGATTCAACCTTCTTTGGCATCAATGAAGAGCTTCTGGTAGCTGCAATACAGACCTGCACAACATTCAGAAGAAATTTTGGACAATTCTTCCTTAGAGCATATTCTTAGGATGTCTGGTGTGAACGGTTCTCTGGAGGTCCTTCCACAGCATCTCCATTGGTTTAGTGTCTGGGCTCTGACTAGGACCCTGCAAAGTAAGTGACCCCTTGGATTTAATAACTGGTTGGACCACCTTTGGCAGCAGTGACCTTTAAGAAGAGCTTCTGGTAGCTACAGATCAGACCTGCACAACATTCAGGAGGAATTTTGGCCCATCATTTCTTACAAGACTACTTGAGCTGAGCCATATTCTGAGCATGTCTGGTGTGAATGGCTTCAGCATCTCTGATGTGTTGAGGTCTGGACTCTGACTGGGCCACTGCAAAGTAAGTGACCCCTTGGATTTAGTATCTGGTTGGACCACCTTTGGCAGCAGTGACCTCTAAGAAGACCTTCTGGTAGCTGCAGATCAGACCTGCACAACGATCAGGAGGAATTCTGGGCCTTCCTTCCTTACAGGACTGCTGGAGCCCAGCCATATTCTTGGGACGTCTGGTGTGAATGGCTGCAGCATCTCTGTTGGATTGAGGTCTGGGCTCTGACTGGGCCACTGCAAAGTAAGTGAACCCTTGGATTTAAGATCTGGTTGAACCTGAACCTCCTTTGGCAGCAATGACCTCTAAGAAGAGCTTCTGGTAGCTGCAGATCAGACCTGCACAACATTCAGAAAAAATTTTGGACCATTCTTTCTTAGAGAACTGCTTGAGCTCAGCCATATTCTTAGAATATCTGGTGTGAATGGCTCTGTTGAGGTCATTCTGCAGCATCTCCATTGTGTTAAGGTCTGGGCTGTGACTGGGACACTGCAAAAGGCAGAAGTTCTTTTTAGGAATCCACTTTGTATTAGATTTACTTTGACGATTAGGGTCCTTGTCCAGCTGTATCTCAGAACGTCTACTGATCATAAGCTGGTGGGCCACCACCCTGACATTATCCTGTAGGACACCTTGAGAAACGTGTTCGTTCATTTTCTACTCAATGATGACAAGCTGTTCAGACTGCCAAAGCAGCCCCAAATCCCGATGCTCTATCCACCACACCACGTCACTGAGGTAATGTTTTCATGTTTTTGCATGATTTGTAGAACTGCATATTCTCCCTGAACAATTCAACCTTCAACCAATTCAGCTTTACATTTGGTGTCCTGCCATGGACACCATGCCAGTTGAATGTTTTGCGTTTGGTAGACTTATGAACCTTCAAACCTTTAACAGTTACTCTAGGGGTCTTCAGAACATATCAAATTTGAAAAACGAGAGGCGACCACTCAGTCCATCATTCTCGTTTCTTTAGTTAATAGATAAGCTGTCCCAGCATCTCATCCAGATTCTTCTTAAAGATTCTCCCGGTTTCTGCTTCAACTCTGTGACCTGGTAGTTTGTTCCAGAGACCCACAACCCATTGCAAAAAAAAGTTCTTCCTTTCTTCAATTTTAAATGCACTTCTCCTTAATTTCTGCTGGTGTCCTCGAATATATGATTCACCCTTAAATTAAAAGAATGTTGCTGGATCTACGGTACGTCTTTTTAGGCCAGGGGTAGCATTTATGCAGATGATGTTGTCCCCTTTGCCTCACCTGATTGTGACCTTTGCCGAGTATGAAGTGGCCGAGATGGCGATCAGCACCTTCAAATCTGAGCTCATTGATTTCTCTCAGAAAAGAGTGGATGGGCCTTCATGGTGGAGTGCAAGTTTCTCGACATTCTGTTCACGAATGTCGGCGAAAGGGATTGTGAGATCTACAAGTGGATTGGAGAAGGCAAGATTGTTGGAGATTTGGCTTTATATTTGGTTTATGTTCTCTTTGTTATAAACTAGAGAGTTCTGTCACAAGAACGAGTCAAAGACATCATGAAGGTTTGGGTCAGCCACCCATATATTGTTCCAAGGCTGCAAAATAGGTCCAAGTCCAAAACCGAACTGCGGGTATAATATCAAAGATTGCATCTTTATTAACCAGTGCAGGAAATTACGTCATCAGCGCCAAAACCAGAAGTGATGCCATTGAAGCCACCAGAACCAGAAGTAACATCATTATCACACAGCGGAAAAACAACCGGAACGTGATGTCATCAGGGGCACTGGAGAAAAAAGAGGAAGTGACATCATCAGAGGCGCCGGAAGCTGGCGGGATTTACTGAGAAAGGTCTGCAAGGAACTGAGAGAGACAGTCAGTTCACCCCGCCACCCCCTGGTCTGGCATGGAATTATTATTGCTCAGGCCCTTCAGCTGCCTCCTACTCGCATGTGTGTGACAGTTCGTAAGTGCAAAAGTCCCAAGAGAATCTCAAAAATACTCACAAGAGGGAGAAATACCTTCAACCTCCAGCTAGAAACAAAAAGGGGTATCTTTGTAAATAATAATACTTCCTCACCTATATATATAGTGTGATTTTTCTCACTACTCAAAGCGCTACCACAAAGAGACGACCCGGGACACAAACTCATGATATCCTTGCTGCGAGGCAGATTAAGAAAGTTTATTTATACTAAAATGTTCTGTAGGACAAAAATAAGCTCTGAGGATCACAAGACAAAAGGCATGGAATGCAATGCCTTCAAAGAGGCAATCCTGAAAGCAATCACGAAAGTCCAAGAAAAGTCAAACAACTGAGCAAAATGGGGCAAAAATTCTGTAAATTCACAACAAGCACAGTGATCAAGAGAAACAGAATATTCAATGAACCGCAAGGGACTGTGGGCTTTCTCAGCTTTTATAGAGATGAGGGCAGTCCTTTGATTGTGATGGGTAGGTGGCCCCGTCTCATGAGGACCACCCACAAAACACACAGAACGTAGAAGTAGATATGTAAAGATCATGGAAAACAGAGCATTCAATGAACCGCAAGGGACTGTGGGCTTTCTCTGCCTTTACAGGGATGAGGGTAATCCCTTAATGGTGATGGGTGGGTGGTCCTGTCTCTTGGGGACAAACCACAAAACACACACAACATATAAGAAGATGCATAAAGATCATGGAAAACAGAGCATTCAATGAACCGCAAGGGACTGTGGGCTTTCTCAACCTTTACAGGGATGAGGGCAATCCCTTAATGGTGATGGGTGGGTTGCCCAATCTCTCGACATGCACACTGAATGTAGAAGTAGATATATAAAGATAACAAGAAAGAGAGCATTCAATGAACCACAGGGGACTGTGGGCTTTTTCAGCCTTTAAAGGGATGAGGGCAATTCCTTAATGGTTTTGGTGGGTGGCCCCGTATCTCAAGGACCACCCACAAAACACACCGAACATAAAAGAAGATACGTAGGTACATAGAAACTAAATGACCAACACTGTTTACATAAATGAAGGAACTAAAATTGAACAAAAAAACATAAAAACAACATTTGAACCCCAGCCTGGGGAAGAACCCTGTCTGGAATACAACACTCTTGATGCCTCTCCGCACTTTGGATGACACTCACGTAATTCTACATCATCAGTGTGACCACGTAAAGGTGGCAGACAACATTTGTCCAAGATTGTGGATAACGGAGAGTTTATGGTTCTTAAGGAATTGTTTTTTGTTTTGTATTAAGGATTTTGAGTTTGGGATTAATGGTAACTTCAACATCAGGGTCACGCAGAATCTGGAGCCAATCTCAGTAGCAAAGTTGGAAACAGTCATGGATGGAGTATGAGTCCATCATGGAGCACACACACACACACGCACACACACACACACACACACACGCATGCACAGGGACCATTTGGGTTTGCAAGATAGTGAACCACCACCCTCCAATTCTCAGATTCTCAGCTCCATTTTGGGGTTTCATTTTTGGTGATCCCCCATAAGGGGTTCAGTAGTTTCTTTGTGGCTATGTGGTGGTGAACATCAGGGAACCCCTTGTGAGTTTGGCACCTTTATGTGGTTAGCTGGATTGGCCCCTGGTATGTGTGTGTGCGTCTGTTCACCCTGTAATGGACTGGCATCCTGTCCTGGGATTGTTCCTCCCTGGTGCCCAGTGCTTGCTGTGATAGGCTCCAGCTCCCCATAATCCTCCATTGGATAAGCGGGTTTGGAAACTGAAGGAATGAATGAATGAACATGGGTCTTCAGCAGCACCAGGCCTTGGTGCTTCAAGTGTCTTTTTTATCTGCCCATTCATCTATCAATGTCTTTATTGATGTCTTTTTGAAAGCGTGACACATTTGACCATCGGGCATCAGTATTTAACCCGACTTCAAAACTGCCACAGCAGCTGCTGCCGGATGCCAAGCAGGGCCTGAGAACTCAGCAGAGAGAGAAGAGGGCCTCTAATTCAATTTGTATTAGTCTTGCTGTGCCCAGAAGCAATTAAAATCTTTAGACCTTTGTATTTTAATTAGGATAAGACCCAAATTCATTAGACAGAAATTAAGGCAAGTGACTCATGACAGGTGAGGCTGGCTACTCTGGCCCTGATGTCTTCAGAAACGACTTTTAGCAGATAAAGCTTCTAAAACCGCCCGAGGGGCGTGTGGCACTTTTGGCAGCTCGCGTTTCATTTTAAAGGGAGGAGAGGATTGAGAAACACCCTCTCTGCAAATGCAGACGGATTCACTCAACACCGATAACCACTGTTAAAGAATAAAACAGATAAAGTGTTATCGTCCCAAAGGAGCTCACTGTTTAATGTCCAAGTGGCAAAAATAGAAGTGAAAATGGCCGTTATATTCTATCCTCAAAATAAAGGTGTTGGCTTCTCTGGATGGGAGCTCCGTCCTCTTTGTGTGTAGAAGCTGTTTGAGTAATGAACGGCGACTACCAGTGAGCTCAATGTTTGAATACCTGGGGGACCTGAAGGGGCAGAGACTTGTGACGTAGATGGAGAAGTGACGTCAGACGTGATGTATTTATATGGCACCTCCTCCACACCAGGGACTGAAACGGACACGTGGTCAGTGACTTCCTCCCATGATTCTCTTCACTGTGAAACACTCCCAATGCTTTTTTGACTTAAATTATATATACCACAGGGATATACTCTAAATATACAGCAGAAACTAGTCCTGTGCGGGACACATTGGATTTATCATTCTCCCTACAAATACTGAAGGAAAGAAGTGTATGTGTATGTATACATATAGTGGACACACTCAGACACACACAGTATACTGTGTATACAAACAGCAGTTTCTAAAGCTGCTTATCCAAAGGAGGGTCGTGGAGACAACAAGTATCAGATACAAGGAAAAGAAAACCCCTGGATATACCACTTAGAGATAGATAGATAGATAGATAGATAGATAGATAGATAGATAGATAGATAGATAGATAGATAGATAGATAGATAGATAGATAGATAGATAGATAGATAGATAGATAGATAGAAAAGGCACTATATAATAGATAGATAGATAGATAGATAGATAGATAGATAGATAGATAGATAGATAGATAGATAGATAGAAAAGGCACTATATAATAGATAGATAGATAGATAGATAGATAGATAGATAGATAGATAGATAGATAGATAGATAGATAGATAGATAGATAAATAGATAGATAGATAGAAAAAGCACTATATAATAGATAGATAGATAGATAGATAGATAGATAGATAGATAGATAGATAGATAGATAGATAGATAGATAGATAGATAGATAGATAGATAGAAAAGGCACTATATAATAGATAGATAGATAGATAGATAGATAGATAGATAGATAGATAGATAGATAGATAGATAGATAGATAGATAGATAGATAGATAGATAGATAGATAGATATGTAAGGCACTATATAATAAATCTGTAAGGCACTATATGATAGGCATAGCTTGCATGCCCCTCACTTCTCATTATGAAAGACGTGTGTGCAGCAGATGCCACCACCACTCAATGACATTGTGCTAATGGTACAGATAAAGAGACACAGCGTTGAAACAAAGCAAACGCTGAGGGTCAACAACGTGCACGTGAAACACTTCAGCAACGGAGGGCAAGGCTTGAGGTTTTCACTACACACATTGTCTATCTGGAGGTGTTTTCTCAACACAAACATTAACAGGACTCGTATGCCAGTGATGTGGCTAAGATGTGGTATCATCATCATGGGTTGCTTTTTAGTCCCAAAGACCACATGCAGCTAGTAAGTATATATATATATATATATATATATATATATATATATATATATATATATATATATATAGTGGTGGATGGTTTGGGCCCTTATTATGGAAGGCCCGGGGGAGAGAGCACTTCCAGGTCAGTTTCTCCTCCAGACAATCAGGGGACAGCCCCCTTGGTTTCCAGCGGGGTTATGGGTCATAAGCATAGAAGCTCAACACTGTTGGGGTCCGTGGCCACCACCAGGGTGCACATGGACAACTGTGGGGCCCTATTTGGCAGCACGTCTGCCACACCCAGAAGTTTTGCTGGAAGAAGCTCATTGGGTACCTGGAGTCCTTCCGTGTGCCCTTTAAAAGGGAGCCAGTCATCAGAAGTCATTGGCCAGAGTTGGGAGGAAGAGGGCAAAGCCTGTGTGGAGGACTGGAGGGGCATTAAAGGGACTGTGTTGGTGCTTTGCTGTTCTGTGGAGAGCAGAGGAAAGTGCTCCCCAGCTGTAAATATAAGTGTGTGTTCCGTGCTGAACCCGAGTCCTGCCTGTCTGTGTCGGGGTTAGGGTGGCTGTACACGCCCGGGCATCACAATATATATATTTTTTATGCACACACACACACATACTCATGCACTTTATATACAGTGATAGTAACTAAAGCTTGCATTCTGCTGGCTATTAAGTTTTTCTCCTACAACAGGTACCTCAGTTATCATGAGAGCACATATCAGACAAGAGAAGTTTCCAGAATACTAATGGCGTACTTATGACCTGGAGTGATCATTTGAAACCCCCTTGCAGGAGCCAGTCAGACATGTGTGTCCTGCCCCAGTCAGACAGCAGTCAGGATTAATAAGCATCAGGACCAGGAGATAAGAGAAAGGATCGTTGTCTTGAAAATAGTAAAGGTCAGAAGCCAAAAGACATTTTGTCTTCAATGACACCGAAACCCAAAATGCTAAACCAACTTTCAGTCAAAAGGAACTCGCAAAGATTTGTCTCCCTGAAAGAGATTCACTAGCTAAAGTCTTTGTTGTTTTAACATAATATGCCCAAACCAGGACAGTGAGCTGGGGGTGCTGCCCTCCTACACAGGCAGAGAGTAATGAGATGAGACCAGCAACGGGCTTGGTGACCACAAACAAGTATGGTGTCAACTAGAATACAAAACTAAATAGAAAAGAGTAGCAGGGAAACATCATACAGTTAGAACAATGCAAATGTACTGAGAAAGCCAAAATGCACAAATAAATAAAAAGAGTGGAAAATAAAATTCTTCATGTGCCAAACCCATAAAGTCATGACAATGTGAATTAATAAAGAACAACGTGAAACAAGCGGAAATGGAAACAGTTCTGGAAATGTGATAAATTTAAACTACAGACACTGATGGGAAATCCAAAGGGGAGTAAAAGATGTTACAATGCATCAGGACAATAAAATAATAGAAAATAATTTCACAACTTAACACGATTATTTGGCGAAAATTTAAGGAAGCAGCCAAGTGAGGCCCCGTGAGGTGTTTGTTTCTCACACTCCACACTCTGAGGTCCTTCTCCTCTTTTGCTGTTTGTCTGTCTTGGCCGTCCCCTTCTTTTTTTTCTGTCCTGGTCAGTATCCGGTTTGTTCTCTTCACTCAAGACAGTAGGGGTCACCTTGGTATGGAATCTTCAGTTTCTTGGCCGTCTGTCACACGGAGGGAGTAGCCTTCATTCTGCTAAGTAACAGTAGGCTGATGCGTTTTCTTGTGAAAGCAGCTTCAGTTTGGCCATTTGTGAACCCAAAAGTGAACTTTAGGAAGGTCAGAGCCTTGGAACCCAAATGAACAGAATAAGAGGAGTCAGCAGAGCTACTGCAATCACAAAGGTTTCTCTAATAACCAATTAGCCTGTAAAAGGACTAATTAAGGCAGTGGTTCTCAATCTGTGGGGTGGGTCCCCCTAGGGGGGCGCGAAGTAACAAAAAGGGGGGCGTGAAGATGTGAAAAAAAGAAAACAAGAATCGAAAATATGAAAAATACATCTACTGAAACCAAAACAAATTAACTTAAACTACATTCTGATACTAGAAAAATAAATATAGAGTTAGATAAATGTTGATAAAAGTTAAGTAGGTATAATAAAATATGCATCTATGATATATCATTAATTAATTAAAAAAGAACAAATTGGTATTAGTGGGAGGGAGTTGACCATTAGGACACTGGCCCCTGAAAATGGGGCCATATGTGAAAAATTAATTTAAAAATGAGGCATTTCAAGCAATGATAGCCATTAGCAACACTAGTAACGCCTTGGCTGTGTTTATAAATCAGTTTCATGTTTTCTTGATGTCTCCCACGGCTCCACCAACAGGACAAACTTTAAAAATCAATTTAAAAAAAATGTAATAATTTGTATTTAGAAGAACTTATATTGATAGCTTTTGTATCTGAGGGCCTCTTGATATACAATACTTTTGGTTTTGCTATCAGAGGCGAGAATGTAGCTGTGATCTGTTTGCCAAAAATGTAAAAAGTTGGCAAGGTATCTCTGGCCAAGCGTAAGGTAGGTACGCTCTAACGTCAAACGCTGGCACTGTATCTGATCGGGAGAGCGCCCCCGTGTGGGGAGAAAAGCATGTAGCCATGATACCTCTGCCAATGAGCAGCTACCCTCTAAAACACACACACAGCTTTGATCTCTCTCTCAAAAATGTCAAATGTTACTCTTTCACAATCTCTAGATGATAATGTCTGCTGAACAAACAGGTATCGATAGCTAAGCAGAGGCAAGGTACATTCCAACATGTGGCGAGAGATAGAGCGACTGAAACAGAGGCTGGCGACCCCCTTCCCTCAGCCCAGAACCTCTGTGTCGGATTAGTGTGAATATATTGGTCCTGCATGCGAACTATGATTCTTAGTGCGATGAGAGAAGCCGCAAAATCAACCGGAATGTTCAAGCAAATTCTAGAAAAAAGCCAGATCTAAATCCGTTAAGTAGTTCTCTCATTTGCTAGTTAATTGGATGTAAGGTACACACCCTGAGGCTGGCGGGTGAGTGTGGAGGGCCCCGCCACTTCCCCTCGGCCCGCAGCGTGTCTTTCGGATTCACACAAATAAATCAGTATGGCTAGTGAACTATGATACTTAGCGCGATGAGAGAAGTCACAAAATCAACTGAAAGTCCAAGCAAATTCTAGAAAAAAAAAGCCAGCTCTAAATCCGTTAAGAAGTTCTCTTGTAAAAACCGGACAGACAGACAGACAGACAGACAGACAGACAGTGGAATATAGATATTTACTAACTGTGTAAGCCTGTGCTATAAAACGCCCGGGGGTCCTAGAAACTATGGACTCTGGCACTTCGATCACTCAATCACATTGATTGTGCATTAGTGGCTAAGCGAGTTTCTCTTTCCTCTGCAGTTTCGTTTTGCCGATGTACTCGCCTCCGTTGTCTGTCAGCAGCTAAGCAAGGTTCTCTTTCCTCGGAGGTTTCGTTTTGTCGATGTGCTCACCTCGCTTGTGTATTAGCGGCTAAGTGAGTTTCTCTCTCCTCGGAGGTTTCGTTTTGCCGATGTGCTCGCCTCGTTTGTGTATTAGCGGCTAAGTGAGTTTCTCTCTTTGGAGGTTTTGTTTTGCCGATGTACTCGCCTCCGTTGTCTATCAGCAGCTAAGCAAGGTTCTCTTTCCTCAGAGGTTTCGTTTTGTTGATGTGCTCGCCTCGCTTGTGTATTAGCGGCTAAGTGAGTTTCTCTTTTCTCACTGGTTTCACTTTGGCGACAGAGTTGCTTTCTTTCAGCTTCATGCTGTAGCCTCGTACTTCTGGGCCAGACAGACAGACAGACAGACACACTTCCACACATAGACTGGGGTAGAGATCTGAACGTTTCTGGGTTTGTCCTAATTTTGGACTGGTGCTGGGCACTGTGGGGGGGTGGGGGGGGGGGTGTTAAGACAGCCTCAGCATTTCAGCTATGGCAGTAAAGTCAGGCGCTGGACACATCACATCTTTTATCACAATAATTAGGCCAGGCCTCTCTGGGGTCTCGTTATGTGAAAATATATGGAAGTGGCTGATTGTCTTTTGACTCATCTCTTTAATTGTTCATTTACTGTTCACTTTCTCTTTTTTCACTCGTAGACACTTTGTTATAACTTCTAATTTATAATTAGTAAGTGATTGGTACTGTGAGTGCTGTGCAGAGTGGAGGCAGGACCTCTATGTTTTTCCCAGTTGTTTCTGAGGTTCATCAGCAGTGTGTTCTGCTCCTACTCTGTTCAGTGCTTGCATGGACTGGGTGTTAGGCAAGGTCATGGGGTCCAGCGGCTGTGGGGCATCTGTTGGTGAAGAAAGGTTCACGGATCTTGACTTTGCTGATGATGCTGTGATCTTCGCGGAGTCAATGGAGGCTCTGATCGGGGCTGTTGAGAGACTAAGTGAGGAGTCTGAGTGTCTGGGCTTGCGAGTTTCCTGGATAAAAACCAAAGATCCAGGCCTTTAATGAACTCTTGGGCACGGCCATCAGCAGTGTGTCTGTCTGCGGAGAGAGTGTTGACCTTGCTGAGAGGTATACTTACCTTGGCAGTGACATTCATGTCTCTAGTGACTCTTCCTATGAAGTCAGTAGATGGATTGGGAGAGCATGGGGGATCATGAGGTCGCTGGAAAGGGGTGTGTGGTGCTCCCAATATCTATGCAAAGGGACAAAGGTCCAAGTCTTTAGAGTCCTGGTGCTTCCTGTCTTGCTATATGGTTGTGAGACATGGACGCTATCCAGTGACCTGAGATGAAGGCTGGACTCCTTTGGTACTGTGTCTCTCCGGAAAATCCTTGAGTACCGTTGGTATAACTTTGTGTTGCTCATGGAGTCCCAAATGAAGCACATTACCTCCATTGTGAGAGAGCGTCAGTTACGGCACTATGGCCATGTGATGCATTTCCCCAAAGGTGATCCAGCTCATAAGATCCTCATTGTAGGGGACCCGAGTGGCTGGACCAGACCATGGGGTCGCCTATGTAATACCTGGCTGCGGCAGATAGAGGGTTATTTCCAGAGGGTGGAACTGGACCAACTTGACTTGATCCGTATTGGAAAAAAGTGGGATTGAAATGTGGAAGGTTGAATCAAGGCTTGTAATGGGCAGGTGGCCTTTCTTCTTCTGCCAGTGAGACCTTAAACAAATTCAGCCATGGCACAACCCCACGGGACCCTCAAAACAGTTTGACGGAGGGGTGGGCTGTGTACGCATGAGAGCTGATATGCGGTGATGGCTCCTAAGGAAAAAGGAACGCACGCGTTATGAAACTCATCTTGCCTGAAGAAGGGGCCTGAGTTACCTCAAAAGCTTCGATATTGTAATCTTTCTAGTTCGCCAATACAAGGTGTCATTTTGCTTGACTTCTCACTGAACCTCACAAACAGAAGAGACACTCGTCTATCTGATGTTGCATGTTTTAAAAAACAGAACAGAAACAGAACAGAAAAAAAAAACAGAATTGGAAAAAAGAAAAACAAAATGGCAGAGACTGCGGCCAAATGCACTACGCCTATTCACCTTTTTGGGGGCAGTGGATCTCACAAACAAGAAGAGCAGCTTGTCTGTCTGATATCTCATGTTTTACATACCGTAACAGAATGAAAAAAGAAACAAAGAGCCGAGATCGTTCCTGAACCCACCACAGCCGTTAATATTTCCTGTGGTACTGGCTTGCTATTGGCTGTCAAGAAAGGGCTGGCGCTGGAAAAATCGACGTTCAGTCAGTAAAGTAAACACGGGCTGCAGTTTTCAGTTGCACAATTTGACACGGCACAGCGACAAGATCTGCGACTGCAGTTGGCAAATCTGACACACAAATGTCACATGACCTCGACTACAGAGGACTCAGAGCTCTCTCTGCTGGCGTCTCTACCGGGTCACCCTGTTCATACGTTTTTTTTCTAATATACAACAACAACATAATTTATTTCTATAGCACTGGACGGAGCTCCAAATGGTTTGCAAGATGTCAAAGAAATAGCCATGAGAAAAGAAAAGCAAGCTAAATTAGGAGGAGGACGAGAGGTTAGGAACATCCGCTGATACCCACCACACGACAAAAATTAGGCAAGAATAATCATGAAAAAATAAATAAAACTAAAACAATACACACTTACTTAACATAGATATATAATTGGTAGAAAAGCAGAGTCTAATACTGTACATCAGTAGACTCCAACTCCAGTCCTGGAGGGCCACAGTGGCTGCAGGTTTTCATTCTGACCCTTTTCTTAATTGTTGACCTGTTTTCGTTGCTAATTAACTCCTTTTACATTCCTTCGAATTAACTTGTTTTGTCAGATTTGTTCCCCTGAATTTCTTCATTTCTTTCCTTAAATTGCAGCCAAACAGAAATGAAATTTGAAGTGAGGGAGCCGACAGAAGACCAACGAAGTCAGGGCCTCAAACCCCAACCAGTTACTTCATTAGGCTCCGAGTCTTGTCGTTCAATAAACCCGTTCTTTAATTCCATGGCTTGTCGCTGCTCTTGTGGTGCAATAGCAGACATTTCTGAAATTGTGAATTTTCTCTTTTCTAAGAGCACTAGCTAAATGTTTTGTCGACCTGAGCAGATCAGCACTCCTGAGACCTTCGCCTTTGTTTATGTTCAGATATTGTGTGATGGTCACAGTTTTCTGGTCACGTTTTGGCTCATTTTATATCTCATTATTGTTTGGCAGCTAAATAAGGAAAAAGAAACAATTAAAGGCCCTGAGTCTTCAAGAGCAAGTCAATTAAATTTAATTACCAAAAGAAGGGAAAGGAGGTCACTTTGAATGAAAACTTGCAGCCACTGTGGCCCTCCAGCACCGGAGTTGGGGACCCCTGCTATATCTTATAGCGTATTGTACGTCTCTAAAGATGAGGCTGGTGAAAAGATGAAATGGAAGACATAAAAAACAAAAAGAACTTCATTTAAGCTGAAGGGAAAATAAAAACAAAATCTGCAAGGGTTCCAAGGCCAAAAGTCCTCCCAGCCCACACTGGGCATTCTGCTGAACACAGGAGTCCTTAGGTGATTCCTCAGTGCTTCCAGGCTTCATTCTAGAGGATTTGCCGCTCAAGGTCTTGTGGACAGTTGGGGCGCCCGCCTTCGTTTGAGCATCACAGGTGGTCGCTGCCCAGTGCCTGATGTGGAAATAACCCACCTTGACACAGAAAAAGGTTTGGGGCAGCCTCCCCGTGTACTCGGAGTGTGGCTGGAAAAGAAAAGTAAATGCAGAGTTGTCACAGATATGAGTCCAAAACAGAACATATTGGCAGAAGGAATATGGTGGTCTTTTGAAAGTCAGACAGGGGGAAGTGATGTCATCTGGACAGGAACCAGAAGTGGTGTCATCGGGGTCTGGACACTGGAAGTGGCGTCATCGGGTCCGGAGACTGGAAGTGACGTCATTGGGTCCGGAAACTGGAAGTGATGTCATCGGGGTCTGGAAACTGGAAGTGGCGTCATCGGGTCCGGAGGCTGAAAGTGATGTCATTGGGTACGGGGGGGAACAGAGGTGACGTCATCAGGCTTGGAAACCCAGAAGTTCAGTCCATGCAGAAATTCGCATGTTTGGTCTGCAGGGACAAAAGAGAAAGGATTAGTGCCCTCTGCCATCCCCTGGTTTGGCATGGAACTGCCTTCTTTTGAGCCCTTACCGTCTTCCCATGCGCACGTGTGTGACACTGAACAGGGCATGTGTGATCACGGGAATTGAATCAAAGGGGCACTAATGTCCATTTGCAGCTGCTTTCAGTAGAGGCCCAGCTGTGTCCTTCGGCCTTCAATGTGACATTTACATCTGGTGGACACTGTAGTTGGGAAGTTAAAGGAAGCACTGGACAGGCCTTGTTTTCCTAATTTGTGGTTACTCGAGTGTTTTATGACTCCATGGGGTACAGATGTGTGCCAGGATGGCCAAGGGCACAACTGGACAATCCAAAAGGCGGGTCTTGGGTTCAGCATGTACCATTTAGACGCTCGTTATTTCATGAGAGTGACTCTGGGGTGAGACGATGGACTTACACCGTTGACTTGGCCTTTTTGGATTTTCTTCAAGGATGCCCTATGAGTTGTGCAGCAGAATTAATTAACCACAGGCAGGTAGTGGCCACAGAAGTTTAATTAACCAATCAAGTGTTGGACTTACACAATAAATCCCATTTAAAGTCTGTAACAATTGGTTTCTTGGAATATTGATCAGGTCGGTAATGAATAAGGGGCCTGCTATTTATATAATTATACACTACCTGATTAAAGATCCTGGCAGTGACAGAAAGCTACAGAGATGGCCCAAATCACGCCACCAAATTTAATAAGATCCTCATTATCACCGATGAAAAATGTCTGATGCTGATTGGTCGGAACTGCCCGCCCTGAGGCTGAGCCGGACGTGCAGAGCCCCCACTCCCCAAAGACCATCTTGCTTGCAGGTGGAGGTGAGGTGAAGGTTTAGCCGGCGCAAGACGTAAAATGAAATTGACAAGGGCTATCTGTATCTTTCTCATGCATGGCAGGAATTGAATTTTAAAGTAATTGTTGACAGCATTAGCGGCAGGAGAGGGGGGCTAGGTGGGAATGTTAAGGAGCAGGCGGCACTGCAGCTAACCCTGGGGTTGCTTGTCGTTGAAGCCGAGGGCGCTGTTTTCTAGGACTGACTGTTTTATTCTATTTAATGGGTACGTGATGAGTCCTCTGTGAATGGAGTGGTTGCCTGTGACGCCCTGACTGATAGACCGCTAGTCTACACTTATGGACGTTTACATGGCATGGGCATTGCTTTGTGACTTTCCACAAAGTGTCTCAAAAAACTGGCAAGTGCTGCATTGTTATTTTTAATGCGTGTAAAATGATCTTTGTTATAAAAATAGGGCCAAGTGTAAAATCCGTGCACTGTAGGTGGATGGCTGGCAGTACTGCTGCCTACTTGATGGTTTATTTATTTATTTATCTCTTGAAGTCTTTGTCTTTAGTGCGTGTGTGGGTGGGTTGGTGGGAGTGTGAAGGATAGTTGAATTGTTCCTTTTCTTGGTATTTGCATGAAGCTATGCAAAAAAAAAAGACATCTTCTTTGAGTGTTTCTTTATTTGTTAAAAAAAAATCAGTAGTGGCAGAATAACATGCAAGATCAACTTTATTTGATATAGCACCTTTCCATAGTGCCACATCCAACTTAAAAAAGGATAAGTGTGTGCATGTCTAAGTATCTGTGTGTCCGTCCGGTCGCTATGCCTCTGTCATTCCAACAGAGAGCACATCACAAACATTTGTAGTAATAAAATATATTGCATGTGCCATTCCAACAGTATAACAAACATTAACACTGCTTTTACCAATCACTACCAAATGACATATAACAGATACATATGCACTGCATTTTTCATTCCAACAGGTGGCACATCACAAACATTTGCAGAAATAAAATGCATTGCATTGGCCATTTCAAAATCGGGGCTGTTGAGAGACTGAGTGAGGCGTCTGAGTGTCTGGGCTTGCGAGTTTCCTGGATAAAAACCAAAGATCCAGGCCTTTAATGACCTCTTGGGCACGGCCATCAGCAGTGTGTCTATCTGCGGAGAGAGTGTTGACCTTGCTGAGAGGTATACTTACCTTGGCAGTGACATTCATGTCTCTAGTGACTCTTCCTATGAAGTCAGTAGATGGATTGGGAGAGCATGTTCCAAACCATGTTCCTGATTTTACTAACCCCATACCAAATGACATATAAGAGACATTTGTCATTCCAACAGATGGTGCATCACAAACATTTGTAGCAATGCTTTTTATCACTACAAATTAAATGTGTTACAAAATACATTCCAACAGATGGTGCAGTGCAAAGTGTTCAACCTGTCAGGTAGAAGGGCTAGTACTAGTACACTCTTGGCAAATGAAACATGCTAATTAAAAGGGTGTGTTGGGGGGGTTGATCTCAGTTATGGAACAGATTCTGGACCCCCTGAAGGAAGTAGAGGAGGAGAGCATGAAAACCAAACTGAGTGCCAGTATGAACAATGCTGTACATCCTCTCTCTGACACAACAACGCTGAGGACTTTCAGCTAACACATTATTTAGCAGAAGTGTGTCAAGAAACATGACTGTGGGTTCCTATATGTCAACAGCAAAATGTCTGCAATATGCCACACTGGGACTGGAACTGCCAAGGCAGGAGTTTTCTTTCTTTTTAGTTTTCTTTCTTTTTACTCATTCTAGTGTGTATAGACAGATAGATAGATAGATAGATAGATAGATAGATAGATAGATAGATAGATAGATAGATAGATAGATAGATAGATAGATAGATAGATAGATAGATAGATACTTTATTAATCCCAAGGGGAAATTCATATACTCCAGCAGCAGCATATTGATAAAAAAAAAATATATATTAAATTAAAGAGTGATAAAAATGCACGTATAACAGACAATAACTTTGTATAATGTTAATATTTACCTCCCTGGGTGGAATTGAGGAGTCGCATAGTGTGGGGGAGGAACGATCTCCTCAGTCTGTCAGAGGACAGTGACAGCAGTCTGTCACTGAAGCTGCTCCTCTGTCTGGAGATGATCCTGTTCAGTGGATGCAGTGTATTCTCCATGATTGACAGGAGCCTGCTCAGCGCCCGTCGCTCTGCCACAGATGTCAAACTGTCCAGCTCCATGCCTACAATAGAGCCTTAGATAGATAGACAGGAGAACATCTTGGCAGTAGAGCAATGGCACCAAGTGCTACATCCAGATACTGGGAAGAGAAACAGAATAGAGGAGAGTTAGTAATCGTTTATGATTATAATATCTATCTATCTATCTATCTATCTATCTATCTATCTATCTATCTATCTATCTATCTATCTATCTATCTATCTATCTATCTATCTATCTATCTATCTATCTATCTATCTATCTATCTGTGTCTTTATCTGCTGTTCCAGTGCTCTTTCCATTATGGCTTGTGTGATGTCATGAGTCTATCATGTCATGACCGTCACTGGTGGGGATGCCTTTTGTCAGAGGGTCCATGCAGATTTGAAGGCACTGGTCAAATGAAGTCACATTTCTTTGAGATGGTGCTCTTGTCTGCTCTTTGGTTTCATGATGTCTCTTTTTCATATCTTTGTTCTTTTTTTTTCTTTTCAGTTCATATAATAGTCATTTCAGTCTTCTATAAATATTCTCCATTTTTGCTGGGGAGAATTAATAAATGGCAGGAAAGAATGGAGGAAAGTAAGTTGGACTGTATTACTTTCCGTCTTTATTTTTTAATCAAATTTCAATAAAGGGCTCCTTTTTTAATTTGAGCCACTCTTTAGAATGTCAGATTAGAATTATCAGATGGCGATCTTCCTGGCCGTTTAGGGGATTACATTTTGTGCTCGGCAATCAGAACTTTAATCGTTTTCTCTGTAACTTGGAGAGCACACATTTCTGGCTGCTGACTTAATTCCAATAATGATCATATATATATATATAATATATATATATATATATATATATTTTTTTAACCCAAATCCAATTAGGTCAGCCTCCGCTGGTGTGCGGCCTGACAAGGCATTACTCGTATCTGTTCAACTAAATTACATTTTCACAGCTTGGTCCCCAGACATAAAACAACATTGGATGACCTTTCGTAGCGAGAGTGAGCTTTCCATCCAAGAGCGTATTCTTCGTGTTCCTGATTTGTTACTTGCACAGCTACCATGTCGGAGGTGTTTCTTTGCACTTTTTTTTTTATTTTCTGATGTGTCTTACCAGGCTGCCAACCGTGAGGCCCACACGCTGCGGTGTTAACAGGGGTCAGGTGCCCCTCCAGGTTCCGGTGAGAGCCCCGGCTGGCCCTTCCACCCGCGAGGCCCTTAATAGATTTTCATTTGCAGTCTCCCTGTGCCGCCGCGCTCATTTTTATTGATTACTTCGTCTGTTGATCAATCATGTGTGGCCTCCGTGATTCCCAGGGTGTCTGGAGACGTTTCTTGCCAGCCCTTTTTGGATGTCTTCATTTGCCACGTTACGTGGTGCCCATTTTTTTTTTTCCTTCCTGCTCTGTTTAGTCCACTTTTGCCCCCACCTTGAAGCCTGCATGCATTCAGGTATTTCAAAGAAGAAGGAGTGGAACAGTCGTACAGTGTTGAGACCCCTTCACTCTTGACACATTTAGGTACGTTACATCCTTGTGCTAAAATCATTTAAATTCATTTTTTTAACCACATCAAGCCACACTCAATACCACAGGGTGACAAAGCAAAAACAGAATTTTGGAAATGTTTGCAAAAGTATTAAAAGTAAAACCCTGAAATCTCCCATTGAAACGAGTATTCGGACCCTTTGCTGTCACACTCGAGTTTTATCTCCCATTCTGTTGATCACCACTGAGATGTTTCTACACCAGGGGTCCCCAGCTCTGGTGCTGGAGGACCCCAATGCCTGCAGGTTTTCATTCTAACCCATTTCTTAATTGTTGACCTGTTTTTGCTGCTAATTAACTCCTTTTCCATTCCTTTGAATTGACTTGTTTTTAAAGATTTGTTCCCCTGAATTGCTTCATTTCTTTCCTTAAATGGCAGCCAAACAGAAATGAAACGTGAAGTGAGTGAGCCAACAGAAGGACACCTAAGTCAGGGCCTCAAACTCCAACCAGTTCCTTCATTAGGCTCCGAGTCTTGTCGTTCATTAAACCCGTTCTTTAATTCCATGGCTTGTTGCTGCTCTCCTTGTGCAATGGCAGACATGTCCGAGATTGTGGATTTTTTCTTTTCTAAATCAAATGTTTTCTGCACCTGAGCAGATCGACACTCCTGAGACCTTCATCTTTCTTTATTTTCAGATGTTGTGTGACAGACACCAGTTGTTTTTGGCTCATTTTGTATCTCCTTATTTTTTGGCAGCTAATAAAGGAAAAAGAAACAATTGTGGGGTCTGAGTCTTTAAGAGCAAGTCAATTTAAATTAATTCAAAAGAATGAAAAGCAGGTCACTAATTAAGAAAAGGGTTAGAATGAACACTTGCAGCCACTGCGGCCCTCCAGGACCAGAGTTTGAGACCACTGAATTAAGGGGTCTGAGCCTTCAAGAGCAAGTCAATTAAAATGAATTCCAAAGAAGTTAATTATTAGCAAAAACAGGTCTCTAATTAAGATAAGGGTTAGAATGAAAACCTGCAGCCACTGTGGCCCTCCAGGACTGGAGCTGGGGTCCCCTGCTTTACACCTTCTTTGGAGTCCACTTGTGTTCACTGGACCCGATTAGGAAAGTCACATACATGCCGGTCTACACAAGGTCCCACAGTTGAGCAAAAAACTCAAGCTATGAGGTGGCAGGAATTGCCTACAGAGCTTCGAGACAGGATGGTGCAGATCTGGGAAGGCTTCAGAACTTTTCCTGGAGCCAAAAGTTGCCCCCATAATTCTTAGATGAACTCTTTTTAGAGCTGTAGGGGGACAAGATCCTTGGAAAGAAAGGTGATTCAGATCCCAGTGGTCAATGTGGAGAGCCTGTGTGGAGATGAGAGAAACTTCCAGAAGGACACCCACCACTGCAGCTCACCACTAATCTGGGCTTTTATGACAGAGGTGTCAGACAGAAGCCTCTTCACAGTGAAGGACACATGGAAGCCCGTTTGGAGTTTGCAGAAAGGCACCTAAAGGGAGAAACAAGATTCTCCGGTCTGATCAAACCAAAATGTTCCTCCATGTCTGGAGAGCACCACGCGCTGCTCTACACCTGTGCAGTACACTCCAGTAGTGAAGCATATTGGTGTGTCACCATCCTGTGGAGCTCTTTGTCAGCAGCAGCAGGGACTGGCAGGCCAGATGGGACTGAAAGAAATCTGAATGGAGCAAAGTGCGGAGACACCCTTAATGAAAACCTGCTCAGAATGCTCAGGACCTCAGACTTCATCGTCCAACAGGACAAGTCATCCCAAGTACACAGCAAAGATGGCCCAGGAGTGGCTTAGGGACAGCTCTGGAACAAAGTTTATTCTCTCCATTCTCCATTCAAAATTTTAGAGACAACTCTGGGAATGTCCTTGAGTGGCCCAAACCAGAGTCCAGACTTGAACTCCCAATCCAACATCTCTGGAGAGTCCTGAAAAATTGCAGCCCACCTATGGTCTCCATCCATCCATCCATCCCGACAGAGCTTGAGAGGATCTGCAGAGAAGAATGAAACAAATTCCCCAAATGTGTGTAGCTGAAGACTCCATGCCATAAGGGCTACCAAAGGGGCTTCAGCTCAGTGTAAAGTAAATGGGGGGGGGGTGGGGGGGGGGGGGGGTGGGGGGGGGGAGTGGGGGTGTGGCTCTGAATACCTGTGTCAATGGGATGTTTCAGGGATTTTTTTTTTAAATTTGATATTGAATATGTTTGCAACTATTTCTAGAATCTTGTTTTCACTTTGTCATTGTAGGGTATTGAGTGTTGCTTGATGAGAGATGAAAATGAATTTAAACGATTTTAGCACAAGGCTGCAACATAACAAAGTGTGAAAAAGTGCAGTGGTCTGAATAAATTCTGCATCTGCTCTATATTCTGTATATCTACTCAAAATCTGCCTTTCTTTAAATGACCTTTTATTATTATTATTATTATTATTATTATTATTATTATTATTATTATTATTATTATTATTATCCATCCATCCATTTTCCAACCCGCTGAATCCGAACACAGGGTCACGGGCGTCTGCTGGAGCCAATCCCAGCCAACACAGGGCACAAGGCAGGGAACCAATCCTGGGCAGGGTGCCAACCCACCGCAGGACACACACAAACACACCCACACCAAGCACACACTAGGGCCAATTTAGAATCGCCAATCCACCTAACCTGCATGTCTTTGGACTGTGGGAGGAAACCGGAGCACCCGGAGGAAACCCACGCAGACACGGGGAGAACATGCAAACTCCACGCAGGGAGGACCCGGGAAGTGAACCCAGGTCTCCTAACTGCGAGGCAGCAGCACTACCACTGCGCCACCATGCCACCCTTATTATTATTATTATTAATAATAATAATAATAACAATAATAATAATAATATAATCATAATCATAATAATAATAATAACAATAATAATAATCCATCTAGCCATCCAACTCACTATATCCTAACTACAGGGTCACAGAGGTCAGTTGGAGCCAATCCCAGCCAACACAGGGCGCAAGGTAGGAAACAAACCCCGGGCAGAGTGCCAGCCTACCGCAGGGCACACACACCCACACACCAAGCACACACTAGGGGCAATTTAGAATCGCCAATGCATCCAACCTACATGTCTTTGGACTGTGGGAGGAAACCCACGCAGACACAGGGAGAACATGCAAATTCCACGCAGGGAGGACCCAGGAAGTGAATAAAAATAATAATAAAATTATTATTATTATTATTTATTTGTTTATTTTTATTTATTTTGCTGACTGGCACTGCCAACCTTACCTGTGAAACAAGTCATGCACTGGTAGCTGCTGTAAGTTTGAATGAGCTTTTTCAGACCGTTGGCCATTGTATATTGTGCTGCACGACACATCGTGAATAAATATCTGATTATTTCGTATAGTGCCTTTGCTCAAGGCTGTTTACACGTATATTTCTTACAGCTGTGGTACCAGCAAGTTACACAACCTCCTCTGGGTCCTCAAATGGACATCACTGGCGTAGCTGGTGGTGGGTGGGACTTTTTTTAGGGCTGGGGTGTTCTATGGAATAATACAACCTGTCAAATGTGCGCCAAATCTGTTCTGCGCACGCGCAGCATACATGTATTCAAAAACAAGTCCATAAATAAATAAAATAAAATAAATTAAAACAGATCTTAATAAGATTATTATTTGTCATTTGAGCCATCAGGAGCAAACGTATCCAATGTGTTTCCCGTTTTTTTTTTGTCTAGTATTTTTGTGATTGTATGCCGAACACGATTGGTTTGTGCAACATTGGCCGACGGTGAGTAATACCATAAAAATCTTCTGTTCGTTTCGACGTTTTGACTTTCAGACTTTTAAATATTTAGCTGTGAAGCATATTTCGACAAGGCAGCACAAATCAGAACAGCGGCACTTTTTAATAAAGATTAGTACTAGAACTTTGAAACTTTTTTGACAGTTTCGTTTCATAGGGCTTTGGCAAGCTAATATGCGTTATCGATGTCAAAATGACACAATTTTTTTAATGTTTGAAAACTGTTACAATTACATATGTCGCAATGTTTTATTCTACAAATGCCAATCTTGACCAATTCGTCAATTTACTCCGACCGAAGACTCTCTCCGTCGACTTATTCCGATCGAACCCTTCAATCTCATTATTAATATTTTATTATTCTCTCCAGCGTTGCCACTCTAACTTTTAGGAAAAACTGAGACAATGTAACCAGATAAACACAGAAAAGCAATACACATGTTTAATAAGGTATACAAGGAATTGTCTAATTAAGTACAACTGCAGCACATGTCTGCCAAATAAATCTAACTGTCAAAACAACGATATCGCATTCCTGATAAGCAGGAAATGTCAAATTGAAGCTTGGGAGCAGAACACTAAACGGGACTCGTCCTCACTCAAATCAACAACTTTAAATTTTCCTGTTTGTACTTTTTCAATTTCTCACAACATCGTTTATGGCACTGTCCTTCTTTTCGTGGTTTCCAAGTGTAGCAGTTAATATTTTTATTTGCTATCAGCACATGACTGACTGACATTAAGACACGTGCACTATGCAGGATGTGACGTCAAGGCACAGGTCACCAATCACAATCACCAAGTTGATTTGCACTAGCTAGTAATTACATTTTAGAGATGCGCAGAGTTGATAAGTTTTTGTTAAGATGTGCGAAACAATAAATTTATGTACACAAGAAACTGCAGTTCAAGAATTGTACTAAAAGAAACATAAGATCGTAATGAAAAAACATAGACTGCGGGAGACAAAAACATAGAAACAGGAACAGAAAAACGGCTGGAAAAACATAGGCGTGGTAATACTGATTCTCTCAATTTCAACATGAAGCGAGCGGTGCTGCTTTTAGGAAAAAAAAAAGAAAAGGGCGAGGAAAGAAGTATTAAAAATGAATAAGGGGGCATTATTAAAATTGTAATTCATAATTTAAAATGTAGCTACAATTTTCTTCGTTTTCATTTTTAATTTCTCATATACGAAGTATAGGGAAAGTATTGGAATCCTCCAAAAAAATCCATTTCGAGATTTTGATGAATCTCAACGTGTTAGACCTCCCTGAGTCCGAAAATACAATTTTTGGAATTATGTCTGTCTGTGTTTGTGTGTGTGTGTGTGTGTGTAAACACAATAACTTGAGTACGCTTTCACTTAGGTCAACCACATTTTATACAAGTATTTGGTACAATCCGGGACACTCGCAATCCCAGACACTCAGACTCCTCACTCAGTCTCTCGAGACCCGCGATCAGAGCCTCCATTGACTCCGCGAAGATCACAGCATAGTACCAGAGTACAGGCCGCTTGAGAGACTGAGCGAGGAGTTTGAGTGTCTGGGCTTGCAAGTGTCCTGATAAAAACCAAGATCTAGGCCTTTAATGACCTCTTGGGCACAGCCATCAGCAATGTGTCTGTTTGTGGAGAGAGTGTTGACCACCTCGAGAGGTTTACTTACCTTGGAGTGACATTCATGCCTCCGGTGACTCTTCCTATGAAGTCAGTAGACGGATTGGGAGATTGGGGGTTCATGAGGTCGCTGGAAAGGGGTGTGTGGCGCTCCCAATATCACAAAAGGACGAAGGTCCACGTCTTTAGAGTCCTGGTGCTTCCTGTCTTGCTATATGGTTGTGAGACATGGACGTTATCCAGTGACTTGAGACGAAGACTGGACTCCTTTGGTATTGTGTCTCTCCAGAAAATCCTTGGGTACCATTGGTTTGACTTTGTGTTGCTCATGGAGTCCCGAATGAGGCACATTACCTGCATTGTGAGGGAGCGTCCGCAGGCCCGGTCTTAGGTATTATGGGGCCCTAGGCGAAAGGGGGGTCCAGGGGCCCCCTGAGGGGGGCAGAGCCCCCCTGGAAGCTCTGCGAAATGCGTGAAAATTAGACCAAGGAGATGTTTTCTTGTAATGTTACGAGGTCATCACCCTGCGTCCCTTTTTCGCCCGGAGTAGTTAGCTGCTACAATTTAGCCAGTTTGAACTGTTTCCACTGGGCACCACGTGGCAGCTTAGTTTTTTTGTATTTTTTCTTTTTTTAGTTTTTTTGTCCTTTTTTATTTTTTGGGATATTTGAAACTTTTGGAATGCATTGCGAGGGGAGGGGCGGGCCGGGGGCCTGGCCGCCGTCGATCCGGGGCCCCCTGGATGCCGGGGCCCTAGGCGGTTGCCTACTTCGCCTATGCCTAAGGCCGGGCCTGGCATCCGTTACGGCACTACGGCCACGTGGCGCGTTTCCCCGAGGGTGATCCAGCTCGTAAGACCCTCATTGTTGGGGACTCGAGTGACTGGACCAAGTCAAGGGGTCGCTGACTGCGGCAGATAGAGGGTCATTTCTGGAGGGTGGGACTGGACCGCGTATCTGCCTGGGTGGCTGCAAACCGGGATCCCGAGTTGTGTCATCGTGTTGTCAACGAGCTGTGCCAGTGCATGTTCCCCAACTTGACTTGACTTGATTTTGTACAAAACGTAGTTTCTATCAACTTTCAGGCTATTTTGTTTACCGGAATTGGTACTTTACCTTTTATGAAAGCAGTTGCAGGTCCTATTTATTCAACTTGTCTTTTATAATAATTGATCAATATTTTATTAATTCGATTTGATTTTTTGTTGATGGTTCTTAAAGGTGCATAATATAGAAATATTCTCTTGCGGTTTAATCCTCAAATATCCATCTCCATATCTGAGTATACGAGAAAATCTATGGGAGAGCACTACCGATTTTTGTATTACGTTTTATTTTCTAAGTGGGGACGACCACCTCAGGCGACAAAAACTATGCGTCACTGCTGGACATCCTCGAACTTGAAGGTCCGTTGCCTTATAACGCGAAGGGCTCAGTTGGGCTGAATGGCTTGTCCTCTTTCAAACGGACTGTGATTTCGTTTCAAGAGAGCGGCGTCCGTTTATTTTGAGGATTAAAGAGTTTAGCGCCTCTTTGCAGAGGACTTTCCTAACAAATGGCATTTGAAGACGCGTTAGTTATGATGCAGCTAAGGAGATGAGGGTCCGTGTATTAAACGGGGCATCGCGCACACATCCGGGAGGCACATTAAGTGATCAGCGGGATAACGAAAGAGATTAGGCGGCCCGAGTGCGTTTTACAGAGGGGCCCTGCAAGGGAGACGCGGCAGCAATTCGTCCGATTCGTTAGAAAATGGTGATTTGTTGGCTAATGTTGCTTCACAGAATGCTTAGTTGTGCTAAATTAATTTTCTTCTCTGAGGCGGGTGGTGTTGACTCGACATGTCAGCCAGTCTTGTGTTGGCAGACCATCCGCAAGCAAAGAGCCCATAAACCCGGGACGTGGCGACTCGCTGTAGATTTGTGCCGTCTGTTATGTTAATGAGTCCTTCCTTTCAACGGAAAGATAACGGTGTTTATGATGGCGTCTTCCATGCGGACATTTTGATTGCTGAGCTGTAACGATTTTAGATTTGTATTGATTTAAAAAGAACGCCTCCTGCTTACCGCAAGGTTAACCAGATTGTTTATGTGAGTGCATTTTTCATCTTACTGTAATATTTTTTTCAGTGCATATTCTTCACAGTGCATTTAGGAAGATGTTGTTTTAATTCCAGCGTTGTAGAGAGCGGGCGACCATCCTGGCAACACTGGGCACATGGCTGGAGACAGCGGTGAACATTACAGGGATCCCGCTGACAGAGGGACGGAAAGCTGAAGAAAACTGACACATACATTGGAAGAACCACACAAACAATAAAATAATCATTATTATTTACATTTATATAGCGCCTTTTCTCACTTTTTAAAGTGCTTTAGGGCGTGGGGAGCCACACCAGCCACCCCTAATGTGCAGCATCCACCTGGATGAGGTGACGGCAGCCATTTTTACATTCACCACCCATTAGGTTAAGTGGTGAGAAAGATAGTTATCCAGTTAGACACAGGGGGCTGATTAGGGTGCTAGAATGGCTACACCATGGTGGGCAATTTAGCCAGGACATTAGGATACATCCTACCACAGAGAGTCAGGACCTCCGTTTTAGGTCTCACCCGAAGGACGGCGTCCCCGTTACTGCACTGGGGCATTGGGATCAACACACAGACCATAAGGTAAGCGCCCCCTGCTGGCTTTACTTAACCCCTCTTCCAGCAGTAACTCAAGCCTTTGCCTGGTTGGTCTTGGGTCCAAGTACTGGCTGGGCCTGAACGTGCTGAGCTTCAGGAGGATGACCTGTTCTGAGGTGCAGGTTGCCACCTGGCAGCAGCAATGAACAGAAGCAGCACCTGTGAGGTGGAAGCTCTGCATTCTGCCCCTTCATGATGCACCTGCTGCTTTTCTTGCATTCAAATGACTTCTGAATGCTTCGAAATCACTCCAGTTTTTTTTTTTTTTTTTTTGGTCCAGCACCTACCTAAACTTGAACAAAGTATAACCTCCATTCAACTTAAAATAACTAAGGTAATGATTCACACTTAATATTTTCAATCTGAACCAATATACAGTGATCCCTCGCTATATCGCGCTTCGCCTTTCGCGGCTTCACTCTATCGCGGATTTTATATGTAAGCATATTTAAATATATATAGCGGATTTTTTGCTGGTTTGCGGATTTCTGAGGACAATGGGTCTTTTAATTTCTGGTACATGCTTCCTCAGTTGGTTTGCCCAGTTGATTTCATACAAGGGATGCTATTGGCAGATGGCTGAGAAGCTACCCAACATACTTTTCTCTGTCTCTCTTGTGCTGACTTTCTCTGATCCTGACGTAGGGGGTGTGAGCAGGGGGGCTGTTCGCACACCTAGACGATATGGACGCTCTTCTAAAAATGCTGAAAGATTATCTTCACGTTGCTACCTTCTGTGTGCAGCTGCTTCGTGAAGTGACATGCTGCACGGTGCTTCACATACTTAAAAGCTCGAAGGGCACGTATTGATTTTTCACTGTTTTGTTTTTCTCTCTCTCTCTCTCTTTCTCTCTCTCTCTCCCTGCTCCTGATGGAGGGGGTGTGAGCTGCCGCCTTCAACAGCTTTGTGCCGCAGTGCTTCGCATACTTAAAAGCCAAACAGCCCTATTGATTTGTTTGCTTTCCTCTCTGTTTCTGACAGCCTGTGCTCCTGACGCGCACTCCTTTGAAGAGGAAGATATGTTTGCATTCTTTTAATTGTGAGACAGAACTGTCATCTCTGTCTTGTCATGGAGCACAGTTTAAACTTTTGAAAAAGAGACAAATGTTTGTTTGCAGTGTTTGAATAACGTTCCTGTCTCTCTACAACCTCCTGTGTTTCTGCGCAAATCTGTGACCCAAGCATGACAATATAAAAATAACCATATAAACATATGGTTTCTACTTCGCGGATTTTCTTATTTCGCGGGTGGCTCTGGAACGCAACCCCCGCGATGGAGGAGGGATTACTGTAATTCTTTTTATCTTATTGAGCCCACAATTTTTAAGTTGAGGCAAATCATTTCGAGTGATTGGGTGAAATTCACTTGTTTTATACTAAAGTAAATCTATTTTTTAAGTTGTTACAATTTAAAATGGTTTATTGGTTGTAGATAGATAGATAGATAGATAGATAGATAGATAGATAGATAGATAGATAGATAGATAGATAGATAGATAGATAGATAGATAGATAGATAGATAGATAGATAGATAGATAGATAGATACTTTATTAATCCCAGGGGGAAATTCACATACTCCAGCAGCAAAAAATATTAAATTAAAGAGTAATAAAAAATGCAGGTAAAAAAACAGACAATAACTTGAATAATGTTCAACGTTTACCCCCTCTGGTGGAATTGAAGAGTCGCATAGTTTGGGGGAGGAATGATCTTCTCAGTCTGTCAGTGGAGCAGGACGGTGACAGCAGTCTGTCGCTGAAACTGCTCCTCTGTCTGGAGATGACACTGTTTAATGGATGTAGTGGATTCTCCATAATTGATAGGAGCCTGCTGAGTGCCCGTTGCTCTGCTACGGATGTCAAACCGTCCAGCTCTATGCCAACAATAGAGCCTGCCTTCCTCACCAGTTTGTCCAGGTGTGAGGCATCCTTCTTCTTAATGCTGCCTCCCCAGCACACCACTGCGTAGAAGAGGGCACTCGCCACAACCATCTGATAGAACATCTGCAGCATCTTACTGCAGATGTTGAAGGATGCCAGTCTTCTAAGGAAGTACAGGCGGCTCTGTCCTTTCTTGCACAGAGAATCAGTATTGGCAGTCCAGTCCAATTTATCGTCCATCTGCACTCCCAGGTATTTATAGGTCTGCACTCTCTGCACACAGTCACCTCTGATGATCACGGGGTCCATGAGGGGCCTGGGTCTCCTAAAATCCACCACCAGTTCCTTGGTTTTGCTGGTGTTCAGTTGTAGGTGGTTTAAGTCGCACCATTTAACAAAGTCCTTGATGAGGTCCCTATACTCCTCCTCCTGCCCACTCCTGATGCAGCCCACGATAGCAGTGTCATCAGCAAACTTTTGCACGTGGCAGGACTCCGAGTTATATTGGAAGTCTGATGTATATAGACTGAACAGGACCGGAGAAAGTACAGTCCCCTGTGGCGCTCCTGTGTTGCTGACCACAATGTCAGATCTGCAATTCCCGAGACGCACATACTGAGGTCTGTTTGTGAGATAGTCCACGATCCATGCCACCAGGTATGAATCTACTCCCATCTCTGTCAGCTTGTCCCTAAGGAGCAGAGGTTGGATGGTGTTGAAGGCGCTAGAGAAGTCTAGAAACATAATTCTTACAGATAGATAGATAGATACTTTATTAATCCCAAGGGGAAATTCAAAGCTGTTTTTATGCTATTAGAAATATTAGATAGATAGATAGATAGATAGATAGATAGATAGATAGATAGATAGATAGATAGATAGATAGATAGATAGATAGATAGATAGATAGATAGATAGATAGATACTTTATTAATCCCAAGGGGAAATTAACATACTCCAGCAGCAGCATATTGATAAAATTATATATATATATTAAATTAAAGAGTGATAAAAATGCACGTACAACAGACAATAACTTTGTATAATGTTAATGTTTACTCCCCCCCCCCCCCCCCCCCATATGGAACTGAAGAGTCGCATAGTGTGGGGGAGGAACGATCTCCTCAGTCTGTCAGTGGAGCAGGACAGTGACAGCAGTCTGTCGCTGAAGCTGCTCCTCTGTCTGGAGATGACACTGTTTAGTGGATGCAGTGGATTCTCCATGATTGACAGGAGTCTGCTCAGCGCCCGTCGCTCTGCCACAGATGTCAAACTGTCCAGCTCCGTGCCTACAATAGAGCCTTAGATAGATAGACAGGAGAATATCTTGGCAGTAGAGCAGTGGCACCAAGTGCTACATCCAGATACTGGGAAGAGAAACAGAATAGAGGAGAGTTAGTAATCGTTTATAATTATAATATCTATCTATCTATCTATCTATCTATCTATCTATCTGTGTCTTTATCTGCTGTTCCAGTGCTCTTTCTATTATGGCTTGTGTGATGTCATGAGTCTATCATGTTATGGCCATAACTAACTTATATTATGAACATAACACATTCCAGTGCTGTACTTTTTACATTTATTTAATAATCTAGTGCAAATACACAAGCATTTTGCAGTGTAAATCTTAAATATACAACAAAATATTATTAAACATGTCTACAGCTTTCTTGAAAGTATGTTTTATTAAGAGTTCTTATACTTAAAACTAACAGTTGAGAAACAGGGTTACTTACCAGAAATCCTCCGTTATAAAAGTCTCCGCTGAAAATGACCAGACCTGTATAGCCACATCCACTCCACTCAGGAAAGTGTTCTTCTTTTTTGGCAGTTGGAAAGCTAGCACGCTGGAAAGTTCGACCGGAAGAACATACAAACGGCCCTCCCACACAGCACACGGAACAACCTAAAATATTAGGATAACTGAAATAAGATTTTTATGTTTATTCCCACCACCATAACTTACTTTGGTACAAACAATTTTTTTTACTTTGATTAAGATCTGAAACCAAATATTTCAAGCTACAGCACTAAATGACTAATCTTAACTTACTTGAAAGAGAAAATTTACATTGAATGAACAACATCAATGTTATACTTTTTTCAGTGTAACCAACCCAGGATGAGAAAATCCCCACTTATGATATGCCATTCATCTCATCTTAATGTCAAGATATGCAAGCAGAGGCGGCCTTAGGGGTGTACGGGGCCTAGGGCTGACCAACCCCATGTGGGGACAGTTAACGTCAAACGCTGTTACCGGTATGTGTGGACTGTATTAACTTGTGTGTGAATTTAATAAAAATAATGTTAACATACACCGGATTTTCTCATTACAGTATTCAGCTAAATTTTTGCAAGATAACACGCATATTTTATCAAAATATAATGTTATAATCTATTAAAAAAAGTGCACCACAATCTTTTCCACTCATGGCATCGACAGCGATACGGCTAAACCAGTAATAAAATGTTGCTGTGTGTTCCACTACCAAGAACTTCACACATTGTTTCAACGAGGCCTACTGTAGCAAACTGAACCAAAGACTCGACTAAGAAACGATGGTGGGCTCTCCGGACACAAATGAGTCATAATCGACAAGCCATCAACTGTTCCCAAGTCAAAACAGAAGCCAACCCAGCGACTAATGGGCTATGTTTGTTTTAGGAAGGGATTATACTGGCGACCCTTTACGGGTGATGAAGGTGGACTATTTAATGTTTTCAGAGACATACATGAGGGATTTTAAAAGGGTTCCTCTTAGAAGCATCTAAAATATATATATACTGGAGAATATAACTTGACAAATCAGCTCAAACGGGACACGTGGACCTCAAAAGCGGGGCCCCCTTAGGTGCGGGGCCTGGGCCGGTCGTCCCACTTGCCACCCCCAAACACTCTTGTATGCCAGATATTGATCTTTATGGGGTTCCCTCCTATCTTTGTCGCTCTAGACCCAGAAAGCACTCATCTTTAGACCATTTCTGGACCCCATTTTGTGCAGGAATGATAAAGAGTACACCAATAGGAGCTTTCAGCAACAAACATCAGAAGAACTTGAAGTTGTGTGCGTCACATCAATTGACCCCATCGTGGGATACGAGGAGTCAAAGTTACTCTTGTTTTGAAAAAAAGGGGATCGGTAATACAGAGGTGTCGAGTTGTTTTTTTGCTGATCATGGATATGATCATGCTTGTGATATTTGATTCTTTACTGGTGGTCCTAGAGCACTGAGAGCCACTCCCAGAGGGTTAAAATTGATACATTTTAAGCATAAGTATGCGGGGTATCTTTTTAGAATCTTTCAAAGTCAGTGATTACCAATATGATGTTATTTGGGATTTGAGATCCTTTACTAGGGATCTAGCCCTCCATGGACCTCTATCAGTGGGTGAAAAGTGACAAATTACTATCACAAACTAATTTAATATTAATTATAATACTACTGATACTAATGATAATAATAATAATTATATAGTTCCTTTCAACATATAAATTGAAGCACACAATTTTAATATTTCTTCCTCGTACCCACAGACACAACACAGTCCCCACAAGCACAACTCCACACAATCCTTTAATATTTCTCTTATTCTTCCTCCACTCCTCCTCTGGTCAAACTTCATCTTCCTCCTCCAGACTCTGGCCTCTGGAGTAGTGGCTGCTGGCTCCTTTTATAATGCACGCGGAAGTGCTGCAGGTACTTGATGACTTCATTTCTGAGTGTGGCAGAAGGAGTGCCCATAAGGGCTCAGCAACTCCAGCTGCAGCACCCCCTGGTTGCACCTGCAGATCCCAACAGGGCTGCACCAAACTCCAACTCCCATGAAGCCCTGTGGGAGTCCAAGGCACTGCTGTGACGCAGGGGGGTTGCCATCTAGTGTCCTGGGGGAGGTAATGTAATGGCCATGTTTGCTATCCTGGTCCTCCCAGCGTGGAGGCATCCCGGCCGGGCACACTACATCATTAAGAGGGCCCTTTAGTGAAAGACCCCAACTTGACTGGAATTTTCCTTCTTATTCTTGTACCCCTTCCTTCAGAAGTGGCAGTTGTGATTTTACGTGACGTCATGTCAAACACAGCTCTGTGTTAACGTTACGCTTTTGGATTCCACGAGTTCGCAAAAAAGACACCATCTGAGTCCAGAAAACCTGAAGGTGTCCTAGCTACCAGTCTGTGATTGAAATCCTGCAGGAGGTGATAATAATGATGATGATACAAATTATTTATTTAGCACTTTTCCCACGCTCAAATGAAAGAAAATCACAGGGAGAAGATGAAGAAATAGTCAGGAGCCTAGCTGAGGTCAAAAAATACTGGGATGAAGTCAGAAAAGGAAAAAAGAAATTAAATATCAGAGACAGAGAACAAAACCAAAAGTTCCAAATCATCCATCCTCCAACCCGCTGAATCCGAACACAGGGTCACGGGGGTCTGTTGGAGCCAATCCCAGCCAACACAGGGCACGGAACCAATCCTGGGCAGGGTGCCAACCCACCGCAGGACACACACAAACACACACTAGGGCCAATTTAGAGTCACCAGTCCACCTAACCTGCATGTCTTTGGACCGTGGGAGGAAACCCACGCAGACAACATGCAAACTCCACGCAGGGAGGACCCGGGAAGCGAACCCGGGTCTCCTAACTGCGAGGCAGCAGCGCTACCACTGTGCCACCCCAGTTCTAAATCAGTCACTTAGTATTTTAAAATCGCTAGAGTACAGAGTTTTTTTTTATTTTTATTTTTTATTATTTATTCATTCTTAAAACACACAAGCTTCAGCATCAGCAACTAATAAAATCTTCACCAAGGAACATGAACTGGCAGCAAATGTCCTACAGTATGTGCAGTGCCTTCAGAAAGTATGCAGACCCTTTCATGTTTTACGCGTTTTGTTTTAGCCTTACGCTAAAATCATTTAAATTCATTTCTTTGCCTCGTCAAACAACACTCCACACCACTGGATGACAAAGTGAAAACAACATTTTAGGTTTTTCTTTTCCAAATTTATTAAAAACAAACAAAAAAACTGAAATGCCACACTGACACGAGTATTGAGACCCTTCGGTGAGGACTTCATTGATTGGTGGCTATTATAGCCTGGAATCCTCTTAGGTATGAAGCAACATGCTTCACCTCCCCTGGATTTACAGACTTTCTAACATTCTTCTGAAACTCTGTCAGGTTGGATGGTGATCATCACTGGCCTGCGTATCTCCAGGTCTAATGAGGACAATTTTTTGCCACAACTGGAAAAACTAATTTCTTGAGACCAGTGCAGGTTTTTGTTCCTGTTGAACGCATGACTACCACTAGAGGGCCGGCCACTGGACTGTAATAAGTTGCACCCTGCTGGCTGTAGGAGGCTTGCAGTACTGTTACAGTGGTCATCATGAGGCCAAGCAGTCAGGCCAATATGTGGTGGCACATTTATTTGGAATTCAAACCATCCATGAATCCAAAGAGCGACCCTACAAAGACTTAAGGCAGAAGGTGGCATGGCACTACCTAACTTTCAATGTTATTACTGGGCAACAAACATACAAACTCTAAAAACCTGGACGTGGACACAAATAGATGAATACACACAGGCCTAGTCCACAATAGAAGTAAAATCCTGCAGTACTTCTTTATATTCCTTGCTTTGCACCCCAATAAATACAAGTTATCGTCGATATACTAATAACCCAATTGTGCTTCACTCATTCAGAATATGGAACCAATGCAGGAAGTATTTTAAGATGGAGAAGCTCTTATCTGCGGCACCTCTGCACGAGGACCACCTTTTTCCAGCCTCTCAAACGTATGCAGTTTTTAATGTCTGGAAAACATTCAGGACTAAATCACTTAGAGATCTGTACACAGGCAACGTCTTCGCATCCTACGAGCAGTTACACTCCAAGTTTAACTTTCCAGCAACACATTTCTTCCACTACCTTCAAATTAGAAACTTTGTTAATCAAAACCTTCCCAATTTTCCTCACCTCCCACCTACCTCTATGCCAGAAAAAAATATTGCTCAGTCTCGAGGACTCAGACAGCATTTCTGTAATATATAAAAACATTTTACAGTCCCTTCCTTTCAAAGATCCCAGAGTACAGTGAGAAAAGGATCTCTCACTCAACATCACAGAAAAGGAGTGGAAGGTAGCAATGCACAAAATTCACTCGAGCTCCATATGCGCAAAGCATGCAATTATTCAACTTAAAATGATATATCGAGCACATCTCTCTCGTTTAGAATTGTCCAAAATGTTTTCCAGGGCGAGAGCCAACCTGCGAACGCTGCAATCGAGCTCCAGCCTCACTGGGCCACGTGCACCAAATTAACATCATTCTGGACCCAAATCTTTAAATGCCTATCAGACAGACTTCATGTCACAATCCCTCCTAACCCACTAACAGCTGTGTTTGGTGGACCCCCAGAGGGGCTTACACTGGAGAAGGACAAACAAACTGGAATGGCCTTTACTTCACTATTGACACATAGACTTATCTTGCTCAGCTGTAAGAATCCTATCTCACCTCTTTTAAGTCAGTGGGTCACTGATGTTATATACTATTTGAAAGTGGAAGAATTCAAATACTCACTCAGAGGATCTGTGCAGAACTTTTTAAAAACCTGGCAGGACCTAATTAGTAACATTGTAAGAAAGGCGCTATATTGTGCCCGACCCAACACAGACTGGACCCGGGAGGCACGTATAAAATAAACAAATTCTTTTATTCTCTTCAGCTGGAGGGCACATCATCCCTGTAATCCCCCCAGCCACAACACAGTCCCAAGCACAAAAACCGCACTACAACACTCCTTTTCTCTCTTCCACCACCACTCCTCCACAAGCTTTGCCCTCCTCCTCCCGACTCTGGCCGTTGAGTGGTGGTTGCTGGCTCCCCCCGGGTGGGGCTGAAGATTCGTCGAGCTGGGCTCAGGGACCCATGCCGCGCCCATCCCAGATCCCAACAGGGCTGTGGTGGACTCCATCTCCCATGAAGCCCTGCAAGAGACTGAGGCACTGCTCCATCCAGCGTCCGGGGGGGAGGGGTGTACTGCACCGTCCCCCTGAATACCCATTGAAGGGGCGTCCCGGCCGGGTCCCATGCCACAACATTTTAGAATAAGCATTTAAATTGAGGAACTGGATTCTCTCCCCTCTTTTACTCCATTTGTCTTTACTCATTTATTAATTCATCTATTTACTTATTTTTACTAGCTTTAAGTTTTACTCTGCTGGCCTAGCTCTCTTTCTCAGGGTGGGGGTTGATTTGTTTCGAACCTTTTCTTGTAAAACTTGAGTGATTTGTACGGAATGCTGTTTGAGTGTAATAAAATCAAAAAAAAAACAAAACTATATGTGGTGGCATCGGCTGGCTGCATGAATGTGACATCATACAGCTGAAGATGATGAGGAGGAGGAGGAAGATGGCTACAGCATGTTTTTGTCAATGGCGTTTTAGGACAGCAGTTTTTGGAATGGAAGTTTGTACACACAGGACAGACCTGTTATACACCTGGGCAGAATGGAAGATTTTGAATGGTAAACTGACTGGAGAGGGCGTATATATTGTGGTCAAAAAAGGCACTGCGGGTTCTCACAGGAAAATGTTAGGGTGCCCACCCGGTTGTCCCCGTTTAATAAAGTTTCACGAAACAAAAGAAAACTGTACAAAGAGTTGGAAGTGCTGCCAAATAGGGGCCTTGTAAGCGAGCAGGCGACTGAACCCTTTTTATAGGGCACGCGGAAGGACTCCAAGGTGTCCAACGAACTTCTTCTAGCAGGACTTCCAGGTGTGGCGCAAATGCTGCCAAATAGGGCCCCGCAAATGTCCATGCGCCCCCTTGGTGGAGGCCACGGGCCCCAGCAGGGTTGAGCTTCCATGCTCATGACTAGTGACCCCCGCTGGAAGCCAAGAGGGCTGCCCTCTGTCAGTCCAGGGGAGAAAAAGTCCTGAAAATCCTCTCTCTCCACCAGGTCATTCCATGGCGTCCCGTCACAGCGTATATGACATACGGAGGCCTGTTTGGCTTTGTCTTGGCTCCACATGGCCACATCTTGAGTTTTAGCAGGATGTTCGTATTCTGAGTTTTTGTTCAAGGTTGGAATGATCCATTCACGTTCCAAACTGTTCAAGTCTGGAGATATTCATGTTCCAAGTTTCTGCTGTAAACCGATTCTGTTCTTCGGCCGTTCTCGGCATGTCATTCCACTTATTGCACTTTCGGCAGCGTCGTTCGCCACCATCATGCATGCATGCTGACAGTTCCCAAAATTTGTTGAAGATTGGATCATCTGTGCACAGCCCCAAAAGGCAGCTTTGAACTGGATTAAGCGGGATGGAGAGATGGATGTGGCACACATTGTCCTCTCAAGCTTCATGGCTGCCCTTTGAAGTTGTTTGCCACTTTCTTCTAAGCTGCATGTGTCTCTGTGACTTTATAGGAAGACTCTCACCATGAAGGGCCTCGATGATCTCTACTAGGTTGTATTTTTAGCATTCTTACTGTATCCTCCATGACCCGGTGTGTGTGTTTATTTCCCAACCAATGAATTTCCCTCCCGTAAAAGCTTCCGCTTTTTAATGGCTGTCACACGCCGAGCTCATTTCAGCAGGATTCAGCTTATTTAGAAATGTCGTTCTCAGTTTAAACGGTGCTTAACGTTGCCACTTTTGACCTGAGGAGAGCACAAAATCTGTTTTTTTGGAAGGAGCCCAGCATGTGTGTGTGTGTGTGTACCATCTCATTATATGGCTGTGCTTTTGTCACACTCGCCTCACAACCCCCAAGCCCACACACACACACAAATTAAGCCGCTCATTAAATGCATTATTCATAGGCTGATTTCCCCCAACGTGTCACTGAGGGCTGGCTGGATGACACCGATGACAAAGAATGAGTGACGTCCTGACCCGGTTGGGAATTGGGAGCTGCTTGTGCTGTTGTGACAAAGTGACAGTGGTGGCATGGCCCACTGCCAGTGTGCTTTACAATATGGGGTGGCGTTCCTGGAGATATAAAGGCTGCATTGCTGGGTGCTGTCATCGCAGGATCGAGGTTATTTCAGTTCTATGGTTTAAAGTGGCTTTTAGTTCTGTACTCTTTTGTCATTTCATCCATCCATCTTACAAACCTGCTTGTCCATAGCAGGGTCATGGGGCAGCTGGTGCTAGGTCCACAGCAAGAATCAGGGGCAAGGCAGGAACAGTCTCCATGCAGGGTGCCACCCAGGACCACCTTTACATGCGGACATGGTGGCAGTTGCCCGGGGTCCCATGAGCATAGGGACCCCATGCTAATTTATGTATGTTGTGACTTGCTGAGTGGTTGTGTAGGTAGGGGTCCCAGTGCACTGCTTTGCCCTGGGGCCTATAATGCAGAACACACATACCAAGGTTATGCCAATTCATCTAACTCACATGTCTTAGTACTGTAGGACAAAACTGGAGCACCCACATGGGACACAGGGAGAACAAGCAAAGTCCACACAGGGAGCACCCACTACATGAATCCTGGTCATCCCTACTGCAGGGCAGCTGTGTCACCATTTGCCCCCATGTCATTTCATGAACTTTTGACCACTTCCGTCTTAGCTGTTGTTAGTGACTCTCTCCTCGTAGGCCACACCAACCACTGGGATGAGAAGGAAGGCCTCTAAGAGGCCATCCAATATGAATTAAAGCACAGCTTATTTAAGTTATTTAAGTACTCCTTTTGTGACCCCATCAAGTTCTTATTATGGTTTAATGGGGTCACTAGCTGTGCCACCCTTCTAAGATGGGTTGAAATATAAATAATTAATGCGAACCTCATGTTTTTATTTAATAAATGGGTTGTCCATTTGGCCTGGTATAATAATATGGCCTGATCCCTTTCATTTATATATATATATATATATATATATATATATATATATATATATATATATATATATATACACTGTATATATATATATATATATATATATATATATATATATATATATATATATATATATATATATTTATATATATATATATATATATATATACACTGTATATATATATACACTGTATATATATATATATATATATATATATATATCGATCCATCCATTTTACAACCCACTGAATCCGAATACAGGATCACGGGGGTCTGCTGGAGCCAATCCCAGCCAACACAGGGCACAAGGCAGGAACCAATCCCGGGCAGGGTGCCAACCCACCACAGTATATATATATATATATATATATATATATATATATATATATATATATATATATATATATATATATATATATATATACTAGTCATTAAGCCCGTTACAATAACGGGCGCTAGGACAGTGGTCCATAAACATTAGTAGGAACAGTCTATATTAAATGGCAAGGGACCTTTTACCTCATTAATTTTTTTCCATAAAATGCCTGTAATTTTCTCTGACAGTAATACTGGCTTTGCTGTCCGTAATATGCGTTTAATTTTCTGTCACAACAGTGGGCAATCAGCAGATTCTCTCCAGCAACTGATGTAATGTGTGCAAAAATAAATCCACTTTTAAAAGTCATCGTATTGTAATATCATGAAAATTCGTATATTTAGGAAAACCCCTTCAACAACTGACACTTTACCGGGCCAAGCTTCTTAATCGCAAATCTGACATCCTCAGAGTGAACAGTTGCACAACAATGGGGAAGCAGGTCTCCGCGTCTCAGTACCCGATTGGATTTTTCATGTTTTATGTTTTAGGTCTTACCTCATTTATCGAAATCGATTGGATCAGCCGTGAGATATTTTGTATGTCCCGCCCTCTCTGTCTGGTGTGACGCATCAGACGGCCTTTGAAGCATCTGCTTTGAAAGCGTCGCACCGTGCCCCGCGCATGCGCACTTCACCAGAAGACATATACACACACAGTTCCTGGACGCACACAGGGGTTTTATTAAAGAGGAAATATATATATATATATATATATATATATATATATATATATATATATATATATATATATATTAGCTGTCCCCCGCATCTCCGCCTACATAGTAGTGAAACAGCACAAACTTTAAAAGTTGATAAAAAAAATATTCTGGCCAAGCGGAAGGTAAGGACGCTCCGAAGTCAAACGCTGGCATTGTATCTGATCGTGTTCAGCTATGAGGGAGAGCGCCCCCGCGTGGGGAGAAAAGCACGTTTCCGTGATATCTCTGCCAATGAGCAACTACCCTCTAAAACACACATAGCTCTGATCTCTCTCTCAAAAACATCAAACGTTACTCCTTAACAAACTGTAGATGATAATGTCTGCTGAACAGACAGGTATCGCTAGCTAAGCAGAGGCAAAGTGCATTCCAACATGTGGCGACTCGAACTGAGGCTAGCGCTTGAGTGAGAAGGGCCCCGCCCATCTCCCCCTCCCCTCGGCCCGTAGCCTCTCTCGGATTAGCACGAATAAATGAGTACCGCAAGCGAACTATGATACTTAGCACGATGAGAGAAGTCGCAAAATCAACCAGAATGTTCAACAAATTATAGAAAGAAAAAAAAAACGATCTAAATCTGTTAATTATTTCTCTCCTGAAATGCGGACAGACATATAGACAGACAGACGTTGGATTTTATATATAGAGATACACACATATATATATTACATTAATTATTTGTGAGCTACACGCTTTATTTTGAGATTTTTTTGGGGGTTGACTTTTGCTCTGAACTTAGACTTTGATTTTTTTTAGGCTATCATTTTTTGGTTGTGTTGTTTCTCTCTTTGATCTCCACGTTTCACAATTTGCTTCGTCTTCTGATGTTGTCTGTTCTCCCTGTGTCTCCTCATAAACTTTTTCCGACCTCTTACTGAAATCTGCACACCTCTCACTTCCAGACCAAGGGTGGTACATCATGTATACTGGGCATATGGCGTGTCAGTGAGGAGATGAACAGATTGTAGTTGCAGGATCCTCTCTCCAGGTAAACGTGAAACAGTCGATTCAGATGT
Source organism: Erpetoichthys calabaricus (assembly GCF_900747795.2). Lineage (NCBI taxonomy): Eukaryota > Metazoa > Chordata > Cladistia > Polypteriformes > Polypteridae > Erpetoichthys > Erpetoichthys calabaricus. The sequence continues at coordinate 150,973,793 of NC_041404.2, forward strand.
AACGGAGATCGCACAGGATGTTCTTCTGTTTTAAGAATGACAACTTTGAAAGTTTGCTTACTGTATGTCTTTTACGTGGGAGTTTTTTTTTTTTTTTAATCAAAAATGTGTCAGAGACGTCCCAATTAAAATAAACGTCCCCTACAGGGTACCAAATTTAAACTACTGGGAGCCGAATTGCATAGGCGGACACAACAACAACATTTGGTGTCTTTGTGTTTTATGTGAACCAGGCATATAATTTGTGTTTTTTAAGGGGATATGTAAGATATTTTTGTGCTCCCCATTTTGCATGCATGTTATAAAACAAAAATATGCATAAGAGTCAAAAGCTGTAGCTAAGGACACGGGCGCCAAGAAGTATTGTAGATTACGAAAGGCACTATATTAGATAGATAGATAGATAGATAGATAGATAGATAGATAGATAGATAGATAGATACTGTAGATAGATAGATAGATAGATAGATAGATAGATAGATAGATAGATAGATAGATAGATAGATACTGAAAGGCACTATATTAGATAGATAGATAGATAGATAGATAGATAGATAGATAGATAGATAGATAGATAGATAGATAGATAGATAGATAGATAGATAGATACTGAAAGGCACTATATTAGATAGATAGATAGATAGATAGATAGATAGATAGATAGATAGATAGATAGATAGATAGATAGATAGATAGATAGATAGATAGATAGATAGATAGATAGATAGATAGATAGTTGCGATTTTCAACCTTTTTCATCAGATGGCACACATAAACTCATTACTAAAATTCTGCAGCACAACAATCTGACACAAAAAATAGATATCATTTTGAAAAAATAACAGTACTAATTACCTACCCTTTTTGTTCCAAAGTGGCTTTTTAAAAAATATGTTTGAAACTTTTTATTTATGACACTTGGTAAAAAAAAAACGAATACTCAAAACTATCAGGTGCCTGTGTTTGTATTAGAAGCAGGTGGCACAGTGGTAATGCCACCGCCCGGCAGTAAGGCGATCACGGGATGGCATATCCACACAGGTTTGTGTTTTTGCAAAGCGCTTTGAATAGTGAGAAAAGCGCTATATAAATGACACAGATAATAATAATAATAATAATAGGGTGGTGCAGTGGTAGCGCTGCTGCCTCTCAGTTAGGAGACCCGGGTTCGCTTCCCGGGTCCTCCCTGCATGGAGTTTGCATGTTCTCCCCGTGTCTGCATGGGTTTCCTCCCACAGTCCAAAGACATACAGGTTAGGTGGATTGGCGATTCTAAATTGGCCTTGGTGTATGGGTGTGTTTGTGTGTATCCTGTGGTGGGTTGGCACCCTGCCCGGGACTGGTTCCTGCCCTGTGTTGGCTGGGATTGGCTCCAGCAGACCCATTCAGCAGGTTGGAAAATGGATGGATGGATAATAATTATTATTATTGTTGTTGTTATTAAAAACAACAACAACATTATTATTATCATCATCATCAAACTAACATAGCTGTGGAGATACATCCATCCATCCATTTTCCAACCCACTGAATCCTAACTACAGGGTCACAGGGGTCTGCTGGAGCCAATCCCAGCTAACACAGGGCTCAAGGCAGGAACCAATGCCGGGCAGGACGCCAACCCACCGCAAGGCACACACACACACACACACACACACACCAAGGACAATTTTGAATTGCCAATGCACCTAACCTGCATGTCTTTGGACTGTGGGAGGAAACCCACGCAGACACAGGGAGAACATGCAAACTCCATGCAGGGAGGACCCAGGAAGCGAACTCAGGTCTCCTAACTGCAAGGCAGCAGCGCTACCACTGCGCCACTGTGCCGCCCGTGGAGATACATAAGGGGGCAAAATAAACTTATCCACCCTTGAACAGCACAGCTCTTAAGATTTGACTGTATTGCTGACTTCATTCCAAGTATAAACATGTGGGCTTACAGTAAAACTTAAACTAATAGAACTCCATTGCCAGTCTCTCACTGGAAAAAAAAAAGAAAAGCTGTGCTGTGCACTGATTGGCTGGTGATCCTGCATTATTTGTATATTTTGATGAGGCATCAGTGAATAGGAATCATGGGAAAATGTGTAAAGATAATCTTCATGCATCAATTTCAATGAATTTTGTGATTATATTAGGACAGTCTGTTTATTTTAGAGGTCTGATTCTAATTGATATGTCTATGATTTATCAGGTTACATGATAAGATTGTGGTTATGTAGTCACCATCACTGTAGGCTACCTTTGAACATTAAAGGTTTTAAATAAAGAGAGAGATGTGAACATGGAATTTTTCTTTTCACTCATATAACACAGCATCAGTCTTTATGGAGAATTGTGAACTATAAGAAAAAAGAAAGGAAATCCTGCCAGTGTCGCCCAATTTCTATGTGCTTTCTGTAAAGTTGTGCCTCGATCGTGAGTGTTTTTTTGCAGTCTGACTTTGCCTTAATCCAGGGCTCCTTAAACTTTTTTTTTTCTTCTCGTGACCCAATCTTGCCCTCTTAGTGTCTTCGAGATCCCGTCTATGACGACCATCAGATCGAGTGGGGTCCCTTATGGAGGAATGGGGAGCAGTGTCAGTTGTTGAAGTTTAAGAAACTGTGCCTTAATTGAATGCCCCCCCCCCACCCACCCAAAGTGATATAGTGTCAAACTGCATTAAGCCCCTCCCACCAGATTTTGTTCCTGGCTCTTTCCTGGTGTCTTCTGTCTGCAGGTCTCCACTCCAATCATCTCTTGGCTACTTGTGAGCTTGTGTGCCCAGGACTCTGCATGCTGCCCGTGTTCTTGGTTGTCTATTAGCTTGTTGCTGTTGGATGAATGGATTTTTATTCATTTTGCAGATTTGAGATACACAGTACATCGATACGCAGTTACGTTAGATTTGAATGGTTTGCAAAAATAGAAAATCAAACACGACCCAAGATCAGAACTGAGTCACTTTAAACTGCGGAGTAAAGAGCAACATGTCGAGTAAAACTCAACCGGTGTGGACTTCCAGCTAAGTTTCACCATCGCAGCTTTTCTGTAGGATTGTGTCACAATTGGAGGGGCATTTGCTGGGGGTCCCCCCACGTAGCGCATACTCTGCATGTCCTTAACTTGTGACCCTGGTGCAGACGCACTTACAAAGGTGGGACGGTCAACAGTCGGCATCTGCCAATTGGTGTCTTCATTTCCACCCAACTGGTTTTCTAGTGCGCAGCTTTAACTTAAGTAAACACTTTGATTTTTTTTAATGCCTTTTTAATTAATTTTAATTACAACTTTCATTCACCTTGCTACAAAAAAAGTTGTGCATTGCCTGCCTATTGACATGTCTGCGTGACCGCACAGGACGGTGGGCCTGAGTTTATGTGATCAGTAAACCGAGACTAGTTAGAGCCCCCGTAACACCTCACACTACTTACTCCAGGGGTCCCACTTCACTGCCTCAGAAGGCTGCAGCTTTGTTCTCTCTCTCTCTTTCTCTTTCTCTTTCTCTCTCTCACTATCATTCGGAACGGCCCACCATTTTCAGCTGAGCAAGCAGAGGTAATTGTTGCCGTCTTTTTTATTTTTCAGGATTAATTGCGCCCCTCAAACCCAACGTCGTTTCAGTTGCGTCAGCAGATTTTGGCCTGACTTAATATATTTGTTTGATGTTTTTTTCCTGTCCTGCCTTACTTACTGGAAATCACAAGGCTGACATCTCCAGGCAGTTTATGTGGTCCCGTCCGAATTGCCGATTATTGCTTCTTTTTATTTCGATCGCTCTGATATATTACACCGGATCATGTCGCTCGCTGTCCGCCTCCAGCCATTGACTCTCAGCCAGATGTCCAGAGCCTCCGGCGGGTCACAGAAGGCCATTAGCAACGCGTTCTTTAGGACGTGCCCCTCTTAAATACTCAGCTCTTGACTCATTGGCCTATCTGTCTATCCAGGTTTTATATGGGCCCTTTCACAGCTCTCTGTCTGGATATCATTATTATTATTTGACAGATACCTTTATCCAATGTGACTTGAAACATTTGAGATACAATCGGTTGCATTTCTTTTATTTTTCTTATTAAAACACAGTCAGACGAAGTGACTCACAGTCGTCACACGGCCTCAGTAGTGGGATTTGAACCCACAGCCTCAGGGTTTGAAGTCCAGAGCCTCAACAACTACACTGCACGGCAAGGCCTGAGTAAAGCTCAAGTGATTACTCCAAAGCAGAAAGGGGGATTGAACACACAGGAACATTTATTTGTCCATGGGATTATGTACAGTGTCTTAGGCACTATATGTATCTATTATAAAGAGCCTTTCATATCTATCTATCTATCTATCTATCTATCTATCTATCTATCTATCTATCTATCTATCTATCTATCTATCTATCTATCTATCTATCTAGTGTCATTCATATCTACTGTGCCTATCTTAAATAGCTCCTTTCCTACCTATTACTCCATCTACTATATAGTGCCCTTCATATCTATTCCACATAATGCAGATCCTTTTATATCTAAATATCAATCCACCTAGTATATAGCGCCTTTCCAAATATCTATTGATCAGTGTCTGTCTCATTTATGTCTATGTTTTTATTTATGTTTTTGCCAAACCTTATTAGAGACAACTAGTGAATTCTGTCCATCTCATGTAGCCCATTTCTAATCTATTATTGTAAAATTTAGTGCCCCCCACTGTGACTGTCCACTTCACATGTCTATTTGTCAATAGTTTCTTATACACAGCGATTTGATTCTGTGTCTCTATTATAAAGCGCCTTTCACTCCTATCAGTGTCAAAGGCTTATAAGAGACAACCAGTGAATTCTATCTGTTATTAAATGCCTTTCATATTTATCTCTTGGTCAGTGGCCACTTCAACTTGTTATCGCTCTTTCTCATATAATAAAAAATTCTTCATGAGAAACTGATAGAAATCAATGGATGATTATTTAGTTCAGTCCAGGTTTTTTGAATGTAGAGATCTTCATTGGATGCAGGCTCAGATATCCATAACATTCACCTTAACAGACAGTGACAGTGAAACTCCGCCCCCGCCACAAGTCCTGTCTATCATTCTGTTATATAGTGCCTTACATGTCTGTCTGTCTATTTAATTTGATTAGTAGTGTATTCATGGTTTTTCCCATTGATTCCATCAGAGGGTCACATTTTAATGGGCTGGCACTTTAGAATAAAGCCCAGAATGCCAGTGAGACTACAATTGGATTAACAAAGTCTATCTATCTATCTATCTATCTATCTATCTATCTATCTATCTATCTATCTATCTATCTATCTATCTATCTATCTAATATAGTGCCTTTCAGTATCTATCTATCTATCTATCTATCTATCTATCTATCTATCTATCTATCTATCTAATATAGTGCCTTTCAGTATCTATCTATCTATCTATCTATCTATCTATCTATCTATCTATCTATCTATCTATCTAATATAGTGCCTTTCATTATCTATCTATCTATCTATCTATCTATCTATCTATCTATCTATCTATCTATCTTATAGTGCCTTTCAAATCTATCCATTTACCTATTATATAGTGCCTTTAATATCTGTCTTTGTACCCTGTAGCATTTTTCATATGCCTGTAAAATTCTTTTAACATAAGTGAAAAAATGAAGGATAATGTAAAAAAGCCAACCCAAGATGTTCCATGTGCCTCCTCTTGAGCATTACATGCTGTACCACATTCATCAGTAAAGTACTGTATATAAACTACAAAGCACGGACGTATTAAATGTCTTTGCGCTTTGTGTATTCAGTGTTTGTGCTCTGACGCCGCAGCTCCTACTAAACAGATCTTCTTCCTCTTCTCCCTCATCTTCTCTCTCTCTCTCTCTCTCTCTTTAACTCTCTCCTGTCCCCTCGTGTGCTGACTTTGGTTGATCCGTTCCGGTGCTCTGCTCTTTTTTCATTAAGGCGCAGGCTTTTATTTGATATAGTGTCAAATCTGTTTTTTGTTTTGTTTTGTTTTTTTTTTCCCTTCTGTTGCGAAGCTGTAAATACTTGCCCTGCAAAATCTGCTAATTACACTTTGTCTCTCTAGGGGGCAGCACCGAGTGAGCAGCCTGCCACTTGCTCTCGTACACTTCAATGGCGCCCCAAGTCCGGTTGATTGGCAGGAAGGACACACTCGTGCTCGCTCACACGGGGCCAATTTAGAGTCACCCTTTAACCCGATGCGCACATCTTTGGAATGTGGAATGAAAACCGGAGTACCTTGAGAACTGGGAAAAAGTGCGAAGTCCTCACAGGCGGCACCCTGACAGGAGTTCAGACCCAGCACCTCGGAGTAGTGAGGCAGCAGCGTAGCACCGAACAAAAATGTCCCATTAAATAAACAGTGAATTGGGCTGCAAGTTGTGCACATGAAAATAACGCTGCCAGAGCACTGCCATAGCCAAAGTATGTTTTGGTTTCCTAAAGATTTATCCACATGAAGAAACCAGAAAGAACCGTAAAATATCTGCATCTCAAACGGGTTCCATAAATAGCCATGTACAGAAGACAATAATAACACTTTTATTAAATGCCAATGGCTTCACTGTTGTTCTACCTACAGTAACACAGGCTAAGTTCGGGTTTTCTTGATCTCTCAGTATCTTGCCTGCTGCACATTAAAGATTTCTGCCTTGTCGGCGCATTAGGAGCCTCTTCAAAGCACAAATATCCAACTTCATGTGCAGAAGACCCTTTCCAGAAAGACGTGGCTCTTTATGAATCAGTGGCTCTAGGAAGAACCCTGGTACAGTAACATTAAAGAACCCGTATTTTTAAGGATGTGGTGTAGAGGTGAGTGGAATGGAGTTCTCCCCATGTCTGTGTGGCTTTAACTCCAGTTCTTCAACTATAAGGTGTGCACGTTATGGTGACTGAGGACTCTAAACTGATCCCATGATAACACAAGATAGGGTGTGCCGGCGAGCCAGCGGTGGTCTGTTACCCCGTCTACAGTACAGTGGGCTCTTGCCTGTGCCAAGTGGTAGGCACTGACCACCATGACCCTGATATTGGGTCACTGCACAAAATGAATAGAAGGACAGGCATCTTTAAAACAACCGGTGGCATGTGTCTGTTTTAGATCACCTCTCCATTTTCTTAAATGAATTCCAACTATTAACAATAGTTTGTCTTCGTTTTGTAAATCTTGTGTGTATCTGAAGGGAGTTGCTGTTGTTGTTGTTATTTCTTATAATATTTCTTGAGCTTCATTAAAAAGCTAAATTTCTGCCTTTGGACAAATGAAGATCTGCCTATTTACGTTATATAGTGCCTTTCATATCTATCTCTCTGTTTTATATGGCACCTTTCATATCTGTCTATCTGGAAGCGCTTTGAGTAGTGAGAAAAGCACTATATAAATGGAATGAATCATTATTATTAGGTTATCTAGTGCCTTTCATGTATATCTATTTTATATAGTGCCCTTAATATCTGTTAATCTGCTTGTTTTAAATACTACCTGTCATATTCACCTATATATCTAGTTTATATAGTGCCTTTCATACCTATCTATCTGCTTTATATAATACCTTCCATATCCACCTGTCTACTATCTAGTTTATATAGTGCCATTCATATCTATCTGTCTATTTTATACAGTGCCCTTTATATCTCTCTATTTAATTCATATAGTTCCTTTCATATCTCCATCTATTTTATATAATGAATTTCTTATCATCTATCTATGTATCTAGTTTGTATAGCCTATATTTCATAAACCTGTTTATCTGTTTATATAGTGCCTTTCATATCTATCTATTTTATATAATGACTTTCTTATCATCTATCTACAGTATATATCTAGATTATATAGCCTATATTTCATACCCCTGTTTATCTGTTTATAATAGCCTTTCATATCTATCTATCTATCTATCTATCTATCTATCTATCTATCTATCTATCTATCTATCTATCTATCTATCTATCTCATATAGTGCCTATCTATCTATCTATCTATCTATCTATCTATCTATCTATCTATCTATCTATCTCATATAGTGCCTTTCATACCTACCTAGCTGTCTGTTTCATACAGTGCTGTTCATATCTATCTGTCTATATATTTTATATAGTGCCTTTACTATCTATTGTTCATAGTGCCTTTCATATCTGTCTATCTGTCTACCTTATATAATGTCTTTCATGTCAGGCTATTTATGTTTTATATGGTACCTTTCATTTCAATTTTATGTAGTGCCTTTAATGTCTATCTATCTAGCTATCTATTGACTGATTATATAGTGCCTTTCATCTATCTATCTATCTATCTATCTATCTATCTATCTATCTATCTATCTATCTATCTATCTATCTATCTATCTATCATATAGCACCTTTCACATCTATCTGTAAGTACTGTTGAACCAGCAGCTACTTTAGGAAGCCCACTGCAGGTCACACTTTATTCCTATCATCATCACCATGTCAGAGGGAGTGAATCAATCACATATTATCAATAGTCAATCATATATTTTATCTCCTTGCTCAGACTTGCTTAATCCAATTCAGGCTGTCAGCCACCAGAGCCAATCCCAGCTGCAGCTGGCACCAGGCAGGGGTCAGTCCATCGCAGGACCCTGTCGTGCACACCCTCACGGGATGAGCTTAGAGTCGCTAATTCACCTGTCCCACTCATCGTTGGGGGTGTGGGAGAACAAAAGTACACACACATGCACGGGAAGAACATGCGAGCTCCACACACACACATACACACCCCAAGAGTGGGCGCGGGGCTAAACTCAACCCATGTGTTTATTCGAGGGATGCCTTTGTCCAGGGCAGCTTAGAAAATCAGGCACGTGCTAAATTTAATGATAAAAAGAAATCTTGTGATACGGGAGCAGCAGAGCGGAGCCGAGCGCTGGGCAGGGTGAATCCATCCATGGCGTTGGCTTTGATTGCTAAGCTGCACAAAATTCGCATTTTCTGAATTTTATCAAGACCCCTCCTCGCCTTCTGTGGATATTTTCCCTGTTGGTTTAGTGCAAGTAAATTAAAGAGAATAATAAAGTGAATTTAATGAGGGGGGCGGGCATGGGGGCTGGGTATTGGTCTTCACATAATAGCTTTTTTTTCCCCACCTCTTGCAAAACAACACACCATATGTGCCTTACAAACCGTCTTGAATTCCCAAGAAATGCAATTAAAAAATGAAAACCAAAAAAAGAGAGAGAAAATAAATAAATAAGTAAATGAAGAAAGTCAAACTCGTGGTGTTTGCGCATTCGCATCCCTTCTTTCCAATTCTCCTCCGTCGCTACTGACCTATGAATATGCCGGCTCCATCTGGCAGGCTTTCATCCTGCGGAAAGTTCCAGCTGTTCGGGGAGAAGCAGGCGCTCACCTGGGCGCAGTGAACCCGGCAGCGAGCGCCTCATGGAGGGACAACGCAGGCAGGCGCGCCCGCCGACACCGAAAGGCAGAACGTCGATACGTCAAGTGGCGCGAGAGACACTGAAGTCGCGGCGGGTTCACGGCGTGCGTCGTGCATGCGCGTCCCAGCTGGGAAGATCTGGATGGCTTGAGCGCAAAGGCGAACTTTGGGAATGGCAACTTAAATTCAGTGGGGAGAGAAAAGTCATTGGAAACATCATTGGCGTTACAGGAAAAGTAACCTTCAAACGAATAATAATAAAAAATAAAAAAAAAACTGCGCATCCATCCATCATCCCACCAGCGGTGACCGTTTGCGGGGAGACCGCGCTCTTTCCGACGGTATTGGACGCGAGGCAGGAGCAATCATGGACGGTGGGAGGACACTCCTTATCGAGAGGTCAGTTTAGTGACGATAATAACCCTAACCGGATTTTTTAGGATATACACGAGCACAAGAAATGCCCTTTAGGGGTGGGATTGATAAAATGGTTGCGGGACAGAATCTGAACCCGGGAGTCCGGAGCTTGAAGAAAGCACCGCTGAAGCAGTAAGACTTCCACTTTCAAAAATGCCTGTTTCTCCATTTAGTAAAGTTTGATTCAATTTGAGTAACATTCAGTTAATTTTACTCCCAAAATATTGCTGATTGAACTTTTTAAAACTGTAACCATGTGGCTGCCTCACAGATCCTGTGTCTTGGGAGTATCTGTCTGTGTGGTGTTTGCGTGTTTTCCTTGCACACTCCCCAAGTTACGCTTGTCAGTTTTACTGACAACTCTGAATTGGTCCAAAGCGAGTGGGTCCTGTCCTGCCATGCGCCCAGTGCTACTGGGATGGACATCAGTCCCCAAAACAACCCCTAACTGAAACAGGCAGGTTTGAAAAGTGATATGTCATTTTTTTGTTAGTCACCTGAGACTATTTTAATTGTAAGATTAATATCCCAACGCACTGAGAGCTGCAAAAACACACTTGTCATGGCTTCTTTGCTTGTAAGGTATTGAGACAGAACAACAGATGTTCATGTATTCCATCAAAGGCTCATAGGCCTTATCCTAGCAGCATTGGAGGAAAGGTGGGAAGCAACCCTGAATGAGAAGGTGGTCCACAAGCAGGCTATATATAAATTTCCAATTAACCTAACACACTTGGGAAAGCAGAGTAGCTGATGAACATCCACACTGATGTTGTTTGAGCTGGCAGTGAACCCTGCTCTGTAGAGCCATCAGGCAGAAGTGCTAACTGCTGCACCACCTTTCTGCTTTGTCATGTTACATGCCCTAACCACTAGGGGGCTCCACCAACCAGTATTAATAATCACCATTCCAAATGGCTTCCTATATCTGTCTTAGGAGCACTGGCACAATAAGAGACTTTGTTAGTGTCTCATATTAGAGGTTCAGTGCTGTAGCCACCAGAGAGCTCCACCTCCTGTAGTAATGGAGTAGTGAGGGTCCTTAAAAGTGTCGTGGCTCTGTCAGGGTCTCATAATACATCAGAGGCACAGACTGGACCAGCACCATTGTGTTGTGGAGTGAAAGGCCTTAACCACTAGAGGGCTCCACCACCAGCAGTAAACACCTTTCAGAAAGGCTTCATGCTTCTGCAGTGAGATCTCTGGCGGGAGAAGCGACCCCATCAGGGCTTCGTAACAGAGTTGAGTGTCGTAGGCTGCACCTCCAGTAGTAAGTACTATTACAGTGAAGGGCCATAGCCACTAGAGGGCTCCACTGCCAGCTACTGGCTATGACACTGAGCTCCAGTATGAGGTCCTGGTAGAGATTTGTCTTCTCCTTCAAGAGCTCGCGCTGGAGCAGGGGTGGGCAACATCTGTCCTGGAGGGCCGTAGTGGCTGCAGGTTTTCATTCCAACCAATTTGCTGAATTAGAAGCCAATCCTTGCCCGTCTCAGACCTTATTTCATTTTATGGCTTGAAAGTCTACAATGTTAGGGTCTTACATCGTAGATTTTTTCCTTTGCACGGATATCATCCAAATGATTTGATGCCTAAAACGGATCATTTTCAGTCTGTCACATTTTTCTCTGAAGTGTCTTATTAAACTAGATAGTGCATGATGAATCTACATAGATGTACTGTAAATGGAAACAAGTCAGCGGGAGAATTGCTTTACATCTTATTGTTAATAAGGAGCCATTAAAAACAGGGAATGCAGCTGTTTAATAAACAAGTAAAGGTGGGGGGCTTAACAAGTTAGACCACTGAGATGAAGCATCAAAATTTCACTTGAGCAATTATTGCTTCACTGGCAATAGCTGACCTCACATTAAGAAATTAGGTTGGAACAAAAACTTGCAGCCACTGCGGCCCACCAGGACCCCTGCACCAGAAAAATAAGAAACCCTTTGGTGCTTAAAGCTGGCAGTGGTGCCCTCTGGGACATGCACTGCAAAACTTGTAGAGTTCAATGCCTTAGCTAGTAGAGGGCTCAATGACCAACTGGAAACATATTCCAAAAAGATTAATAAGATCTCTGCAGATGGCATTCTAACAAATGGCGCAGCAATGGCAGGATCACATAATACCATTGTGTTGTAGTAAATACCTTTCCAAAAGGTTTCCTGCTTCTGAAATGAGAACTCCAAAAGGAGAAGAGACTTTGTCAGGGAGACACAAAACCTTCTGTTGCAGAGTTGAGTGCCTTAGCCACTATAGAGAGCTCCACGGCCAGCGGTTAGCGCCATTTCAAAAGCTTTCCATGTCTCCAATTCCTCCAGTGGGACCTCTGGCATGTGAATCGAGTCACCATTGTGTTTTAGAGTTCAGGATGTTAACCACTAGAGGGCTCCACCAGCAGTGGTACACAACTTTCCAAAAGGCTTCCTGAATCGGCAGGAAAATTTCCAATGGAGTCTAGCTGCGGACCTCCAGAGCTCCACTCCATTGAGGAGGTGGTCTCTGTATGTTGTACTGGTGTGATAACGCCTGGTTACACTGGGGTTAGGATTAAGGTTAGGAGAGGGGTGGGGGTCATCTGACTCACGTCTAGTAAACCAGCTGATGAAAACCTGCAATCCAATTGGCTGTCCAGCAGAGCTACTGAATCGCGGAGCTGCCGAGGTCTGCAGCTGGACCCACCTCGAGATTTCTGGCAGTGGAGGAGGCTCCCTCAGGGTTGCTTAGTGAGTCAGTGGTGAAAGTGGGTCCAAAGCATTGCATTGTAGAGTTTGCCACTAGGGGGTAAATCCATCCATCCATCTGTTTTCCTTACCCACTTATCCAGAGTGGGGGGTCACAAGGCAGCTGGAGCCCATCCTGGCAATCATAATGCATTAGGCAGGGCACCAGTAGGGTGGTAAATATCATCCTAAATTAGTCCATATTGGTCTGATAGGGTCTGGGAAATGGATGATGATGCCACTCATTTCTGCTCTATCTGGTAAGAGAGTCTTCTTGGCATGTGTCCAGGAGTCCGCCGTTAAATGCTTGCTGGCTCAAGCCACCCATTTTCTGAATCCACTTGTCGTAATTCAGAGTTGAAGGACGCTGTAGACCATCCAGGCAGCACTCGGTGCAAAGCAGGAATCAAACCTGAACTGGGGACCACCAGCTGAAAGTATTACACGGACTTTGTGTTTCTATGTTCTCTGGGGGGGGGGTTCAGCCTTTTTCACATTTTATTCTTTTATTTTTTTCGGGCGATGTGGAGAGGGGTCCTCCAATAACCCCACCACCAGTCTGTCTCTCGGTCCATTTGCTTGTGCGGTTTTGTCCACTGGGGACCAACTGGAGACCCCAGTGGGATAATGGAGGGCAGTTGTCGGCCAGCCCGCTTCTGTAAAGGACGGGCTTGTGTTCTGCTAACCTTCTTCCAGTTTGACGGTTGTTATCTTCTACTTTGATGCCCCCGCTGGGTGAATCTTGCATGTTTTATCCAAGGGTCCGTCTAATTATTCGCGGTTGTTGCTTTCGTTTCTCCATTTTGCTTAATTTAATTCAGAGTTGTGGAGGGGGACACAGCCTATCCCGACATCCCCGAGCGCAAGGCAGGGGAAATCTTAGGGGGTCTGGGGGCACACTTACACAGGGAACAATCTGGAATGGCCACTCAGCTAAACCTGCTTCTATTTGGGGATGTGAGTAGAAAAAGCACACAGACACGGGGAGAACATGCCGACTCCACACAGACAACCATTGAGCCCAGGACAGGAGAGCCATGAAGCGGACCATTGCACCACCCTTTAGATTCATTTCATTTAATTCCACCCCCACACACACACACTGAAGATGTACCCATCATCCTTTGGGGTAAAGGCAGTACAACTTTGCACCAATCAGAAGGCAGGATGGCCTCCGCAGTAGTCGACACACGAGTGACCGCCAGAGCACAAAGCAAACTCCAGCACTCTTCAAATAAACCCGATTGACTGTGCACTCCTTGGGGGGCTTTTAAAGGAAACCTGAAATATTTAATATATCGAGGTAAACATAGCAGAGACAAAGGCCGCGTCTTCTCTCCGACTCGTTTTCACCCCCCCAGGCCTGATGCCCCCGCACTCATCTTCTCGTTCTCGCCCTCCATTGTGCCGATCACATCAGCTGACGGTAATCCTGTGATGTGCGTCTTTTTAGGTTTCATTGGCCCAGCATGAGTGAGTGAGTGAGTGAGTGGGTGGGCTCTGTGATGAACTGGCTTGATTCCTGCCTTGGTGGACCCCTCATGAACCTGATTTGCATTAGGTGGGCTCTAGAATGTTACATTACATTATCCATATCCTTATCATATATGCGTTTTTCCATCATATGTACCATTTGCTCCATGACTCCCCCCCCCCCCCAAACAAGCATCTCTTGTTCTTCTGCTTTTAAACCTTTGGGCAAGGCTGCCATGTTCTGGAGGGCACACGTTTAAAGTGGTTCAGCTCATTTGGTCAGATTCCTTGCTACATTTCACACCATGCCAGGCTGATTTTGTAGGTGAACGCTTTGGGCAGTAATGGCTGGCAAAAAAAAAAAAAAAACCTCATCTTGTTGCCCAGTCTCCTGGTTTGAAGGGTCAAAAAAGGTGCCAGTCTGGAGCGACCTTCCTCGTGTTGTATCAGGTCTTGAGTTTTATGTTGAAGAACCACACAGGTGGTCACATAAATTCCTGCCGTGGCCACCAGTCCATCAGTTTAGTGGTCCTTCATGCCACCAAGTTAGAACAATGGCGGGTCAGTGGCTCAGGTAATCCCTCTTCATTAGGGGCAAGACAGAAAACAGCCCTGTTTGAGGGGCAGCAGCCCATCATACGCTCTTAAAAATGACAGTCTTTTAATGGCACTTTACTGGGTTGTGTGGTCCCTCGTCAAACTATTGCTTGAAAAAAGAAGCATTTCATACTGGGAAGAGTTCTCTACATATACAGTTGGCTCTTTGGGCTTTGAAAAGGTTCCTAATATGTTGGCAATGCAGAAATCTTTAATGTACAGTCGGCCACCCAGCAGGATACGAGCAGAGCACGGAACCCAAACTTAGCCTGCGGTGTCCTTTAAGTTTACACAAATTGGTTACCTTCAGTTAGTGATGGTACTAAATAAATAAAGGCTCTTTCTAGAACTTTCACATGGATGGCTCTTTGGGTGACCAAAAATGGGCTCCCTATGCCATTGCCCTGAAGAACCACTTTAGGAGTGTAGGGTGCGCCTTATGTTGTGAGAGTTAACTTCACTTACCTGTCTTTGCAATTTGAGAAGAAAAATGGACAACAGGAGACAGGGGCATCTTAACAGCATCATAGACACACACCCCCCCCCCCCAGCAAAGTGTGGGCTGGGGCCCCTGTCTGGATAGCAAAACAGAAACATACATAGGCATCAGGAGCATGGTGGGCCCCTATGCTCCTTGGCCCAAGGCCAGTGCTCATTGTGCCCATATGCTAAGATAGCCCTGCATGTCCTCTCTCCTTAACCCTTTATGAGTGCATCTCACTAGTGCTTACCACAGGGATGTCTTGGCAGCATCATATGCCCCTGGGCAAAGTAGTGGGCCAGGGCCCTGTTTGGATAGCAAAACAGAAACATACATAGGCATCAGGAACATGGTGGGCTCCCTATGCTCCAGGGGCCCCTGGCCAGTGCCCATATGCTAACACGGCTCTGTTTGTTTGCCATAATCACCTCCTTGCCACTATAATCATACAAAGTTTGGCAGGGCCGTCTTAACAGCATCATAGGCCCCTTAGGCAAAGTAGTGGGCCGGGACCCCTGTTTGGATAGTAAAAGAGAAACATACATAGGCATCAGGAACATTGTGGGCCCTCTATGCACCTGGGGGCCCCAGCCAGTGGCCATATGTTAAGATAGCCGTGTATGTCCTCCCTCCTTAACCCTTTATGAGGTTTTTGCAAATTTATTAAAAATTAAAAAACTGAGAAATCCCATGTACATAAGTATTCACAGCCTTTGCTCAATACTTTGTTGATGCCCCTTTGGCAGCAATTCCAGCCTCAAGTCTTGTTGAATATGATGCCACAAGCTTGGCAAACCTATCCTTGGCCAGTTTCGCCCATTCCTCTTTGCAGCACCTCTCAAGCTCCATCAGGTTGGATGGGAAGCGTCGGTGCACAGCCATTTTAAGATCTCTCCAGAGATGTTCAATCGGATTCATGTCTGGGCTCTGGCTGGGCCACTCAAGGACATTCACAGAGTTGTCCTGAAGCCACTCCTTTGATATCTTGGCTGTGTGCTTAGGGTCGTTGTCCTGCTGAAAGATGAACCGTCGCCCCAGTCTGAGGTCAAGAGCGCTCTGGAGCAGGTTTTCATCCAGGATGGCTCTGTACATTGCTACAGTCATCTTTCCTTTTATCCTGACTAGTCTCCCAGTTCCTGCCACTGAAAAACATCCCCACAGCATGATGCTGCCACCACCATGCGTCACTGTAGGGATGGTATTGGCCTGGTGATGAGCGGTGCCTGGTTTCCTCCAAATGTGACGCCTGGCATTCACACCAAACAGTTCAATCTTTGTCTCATCAGACCAGAGAATTTTCTTTCTCATGGTCTGAGAGTCCTTCAGGTGCCTTTTGGCAAACTCCAGGCAGGCTGCCATGTGCCTCTTACTAAGGAGTGGCTTCCGTCTGGCCACTCTACCGTAAAGGCCAGATTGGTGGATTGCTGCAGAGATGGTTGTCCTTCTGGAAGGTTCTCCTCTCTCCACAGAGGACCTCTGGAGCTCTGACAGAGTGACCATTGGGTTCTTGGTCACCTCCCTGACTAAGGCCCTTCTCAACCTGATCGCTCAGTTCATTTGGCCGGCCAACTCTAAGAAGAGTCCTAGTGGTTTCAAACTTCTTCCACTTACGGATGATGGAGGCCACTGTGCTCACTGGGACCTTCAAAGCAGCAGAAATTTTTCTGTAACCTTCCCAAGATTTGTGCCATGAGACAATCCTGTCTCTGAGGTCTACAGACAATTCCTTTGATTTCATGCTTGGTTTGTGCTCTGACATGAACTGTCAACTGTGGGACCTTCTATAGACAGGTGTGTGCCTTTCCAAATCATGTCCAGTCAACTGAATTTACCACAGGTGGACTCCAATGAAGCTGCAGAAACATCTCAAGGATGATCAGGGGAAACAGGATGAACCTGAGCTCAATTTTGAGTTTCATGGCAAAGGCTCTGAATACTTACGTACATGTGCTTTCTCAATGTTTTTATTTTTAATAAATTTGCAAAAACCTCAAGTAAACTTTTTTCACGTTGTCATTATGGGGTGTTGTGTGTAGAATTCTGAGGAAAAAAATGAATTTAATCCATTTTGGAATAAGGCTGTAACATAACAAAATGTGGAAAAAGTGATGCGCTGTGAATACTTTCCGGGTGCACTGTAAATCTCACTAGTGGTTACAACAGGGCTATCTTGCCAGCATCATAGACGACTGGGCAAAGTAGTGTACTGAGGCCCCTGTTTAGATAGCAAAACAGAAACATACATAGACATCAGAAAGATTGTGGACCCCCTATGCTCCTGGGGACTCCCAGCCAGTGCCCATTGTGCCCTTATGTTAAGACGGACCTGACAGGAGTAAGGCCACATGGACAAAGGGGAGAACATACAAACTCCACATGGACATTGCCCAAGTCAGGATTGAAATCCAGGTCTCTGGAGCTGTGAGCTGTGAGCACTAACAACTGTGCCACCGTGTCACCCTGCACTAACGCGCTGCCTCCAATTCAAATTAATGACATATGGAGACTGAAATAAAAAAGAGTGGCACCAGCTGTGCTTTAACCGGTTTAGTGCCCATTTGAGGCTCATCCCCACTTAGCAGCGTTCAGGTAGGCCATGCGGTGTGAATATTCTTCATTTTAATAAAAAATTCTTTCTTTTTTTTTCTCTTTCATTTTTTTTTTGATGCTGCCAGAGGGTACGGTCTGTGTATCTGGAGGCAAGCAGTGCTTCTTAGCAGTGCATTACTTCATTTAAGTTCAAATCATAAAGTAGGCCAGCGGTGTGTGTGTGTGTGTTTTGCGTGTGTGTGTGAGTGTTCATGTGCATGCATGCGGGGGATCGGCCTCTTTAAATAGACATCTGAAGTCGTAGGAAATTGGATCGCATAAACTGCATTAATCTTTTAGTCTGCCATCAGATGCCTCCTACTTATGGCTCCTAGATGGCTTTTATGGGGCTAATTTCAGTAGTTTATTGAATATATTATTTAGCGCATGATTTCTCAGAGACTGGGAGAAAAATACGTAAATATAAATAAATAAATGTCATTCCAGGACAGTTTTCGTTTCTAGATCTTTATGGTGGCAGTGCCCCGTGGGAATTTGAACACTGCAGAGCACAACACGATCAAACCAAAAGCCTCAGGACTGATTGGGAAATGGGAAATAATAATAATAATATATATATTATATAGGGGGCGGCACGGTTGCTCAGTGGGTAGCGCTGCTGCCTCGCAGTTGGGAGACCTGGGGACTTGGGTTCGCTTCCCGGGTCCTCCCTGCGTGGAGTTTGCATGTTCTCCCCGTGTCTGCGTGGGTTTCCTCCCACAGTCCAAAGACATGCAGGTTAGGTGGATTGGCGATTCTAAATTGGCCCTAGTGTGTGGGTGTGTTTGTGTGTGTCCTGCGGTGGGTTGGCACCCTGTCCAGGATTGTTTCCTGCCTTGTGCCCTGTGTTGGCTGGGATTGGCTCCAGCAGATCCCCGTGACCCTGTGTTCGGATTCAGCGGGTTGGAAAATGGATGGATGGATGGATATTATATAGGGTGGCGCAGTGGTAGCGCTGCTGCCTCGCAGTTAGGAGACCCGGGTTCGCTTCCTGGGTTCTCCCTGCGTGGAGTTTGCATGTTCTCCCCGTGTCTGTGTGGGTTTCCTCCGGGCGCTCCGGTTTCCTCCCACAGTCCAAAGACATGCAGGTTAGGTCGATTGGTGTTTCTAAATTGGCCCTAGTGTGTGCTTGGTGTGTGGGTGTGTGTCCTGCGGTGGGTTGGCACCCTGTCCGGGATTGGTTCCCTGCCTTGTGCCCTGTGTTGGCTGGGACTGGCTCTGGCAGACCCCCGTGACCCTGTGTTTGGATTCAGCAGGTTGGAAAATGGATGGATGGATATATATATATATATATACTGTATATTAGCTGTGCTACCCTTCTAAGATGGTTGAAATTTAATCAGTGTAGACCTTGGCATTAACATTTGTGGTGCATCACCTATTGGAAAGTATTTTGCAATACGTGTAGTAATAAAATGCATTGCATTTGTTATTCCAACAGATGGTGCATTACAAGCATTTGTAGTAATCAAATGCATTACTACAAATACTTGTGATGCGTCATCTGTTGGAAAGATCAATGTAATGCATTTTATTACTACGAATGCATGTGATGTGCCATCTGTTGAAATTACAGAATTAAATAGCACCTTTCCTATTCTGTGATGTGATGCCCCCTACAGAACTGCAGAGCACAACACAATCAAATCAAAAGCCTCTGGACTGATTAGGAAATAATAATAAGAAGAAGAAGAATAATAATGCATGTTATTTGTATAGTATGTTTCCCATGATGTGATGTGAAGCCCCCTACAGGATAAGAAGATATAAGGGTGGGTCTCTAATGTTCCTGTGCCGGTGTACCCCCTGTTTAGAAGACAGGTGGATGGATGGTGTAGGCTTTAAACAATAGGGCTGCAGGTTTGATCACCCTGGCTGCCTGTGCAGCCCTGAGTAAGTCGCTCACACTGCCTTGTACTCCAGACTGAAAAACAATGAAGGAAAAACTGTGCCGTGTTGTAATTTAATCCTATAAATCATTTTGAATAAAGGTGCCAGCCAAATTTAGAGAAGAATAATAATAAAATAATTGGAAGCAGGGCAAAGGCATCCAAAAAAATGCAAGTAGGGTAGGCCCTTGATGGCCGAGGCCTGCACTGCGTGATCCCAAGCAGGTCACTTTTCAGTGCTCGAGCTCCCATGATGGATATATGGAGGTCAGGGCCTAATGTGCTGTTGATTAGCTAGTTACTTTTCAAATAAGACCATCAGCTAAATGCATAAAGGTAAAATAAAATGGACACAACACATGTAGTTGGATAAACAAAAAAGAAAGGAAGTACTAAGTCATAAAATGGTAGCAAAGACAGGCTCCACAGATCTCATTAGGCCATAAACTGCCTTCAAGCATCCTAATGCAGTTCATCACAGTCGTCCGAGCAAAGCCTTGTTGTTGAGGAAGACTGCTGCTCACTTCTTAATGTTGCGTCTGTAGTTCTAAACTTGTGGTTTTTATCCTTCCAGAGCAGACTGACGATTTTCTATTTTTTCCTAAGACCACCGTCAAAATGTTTTGGTGACCGTGGGCAGACCAACGTGACCAAGACCACCACCTTTCTTTATTATTTATTATTATGTTATGTGTCTCATTATTGTTTGCCTGCTTATTAAGGAAAAAGAAACAACTAAGGCATGGGTGTCCAACTCCGATGCTGGTGGGCCACAGTGGCTGCAGGTTTTCATTCTAACCATCTCCTTCATTAGTGAACAGTTTTCACAGCTGATTAACGTGTTTTACCTTCGTTTTAACTGACGTGACTCAGACCCCTTAGTTCACGGGTGTCGAACTCCGATCCAGGAGGGCCACAGTGGCTGCAGGTTTTCATTCTAACCATCTTCTTCATTAATGAACAGTTTTTGCTGCTAATTAACTTCTTTTGCTTTGGTTATAATTAACTTGGCTCAGGCCCCCTTAGTTGTTTCTTTTTCCTTACAAACAATGAGACCCAAAACAAGCTGCCACATGACCAGCTCACCTGTGCCCATTACACAATATCTAAAAATAAAGAAAGGTGAAGATCTCAGTAAGGTTGGTCTCTCAGCTCACTAAAACACCTTGACGGTGATCTTAGAAAAAACAGAAAATCAACAGTGTTGTAAATGTCTGCTGTGGCAGAATGAGAGAAGGAACAAGCCATGGAATAAAATAACGGACTTAATTAACAGCAAGAATTGGCTTCTCATTAAGAGATTGGTTGGAGTGAAATTAGTTGGAGTTTGAAATCCCAGTTCAGCTGGTCATCTGTTGGCTCGTTTCACATCTCATTTCTGTTCGGCTGCCATTTAATGAAGAAACAAATCAATTCAGATGACTGAATCCTTCAAAACAGGGCTATTAAAATGAAGGGAAAAGGAGTTAATTAGCAGTGAAAACTGATCACTGATTAGGAAAAGGGTTAGAATGAAAACCTGCAGCCACTGTGGCACTACAGGTCCAGAGTTTGACACCCCTGAACTAAGGGGTCTGAGTCATGTCAATTAAAACGAAGGCGAAACACATTAATCAGTGGCGAAAATTGCTCACTAATTAAGCAGATGGTTAGAATGAAAACCTGCAGCCACTGTGGCCCACCAGGACCGGATTTGGACACCCATGAACTAAGGGATTGGACTGCACACCACAAGACTGCTTGTTCAACTCCCACACCTAATGAAGTGGCCTCTCCTGCCGCGGTTTTAAAGTTTTCATTGTAACACACTGTGTTTCGTGAATAGAACTGGACGCGTTCTCCATTGTCCTCCTTTATGAACTTCGGTGCCCTCCTTTGGGTTCGCAGGTATCTATTAACCCTATGCAGGGGGCACCAGTTTATCACTGGGCACCCTTACTCATCCCTTGCCAATTAATTTAAAAGCAAGGTAAAATTACATCAGATACAAAAAGGTTCCAATTTCATACAATCAGTACAAAACATGGAGTATGGGAGCAGGCTGAGGAGGAGGACAAGGGCACAGTGACTTCAGCGTGGAGGTAAAGCCCACACAGTCTGGTGACCGGGGTGTGATTCATATCCAAAGTGCAGGAGCTGTGGATCATTGTGCCACCCAATTCATGGCACATAACACTTCCAGGCCTGCTTTCAAAACTTCCTGTTTGTACACTGGTGAAATGAAAGAATGAAAGGTTGATTGAAAGACCTAGGTAGCATAAATTGATAATCCTGCAGCGCTGCTCTGCCAACAAGTGTGTCCAGAATTACTGCTTACAAGGGGGCGGGGCTTCTGAACCGGCCTCCTCGGGGAGGTGCTTAGTTTAGAGCGAGCGAGAGAGAGAGAGAGAGAGAGAGAGGTTAGGACTGCACCCACCACATGACAAACCAACTCAGTATCCCAGATTAGGACCAGAGTGACACAAACAACAGGTGACACCTCAGCACCACACTAGTTCAGATGGAATGGAACAGTGTGGGGTTTGTTATGGTGGCTGGAGTGCCAATTCTGTCACCAACCCCCCAGGATTTTCCCTGTAGGTTGGAGGGCCTACATGCAGGGCTGGATGCAGATTATCATCATAACCAGGATGGAGCAATTGCAGGTTAAGGGCCTGGCTCAAAGGCCCAATGAAGTAGAGTCACTTTTGGCATTTGCTGGATTCGAACCGGCAACCTTCCCGATTAGGCTTGAGTGTTTATGGTTGGTGACTCGCACTTTATCATATAGCCCCTTCCCAGCAACCACTGGTCAGCTGAAAAGATTTGGTGAATTTTGTGTGAGTGGCCACCGGGTAACAATACCAAGATTTTGGTGTAAATAGTTTGCCTTTGATTCTCAAGGGTAGGTAACTACAGCTCATGCAATTTTTTACATTTGTTTTTATTAACTCTCAAAAGTCAGGGTGTTGCCTATAAGTAGAAATGGAATGGATCTCAATATTGAAGTAGCATGTTCAATTGTATTGTCATGTTTTCATCATATAGGGACAATTGCATGTGGCCCACAGGCTGGTGACAGTAGTTTCAGTCCTGGTCACTTGTCACATAGACCAAAGCTACATAAATTAAAAATAGTTTTACACATATTTTATTCACATGGTAATCGGGTTTGATTGCAGCATATTCAGTTTTAAGAGCCATTGCGGCTAAGTGGTCAGCGCTACTGGCTCTCCCCTCCAGTTATCTGGGTTCAATGCCCTGCCAGTTTGTGAAGTGTTTCTATCTGTTTGTGCTCATCCTTTCTCCTCAAACATTTCAAAGTTCATTAGCTCTATGTGGAGTTTGGCGCTGATCTGTGATGCACGGGTGTCTCTTTTAGGGTGAGTTCCTGCCTTATGCCCGGCTCTGCAAAGGAAAAATGCATACAGTACCCGAATAAATGGATTTTTTCCGTCATATTTTTGTGAAGGTTGGACAGCCTGTATATTAAATTGAATAGCAGCCGAGTTCTTAGTTGTAGGCGTGAAAACGGAGTGAATTTATTGGAAAAAAAATATAAGAAAAACTAGCAAATAACGAGATCCTGCATGGCTGGCCGCGGTGATCAAGCGCCCTTTGAAGTCGGCAGCCTGGGAAATCTGCGCTGACAAGGGACGAGGTGAGCGGAGTGAGGATTAAGCCTGTGACGAGTCGCGTTTCATACATGTTTTATGCATGATATCTGTGTGGCTAATGAGCGGAGTGGCAGCCGAATTAACGGAGGGCTTTCGTTTTCAACGTAATGGGCAGTGGGCGACGCTTTTGTCTGAACAGAGTTTTCATTCAGAGCCCTGCCAATTAGAGCACAGCGCTGACGTGGACTGGGACTTTTATCACGTCTGTTCGGTAGCATCCAATCAGATTTTTCTGGTAATTTTTTATACTCCCCCATAGAGATTGTAAATAAATCTCATCAAAAAAAGGAAGCGAAATCTTCGTTCATTTTCTAAACCCATTTAATTGAGGAGCATCGGCCACAAGACCTGTCAGCGCGCCTATCTGTAAGGATATGCGCACTTCCGCACTGCCTCCTAACTGACTGCCTAAATAATAATAATAATAATTAATAGTAAATGTTATTTGTATAACGCCTTTTCGGAGCTCAAAGAATGTGAAAAAGTAGTAACTCGAAAAACGGAGAGGCAGTACAGAGTTTTCGGTTAGCGTGCCGCACACGAAGATTCCCCAAAAATCAAAGCAGGACTCCCAGTTATTTAAAAGGCAGCTGGGCGGCATGCTTTAGAAGTTGCCAAACTCTCCCTAAACGTCCACGCTTTATTTCCGTGCACGAACGCGGCAGGCCTCTCACACATTAGGCATTCTATGTCGGATTCATAGACTTGAAGGTCATTTTACAGATGTTGTTAATGGACGCTCGCACTGCATTTATAAAGCGCTGCTCGGGTTTCTGTAGCACTTGAGTGATTTCTGTGTTGATTACTGCCCTGCAAGTTTGCGGGACGTGACGTGCGTGTAAGACAGCGTGTCCCGCAGCCCTTCTGTGGTCTGGTTCGTGTATGTTTTACCTTATATGTTGGAATTATTATTATTATTATTATTATTATTATTATTATTATTATTATTATGATGATGATGATGATGATGACTGCGGTGGGCTGGCGCCCCGCCCGGGGTTTGTTTCCTGCCTTGCGCCCTATGTTGACTGGGATTGGCTCCAGCAGACCCCATTGACCCTGTAGTTAGGATATAGCGGGTTGGATAATGGATGGATTATTATGATGATGATGATGTATCAGTACTAGTAGATTTTATCAGTCCCCCTCTTTTCAAACCCTTATTTACAATGTCCCATGGCCCCTTTCACTGTCATTACACGCAAGTTTAAACCTCCCCGGGGCTGAGTGGCCTGGCATCGCTCGGGTTGGGGGGTTCGGGGGTGTGGCTCTAAGTTTATGGGAGATTACACGGAGTGCCGGTGCAAGGTTATTTTGCGCCCAAGGCCAAGCTTAATAGTGCGCCCACCGACTGTTCGGGAGCTAACCTGTGCGGCTGGGTTGATCGCTCCCAATTCCAGACCCCCCGACATATCCTCCTACTCTCTTTATGGTCTGTGCCCTAGGCGCATGCCTAATTCGCCGTAATGGTGTCTCCGGAGCTGATTGCAGGGCGCTCTTAAAGATCAGGAGCTGGATGGAAGAGATCCATGGAGGCTTCCAGCTACGCCACTGATGTCGACCCTGCTCAGGATACAGTATATGGGTTTGGAAAAGAAAGAAAGAAAGAAAGAAAGAAAGAAAGAAAGAAAGAAAGAAAGAAAGAAATACAAGTTCATAATCTTTGGACTTGAAATGCAAAATAAATAAATAAATAAATAAAATAGCGTTTTGCGTTTGGTTTAATGCTGTGAAACGCATGATATTCTTTTAGTAAAAGTGTTGTTTAAATGGCCAAAATACTCAAAAACAAATGTTTCAGGTCAACAAAACAATTAAAGCAACAGTTCTGGAACTAGCTTATTGAGTTAGGTCAATCTCTGTTAAAATTAAAGAGATCCAATTCAATTCAATGAGTAAGATGAATTTGCTTTTCTTTACATTTAAAATTATTTTTAACTATTTTTTCACATACTGTCATAATTCGCTGTATAAACGAACGTTTTTAAATTGGCTCTACATAAAAAGAAGTTGTTCCAAAGTGCTCCGTTTTCAGTGTGTAACGGTATTTTTAGCCTTATCCATTTTCTAAGGGCAGTGTCACAGGGCAGAAAACAACGAGCGCGGCCAATAAAAATCACGGCGCCGAAAGGCAGAACATCGCAGGGCGAACACACACACACACACACACACACACACACACACACACACACTCACACACACACACACACACACACACACACACACTCATACGGGGGCATGCAGAGAAATTCGGGTCAATTTACCTGACCAGAATGTGTTGGAATTGTGCGAAGAAACCCACTCGAATACAGAGAGAACATGTCAAGTCCACCCTGGTCTCCATCAGATCCTGGCGCCCAAGGCAGGTGGCGTTTATGAAAATTAAGTTACGCGTGCTCCGGACACTGACAGGCGCCATTTATGAAACTGGAGAGGTCCATCCAACTTTTGGAAGCCCCCGATTTCAGCACAAAGTGTATTGTGGTCTTGGCCCCAGTGTATTCTCCATTATGGCTAATGCTTTTACACTTGAGCTGTGATGAGAAGTCAACCAGCGCTGCTACTTTAATATTCAGAGCAAAGACAAATGTGACGCCATCATTGACACCTGGCATCTACAGCCACCTTAAGGCACGTGGTCAGTGAACTGGGTTCATTTGAAGTATTCTATTAAAGTAGAAAAAAAAAATAAAATTTCAATTGACTGACAGAAACATCCTAAAATTACTGAATTAATTTTATATGAGCTTTTCCCATGGGGGTGCCATTTTTCTTCTCATACCATATGACAGCCTGTTTTGTCTGCTGTGCCAGCTTCACCCCAATCATGACTTTTGTAGATAAGAGCGCTGCCATGGGGGCAGCTTCATGTGCATTTGGCATTTGCGGCTGCTATAGTCTGCTCTCAAGTGGAACAGACCGAGGGGCTCAAAAAGAAAAAAAAAAAAAGGCTGTGCCCATCTTGATGAAAATGCCACCCTGTTCTGTATTCTGCTGCTTGAAGTGTTTTGTGATTAATGAGTTAAATTTCCTCTAAGTAAAGCAAGTTATTTGCAGTGGCATGATTTCAAATTTTTTAATGATTCTTTCCAAACCCAAATGTGCCGGTGACAGATTAGTTGAATGTATTACAATTTAAATGATTGTGTGCCACAGGTCAGTGTTTCTCAACCCACTGCATTGCGTCCCACTTTTGTGTCATGTGCTGCCACTGGTTGGGTCACAAGTTACGTCACAATGCAAACCCGGAGCCCTAGGCTTCAAAAGTGTCCCTGGGACCTATTTCCTTACCTTTAAAATCCTTTCCTATTTTTTTCTCCTTACAGTACCTTATTTTGAATATACTTATATGTTTTAGAGCCCCCTTTTTTAGTGTGTTTTGGAGGTTTATTTTTTAGGTTTATTAAAATACATTTGAGGTACAGTTGGGATATGACTGAAAGTTAATTTTAACCCTAACCTTTTTTCTGCTTTTAAACATAGATTTTATAACCCTAATTTAATAGTGTTATGGTCCTTTGGGCTTAATGATTAACCCAATATGACTCTATAGGTATGGACTGGTTTTTAATTAATTAATTAATTAATTATTTTTAAAATATCTTTTAAATAATAATGTAAACCTCTTCTTTAATCCTTATTTAAAATTAGTTTTGAAGGTCTTTTATGGTTTAAGAATGGTTAGTTTATTAGGTCTATTTTAAGGGGTGGGTATATTCCGATTCCGTTATAGCCTGCTTTTAGACTTATTTATTTGCCTTTTTTAGACTCTTTTTACAAACCTATTTATAATTTTAGTAAATGGATATTTGTTAGGGGGAAATATTTATTGATGGGGGTGGTTAGAATCTGCGGTGGGTTGGCACCCTGCCCAGGATTGGTTCCTGCCTTGTGCCCTGTGTTGGCTGGGATTGGCTCCAGCAGACCCCCGTGACCCTGTGTTCGGATTCAGCGGGTTGGATAATGGATGGATGGATGGTTAGAATAGTAGTGACATTTGTCTAATTAAGAATTATTTTATAGGAGGAGTGTACCAGCGCCTTTGTCCTGTGGGACAATCATCTTCCACTAACCCTAACCCTAGATGTGGTGAGAAGTTGCGCAAAATGACACCCTTTATTGGTGTCGTTTTGCTTAACTTCTCACCACATCCACAATGGCTAACACGGTACAACACTCTAGTACTACAAACAGATCCTAGAGTACTTTTACAGATTATTTATGTAACCTTTTATAAATAGATTTTTAGCACATTTTAGGGCAATGTTTAAGTATATTAATATAATCTAGTGGTAAATGTTAGTGTGACACCACAGCCATAAGTACAATTTGAATTGGATGAGTCTGTATACCAGTGCCTTGCTCATCTCTCCAAACCCTAACCCTAACCCTAAGCCTACTCTAACCCTGTTGTTATTTGTGTATATCTTTTATATAGTTCCCTTCCACACCCCTACTCTTACCTTAAAGTCTGTGTTTATGGGGGTCTAAGGTTAAAAATGTGACCCAGGAACTCCAATATTAATCCCACCGCTATCCCTACCCTTATCTTAAATGTCCTAATGTCAAAAGTTTCTTTTTAGGGACCTGATCTTAAGAAAATAATTTTGGACTCTAAGGTTAAGCACACTTTTTTATCCATTTTAAAAAAAAAAAATTTTTTCATACTATTAGTAAAAGTCTTACATATTTATTTATATAATTTCATATTTGCTGGATTTTAATTACCCTTTTAAATATTTTAGAGGTTCTTTTAACCATAATTTATGGATCATGAGTAAACTTACTGTAATATCTCATGATCACAAAATTAATTTTATGGAACCTTTTAACTGGGTATAAATATTTTAATACATTATTTCAGCATTTTGTAAGATTTTTTTAAGTATGAGATATTTTTATTTTTTAGTGCTATATTTATTCAGGGTGGGTGAACCCAATATACGTTTTTATACAGTATATAGATGAGTGTGCCTATGCATTGGCCCCAGCATATGGGGAACATCCTCCAACCTAAACCTGTTGTTTCATAATGGGGTAGTGGGTGATGGTGGGTCACCACTCCAATGGTCGCACTCCATCTCCAGTCTTTTTGACTCCAAATGGGCAGTCCACATAGGTGGATTTGACTCCAGTGGGCAATCTAAGATGGAGGAGGTGACTCCCATGGGCACCAACCAATAGAGTCTAGCTGTGGTTAAAATTAGGATTATGGGAGGGTCATCAGACTCAAATAATGCCATGTGCTGCCAAGTAGGTTAGTTAAGTTGTCACTAACTTGGTACGTGGTAAGTCAAGTTAGTTAATTAAGTTACTTATCCACTGTAGCTTGTGACTCCTTCAGAGTTGTCATGGTTCTCTAGGTGGCCTCCCTCACTTGACTTCTTCAGTCTATGTGGCTAGCCCAATTCAGGAAGACCTCCAGCTCGGCCACACTCTCTGTGCAGCCCTGTAAATCATGGGCAGCGCCCTGAGGTTGTGTAAGAAATGTGCCAGATTTGTACTTTTTATAATTTCCCTGTACAGCAGCCCTCCTCAGGGTACAAATCCATGATCTCATTTAGAGTATAATACCTGCTGGCTTAAACACAACAATGCTCTTTAATTTCTTCCATTTACTGAATTTTCCTGTGAAAATGTGGAGCACAGATGTATACATTTCTAACATTTAACATATTTATTTACAAAACAAGCGAAAAAAAATACTTCTGTAAAGAAATTAAATGAATTCTTCAGTTAGCACGTTAACCTCTATCATTAAATATCTTTTTATGGTTTCCAATTCAGTTCTCCTCGTTGCATTCTTAACAAGACTTCCATTACACAAGACAAAAAAAAAAAAGAACGGCTTTGATTCAACATAAACTTTTTTTTTTCTTAAGGCAATGTACTTATAATACATAACTACAGTGCATCCAGAAAGTATTCACAGCGCATCACTTTTTCCACATTTTGTTATGTTACAGCCTTATTCCAAAATGGATTACATTCATTTTTTACCTCAGAATTCTACACACAACACCCCATAATGACAACGTGAAAAAAGTTTACTTGAGGTTTTTGCAAATTTATTAAAAATATAAAAACTGAGAAATCCCATGTACATAAGTATTCCCAGCCGTTGCTCAATACTTTGTCGATGCACCTTTGGCAGCAATTCCAGCCTCAAGTCTTTTTCAATATGATGCCACAAGCTTGGCACACCTATCCTTGGCCAGTTTCACCCATTCCTCTTTGCAGCACCTTTCAAGCTCCATCAGGTTGGATGGGAAGCGTCGGTGCACAGCCATTTTAAGATTTCTCCAGAGATGTTCAATCGGATTCAAGTCTGGGCTCTGGCTGGGCCACTCAAGGACATTCACAGAGTTGTCCTGAAGCCACTCCTTTGATATCTTGGCTGTGTGCTTAGGGTCGTTGTCCTGCTGAAACATGAACCGTCGCCCCAGTCTGAGGTCAAGAGCGCTCTGGAGCAGGTTTTCGTCCAGGATGTCTCTGTACATTGCTGCAGTCATCTTTCCCTTTATCCTGACTAGTCTCCCAGTCCCTGCCGCTGATAAACATCCCCACAGCATGATGCTGCCACCACCATGCTTCACTGTAGGGATGGTATTAGCCTGGTGATGAGCGGTGCCTGGTTTCCTCCAAACACCTGGCATTCACACCAAACAGTTCAATCTTTGTCTCATCAGACCAGAGAATTTTCTTTCTCATGGTCTGAGAGTCCTTCAGGTGCCTTTTGGCAAACTCCAGGCAGGCTGCCATGTGCCTCTTACTAAGGAGTGGCTTCCGTCTGGCCACTCTGCCATACAGGCCTGATTGGTGGATTGCTGCAGAGATGGTTGTCCTTCTGGAAGGTTCTCCTCTCTCCACAGAGGACCTCTGGAGCTCTGACAGTGACCATCGGGTTCTTGGTCACCTCCCTGACTAAGGTCCTTCTCCCCTGATCGCTCAGTTTAGATGACCGGCCAGCTCTAGGAAGTTTCCTGGTGGTTTGGAACTTCTTCCAGTTACGGATGATGGAGGCCACTGTGCTCATTGGGACCTTCAAAGCAGCAGAAATTTTTCTGTAACCTTCCCCAGATTTGTGCCTCGAGACAATCCTGTCTCAGAGGTCTACAGACAATTCCTTTGACTTCATGCTTGGTTTGTGCTCTGACATGAACTGTCAACTGTGGGACCTTCTATAGACAGGTGTGTGCCTTTCCAAATCACGTCCAGTCAACTGAATTTACCACAGGTGGACTCTAATTAAGCTGCAGAAACATCTCAAGGATGATCAGGGGAAACAGGATGCACCTGAGCTCAATTTTGAGCTTCATGGCAAAGGCTGTGAATACTTATGTACATGTGCTTTCTCAATTTTTTTATTTTTAATATTTTTGCAAAAATCTCAAGTAAATTTTTTTCACGTTGTCATTATGGGGTGTTGTGTGTAGAATTCTGAGGAAAAAAATGAATTTAATCCATTTTGGAATAAGGCTGTAACATAACAAAATGTGGAAAAAGTGATGCGCTGTGAATACTTTCCAGATGCACTGTATGGACACTGTCAGTTTAAATGCTTTGCATGGGGGTCTCTGTGGGAGGTGAAACTTACCGCAATGTGTTTTTTTTTATGTAAACCAGTCCAAATTAGCTCACAGGTACTGTACAGTTTTTTGTTTTTTTCCAAATCAACTGAACCAAAGGAAGGTTACCTGGGTCTACGAGGGTCTCACAGTCAATGTAATCGTGAGGGTGCTCTGCTCTGCACCTTTGCCACTAGAGGGCAGTGCGACCCGTAGTCTCGCCTCACCATTCACTAAGCGCCTGTTTGAGATATGCACGCGGTGTAAAATGACAAGGCTTGTTATTGGTCATTGATTGGTGTTAAGAGCCAATAGGATGAGCTCTGACCACAGTGTCTTTATCCCAGCCTGCGTTTCATGACGTTCTCTCTGCTTTGAAGCCGTTAAAGAGCAGCGCGAAGCCCGCCGCTTGAAAACGGCAACATCTTAGTCCGTCTCACACTGGGATTTGATTGTTATTAATTGTTAACATCAATATTCCTTGTTGTATAGCGTATTGGACAAAGTTTTCTTAAGTTGAACGTTTTTAATATTTTGATTAATTGCACTTCACTGTATAAGATAATTATTCAGAACTTTTTTTTCCCAATTTGTTCAATTCAAAGACCAATACAAATTACAGTATCTATCCATGCGTCCATTTTTTAACCTACTTAATTAATCAATTGCATGGTATCGGGGTTGGCATTTTGGTAGAACTGATTTATTGATGACTGTCCTGCAGTCTATGGTGGCCTCAAATGGAAGTATTGTTATGGCGGTGGTGATAACATTATGCTGGCCTAAGTGTGACCAGGTGGGAGTTTGACTTTGAATGTGGAGATCATTTCGTGTTTGGTTAGGGTAATTGTCCTAAAAAATACTGAAACCTGTTTAGTTAAGAAAGGTGCTGCGAGCCTTTCTGTGATGCATTCCTGAACATATAACACCAGGTCTGGTACAGATGTGCACAGCCTTTAAATCAATCTTTGACACGCGATAGATTGCTCATGCCTGCAAGACGCGCTGCGTGACGTAGTTTTATGCGGAACGCCTAGTCACACACAGCCGTTGATGAGGAAAAGAGCGTTAATGTCTTGTTAGTCATCTCCCATTTCAGAATCATAACAAAAGCCGTCTGACCGAGCCACTGATCAGCCGGAATACAAACTACAAGTTTACCCACTTAATGTATGAAAATACAAAGTTGTAAAGTTGGATAATAAAATATAAATCTTAAAAAGTAAGGGATATTCACACATTTTAAAAACCCAAGAGAAGGCTGGACACGCGTTTCGGCTTCAGAAGGTGTGTGCACACGCAGTGGTTTACCTGTACACATACATGATGCATGCCAATGCAGACCTGCACGAACTCCGCGCTAACGAAATCAAACAAGAATATACTGTATAGTGACTTGGCGCCACCTCCAGGGCGGGTCGCTGTACTGCACCTATCTCTGCTTGGCAATCTGCGCAGGTACGCGGGCACGTGAACGTTTGATTGACGCAGGTTGCGCAACAGTGGTCGTCCCGCCGTGTTGAAAAATTGACTTTTACCGCCAAATGCCGAATTGAGAGCTTTTGGACGACTGCGTAATGTGCTCACTTGGGTTCGTTTTGCTGAAAATAATTGTTTTGTTGCTTTTAGATTTTGGGAGGAAGCTTGCTGATGTAAATGCTTGCTTATTTGGTGACAGACGATTTATTGTCATTACAGTGCTGTGAGCTGAGAAAGTTATATTAAGTTTCATATGTTTCTGGCTTGCAGGTTGTGCGTTTTAAAGTTGCCTCAGTTTAACATCCTGGAAATGTTAAAGTTTATTTAAGAGCTGTTCACAGTACAGTAGGGGTGGGCCATGTCCTCATGGTTCCTTCTTCTTTGAGTGGGCTTTACAGCCTTTACAATGTACTCATGGTCCTCTGTGTATTTCCTTCAATATAAGGAGTTAAAATATCCATCTTAATAAAAAAACAAGTACTTTAACCCTCCCCAGGGTTTGTTTCTACCTTGTGTATATGTCAGCTGGGATAGGCTCCGGCTCCCACCCACACCCCTGACATGACCTTAATAAAAGTGTCTTTGTGTCTGTCTGTGTGTCCGTTTAGTTGCAATGTCTCTGTCATTCCAAAAGATACCACATCACAAATGATATAATAAAATAAAAAAATAATAAAATAATAATATAATAATAAAATGCATGTTGTTTGTCATTCCAACAGATGGTGCATCACAAACATTAGCACTTCTTTTCTTCCTTTTTCCATACCAAATGGCATTAAACAGAGACATACAGTATGTGTTGCATGGTGCACTGCAAACGTAAATGTTAAGGTCTACATTGCTAACTTAGATTTCAACCCATCTTTAATAAATAGCACAGCTAGTCCACCTTAATAAAAGGACAAGTGTCTGTATCTGTGTGTCCATCCGGTTGCCATGTCTCTGTCATTCCAACAGATGGTGCATTATGAGTATTTGTAGTAATTAAATGTGTTGCATTGTTTATTCGATGACACATCACAAACATTTGTAGTGATGTATTTTATTACTACAAAATGCTTGTGGTGCACTTTATGTTGGAATGACAAATGCTATGCATTCTATTACTACACACATTGCAAAGAACATTGCAATAGATGGTGCACTGCAAACGTTAATGCTGAGGCCTGCAATGAATATTTAAATTTCAACTCATCCCTAACAAGTAGCATAGCTAGTCCACCTTAATATAATAACAAGTGTCTGTGTATCTGTGTGTCCGTTCAGTTCCTATGTTTCCGTCCTTTCAACAGATTGTGCATCACGTGCATTTGTAGTAATAAAATATATTGCATTGATTATTCCAACTGATGATGCATCACAAGTATTTGTAGTAATGCAATTGATTACTACAAATGTTTACAATGCACCATCTTTCGGAATGACAAATGCAATGCATTTTATTACTACACGCATTGCCAAATGCTTTCCAATAGGTGGTGCACCACAAACGTTAATGCTGAGGTCTAAGTTGGTAAGTTAGATTTTAACTATCTTAGAAGGGTAGCACTGGTAATATAATATATATATATATATATATATATATATGTATTTGTATATATGTATATATATATTCTTTATATATATATTCTTTATACAGTATATATATATATATATATATACATACAGTGTATATATATATATATATGTGTTGCATAGTTTACTGTCAAATAATGCAAAGAGTACGCGACACATGTTTCGCCCTTATTTGGGATCATCAGGCGTACACACTGCACCCCTCTTGGGGATCGAACCTCGGACGTCAGCGGCGAAGCCTTTTTACGTTGCACCACGGCGTGTAGTTCGTTTATTTGACAGCCTAGAGATCGGGGTAATTACATTCATTGTGGTTGGTCTCGCAATTGAGAGGGCACCGTGGCAGATGTTTGCCAACTTGCAGACCAACCACAAGCATTACCTGGTAGGTAACCACCCATACAATCTGATTGTGATTCAGACTACTAATGCTATTTTATATATATATATATATATATATATATATATATATATATATATATATATATACACAGTACTGTGCAAAAGTTTTAGGCAGGTGTGAAAAAATGCTGTAAACAAAGAATGCTTTCAAAAATGGAAGTGTTAATCATTTATTTTCATCAATCAACAAAATGCAGTGAATGAACAAAAGAGAAATCTAAATCAAATCAATATTTGGTGTGACCACCCTTTGCCTTCAAAACAGCATCAATTCTTCTAAGTACACTTGCACACAGTTTTTGAAGGAACTCGGCTGGTAGGTTGCTCCAAACATCTTGGAGAACTAACCACAGATCTTCTGTGGATGTCGGTTTCCTCACATCCTTCTGTCTCTTCATGTAATCCCAGACACACTCGATGATGTTGAGATCAGGGCTCTGTGGGGGCCATACCATCACTTCCAGGACTTGTTGTTCTTCTTTACGCTGAAGATAGTTCTTAATGACTTTGGCTGTATGTTTGCGGTTGTTGTCCTGCTGCAGAATAAATTTGGGGCCAATCATACACCTCCCTGATGGTATTGCATGATGGATAAGTATCTGCCTGTATTTCTCAGCACTGAGAACACCATTAATCCTGACCAAATCTCCAACTCCATTTGCAGAAATGCAGCCCCAAACATTCAAGGAACCTCCACCATGCTTCACTGTTGCCTGTAGACACTCATTATTGTACCGCTCTCCAGCCCTTTGATGAACAAACTGCCTTCTGCTACAGCCAAATATTTCAAATTTTGACTCATCAGTCCACAGCACCTGCTGCCATTTTTCTGCACCCCAGTTCCTATGTTTTCGTGCATACTTGAGTCGCTTGGCCTTGTTTCCACGTCAGAAGTATGGCTTTTTGGCTGCAACTCTTCCATGAAGACCACTTCTGGCCTGACTTCTCCGGACAGTAGATGGGTGTACCTGGGTCCCACTGGTTTCTGCCTGTTCTGAGCTGATGGCACTGCTGGACATCTTCCGATTTCGAAGGGTAATAAGCTTGATGTGTCTTTCATCTGCTGCACTAAGTTTCCTTGGCTGACCACTGCTTCTACAATCCTCAACGTTGCCCGTTTCTTTGTGCTTCTTCAAAAGAGCTTGAACAGCACATCTTGAAACCCCAGTCTGCTTTGAAATCTTTGTCTGGGAGAGACCTTGCTGATGCAGTAGAACTACCTTGTGTCTTGTTGCTGTGCTCAATCTTGCCATGACATGAAACTGTCTTCACAACCTCACCTTGGTAGCAGAGTTTGGCTGTTCCTCACCCAGTTTGAAGCCTCCTACACAGCGGTTTCTGTTTCAGTTAATGACTGTGTTTCAACCTACGTGTGACATTGATGATCATTAGCATCTGTTTGGTAGAATTGGTTGATCAGACACCTGACTAGAATCCTACAAAATCCCTGACTTTGTGCAAGTGGACCTATAAGAACTGATGCTGGTTTGAAGGCAAAAGTTAGTAACACCAAATATTGATTTGATTTAGATTTTTCTTTTGTTCGCTCACTTTGCATTTTGTAAATTGATAACAATAAACAATCATTATTTATATTTCTTTGTTTACAGCATTTTTTCACACCTGCCTAAAACTTTTGCACAATACTGTATATATATAAATTATCATTATTATTATTATTAAAGACCTAGCCAAAACTGCACAGTCCTCCAAGCCGTTCTTGACCACAAAGTCCAGAGCCAGTCTTTATCCTCAGGTCATCAGGCTACTCAGTAGCTGCTCATACTGACCAATGCTGTGCCTTCTAATGTTGTCTTTAGTCTACGGCACTGGACTCCTTATCTGTTGTTGGTGTTGCACTGCTGTTAGTAGTCTGTGGGAGACATGCAAATTAAGAACTTTATTGTGCTGTAGACCCTCGACAATAAATTTGAACTTGAACCTGATACGAATTCCACTAATGGATATAATCACATTGCAGTTGTCAACTGTATGAAATCATATCTAAGAGCGCCCCCTGTTGGGGGAGATGAGAAGTAATTTAAAATGAGAACTGTGGAGTGTGATGTGAGGTTGTGGGTTTTAAGATGTGTCCAGCGTCTGGTTCTCTCCAAAGGTATGAAAACTCTCAACTGTTATATACCAACGTGGCATCCCTGTAGAGAGAGAGCTGCTGCCTTACCATCTGAGAACAGGTGGATGGCCAGCACTGAAAGTAAAAGCCTACATGTTAATAAAAGTGCTTCTTGTTTAGCTTGCATACTAACTGTACAGCCTTATGATTATTATGGCGGGCTGGGCACTTGACTCTTTCAAGCAGTGGGCCTCATGTCGGTTGGTATCTGACTGTGCGTACAGTGAACCTGGGCAAAGATTAGAATGCAGCTGACATGACAAGAAATGGAAAATGACATAACGTCCTCGCAGCGTCGGGCGACATGCTGTCCTACAGCTGAACTGCCTGTCTGCTCGCAAGGTGAGTCCTGCTGGCAGCACAAACGCCTCCAGTGGCCTGCTGCGCACAGATTACGCCTGCGGTACAAAGGAAAGATGACTCAAGGGGCCCCTCTCGCCCACCGCACACCAGGCTGAACCAGGAGCGAGGAAACAAGCATGCGTTTTCTGTTTCCATGTTTTTTTAAATCACAGGGTCGATGGGTAGTTGGGGACACAAAGTAGAATGAGCTGCCAGGACACATCCGCTCAAAGAGAGAAAAATAACCCATCAGGTTTGGCTTTGATATGTTGTGGGTCTTACTTGGATACAATTAAGAGCATGCAGTCCACATAAAGACAGCAGCTGTGTTGGGCATCGAAGCCAGATCCTCACCATTGTGCCATCCAACAAACACACACATCCTTTTACAAAACACCTCTCTGTGTCATTTTACAGCTATTGTACTATAATTTACATACTTTGAGCCACATTTGTGTAATGTTTCATTCAGTGTCTTGAGGTCAGCTTGTTCTGAGGGCTAACCCAGTAATCTCATTGCTTTCAGGCAGACGCCTTTATTATTATTTATTATTTAACTGATGTCTTCATCCAAGGCGACTCACAACATTTGAAATACATTTTGTGCTCTTTTCCAATTGGAGCACAAGCAGGTGAAGTGACTTGTTCATGTTCACACAGAGTCTTGAGAAGGATTTGAACTCACAGCCTCAGAGTTTGAAGTCCAAAGCCTCAAAGCCTAATAAAAGAGGCAAATTGTGAGAAGAGGGCCCAAGCGCTGAAAGGCTCTGCATATCCAGTGTGAGGCTCGGAAGGACAGGAGCAGCGGGCCTATCACCTCGCGGCCCCGGCTTCGGCAAGTGTGTTACCTTCTGTGGTGCCCAATATCTGTTAGAGTCTGTGATGAGGCTGAAGGGCCACTTGTCAGCACTACATTTCAAAAAGTGCCATTCAGTTAGTGAAACACCACTCTCCCTTTTAACTCTTCCTGTGCTGAACTTTCTTTTTTGTTTTTGCACTCTGTGTTGACTACTGTATATGGATGTGGTGAGAGAGGACATGCAGGTGATGGGTGTGACAGAGCAAGATGACGAGGACAGGAAAATATGGAAACAGATGATCCAATGTGGCGACCCCTAACAGGAGCAGCCAAAAGAAGAAGACTCTGTGTTGTCTACAAGTCATACTTTCATTAGCTTACTATAAAATAAATGCGTTTTAACATTTATTCCATGGAAAGCGTCATCAGAAGCCATGAGGTGAATAGTAAAGCACCACTGATGCCATGATAGGGTTTTCCTCACTATGTGATAAATTCTCAAAAGAGCACAATGACTATATATATAAATATATATATATATGTATGTATGTATGTATGTATGTATGTATGTGTGTGTGTGTGTGTGTGTGTTTGTGTATGCGTGTATTTGTGTGTGTGTGTGTGTGTGTGTATGTATATATATATATATCCATCCTTTATCCAACCCGCTATATCCTAACTACAGGGTCACGGGGGTCTGCTGGAGCCAATCCCAGCCAACACAGGGTGCAAGGCAGGAAACAAACCCCCGGGCAGGGCGCCAGCCTACCGCAGTGTATATATATATATATATATATGTGTGTGTGTGTGTGTGTGTGTATATATATATATATGTATATATTTATTTATATATACATATACTGTATACACACACATATATACATATATATGTATATATCTATAAATACGTCTATGTATATTTCTGTATGTGCATCCACCTTAAAAGGGTGTCTGTGTGTCTGTCTATGTATCTGTTCAGTTGCTGTGTCTCGTTCGTTCCAACAGATGACGCATTACAAACACTAAACACTGCTTTAATGAATCCCATATCTAATGACATAAAGCTGAGATATATGCAATGCATGGTGCACTGCAAATGTTAATGCCAAGGTCTAGGTTGATTACTTGCAACCCGTATATACTGTACTGTGTGTGTGATATATATATATATATATTTACCTGTATATAATTTGAACCCAGCATATGCAGGCTTGAAAAGAAGAATATGAACATATAAATAACACTTTATGACCAACATCCTCTGAACCCCACCTCATCAACCCCCCACCCCATCTACCTACCTTTCTCTCCTTATTTACTTTGATGATTTTCTTCCTTTGTGGATTTCTATCTATCTATCTATCTATCTATCTATCTATCTATCTATCTATCTATCTATCTATCTATCTATCTATCTATCTATCTATCTATCTATCTATCTATCTATCTATCTATCTATCTATCTATCTATCTATCTATCTATCTATCTATCGGCCTGGCAAATGGAGCAGATGGATGTCCATACTGGCTGGGCTGGGTGCTGTCCCCTTTCCCAGTCGGAGAGAAAAGGCAATGGATGGACTAAGTGAAGCTTTGTGACAAGAATAGTCATTTCCTCATTTCCCCAATGCTCCTCTGGTTCGGCTCCAGTTTGGACACCAGCAGGGCTGTGTAGGACTTGTAGTTCAGGAGGCCAGGACTCCTATGTATTCTGGCAGTTCCTCCTGACCCAATAGTGATTCTGGGTTGCTTTGTTCTGGCATCAGAAGGACTCCCAGATGTGATATAAAGGAAGCCTCTTCAGCTCAGCCAGCTGGGTTGGAGTTGGGAGAGGAGAAGGACAATGTTTGCTTTTTAGGATTGGAGGAGGAGAAAAGAGAGAGAGAAGAAAATAATTATATTGTGTTTTTAGGGAGAAGAGGCCTGTGTAAAAGGTATTTGTCAAAATGAAATTTGTTTATTGAACCAGGGACTGTGTTGTATAGTTGTGTGTAGGGTTTGTGACTTTGAGCTGCCCTGTAGTGGGTAAACACACACAGACACATACAAACACACACCCACACCCACACACATACTGTATATATACAGGGTGGGCCATAAGTTTTGATACATATGGTTTTTAACATTTTATGTTTTATATTTCAGATACCCTAAATAATGCGTTTGAATGTGTGGCCTCCCAGATCTCACCCCACTTGATTTTTATCTTTGGGGGAATTTGAAGGCCATGGTGTATGAGGAAAAGATATGAAACATAAATCATATTAGGGAATGTATCACCAACGCCATTACAAGCATAACTCCAGCTGTGCTAATATGTGTTTATCAGCAGTGGCGGACACGTATTAAAATGTGTTTTCAAAACAATGACAGTCATGTAGAGCATACTATATAAATAAAAATGTTTTTTCATAAAAAAAATTTTTATTTTTCCTATGTATGGAAACTTATGGCCCACCCTGTATATATACAGTATATATTAAACAGTTGGCTTGGAAACTGAAGAAAAAGGGTGAAAGCGCTAGCAAGTATGCCCTCTATTGGTGAGTAGAGGTACTGCTTACCTATTCATGAGGTGTCCCTTAGGCGCTCTTGTCTGACAGTGTATTAAGACACATGAGTGCATTTTGTGATGGGCTGGACCAGAAATTATAAGTTACTATATGTTTTAATTTTTATCGTACAGGGACAGTCGGGGTCGCAGTGCAGCAGATTGTTTTATTAACATTCTAAACATTAATATGGATATGAAAAAGAATAACAGCAGTAATCTCGGGAAGGCTGACAAATTCCATTTGCATTGTTTTTGCTGGTATTCCATACTGATGCACAGCATTCTGTGAATTGAAATTAAAAATGCCTCTCTGAAGTGCTTTGCCATGGACGGACAATTTTGGATCAGCTTGCTCATCAATTCCGAGGCCAGTTGGGTGAGAGGGGTCCAATACATCTGACATCAGTCACGTAACACCCAGAACATCACAGAACACCCACGACGTCAGTCCTGATAGGCCTTTTGACCCCACATTTATGTCACTTGGTTTACTTGACAGTCGTCAGATAACCTCCACCCTAACCCCACAGCCCAAATCTTAACCAAAGCGTAGCTGAGCATACCACGCAATAATAGACGTCTTCCTAAGTGGAGCGGAGTTCCTGAGGACTGATGGGTGTTTCGTGACAGACGTTGTCAGCGTTACGCGATGTAGTGGGTGTCACGTGACTCACGTCGCCGGTATATTGGGCTGCCGTTACATTCTGTTGAAGTTGGACGGCTTTCTTTGCAGATACTGCCACCTACTGGTCATACTGGTCAGCGGCTACCAATCGGGGGTTCGATTATTGATTGATGTCATGATGAATGGATGCGTTAATGTTTCCTGGGTGACGTTGCGACTTTACCTCACATTGTGTGTCGATGTCCAGGTCCTCAGTTGATCCCGTGTCAGTCTAAGCTTAAGGATGTGCGCCAAGACATTTTATTCTCGGCGGGTTCTGTTGTCGCTCAGCATTTCGAGTAAATCATAAACTATCAGAGGCCAGTGCCTGCTGTGAAAAGAAAATCAGGATAGAAATGATACCATCCCACGGTCGAACCGTCGTTACGTGCCTATTTTCTTTTCACAGCGGGCATTCGGCTAACAGTTTTAACGTGCGGCTCCTCTACATCTAGCAACCTGTCCACCAAAGCGTGTGTTGGCTGTCGTCGACGCCACTTCTTCCATATTGTCTCACTTTTCTCTTTGCCTTTTCAGTTTTCAAAACCGCCTTCTCTGACATCTTCGTAGTGTAACGCGCCTTTTTAGTAGCGCCGAGAATCACAAATGCTGATTTAATTGAGTCTTCCATGCTGCGGTGACTTGGGTTCTAGTCCTGGTCTGGTCAGTTTGTGTGTGGCCTCCGTGTAAGGCGTACACGAAAACGAACTGGCGCCCCGTCCAGGGTCCGTTCATGTTTTGAATCCAGTTATTGCAGGATGGCCGCCGACGACCTTACAACTGGACTTATAAGACGCATTAATTAATACCTGAGCCTAATTCAGGCAGGATTTCTGTCCGGTCCAGAAGATGGACTTCCAAGG
Source organism: Erpetoichthys calabaricus (assembly GCF_900747795.2). NCBI lineage: Eukaryota > Metazoa > Chordata > Cladistia > Polypteriformes > Polypteridae > Erpetoichthys > Erpetoichthys calabaricus. The sequence goes on from NC_041404.2 coordinate 151,015,394, forward strand.
TTCGGACATAAAAATTCGGTTAGTTTAAAGAGAGCGTCTGCAGACAAACGGGATGCTTAGCACACTTTCAAAAGGCGTTGGTTGGGGACAAATAAAGTTCAGTTTTTATATTCCATCGCAAATTAAGAAACAAATAAAAAAAATGCCCCCGTGTAACGGTCCCTTACCCACTTAAATCTAACGGTGCCAAAGCCGTCCTTCGGTTAAAGTAGTCCATTATCAAGGACCCAGTGAGGGCTTCAGCACTCATTCACCGGAGCTTCTTCCTCAGCAGCACACAATGCATCACAAAAGGGACCTTCCTCCTCCACCAAACAGCACGAAATGCTCTTGTTAAACTTGGGATTCATTTCAATGTCTGACTATGATTGTTATATGACAATAACTTTTGGTACTTTGCTAAACTTCAGTTAGTTTTATTGGTATATAAACTGTGTCACAGGCATGTTGTAAATTAGAATTTACATTATCCAACTAAATAGCTAAATAGCATGACTTGGTTTGAACCGAGATAATTGGAATACTGCAATATAGTGAGTACTGAATGGAACAACTGCACTGAATGTTAATGAGGACGGCCTTTAACTGATGGCTGCAGAGAACTTACACAAATAAAACATCCGCTGGGCTGGGCGTCTGGTGGTCTTTGGTTGGTTCAGGTCCCCATCATGAAATCGATAAATTAAATTAGGGTGATATTTTAGTGTATCTGGTAGGGAGGGAAGGAGAGAGGGGGAGAGGCTGGGAGTGACTGCTGATAGCACATTGCCGCACCCACCACACAACAAACCACCTGGATTGGGATCCCAGTGCAGCGGGTGACACCTCAGCACCACACGGGAACAGTATGAGACCACAAATCAAACTAGGGTCCCAGTAGTGCCAGCTACTGCATCACCGCTGTGCCCTCCTGTCATATAAGATTGTGCCTGGAGTGATAGCTTTATTCTTTATTGACATGAATAAAATAATTAGCATCATCAGCTTGTTTTATCAGATTAGTCTGGTGGCACAGTGGTTAGTGCAATATAAGATGGATAGATAGATACATATACAACTAGATAGACAGATATCCAGTACTCTCTCTCATGTTATCCATTATATAGCACCATTTATATTTTTCATTTATCTGTGATAGGTGTCATATCTATCTATCTATCTATCTATCTATCTATCTATCTATCTATCTATCTATCTATCTATCTATCTATCTATCTATCTATCTATCTATCTATTATATAGTGCCTTTCTATCTATCTATCTATCTATCTATCTATCTATCTATCTATCTATCTATCTATCTATCTATCTATCTATCTATCTATCTATCTATCTATCATGCCTTTCATATCCGTTTCTGTCTGAGTCTCTATCCATAGATATAAAAGGAGAGGAAGGGAGGGACTGCTGATAGCACGTTGTCGCACCCACCACACAACAAACCACCTGGATTGGGATCCCAGTGCAGCGGGTGACACCTCAGCACCACACGGGAACAGTATGAGACCACAAATCAAACTAGGGTCCCAGTAGTGCCAGCTACTGCATCACCGCTGTGCCCTCCTGTCATATAAGATTGTGCCTGGAGTGATAGCTTTATTCTTTATTGACATGAATAAAATAATTAGCATCATCAGCTTGTTTTATCAGATTAGTCTGGTGGCACAGTGGTTAGTGCAATATAAGATGGATAGATAGATACATAGACAACTAGATAGACAGATATCCAGTACTCTCTCTCATGTTATCCATTATATAGCACCATTTATATTTTTCATTTATCTGTGATAGATGTCATATCTATCTATCTATCTATCTATCTATCTATCTATCTATCTATCTATCTATCTATCTATCTATCTATCTATCTATCTATCTATTATATAGTGCCTTTCTATCTATCTATCTATCTATCTATCTATCTATCTATCTATCTATCTATCTATCTATCTATCTATCTATCTATCTATCTATTATATAGTGCCTTTCTATCTATCTATCTATCTATCTATCTATCTATCTATCTATCTATCTATCTGTCTGTCTGTCTGTCTGTCTGTCTGTCTGTCTGTCTGTCTGTCTGTCTGTCTGTCTGCCTTGTTTCTCTCCTCTTAACAGCCAGCACGTGTTGGGCTAGTGTTGAAGTTGAGAATATTTAATATATAATAGTAAACACTCCTAAATACGACTGACAGTCAGTATCAACATTCTGCCCAAATGCCCTTCCACAGTTGACCTGATGGCCTTCTGAAAGTAGAAGTAAATCAGATTTAAAGGTTCCTCCATTTCTCAGCAGCAGCATCTCCCTGTTTTAGAACCTGATATGTCCTCCTGCTGTATGTGTTAAATTCATTTTTTTACACCCAATATTGTGTTCTGACCTTTTTAAAATAGGAAATGTGTGGGCATTTAAATACTCGTAGCAAGGAGTAACTGGAATGAAGAAGGTCACCTTCTGCACCTAAAACCCACGACAGCAGTTTGGCTGGCTACCTGTATGCAGATGGCTTCATGTGTCCCCATTATAACCTACCCCACCACCCTTTATTTCCCACCTCCATTCGTCGGTTTGTTTCTCAATTTTCTGCCTGTCTGCTTCTTTACTTTATATTTATTTCAGGTTGTGCTTATTAATTATTATCCAGGAGTGACAAGCTGCAACTTTTTTTTCCTTACTTGTTTCTATGCGTAGCCTGATCTAAAAGGTTTGACAAGCAAACAGCGTGCACGAATTAACCCACACACCCCCTCGCGGCTCCCGCTTGATCTCAAATCGGCGCCATTCAGGCTGATTTCATTGTCTTTGGGTGACATCTTGTGGCCGTTAGCGTTATTGCGTGCAAACTGGATCTGAACGAGGAAGGCGGCCACTGCAACTGAGGGGAGCACTCTACCTGCAAATTAAACTGTTAAAACAATGCCGAAAAGGTATTATGATGCGTTTTAAATGTTTTAATGGGAGTTAATGATGCCCTCCTGCTTCTCACGCAGCTTTATTAAAGGATGAATTGTAGGAATTTTAACTAATGCTAAAAACAAAAGCAGTGGAGAAACATCGCGAGTGACCGCAGGTAGAAGCAGCGGGTCTCCGACCAGTCGAAATCAGACAGACGGTGGATCCTGATAAATCTGTGAATTAATTGAATAATATATCATTACTGAGTGGCTAATGAGTGACTGATTTATCAAGACTGAGTGGGGTGTCCACAGATATAGAAGGTAATGACTGGCTAATTGACATCTTGATATTAACGTGTGTGAATAGTCCTATTAGTTAATGAGTCAGTAACGACTGATTGATTGATTAATTGATTGATTTATATTGAGTGGGTTTGCCACCTATTAGTAGAGCCATATTTGTTCAATTGTGGATAATAAGTGATTTGATCAATTTATTAATTGAATTAATATTGAGTGGGGTTTGTCACATATCAATAGTCCGATAGTCTGCAATTTCTGGGTAATACTCGATCAATTTATAAATTGAATTAGTACTGAGTGGCATTTGTCAATAGTCCCATATTGGATAATTTGTAGATAATAACTGATTTGATAAATTTATACATTGAATTAATACTGAGTGGCATTTATCAATAGTCCCATTTTGGATAATTTATGGATAAGTATTGATCTGATAAATGTATTAATTGAATTAATATTGAGTGGGCTTTGCCACATGTCAGTAGTCCCATATTATATGCTGCAGTTTGTGGAGGATAAGTGACTTGATCAATTTATTAATTGAATTAATACTGAGTGTCATTTGTCAATAGTCCCATATTGGATAATTTGTGTGTAATAAGTGACTTGAACAGTTTATTAATTGAATTAATATTGAGTAGCATTTCTCAATAGTCCCATATTGGATAATTTGTGGATAATAACTGATTTGATAAATTTATTAGTTGAATTAATATTGAGTGGGCTTTGCCACATGTCAGTAGTCCCATATTACATGCTGCTGTTTTTGGGGGATAAGTGACTTGATTAATTTATTAATTGAATTAATACTGAGTGTCATTTGTCAATAGTCCCATATTGGATAATTTGTGGATAATAAGTGACTTGATCAGTTTATTAATTTAATTAATTTTGAGTGGTATTTATCAATACTCCCATATTGGATAATTATTTATCTGATCAATTAATTTATTGAATTAATATTAAATAGGGTTTGCCACATGTCAATAGACCCATACTCTGCAAGGCGGAGTGGTGTCTCTGAGGCTAGGGATCTGCACTGGCAATCGGACGGTTGCCGGTTCAAATCCCATAAATGCCAAATGGGACTCTGCTCTGTTGGGCCCTTGAGCAAGGCCCTTAACCTGCAATTGCTGAGCACTTTGAGTAGTGAGAAAAGCTCTATATAAATGCAAAGAATTATTATTATTATTAATTTGTGGGCAATAAGCGACTTGATCAATTTATTAATCGAATTAATAATGAGTGGAATTTGTCAATAATCCCATATTGGATAATTTGTGGGTAATAAGTGACGTGAACAGTTTATTAATTGAATTAGTATTAAGTGACATTTCTCTATAGTCCCATATTGGTTAATTTGTGGATAATAATTTATTTGATAAATTTATTAGTTGAATTAACATTGAGTGGACTTTACCACATGTCAGTAGTCCAATATTACATGCTACAGTTTGTGGGTAATAAGTGACTTGATCAATTTATTAATTGAATTAATATTGAGTGGCATTTATCAATAGTCCCATATTAGATCATTTGTAGATAATAACTGATTTGATCAATTAATTTATTGACTGATTGATAGTGAGTAGATATTAGCAGGTATGAAATGCACTTTACTTGATAATGTGGTAATGTCTGATACATGTGGTGTGGTTATTAATATATGCTGCACTATACTGGACAATGATTGGTTGATTTATTGGTAGAAAAGAAAGCCGCGTGGCATCAGGTGAAAACATTGGACTTGGAAAAAAAAAGCATGCCCCCTTCTCTGGTCCACCATACCTTCCAGTTCTCCTGCTATTATTATGGGCTGTTTTTCCAGTCGGCACACGGGCAGGTGAAACGACTTCCTCGTGGTCACACAGCGTCAGTAGTGGGATTTGAACCCAAAACTTCAGGGCTGGAATGCCACGCTGCCTAAGTTAGTCAGGAGAATCCGTTGTCCTGATCTTTTAAGTCACCTTGAATGAAGACGTCTGCTCACAATATGATAATAAGTCTGAGTTACTGGCAGACATGAAAGGAGCTATAAAAAGAAGTGAGAACTGGCCAACCGAGCGGTGAGTGTTGATTGTCTTTTGATAGATCTGTGTGAGATGGATGTTGAGTGTATAACGCCTGGTTAATTAGAAGGTCCGATACGTCAAATCGCTCCCCACGCTACACTCCTCTATTCGGTATTTCCAGCCCTGTTAACTTTACATGATGAAGAATGATAAACAGATCAGCTGTACTGGCTGGGATGTCTGCTCAGGTGCCGTCCTCAGCATTTACTGTGCCTTGTAAGCTGAATTGTCCTTCACTGTTGTTCCACATAATGTCCTGATGATGGAGGTTGTCCATCGTGTTGTCTGTTTTTATGTTGCCAGTGTTATATTTATTGCTGCAATATTAAGACAAATTCTCTGCAATCACGCTGTACAGCAGTAAAGTTTGCAATTCATTTGACTGCCGGCACACAGCACGGTAGCGTTGATTGTCTCGTGACCGACGGAAGGTAAGATGTAAGAAAATGAAGAGTAGCTATTGATTTACATATTGATTGGTTATAGATAAATAGGTGAGTAATAGGAGCTATTTAAAAGGTGGATGATGTCTGGCTGCTGTTGTTTGAGAATGGGCTCGTTCTCGTCATTTCTGTTAGCGTTTCCCTTCAGTTGTCTTCTCATATCATCTTCAAGGCTGGTCTGATAGGTTAAGTGTGCAGAGGAGAGCAGCCAGGTGCATCATGGGACTTAAAGACGTGTCCTACTGTGACCGACTCGGAGAATTAAATCTCTTTAGTCTCACGCAGAGGGCACCGCATGGGGTCCTGATCCAGGTCTTCAGAATTCTCAAAGGCTTTTATAGAGTAGACCCGTCAGAATTCGTTCAACTAAATCACGTATTTGAGGTCAGCAGTGGAAAGGAAGGGGAAGTGCATTGAGGACTGAAGCCAGGAAGCACTTGTTTAGTGAAAGAGTTGTGGGAATCTGGAACAAGCTATGGAAGCATCAAGTTGAAGCAGAAGCCTTGACAACCTTTGAGAAGGATCTGAATGAGATGCTGGAACAGTATAGCTATTAAACAAACCAACCTGCTGGACTCAATGGTCTCCTCGAGTTGGTCAAATTGCTTATGGTCTTATGTTCTAAGCAGCTGTACTACCGACAGACTGAAATCAAAGTAGTTAATGCTGAGCTCAGAATTAATGTTTGCAGTTCACCATCTGTTGGAATGTATTTTGTAATCTGTATAAAAATGAAAGGCATTGTATTTGTCATTCCAACAGATGGCACGTCACAAACATTTGTGGTAATCAGATGCATTTCTACATTTATTTGTGATGTGCCATCTATTGGAATGTACTTTGTAATGCATGTATTAATAAAATATATTGCATTTTTCATTCCAACACATGGCGCATCACAAACATTAGCACTGCTTTTACAGCTTTCATATTAAATGGTATAGCAACTGGGCAGACACACAGACAGCAAAATATATTGCATTTTTCATTCCAACACATGGCGCATCACAAACATTAGCACTGCTTTTACAACTTTCATACTAAATGGTATAGCAACTGGGCAGACACACAGACAGCAAAATATATTTCATTTTTCATTCCAACAGATGGCACATCACAAACATTAGCACTGCTTTTACAACTTTCATACTAAATGGTATAGCAACTGGGCAGACACACAGACAGCAAAATATATTGCATTTTTCATTCCAACACATGGCGCATCACAAACATTAGCACTGCTTTTACAACTTTCATACTAAATGGTATAGCAACTGGGCAGACACACAGACAGCAAAATATATTGCATTTTTCATTCCAACACATGGTGCATCACAAACATTAGCACTGCTTTTACAACTTTCATACTAAATGGTATAGCAACTGGGCAGACACACAGATAGCAAAATATATTGCATTTTTCATTCCAACAGATGGCGCATCACAAACATTAGCACTGCTTTTACAACTTTCATACTAAATGGTATAGCAACTGGGCAGACACACAGACAGCAAAATATATTGCATTTTTCATTCCAACAGATGGCACATCACAAACATTAGCACTGCTTTTACAACTTTCATACTAAATGGTATAGCAACTGGGCAGACACACAGATAGCAAAATATATTGCATTTTTCATTCCAACAGATGGCGCATCACAAACATTAGCACTGCTTTTACAACTTTCATACTAAATGGTATGGCAACTGGGCAGACACATAGACACACAGACAGCTACGCACGCGTGCGCAGACACACACAGACACTTGTTTCTTTATTAAGATGGACTAGATGTGCTACTTGTCAGAGAGAGTTTGAAACCTAAGTAATCAGCATAGACCTCGGTGTTAACATTTGCAGTGCACCATCCATTCAACTGTATTTTGCAATGCATGTAGTAATAAAGCACATTGCATTTGTCTTTCCAATCAATGGTGCATCACAAACATTTGTTGTTGCATTTTATTACTACAAATGTTTGTGATGCACCATCTGTTGGAATGACATGAGACCTAGCAACCGGACCTACACTCAGATAGACAGACAAACAGACACTGATTCTTTTACTAGTGTGGATTTTCTCAGTAGTGGTCCGTTTGGCTGTTAGTGTGCCCTGTAATAAGCTGGCATCTGTTCCAGGATTGGTTCCTGTGTTCTGTCAAGTACTGCCATCATATTCTATGTTTCCAGGTGACTCTGCCCTAAATAACCTTAGATAACATTTCCAGACATGCTTGATCAAATTCATGGTCGCAAGGTCCCCGAAGCCTATTTAGGCAGGAAACAAGCCTGAACAGTATGCCAGTCCATCCCAGAGTACCCACACCCACAAAGGGGGCAATTTGGAATCACAGATTCACCTAATGCTGATGCCTTTGGGGATATAGTATGAAAGCCAGAATAGCCAGAGGAAAACACACAGAGACGTGCGGAGAACATCCAGACTCCACATGGAGATCCTTTGGGCAGCACTGGGCATCGATGAGGCTGCAGTACCACCTGCTGTACCACCCTGGCTTAGATAAGTGGGTGAGAAAATGAGTGCTCAGATATTGTTTAGTAGAGATATGTATTGTCTAAAGAGAGACGTTACTATTGAAGTTACTGTATGTATTTTTTTAAACAAGCAGCCAGGCGTGTTATTTTAATTCATTAATTTGTAGCCCCGTTTAGGGTTGTCGTAAGGGTTAGTGTACCTGCAGTGAGCACCTCGCAGGCGGGCTCTGATTTATTTGAACGCCCAATCCCATAAAAAGCAGACGGACTGCCTGCTGCAAAAGACTTTCTGTACCTGGGCTCTTCAAAAAGAGACGACCAACAAGCAGATGTTCTCTGACTTTAAACAAGCGCCCCCTGCTGCTCAGTCTGAAAGAGCGCTCTGGTGGCACATTTGGCACACGTGTCTAACTCTAAATAGTCTGAAAGCTTATTAAAACCAACAATAAAAAGTTCAATCAACTTGTCGCCCACAGGCTTCCAAGTACGTCTCGTTTTCCGATATATTTGGAAGTGTTTCTAATGACCATACCTGATTTATTAGTGAGGTGTGTGATGGAGGTGTGATGTGTGAGAATATTCGCGAGTTTAGTGGTGTCTTCCGTCGGGGTACTGAAGTGAGGTGAAGGTTGGGGGCTTCTGAGCTCCAACACTCTACGGGTCTTAATCCAGCCTCATAAAGGTGCCTGATAAATAAACAAATTATTTTTTCGTCCAGTACGTGGGGTGCGCTTCCATTCACTGCATGGCATGGGGACTCAGCTGTGGTTTTACGATTTGATTCTCATGAAGTCCGTTTGTTCCGTTTTCTTGAAAGTCAGAATAGAACCCCGCACCTCGAGTATGGCGGTGTGCCCCTCGTGCCGGTCTGTCGCGAGCCTGTTTCACAATTTGAAACTGTTGGTTTAACAGCTGTGCGCAGATTCCTACTTTTGATTTATTTTTCCTCCTTGACAACAAGTCAGTGCGCTTTCTCCGACATCATTTGGCATGAGGGCACAAGCTGGGCACTTTTGAAGATAACAACTCGCAAAATGATACCTCGGTGCAGGTCGAAGTCTGCGGGGATTGCAACGAAACTGAATGACTGCCACATAATTTTAAAGCAGGGCGGCGTGTACCCCTTGATTATCGAGCGCTTTTACCTGCTTGTTCATTTTACAGCCGGTCCATCTTTCTCAGCACTTCTAACCATCCGTCCTTTTCCCTTTCAGGATCCCAAAGCCGAGTGTAGCAGCTGTGTAGAAAAAGAAAACGGCACAGTGAGTAAATACTTTGTTTTTCTTTTTTACGGTTTCTTGTGCTTTTGTTGCCTTTGTGAATTTGGGTTTGCTGCAGAGGACCACATTCAGGGTGGGAAAGGCGTGCATGCTGGGCGAACGGGAAGACCTGCTGCAGACGGACGGAGAAGCTTTGGCAAGTTGGCTTTGAGCCCCTAGCAAGTCCGCCACTTTGTCTGTAGGAGGCGGCAGCTTTGCTGTTCTGTGTGTCATGGATCTGTGGTTGCAGGAACAGTCATCTGTTGGCTTCTTGAAACTTGTTAACGGTCATGCCTGAAAGTGTCCTAGTGACAGAATTAAAAACAAAAAGAAATCTAGCAAAACGGCAAAAGATGATACCGAGTTAGCCCTGGTGACTTGACGATGGTCTGATTTAATGGAAATGGTGTCTTGTGATGATGTTGGTAGGACTCGTGAGAGGAAAACTGCAGAAATAATAACTGGCCGGCTATTAGAGACTTGTTAGAGACAGTTATGGTTATCTCTATATTGGATATAGCGCATTTCATATCTATCTATCTATCTATCTATCTATCTATCTATCTATCTATCTATCTATCTATCTATCTATCTATCTATCTATCTACCCTGAAAAAAGTGAAATTGCAGGTTGTTACATTTACAAAAATGTATTTACTTTAAATTACATGTATTGTTTATGTTCCACTTCTAAACATAACTTGATCGTGTTTAATTTATTGCTTCTTGTGGGATGTACGATATACTGATTTCAGTCATTTAGGTAGAAGTCAAAATAGTTGTATTTAGTCCTCACCGAAAATTAATCGGCACCAAGTGGATTCACCGTCACCGGAGGTTGGATAAAGTGGCGTCAAGGTCACGTGACATTCAAAGAAGCACTAGGTTGTGGGTGTGAGTTATTGTCGCCGCTTAAGAGGAAAAGGTTAATGAAATAAAAGTAAAAACAAACACACACCAGGAATATTCAAATATTCATTTAAAACACTTAATCACACAGACTAACATTACTCTGTTTTGCGTTTTACCTTTTATTCTCTTAATATTTTATGAAACTATGCTCACTAACTACCGTCACAAGTCAGTACAGGTACTATTAAGTAGTCTAGATTTACTCACTCAGTACGGGTACGTCTACGTACATGAAAAAAACAAAAAGTTCGGACTTTCGTTACGGGCCAACAACTTTTGGCATTGCTGTTCATTAGTATTATCATAACATTGCTCAACCAGATAAATACTGTTAATACAGACAAATTAATGATACACAGAATACAATATAATGCAGTTGCCGAATTTGCTCGTTTAAAAATGTAAAAAATTTTTTTTACTAATATTTAACATTTATTGTATAATATATACAGTTGCATAAATATAAATAAATGTATTTTATAATATAACACTCTATCCAAGGTGCATATTCAGTGCTACATTGGGCATGGCACAGACAAAGAAGCAGTGTTCTTGTACAGCTGTTGTACATTTCAGTTTTTAAATAGTAATCTTTTGTAGTTTTACTGGTTTGTATTGTTTTTACCAAATAAAACTAGTTTTAGTATAAACAAACCTGTTTATTTCTTATTAATAACCTTGAACATGAACTATAAAATGATACTGGAATAAGTATATTGACAACGTAAAAAAGAATATGGCTAAGTAACTCAGTGAAGTGCACTTTTTAAAAAGTTTATAAAACAATTGTTAAAATATTATGCTTTATTGACATGAGTCATGTTCATTTAACATAACATAATTAATTTAACAGAGAATGAAAAATCTTCATTCATTTTATATAAAAATGTCATGTTGTTTCAGGATATATTAATTTATTGCATTAAGCATAATTAAATTATTTTTGATAAAAACAATTTTATTTTGTGCAATCAATGTACATTATTTTTTTGTCTAACATGCCATTTTTTCAGTGTATCTCTCTATTGTATAGCACCTTTCATATCAGTCTTCTAATTATATAGTGCCTTTCACTTCTATCTATCTATCTATCTATCTATCTATCTATCTATCTATCTATCTATCCATCTATCCATCTATCCATCTATCTATCTATCTATCTATCTATCTATCTATCTATCTATCTATCTATCCATCTATCCATCTATCCATCTATCTATCTATCTATCTATCTATCTATCTATCTATCTATCTATAATATAGTGCCTTTCTTATCTATCTATCTATCTATCTATCTATCTATCTATCTATCTATCTATCTATCTATCTATCTATCTATCTTTAATATAGTGCCTTTCTTATCTATCTATCTATCTATCTATCTATCTATCTATCTATCTATCTATCTATCTATCTATCTATCTGTCATATAACATGTTTCATTTCAATCTTCTATATATTATATAGTGCCTTTCACATCTGTCTATGTCTTACTCAATTCCTAAAGTGTTTCTTTTTCCCACTTTTCTGTCTTCTGTTCTTCATGTCAGGCCTCTGTTTTTTTCCCCAAACTAAGCATCAATAGTTTATTGGTTCATTTTTATTTGTCTTGAAAGAAAGAAAAGGTCCATCATGTCTGTCTATGTAACAGTGTACCTCTCATAACATCAAAGGATGAGCTTTTCAACCATATAAGACCTCCATGCTCTGAACTCTGCCCACTGCTCGACTCGCTGTGTCATGGCGCACCTCGGGTACTTGTGTGCATTTTAAAGGTTACAGTTCAACCATATCGGTGGTCTTCTGCCAGTCTGTAGTCAGTGTTATGTGGGATTCTTTTATTTCTGATTCAAGGTGTGGTGGAGGTGTGAGGCTTATGTTAGGCTGGCAGTGTTGCCCCCATAGTGGCAAAAGAGTCAAACTGATACGCTCAAGGTGGTAAGGTCATTTCTAGCTGTGGCTCTGTGTAACCCAAATGGAATCACCTGGACTTTCTTTTAACATAAATTTGCATATATATATATATATATATATATATATATATATATATGTGTGTATGTGTGTGTGTGTGTGTGTGTGTGTACATATACACACCAAGAAAGGCACTATATAGAGTCTTGTTTGAGTGTTTGTAATGAACTCAATTGTAGTGGAGAATGCCTGTGTCGGCCTAGTGATCTGGTCCATTCCTTTGCTCCGGACCCCCAGAGTTACAGATTGTCCTCCTGTTTTTGTAAATCAGCCCATGTTCTGGGTGCCGCTATGTTCCCTGGAGCAGGACCCGTTCATTAAAGGCCTTAATTGCTGTTGCATGGTATTTAGAAATGAGATCATTTAGCAACTTTATAAATAGTTTGGATAAGTAATTTGTCTTCTTAATTAACTGCGTTCTTGTAATGAAGTAATTTTCTTGTGTAGTTAAGGAAAATCTTGGGGTTGTTTTAAGTCGTGTGATCTGGGCGATTAGGCTGACCTCAATTACAAGTTCATGGCCTAAACACCTTGGGTGCTTGAACTCTTGGATTTGCCCGGGGGTCACACACACACAAGTGCAGATGGACCTGTTTTAACATGTGAACTTACTGATGGTGCAGCACTGTGAGACACTGAGAACTTTGAAGGAGCTCAATAAAAAGAGATTATTCGTATTGCTATTGGTCCATTAACTGGAACCCTGTTTCAGGTTGGTTTCCACCTTCTGCTCACTGCTTGTGAGATAGGTAGTAGTGCATCCTTACTAAATTTGTTTCTTCTATCTGAAAAATTTACATATTCTGTGGACTATAAGACCCTCATTCTGGTGTAGAAGATAAGCAGGGGAAATATGGGATAGAGTAACCAGGGGGCACCACTGTTTAGTTACGCCCTTGGGGGCAGAGGGTTTATTATTTTCTGTTGTACTTTGCTGTTGCCCCTGCATTACTTATTTAGGTATTTTAATTAAAGGTTTTTATTTTGCTGTTTTTTAATAAAGAATAAATATCTGTTGGAGAGCAAAGACAAGGCAACTGGATGGGCACACCTTGGTAAGAGGAGAAGTGTCTATGTACCCATCTGGTTACTAGTCTATATTTACAGTATATATATATATATATATATATATATATATATATATATATATATATTGTAACAAGAACGACCAAGAGACATTGGGAAGGTTTGGGGCAGCCACCCATATAATATTTCCTGGCTGCAAAATCTGTTCAAAAGCAAAGACATGTTCACACAATTGAGTCCAAAACAGAACTGACCGTCCTCTTAAGATGATGGCTTTTTAAAGCCCTGCAGGGGAAGTGATGTCATCAGGACCGGAACCGGAAGTGACATCATTGGCTGCCCCAGAACAGGGCGGGGTTTCTTGAGAATGGTCTGCAAGGAATTGAAAGACAGAATTAACGCACTTCGCCACCCCCTGGTCCGGCGTGGAATTACATTTATTCAGGCCCTTTGGTTGTCCCCTAAACACGAGTGTATACACACAGTGGCTTGTAGAGAGCATCTCGTAACTGCAAACAGCAACACCCCAGTCTAAAAAATAACAAATTAAAAAAAAAACAACAAAATAAAGAAGTGTCTGTATGTCCATCCGATTGCTATCTCTTTGCTATCCAACAGATGGTGCGTCCCGAACATTAGCACTGCTTTTACAAACCATGCAGCAACTGGTATGTACCAGAGACAAAGCAACTGGACAGACACGCTGCACTGCAAGCGCTAACAGATGTCAACCCACCTTAGACGGGTAGCACAGCTAGTCCCCCTTAGTAAAGGAACAAGGCTCTGTGTGTGTGTCTGTGTGTGTCTGTGTATCTAAGTGTCCATCTATGTACCTATGGGAGATGTAAAAAAAACAATGCTAGTGTTTGTGATGTGCCATCTGTTGGAATGAAAAATGCAGTGCTCTTTATTATTACATTCATGACAGAGTGGATTCCAATAGATGGTGCAGTACAAACGTTAACATGGAGGTCTTTGTTAATTATCTATATATACTGTATCTAATAGCCAAATACCACTGACTCACTCATCACTAAATCTCCCGAATCATGAGGAATGTAGGCTACACTTGGCCCATAGGTGCTGGCTAAGAAACGGTTTTAAAAATTTCATGGTCCAAGCACAAAATTTCTTATAGTTTTTAGACTCGTCTGTCTGTCCGCTTTTCACGAGAGAACTTCTTAACGGATTTAGATCAGATTTTTTTCTATAATTTGTTTGAACATTCCGTTGATTTTGCGATTTTCTCATTGTGCTAAGTATCATAGTTTGCTTGCAGGAGCGATATATTCGCACTGATCCGAGACAGAGGCCGCGGGCCGAGAGGAGGGGGAAGCGTAACGTCAGGAGTACAGAGCCGGACCGGGCCCTCCTCACTGTACTGTTTCACTAATACGTGGGTGAAGCTGTGGGGGATGACTAGTACTGTATAGATTTCAACCTGCCTCAGATGGGTGGCACAGCTAGCTTAATATATTTATACTAGACAAAGAGCCCGTTTCGACAACGTAAGATGAAACGGGCACGAGTGGAATAGTAAGTAATAAGTATAAGCACCACAAACCTGATATATGTGTATTGAATGAATGCGTAATTAGGCCTCGAGCTGTAGTCGAAATTGCCTTTCAGGCCTCTAGAGCTTTAATCGAAGTCGCCTTTCTTTTTTAATTTTTGCGACCGTAAATCCGCTGCGTGCCGCGATGTCTGTCTCGTAAGGTTTTTTGGGCAGCTGCGCAGAAGGCGACTGCGCATTCGGCTTCGGATGGATCCTGCCGCGATGTTGGTCGAAGTCGCCTGTCTCTTTGAATTTTCACGGCCGTAAATCTTCTGCCTGCCGCGATGTTGGTCGAAGTCGCCTTTCTCTTTGAATTTTCGCGGCCGTAAATCCGCCGCCTGCCGCGATGTTGGTCGAAGTCGCCTTTCTCTTTGAATTTTCGCGGCCGTAAATCCGCCGCCTGCCGCGATGTTGGTCGAAGTCGCCTTTCTCTTTGAATTTTCGCGGCCGTAAATCCGCCGCCTGCCGCGATGTTGGTCGAAGTCGCCTTTCTCTTTGAATTTTCGCGGCCGTAAATCCGCCGCCTGCCGCGATGTTGGTCGAAGTCACCTTTCTCTTTGAATTTTCGCGCCCGTAAATCCGCCGCCTGCCGCGATGTTGGTCGAAGTCGCCTTTCTCTTTGAATTTTCGCAGCCGTAAATCCGCCGCCAGCCGCGATGTTGGTCGAAGTCGCCTTCCTCTTTGAATTTTTGCGGCCGTAAATCCGCCGCCTGCCGCGATGTTGGTCGAAGTCGCCTTTCTCTTTGAATTTTCGCGGCCGTAAATCTGCCGCCTGCCGCGATGTCTGTCTCGTAAGGTTTTTTGGGCAGCTGCGCAGAAGGCGACTGCGCATTCGGCTTCGGATGGATCCTGCCGCGATGTTGGTCGAAGTCGCCTGTCTCTTTAAATTTTCACGGCCGTAAATCTGCCGCCTGCTGCGATGTCGGTCTCGTAAGGTTTTTCGGGCAGCTGCGCAGAAGGCGATTGCGCATTCGGCTTCGGACAGACGTGAGTGAGTGAGTGAGTGAGTGAGTGAGTGAGTGAGTGAGTGAGTGAGGAGACTGGCAAATTATATATAAGATTTATATATGTATGCATACTAATATTTCCAGTTTTTATGTTAACTTAAGCAGTTCCAGTCTAGTGAATAACTTGAAATGGTACAAAGGTTTTAAAATATAATAAGGTAATTTTCAGAGCTATACAAAAAAAAAGCTTTTTTACAGAACAAGTAATAGATTAACAACTTACAGCTTTTCTGCAGCAATGGAAGTTAATGAAGCTGATTCCTGCAGGTGCTCCAACTTCTGTGCATTACTTACAAATTCTCTGTCAGTACCAAAGCAGTGTGTTGCTACGCCCTCTGAAGAATAATTTGGAAAACATTACCCAGGCAAACACAGTCGGACCGTGATAACCCTTCAAGGTGGAGATCTTTCCTTAGAGAAACAGGACAGGACAGCGAGGAGGGCCCTGCCCGGCTCTCTACTCCTGATGTCACGCTTCCCCCTCCTCTCGGCCCGCAGCCTCTGTCTCGGTAGCGCGATGAGAGAAGTCGCAAAATGAACCGGAATGTTCAAGCAAATTCTGGAAAAAAACACGATCTAAATCCGTTAAGTAGTTAACACGTTTGCTAGCTAAGTGGAGGTAAAGTTACGCCCTGAGGCTGGTGTGTGAATGAGGAGGGCCTCACACCTCCCCGCTCCAACTGCATCTCTTTCTCGGATTCGCGCAAATAAGTCGGTACCACAAGCAAACTACGATACTTAGCATGATGAGAGAAGTTGCAAAATCAACTGGAATGTTCAAGCAAATTATACAAAAAAACCCAATCTAAATCTGTTAAGTAGTTCTCTCGTGAAAGTGGACGGATGGACAGACAGACGTTGGATTTTATATATATATATATACAGTATGTATGTATTAGGCACAGATCCAATGGTGGCAGTATAAATAGGCCATGATGTTTTTTCTCCTCATTCAATAAGAATTGCTTTTTTTGTTCTTTATTTCGCCTTATACAATTTCTTGTATTAAGAATTTGTTCATTTTCGTATACTCCTTGGGGTCGGAGCGCAGGGTCAGCCATTGTACAGTACCACTGGAGCAATTAAAGGTTAAGGGTCTTGCTCAAGGGCCCAGCAGAGTAGGATCTCTTTTGGCAGTGACGGGGATTCAACCTTCTGGATGCCAGCACAGCTCCTTAGCCTCAGAGCCGCCACTCCGCCCCATAGATGTTGTACCCCTCTACAGTACTGGTATACTTTCTCACATCTTGTGTATTTATTTATTTATCCATCCATCCATTATCTAACCCGCTACATCCTAACTACAGGGTCACGGGGGTCTGCTGGAGCCAATTTCAGCCAGCACAGGGTGCAAAGCAGGAACAAATCCTGGGCAGGGCACAAACACCCACACACCAAGCACACATTAGGGACAATTTACGATTGCCAATGCACCTAACCTGCATGTCTTTGGACTGCGGGAGGATGCCCACGCAGAAACGGGGAGAACATGCAAACTCCACCAAGGGAAGCAAACCCGGGTCTCCTAACTGCGAGGCAGCAGCGTTACCCACTGCGCCACCATGCTGCCTTTATTAGTGGAAGCCCACCCAACCTGCTGCACACCTATACAATGCTTGTACATAGTGGACACCCCACTGAATGACTTTGTATGTACAGGTTTCAGTAACAGCAGCACGGGCAGGACAAGTGGGCTTCCTCAGGGTTGTCTGTAGAGATTGTAATTTATTCATGTATTCATTCGCTGTATATAGTGTCTTTACACACAACATCCCATCCTGCTGTGCACCTACACGACATATTTTGCCATTTCTCTACAACAGGACCACAGGGAGATCAAGTTGATCAGGGTCCTGTGAGTATTTAGAGGTGCAGGTTGTGAGAAGTCAAGTAAAAATGACACCTTTTATTGGCTAACTAAAAAAAGATTATAGCTGTTGAGGCAACTCAGGCCCCTTGTTCAGGCAAGATGTAATACGGAAACTGGAGTTCCCTGTGTTTATATACACACTAGGACAAGCCTTGAAAGCTTGCATATTCCATCCATCCATCCATTTTCCAACCCGCTGAATCTGAACACAGGGTCACGGGGAGCCAATCCCAGCCAACACAGGGCACAAGGCAGGAACCAATCCCGGGCAGGGTGCCAGCCCACCGCAGGACACACACAAACACACCCACACACCACACACACACTAGGGCCAATTTAGAATCGCCAATCCACCTAACCTGCATGTCTTTGGACTGTGGGAGGAAACCGGAGCGCCCGGAGGAAACCCACGCAGAGAACATGCAAACTCCACGCAGGGAGGACCCGGGAAGCAAACCCAGGTCCCCAGGTCTCCCAACTGCGAGGCAGCAGCGCTACCCACTGTGCCACCGTGCCGCCCCAGCTTGCATATTGTAATCTTTTTTTTTAGTTAGCCAATAAAAAGTGTCATTTTTACTTGAGGTGCAGGTTGAACTTTGTTCATTTATATAGCGTCTTTACATAGTGAACAGAGTGCAACATGCTTCAAATTTCAGCTGCATGACTTTTATAGAAGAAGATGCCAGGTCGATGGGCTCTCCCAGGGTCCTGTAGGCAGTCAGTGGTAGATAATATACTTTATTAGTTTATACAGTGTCTTTACACACATTACCTCAACTTGCTTGACATATATAAGGCATATTTTGCAAGATGTCGTCACAAGGGGTCACAGGCAGATGGGCTCATTGAATGTCACATGCAGGCAGTAGTCAGTGATTGACAATATACTTCATATTTATATAGCGCCTTTTACATACATCACCCCCCCCCCCCCCCCCCAAAGGCAGGTGGACTCACTTGGTGTCACATGCTGGCAGTAGTCAGTGATAGATAATGTACTTCACATTTACACAGTGGGCCCTGTGCCAGCTGGCTTTATATTTACAGGGCAGCTGTTGGCACAAAAGGAGCACAAGCCGGTGGACTGGCTCAGGGTCACATAGGCAGTCAGTGGTGGAGATTGTACTTCACTTATTTATATAGCACATTTATAAAGGGTGGGTAGCGGACCATATTTAGACCGCCGCTAGATGGACTGGCTCAGGGTCACATAGGAAGTTGGTGGTGCACATCATGCTTTATTCATTTATAATGCAACTTTTTCATACTGGAAACCACCCCATGTTCATTTGTATCTGCCATGTGCCCCCCACAGATTTACTTGCTCTGGTTTACATGAGGATTCACATGTGAAGATTCACGCTTCTAGATGTTTCACATCATCAGTGCCATTGGTCCCAGATTTTAATAAAGGGACCCGTTCAGTGTGGCGCAGAATGAACTGGCGGCCTTGCGTCGTGCAGTTCAGCGGCTCAGCCACCTGAGGGCTCCACTGCCTATTTTTTTGTGATTACTTTCAAATTGCCTTGTCTCAGGCTGGCTCTTTATATTAAAGCCTCGTCTTCAGTATCTCCTCCTGAGCGAGATCCTGACGAAGATGGGCCTTTCCCTGCCTCCCAGTAGCATGCCTGAAGTTTGAGAACGACCCTCAGTGCGACTGATCTTCCCAAAGCTTTCACGTGTGGCTGCTGCCACACAGCTTTAATTTCTAAAATGGGGCTGTCATTAGAGGCGCTCTGTCTCACCTTTCACGGAGCACGTTTAAAGTATAATTACCAGGCCGTATAATAAAAATGTCACAGCGGTGACAGGCCGTCGGCTTTTGTATCGCGCATCCCCATGACCTTCTGCTACACTCTCGACAACAGCTGCCTTTGAACGAGGAGCGGTGCTTGACAAGAAAGCTCAGCATGGCGGCGTCTGGTTCACTGAGGAGAAGAAATGCCAAACGGTGTATGGGAAGTAGAGAATTAAAAAAAAGGGGCAACTCGGTCCTAAATAATTAGCCCACCACTGTCCTGGCTCTGTTTGTCTGACAATAATGCTTTTCTTTTAGGCGTCAGAAGAAGCGTTGTAGTGGCTATCGTGCTTACAAATGTGGTGCCATTCACCCCTTCTGTGTCTTCATGTCTTCAAAGTTTCATCACTGAAATCATTCACGTCTGTAAAGCACACTGAGCCAGAGGATTGACACACTTTTCCTTAAGTTTTCCCCCCTTATATATACAGTATATACCTTTATTTTTCTTTATACATTCATTGTACTCCCCATTGCAGTTTGTCCCGCCTCTCTACGTAAATCGGGCATTTATTTTCTACTAGGGGCGCAAGCCCCCTGGCACCTTCGGCGCCTCGATCTTCAGCTAAGTAAATCACCTAAATACAAACATTGGTATGAATAGATATTTTTTATTAGTTTGTTCCTGTGAAAGAAAGTTTACACGATCAAAAATAAAAACCGCAACTTTCTTGATATTAAAAACCACGACTTTCTTGAAGTTAAAAAACACGACTTTCTTGATATTTTAGTTTATGATTTAAAGACGAAATACGAATCTGAAAATGTAACAACATCACATTAAAGTTCGATAAATTCTGAAAAGAATGATACCAAACACTGCGGTGGGTTGGCACCCTGCCCAGGATTGTTTCCTGCCTTGTGCCCTGTGTTGGCTGGGATTGGCTCCAGCAGACCCCCGTGACCCTGTGTTCGGATTCAGCGGGTTGGACAATGGTTGGATGGATGGATGATACCAAACATATACATGCAAGTTTTAAAATAAGCCCGATTTAAAGCGTGACAAAAAAACGTGACATTAAAAAGTCACATAAAATCGTTGCACTTTTAGGCTTAGGATTTTATATATAGAGAGTAGACTTCTTCGCAGTTCCCTTCACCTTGCTTTGTTCGTTTTGAGGACCAAATGTCTGGAAATTATCGGTAATTGAAATATCGGTCAGTAGGTGGCAGCAGAGACACACATAAAAATGAAACATTCCGCGGCTGTGCGCGTCTCTGGCTCGAGTCTCTCCACTGGAAGCCACGAACGAGACAGCGAGGGTCTCGCGCTGTCATTCACGCCGTTCACGAGTGCGACGCATCGCAGAAACAAATTTACAAAGCAACCAGTAAAGGGGGGTAAAGAGAAGGGTCTGAGGACACAAGCGATGTGATTTCAGAGGTCCCTTAATTCTCCTGTGGGTGATGGAATGGGGCTCCTAGAGTTAGTTTAGGTCCTTCGGAGTTCCTGAGGCCAATGGAGAGAGACTGATACGAAATGCGCTATATAAGATGCATATGAAAGGCACTACAGAAGACTGACTGAGAGATTTGAAGACAGTCAGTGTGTTATTTGTATATAATATACTCGGAAACTCATAAGATAGATACTGTGTATAGTTCATTTCATACCCGTTTATGATAGATAGATAGATAGATAGATAGATAGATAGATAGATAGATAGATAGATAGATAGATAGATAGATAGATAGATAGATAGATAGATACTTTATTAATCCCAATGGGAAATTCACAATAGATTCATGATAGACCGATTGAAAAAGAAACGATGTGTTAAAGATATGAAAGGACCTATACAAGATATATAGAAACATAGGAAAGGCACTATATACATAGATAAATTTGAAATGTACCTGTCTAATACCTTCCCTATTTTTCTATATTAGAAGGCATATAGATGAGATATTAAAAGGCATTGTACAACAGGTAACTCTATGACATATACGGATAACATAAGAAAAACCCTATACCGTATGATACGAAAGCAATATGATACATGGATTGATATGATATATAAAATATGATATATGAATTGATAGATAATGAAAAGGAATGTATGTATGTAAAAATAACAGATAAATGTGAATTATACTATATAGTGACATCTGGGCTGTTGTGCGCAATGGCAAGCTCGTGCTGTCATGGAGACACCATGCAGATTCTACACAGATGTTGTCCAGGGTGGGATTTGAACTCAGGTCTCTGGATCGTGCCTTGTGTCACTGCTGCCATGGCTTACCCCCACTGTTTCATTGCCTTCTCTTTGGATGTTTTGATTTGAGCAAGTGGACATACAGATATTTGGTGTTTCGAGTGTTAAGTTTTTGTTTTGTTGCGTTTTCACTTTCCTGTTTTTTTTTTTTTCATCAGCTTAATTTACAACGCTCTCTGAGTCGGGTATAATGGGCCACGGGTTCATATCTCACACTAATTAATGCCTGTACTTGATGAGTGGGCTTTTTTCCAGGTATTCGGGTTTCCTTGGTTGATTGGCAATCCTGAACTGGTCCAGTGTGCGTGTGTGTGTGTGTGTGTGTGTGTGGGTATGCCCAGTATGCCAATGCACTGGCAACCCATTGTTTTCCAGTAATCATGAAATGGATGAATACGTTATAAAATGGATTAATGGAAAATGTTTCTGGCGATTCTCCATGGAAGGCACTATATATTTTAAGGTTTGTTTTATAAAAGACCACCTGAGTGTCCGGAGCAGATCGGCCTTGATGTTTTGTGTCTTCTTCTTTCATGTTTCAGTAGTCACCCAAGTCTGCTAACGGCTGCACCTTTTTGGTTTCTTAAGAGCAGATCTCCAAATCCTGGTCCTGGTTCAATTAGCGGTGTTTGCTTTCAGACTCTTGGCGAGGAGGGCTGAGCATAGAGACGCCATAAAGGGTGGGATTGCGAGACCTGAGTGTGTAACACGCACACACGACCACACACACACACGCTTTGTACCTGCCGAGTGATAAACCCTGCCAGCCGATCCAGAGCGGCCTTGATAAAACTCCGATGCTGAGGTGAGCGGGACGCACGGCTGCCTCTGAAGCACAGACGATGCGTGTCAAAATGTTGGATTTATCACTGGGAGGCACCGGCTGAGGCGCCGATTCACCACTTCATTTCCTTCTCGGCTCACATTTTTCAGGAAGGCTGGCGGAGTTCCAGACAGGTCACCGAAGGCCTTGTGGATCACCTCTTGTGGTCACCGGGTCGCGTGAGACGGGCAGCAGGCGCTCGAGTAACGGAGCCCACAAGGTGATGCGCTGTTTGGGTCCCGGCAGCTGCCGGCTCGCTCGCTGGCTCTCCAGATGTGCCTTTAATTTCATAATGGCTCGCATCCTGCAAAGGAATATTTTTGCATTTCTTATGCACCAAGTAAGCCATCCTAATAACATTAAGGCAATTCATTAGTGCGAGGTAAACATTTCTAATAAAATTACAGTAATTAGTGACGGCTGCACGCCTGCTCTTCTGGCTTATTAAATTAGTTCAGGATGTCCTTCAGATGTGACAGCTCTGTCACTGACTGGACCGTAAAACATGGGTGGAACTGCACCGTGGTGGACGGGCGTCCCATCCGGGCCGAGGCCTCCCTTTTGACCGACTGTGGGGGCGTCAGCTCCGCTCCCCTGAGCGCCGCTGGTTGGTGAGCCGATTGGCCAATTGGAAATGCCGCCTGACCAGACTAAGGAGTGAAGGGAGCCGCTCGATTCTTCTTTTGGGCCCTTTGCCTTTACGACTTTACTCTTTTTAATGTTGTGACCTTAATAATTTCAAATCCATTTTAGAACGATCAGGCAGTGCCATGGACCGGGGATCGCAGACGGTACGTCAACGTGTGAACATACAAGTGTTCAGGTGTGTGTGAGAAGGAGTGTGTTCAAACATGTCTGCACATATGTAAATGAGTGACGGAACAAGTGTGTGTGTGCATTTATGTGAAAGAATGTGCCCATGATAGAACAAGTGTGCACGTGTGTGACAAGAGAGTGTGTGTGTCAACGTGTGCACGTATATGAATGGATGTGTATATGACAGAACGCGTGAATTTGCGTGTGCATGTACTGTATGTTAAACTATGTGTACATGTTAAAACAAGTGTGAGCTGTTCAGGTGTGTGTGCACATGTTTTTAAGAAGGGGTGTGTTTATCTGTGTGTATGTGTATAAACGTGTGTGCACGTATGTTCATTTTCCTGTATATGCGTGTGCACGTATGTGAACGAATGTGTACATGAGTGAATGTGTCTATGCATTTTTGCGAATGTATATGTATTTTGTGGCGTAGCTACAATGGGGCAAGGGGTGCAGTGCACCCGGGCCCCGGGCCTCGGGAGGGCCCATCAGGCCTCTTTTTTTTTTTTTTTTTTTTGCGAGCGCACGAAGCGCGCAGGTTTGGGGGCCCATTCAATGATGATTGCACCCGGGCCCCTGTGAACCTTGCTACGCCGTTGTTAATGAATTGTATATATATGTGTGTGCGCGAGGTGCCCATGTATGTCTCAGAGGTTGATATACTGTATATGCGTGTAAAAATGTGTGCATTTATGTGAATGCAGCGCACATAGGAGAACGTGTGTGCGTACAAGTGTGTGACAAGATGTGTGAGTGCGTGTATGTGCATGCAAATCTGCAGAGGTAATAATAATAATAGTAATAATAATAATCATTCCTTTTATTTGTCTAGCACTGCAGATACTTATATGTGAATGTGAATGGATGTGTGTTTTTGTCCATATGTGTGTGTGTGTGTAATGTTCAGGTCGCAGCTACAAACGTGTCACCCTCTTTCCTGGGCTCCCCATTCACAGAGTTTGACTTCAGCGTGTAAAGCACGTGGACAGCTGCAGACCCGCCCTAATAACGTCACCAGGACGCGATCATCGCGATGTCATGACGTCAGCTCAGGCTCCTCCAGAGATCAGAGTGGCAGAGTCGCTGCTATAGGTGGACGTCCTGCGCTATAAGCTGCTGAAGCCTGCACTTTGGGTACCTCCAAGTGCCATCCTTCCACTTTCTCCCCCACTTATCTAGTTCAGGGTCTTGGGTAGCCTATCTTGGCAGCACAGGGTACCCCCCCACTAGACCATCGTGGGGCACAGAAGCACAGCTGCCCGTTAACCTTGCCTGCATGTCTCTGGAGTGGAATAGCTGCTGAAGAAGCCACATGGACATAGGGGAACAAGCAAACTCCAGGCCATGAGGCAGTAGTGCTGGGCACCGTGCCACCCTGCCAGCCAACCTTTTAAGTGCAATCTGAGAATGAGCACAAAGCAAGCTCAGAAAAGGGCCACTTTGTCATCACAAATTCAGGAATGACAAGGAACAAGATGAAGTCCCCCTTAGAGCCTGGCACAAGTCTGGTGCTCACCATGGTTATGGGGCATTTTCATGGCACAGCCCTTTGTTTGGCTACAGAGTCATTTCAGGGAAGCTGACAGATGCTGCGTCCAGCTAAACTGGCATGGCAGACTTCAATGACTAGGGGTGACAAGGAAACACTTTGTGTGTGGAGTTTAGAACCACAAGCCCATGAGGCTGAGGCCTTCTTGTAAACAGACTTGGCACCTTGGCAGCACATCAGCCATTAGAGAACCACTCATAGTCTCTCTTGATTCCCTCTTTAATTGAGGTTGAGAGCATAAAACAGGACAAAAAAAAAACAAACAAGAAGGTTCTGTTAGCTGGCAAAGATGGCACTGCTCCAGAAGGCAGCAAATTGGGCATGCCTGGCAGCCGAGAGCATTGGGCTTCTTTGAAGCAAGCTCACTGCTTCATTTTATTTATTTTTTTTAATTGTATTAATTTGAATCCAGCATACTGTGTCTCACTTTAAAATTTCCAAAGTCTTCTCAGCTCCTTGGCCAGCCTTAAATACTGGATGGGTCAAGTGAGGGGGCAGCAGGCACAGCCTTTCCGTTTCATCAAGCCGCAATCCCATGCTTCTCTCATTTTATCCAGATTTTAAAAATTAATCTTAAGTTCTAGAGCCTATAGGGGTTGCTCTCCAGCCTTTTCCAGTTCTCCTTGTCCAGCCTCCCACCATTTCCAGCTTGTCAAACACAAAGACGTCTCCGCCGATCCGGGCCCTCTTTTAAAAAACTAAAAAGAAAGTTGATTGATTATGGAGGTTTTTATGGTATGTATCTGAGCAAAGCCATGAAATGTATTAGCTAGCTCCTAAGACAGACTCGAGGGGCTTATTTGAACGTATCTCCTCCTGCCTCGTCCGGTGCCTTTAGCTGCTCAGGTGAAAACATACATGCTGCTCTTTTAATATTGCCTCCAGTCTTAAATGAAAATCAAAGCCCCCAGGAAACTCAAGTGAGGTACTGCTATCCTGCTTTTCTGCCTACAGCATCTCCACATGGGCTCCCAGCGGCCAAGTTTGTTGTGTTTTCTTCTCCTCGTTGTGTGTGCTGCTTAGAAAGGCTTTACTGTTTTCCTGAGAGGAAGACAGAGAGTGAGTGGGAGAGGAAGTGTAGTGCGAGCATTAGGTGGCATTAAACAGTCTTCTGTCAGGGTGTCGACTTGAACCCTAGCGGTCGTGAGAGCCTGCAGAGGGCATCAAACAGTCAAAATGACCCCGGCAGTCAGGCCGTCAATTGACTCTGTTTATAAAGGTACCTTCTTTAAATGTCATAACGACATCCGTCTGGCAGTCCGTTCATCCATTTTCTTTATCCACTTAATATTGGGTCAAAGGTAGGCATCTGTTCTGGTACTGCTGAAAGGATCCTAGTCAGTCATCGTGCACACTTACATATGAACACACACTCACACGTGACCATATGAACAAAAGTAGGAGGAGCAAACAACATCAAGATAGTGTTAGGGTGGGAGAGGAAAACGGGACTCTGAAGGTGTGAGGCAGCATCTATCTATCTATCTATCTATCTATCTATCTATCTATCTATCTATCTATCTATCTATCTATCTATCTATCTATCTATCTATCTATCTATCTATCATATAATGCCTTTCACACTATCTATCTATCTATCTATCTATCTATCTATCTATCTATCTATCTATCTATCTATCTATCTATCTATCTATCTATCTATCTATCTATCTATCTATCATATATAGTGCCTATCTATCTATCTATCTATCTATCTATCTATCTATCTATCTATCTATCTATCTATCTATCTATCTATCTATCTATCTATCTATCTATCTATCATATATAGTGCCTATCTATCTATCTATCTATCTATCTATCTATCTATCTATCTATCTATCTATCTATCTATCTATCTATCTATCTATCTATCTATCTATCTATAGTCAATATTCTGGGCTATATCTGTTTTTTGGGGTCTTTTTTGAAGGCCTTGATTATTTTTGCTATTTTGTGGTGCCAGAATCAGAACAATTTTGTGGTGTAAAGGTGTCACAGCCATGGCAAAATGAGTGTGAAGCCTCCTAAAATTCCCCCAAAGCAGGCCAGGACCTTTACCAACTTGCCCAGGTGTAGCCTTATCCCAGGCAGTCATCTCCCAAACTCCACAGGTAGGCTTTGGCCTATGCAGGCTTAAAATGGGGCCATGACTTTTTAAAATTGGAAATATTCCTTTAAATGTCCCAAACCAATTACCTTCAAGGGATTGGAGCTGTCAGGACCTTTGGGTTGGAAAGGCAAGGCCAAAGCAGAATCTTAATGAATAAAGAGATTTATTTGAAAATCTCAAAAAGAAGCACAAAATGGTGAAAGGCAAAAACAAGGCAACCTACAGCAAACAACTCTCAAAGGTGATCCAAAATTCAGAATCCGCAAAAGCAGAAGCAAAATCCATAAACCAGAAAATCAATACTTACAGTACTATACTCTTTGAACGTCAGTGAACCTCTGAAGGGCTAACAGTGCAGTCTCAGCCTATAAAAGATTAAGGGCGGTCCTTGAGCAGTGACATCATGGTGGCCCCTCCCCTTTTGAGGTTCCACCTGGGAGAACACTTAGCCCCAGTACATAGTGTAAATATCACATAATAAAGAGACAAAAGAAATTACAAAGAAACATGAAAAACACCAAAAATACCAACAATAAAATGGAAAATACACGTCGAGCCTGGCAGTAACATAACACAATAGCGTCACAGGACCCAACACCCTCTCAGTTTTGACTACTTGGTATGGAGGTCATGCCTATATTATGAATTACTATATTGTGAATTTCCCCTTGGGATTAATAAAGTATCTATCTATCTATCTATCTATCTATCTATCTATCTATCTATCTATCTATCTATCTATCTATCTATCTATCTATCTATCTATCTATCTATCTATCTATCGGAGAGCCTGAGTAAAGTGAATTCCAATTAAAGATATACAACAATAAGCAGTAGATAAGTAAAACTTTAAAAATGGAGGAACTGGTGTAAAAGATGATGAGACAAAAGAAAAAGAGTTGGGGTGACATTGCGACCCTGCATATTATTAAGGCAAAATATGGCCTTTCAGTAAAGCCATGTCCCTCAGAACACAAGTCTCCGACTAGACTGGCATAGATGACACTTCCTGTTAAGTGCAGGCCAGCCAGGAAGAGGCGGGTCTAGGGAGGGATAGACACCAGAAGTGACATCACAGGTGGCCGGGTTGTCAATCATCTGGTGTGTAGAGGAAGAGAAGAGAAGAGGCGTTTGTATACACCGCCAGCTTGTGGGTCGGCCTTAAATTAGATAGATAGATAGATAGATAGATAGATAGATAGATAGATAGATAGATAGATAGATAGATAGATAGATAGATAGATAGATAGATAGATAGATAGATAGATACTTTATTAATCACAAGGGGAAATTCACAATTACCACACAATGGGACCTTTAAGCTGTCCCCTAAGGCACATGTGTGTTACCCTGGATAAAATATGCCATGACAAAAAGAAAAGCATCCAAGTATACAAAAGATGAGCAGCTCAGAAACTTAGGGAACAACCACATGATATGAGAGAAGTTTTTCAAATTATGAAAGGCATTAGTGTAATGCCTTACACAGAGTAAATTTTGCACAAACGTTAGGAAGAGAACATCAAATGACCAAGTAGTGTGGTGGACAATAGGACTTGACGTCAATTTGGAGGAAATAAGTGGACAGGACTGGCGAGCTTTGCTGGGCCGAATGGTCCATTCTCATCATTGACATTTTTTGAATGTTCTAAAATTCTAACTAGAAAGGGAGCTGAAAGTTCATGGGAGGGATGGGCTTTGATGGATGTGCCCTGGATGGCTTAATGGGGGTAAGGATACGATGGAAAAAGCAGAGGGAAGACTCCAGGGAGATAAGAGGAGCAGATTAGAAGAATAATGGAGAGGGACACCAATTAACCGTTGAAGGGTGTGAAGGTGTAGTAAGGAGATGGCCGGAAAGAACAGGTGATGGAAAAAAGAGCTACGTCTCATAAGGGAAAAAGCCGGAGGAGGAAGAAGAAGGGATAGACGACTACAGTAAAAGTGTGACATTCTGAATCAGACACCAGGAGGAAGCACGGGCCTCTTCAGGCTGGAAGTGAAGTGTTAAAGCAGCAGTGAAACGACAAAACCCAAAAGTAGGCAACAAGTTAGCACGAAAGATCTAATTACTGCTTGTATTAGATTACGCTGAATAATGAACAAGTAAAATATGCGCAATTAAAGAACGGATGATACAGTGTGCCGCTCCCTCCGCTGCTAGATTCTGCTGCTAATGCTCTAATCAGCTTCTACAAATCCACCTTGGTCTGCTAATTATTACAGGGCTTTCAACGCAGCTCCATGGAGCTTGTTTGCTAATGGCTTCGGCGCAGACCACGGGCGCTCGACTGTCGTGGGTAGTGTGCGCCTGGGAAGAGCTGCTTGCTCATGTTTGGCCGTGTCACCTCAAAATTCACCATGCTGATTGACCACATTCTGGACCTTCTTATCGGAGTGCCAATCCACCTTCTGATGGATGGGCATTCCATTCAGGCCTTGCCCAATATGCCAGCCACCACAAGTACTGTAGGTTAGAAGAAGAAACATAACAAGCTCATCCATTTCAGTTATCCAAGAACGCTAATCCAGGGCAGGCTGGCAGGGCAGCTGAGCAATCATAGGGTGTAATGCAGGAACAGCACCTGGACAGAGCGCCAGTCCATCACAGGGTGAGCACACACAGACAGACACACAGACACTAGGGCCAGTTTAGCATCACCAGTTCACCAAACCTGCATGTCTTTGCAGCATTCAGAGACAGGGAGGACACACAGACTCCGTGCAGGAAATACCCAGGATGCAAACCCTTTACTGCGAGGCTACAGTGCTACCGCTCAGCCGCCGTGCCAACCTAATATAATATCATATCACTCTATTATAATAAAAAAATCTCGTGACTTTTCAGAGAGATTCTTTCACGTCCTGCTTGACGAGACTTTGTGCCAAGAGATTTAACCACGCCGGAAATAAAAGACAAAGAGTAGATGACAAAGTAGAACATTCTAAAGAGGTTCAAAAACGTTGGCGCGATACACATGCAGATCAGTTAGAGATTATGAAAGTACTAAAAATCGAAAGTCTCAAAGAAAATGATAGTAAAGATTGCATTAGCACAGACAAATGTAAATTATTACTCAGTGAAATAACTGAACAGCGAGAAGAGATTGAATATATTGTTTGGATTTAAACTTTAAGTCTGAGACTTGTAGATCGTCTAATTCGTGTTGCCATCAGGGAAAAGTAGTGAAGAGGTGTACCCGCGAGAATTAAAAGATTTGTTGTTTGGTGAAAGTGAAATCCACATATGCGAGCGGCAGAGACGTGAAGAGGCTGACGCATAGCAATGGCTGGCGGGGTTGGCAAACGAAGCGAGCTGGGGTTGACAGAGCCCCCTAGTAATATAATATATTCCCAGATGATTCTGCACTCATGGGGTCTATTGATACAGGGGATGAGACAGAGGAGAGGAGTCAGGGGGAAGAACTTTTTGGTGCAAAGAGAATTGTCTGCAACTTAACATCAGCAAAACCAAAGAACTGCTTATTGACTTTCACCGCACCAAACAGCCTCCATGTTGGGTGACTATTCAGGGAGTGGATGTCAAGGTGGTCTACTCCTATAAGTACTTGGGGTCCACATCAATGACAGGCTGGACTGGTCTAATAACACAGAGGAACTGTAGAAGAAATGGCAGATCAGGCTGTGTTCCTTTAATGTGGAAAGTGACATCCTTCACGTCTTCTACAACTCTGTGATGGCCAGTGAGGTGTGCTGTGCTGGTAACTTCACTTGAAGAGAGGCCCACCAAATCAATACACTAATTAAAAGGTCAGGATCAGTTAATAGGACACACTATGGAACCCTCGGAGGTAGCAGTGGAGGAGAGAGTAAAAACAAAACTGTGTGCCATTATGAACAACGCTGCACATCCTCTCTCTGATGCACCAATACTGAGGACATTCAGCCAATGAATCAGTCAGCAAGAGTGTGTCAAGAAACACGACTGGGGGGTCCTTTACACCAACAGCAATACGCCTGTATATTGCCTCACTGGTACTGCCAAGTCATAAGTTCTGGTGTGTGTGTGTTTTGTGGCTGGGTTCAGCAATAACAGAAAACTGTGATGATAAAAATTGGGACACCAACAGGGTTATCCCGCTTCATTGAGCAAAAGTCCAACAAACAAAGCACGCCTCTTGACATTTGTAGAAATAGCCCTTGGGTGACATAATAACAAAAGTATTCAGCTCTTAGCCACAGAATTTAGGGTTGCTTTCTGGAGCTCCATCTAGGAGGTCGCTCAGAAGCAAAAGACGCCTCCTTCCAAGCAGTCTGGGCTTCATATAGCAGACACACTGAAAGGGGCGGGGCTAAGTGCCCCCAGTGGGCGGATTCTCAGAGATGCGGGGAGAGAAGGAGAAGAGAATGTTAGTGACGGTGCCCCCTCACGCCCCGGCGGGTTAGCACATTCCTCAATTGAGTCCTGTGAGGAGATCCACTGACGTGCTTGTGTAACAGTATGTATATATATTTATCAATCTATTGTGATAATAAATTAGTCAACACATCATAAAAAGGTTTGGGCAGCCATCCATATAATATCCCTGGCTGCAAAACGCTTTTTAGAAACGGATGTTCACCAGACTGAGTCCAAAATAGAACTGATTACATGTGGCAAAGATGGCGGCTTTAAAGACCCATATAGGAAGGGATGCCATCAAAGGGCACAGAGCCGGAACTGACATAGTCTGGACCGGAAGTGACATCATCGAAGGGCGCAGAGCCGGATGTGCCATAGTGTGGACCGGAAGTGACATCATCGAAGGGCGCAGAGCTGGAAGTGACATGGTCTGGACCGGAAGTGACATCATCAAAGGGTGCAAAAAGCCGGAAGTGACATGGTATGGACCGGAAGTGGCATCATCGAAGGGCACAGAGCTGGAAGTGACATAGTATGGACCGGAAGTGACATCATCGAAGGGCGCAGAGCCAGAAGTGGCATAGTCTGGACCGGAAGTGACATCATCGAAGGGCGCAGAGCTGGAAGTGACATGGTCTGGACCGGAAGTGACATCATCGAAGGGCACAGAGCTGGAAGTGACATAGTCTGGACCGGAAATGGCATCATCGAAGGGCGCAGAGCCAGATGTGCCATAGTGTGGACCGGAAGTGACATCATCGAAGGGCGCAGAGCCGGAAGTGGCATAGTCTGGACCGGAAGTGACATCATTGAAGGGCGCAGAGCCGGACGTGGCATAGTCTGGACCGGAAGTGACATCATTGAAGGGCACAGAGCCGGAAGTGACATCTTCAGAGGAGCTGGAACCTTGCAGGATTTCCCGGGAAAGGTCTGCAGGGAACTGAGAAAGACAGTCAGTGCACCCCGCCGCCCCCTGGTCGGATTTTATTACAATTATGTAAGCCCTTTAGCTGCCTCCTACTCGCACGTGTGTGACACTATGTATTTATGTAAAGAGCTTCTGTATAAAGCCAAATTTCCCCCCTGATGAGAAATAGAGTTCTATCTTCTTCTTCTAATGCAGAATTCTCACAATGGTTTCCAGGTTACAAGGTCTAGAGTCTATCTCAGCAGTACTGGGCACAAGGCAGGAAAAAGCCCTGGGCAGGATACCAGTCACCCCACACGTGTACACAGAACCAGTCTGATAACTAACCAAAGTAGAACATCTCTATGTGGGAGGAAAACCCGAGATAAACACAGGGAGAAATGCAAAATCCACACCAACAAGATGCGAGCGTGGGAATGAAAGCCAGGATGGCGCATCTGTGGAGTAGAAGCACCAAGCATGGCACTCCTGCGCCAGCCTAAAACATGGACGGACTTATCTGAACGTATCATCTCTGCTTTGGTCTGGTCTGCTATCAAGACTTTATCCAACTCTGTCAAACCCGCTCTTGTTAAATTTGAAACTTAAAATTTTAGCAGTTAATCCGGTGGCGCAGTGGTAGCGCTGCTGCCTCGCAATAAGGAGACCTGGGTTCACTTCCCAGGTCCTCCCTGCGTGGAGTTTGCATGTTCTCCCCACGTCTGCGTGGGTTTCCTCCCACAGTCCAAAGACATGCAGGTTAGGTGCATTGGCGATCCTGAATTGTCCCTAGTGTGTGCCCGGTGCCCTGCCTGGGGTTTGTTCCTGCCTTGCTGGTTGGGATTTGACCCCCGTGACCCTGTGTTAGGATATAGCGGGTTGGACAATGACTGACTGACTGACAGTTACTCCAGTGGTCTCAAACTCCAGTCCTGGAGGGCCGCAGTAGCTGCAGGTTTTCATTCAAACCCTTTTCTGAATTAGTAACCTGTTTTTGCTGCTAATTAACTCCTTTTACATTCCTTCAAATTGACTTGTTTTTTAAGATTTGTTCCCCTGAATTTCTTCATTTCTTTCCTTGAATGGCATCGAAACAGAAATGAAACGTGAAGTGAGTGAGCCCACAGAAGATCACCTAAGTCAGGGCCTCAAACTCCAACCAATTTCATTAAAACCAGTTGTCTCATTAGGCTCTGATTCTTGTCGTTCATTAAAGTCATTCTTTAATGCCGTGGCTTGTCGCTGCTCTCGTGGCGCATTAGCAGACATTTCTGAAATTGTGGATTTTCCCTTTTCTAAGAGCACTGGTCAAATGTTTTGTGGACCTGAGCAGATCAGCATTCCTGAGACCGTCACCTTTCTTTATTTTCAGATATTGTGTGTTGGTCACAGTTTGCTGGTCATATTTTGGCTCATTTGATATCCCCTTATTGTTTGGCTGCTAATTAAGGAAAAAGAAACAATTGAGGGGTCTGAAAGCAAGTCAAATAAAATTATATCAAACCAAGGAAAAGCAGGTCACTAATTAAGAAAAGGGTTAGAATGAAAACCTGCAGCCACTGCGGCCCTCCAGAACCGGACTTAGAAACCCCTGTTCTAACTAAATTATACTTCTTAATATGACACACAAGAAATGTAAGTGAGCTGTATGAGAAATTCATACGTAAAGCTTTAAACCCCACTCACTGCTAAGGAAAAAGAAACATTTGAGGGGTCCGAGTCCTCGAGAGCAAGTCAAATTAAATTATATCAAAAGAAGGAAAAGCAGGTCACTAATTAAGAAAAGGGTTAGAATGAAAACCTGCAGCCACTGCGGCCCTCCAGGACCGGAGTTTGAGACCACTGAGTTACGCCTAGGCAAATAACCAAAGTGAAGTAAAATTGCATGAGTTGTAAAAGTATGATAAAAAATATCTACGGTGAGGGTTTCTTTTCTTTTAAGCTCCTCTAATGTCTGCAGGCACAACTATTGTAGTTTCACGCATGAGAGTTCGGTGGCTGCACTGTGAGCACAAAAAGGTTTAAAGCAAGGCAGATCCGCAACCGGCCTGTCTCTTTCTCTCTCTCTCTGTCTTTCTAACGTAGAGGATTTTATGGTAAGCCCCTCCATCGGTCATCTTCTTATCTATCACAATAAACTTGTAAGCTCTTTGTATGCCTGTGGTGGGTTGGCACCCTGCCCGGGATTGGTTCCTGCCTTGTGCCCTGTGTTGGCTGGGATTGGCTCCGGCAGACCCCCGTGACCCTCTGTTCAGATTCAGCGGGTTGGAAAATGGATGGATGGATGGGCTCTTTGTATGCCACTCACACAAAAGTGCACAATATAGGCCAGTGGTTCCCAAAGTCGGTCCCGGGACCCCCTACAGGTTTTTGTTCTCTTTTAGATTGGACTCCGAACCTAATTAAGAAGGCTGTTATCTGCCAGTGTCTGTGTTTTTGGGTGCTGTGTAGAAATTTTAAAACTACATTTAAGACAATTAGCAAAGCATTTACTGTATGTGAGCTACATAGGAATTGTGTTTTTCTTTAAGTTGGTGTGTGAGATTTTTGCTTTTCAGTTGTTCTTCTTATTATTTACAAATGAGCACATTGGTGGGATGACGCTCAAGTAGTTCGGCATGGGTGGCACGGTGGCACGGTGGCGCAGTGGGTAGCGCTGCTGCCTCACAGTTGGGAGACCTGGGGACCTGGGTTCGCTTCCCGGGTCCTCCCTGCATGGAGTTTGCATGTTCTCCCCGTGTCTGCATGGGTTTTCTCCCACAGTCCAAAGACATGCAGGTTAGGTGGATTGGCGATTCTACATTGGCGTTTGTGTGTGTCCTGCGGTGTGTTGGCACCCTGCCTGGGACTGGTTCCTGTGTTGGCTGGGATTGGCTCCAGCAGACCCCTGTGTTTGGATTCAGCGGGTTGGAAAATGGATGGATAGTTCGGCATTCCGAGTGTCTGCTCTTCTTGTTGTTGTCATTTTTAGGATCCAATTAAGGAGGGAAACTACACAAAAAGAGGCCACAAGTATAGGAAACCAACAAAAAAAAAAATATTTAATGCTAACACACAGCTAGTCAGTCATTTTGTAACCCAATTACCCCTGAAGAGGGTTATGGGAGGTCTGCCGGAGCCGAACCCGACTAGCATAAGATGCAAGGCAGGGACAAACTCAGGACAGGTCGCCGGCCGCTTGCGTACCTCGATCGATCCTTCGACAGGTAAGTGTGACAAGGTACAAAACTCATCACTGTGACAATGCGGGCCACTCCAGACTGCCTCTTCACCTATAGAAGCCAACACCATTGATGGTTATGCCCGAGCTGAGATGACAAATGGGGACAAATCTCACAAGTAGCAAGGGGATGGTGGAAAAAGTGCTCAGGTGTTTTTATTAAAAACAGTCAAAAACAAAATCAAAAGTGTCCACTGTACAGTGTTCTAAATCAGTACATAAATAAATCTATAAAAACCAAGTGAAAAGTGGGGATAAAAATCCATAATAAATAAATCCAATAGGGTGGCGCAGTGGTAGCACTGCTGCCTCACAGTAAGGAGACCTGAGTTCGCTTCCCGGGTCCTCCCTGTATGGGTTTCCTTTGGGTGGTCCAGTTTCCTCCCACAGTCCAAAGACATGCAGGTTGGGTGCATTGGTGTGTGTGTGTGCCCTGCCTGGGATTTGTTCCTGCCTTGGGCCCTGTGTTAGCTGGGATTGGCTCCAGCAGACCCCTGTGACCCTGTATTAGGATATAGTGGGTTGGACAATGACTGACTGACTGACTGAAATAAATCCAATAAAAGCAGAGGTTAAAATGCAGTCATTAGCTCCTTCCGATCTCAGCCCACCTCCTTCTTTCATTTCTCGCGTAGCCGGTGGAGACTCAGCAGCCACAAACTCCTTTCAGTCTGGAAGGAGTCTGGAAGGGACCCGCATCATCACAATCAGAGAACAAAACACAAGCAAGTTACGATTCCTGCGTTACAAACAGTTAGAGATTCACCAAAGAACAGGGCCTTCAAACGTTTCTTAAACGCACTGAAGGAGTCAGAGTTTCAAATGGAGGTCTGCACCTCATATGAAAAAGATTTAGGACTGACATTTGATACCACACAGGGTTGGCATCACCAAGATATCAGACCTGAGTGGTCAAGAAAGAGCATAGAACCACATAATAAGGTTTGGACCCGTTGCATTTATCACACTTCATTTGAAAATCTAACTATAGTGGTCCTGGAGGGTGGAGCCATTCCCCTACAGCATTAGGCACAAGGCAGGAAGCAAGTCCGGATGGCTGCTGCACACAATCACATGCCGGAATTTGAACTGAACAGGTTTTTGAAATGAACTGATGCATACTGACACATAACACATACAGACACACATATAAGAACCGTCGTCTCGTTTTACCGAGATGGTGTTGTGTGTGCGGACTGCGCTGAGGCCACAACGACGCACTTAGCGCGCTTGAACCCAAGCCCTTGAGGATACAGGCTCAAGTAATTTAAATCCACTCCGCCTGAAGGTCTCCCTACCTTCAGCCTTATTTAAATACAGCATCTTGAAGACATGAAAGGGTTTGAAATTGAATTAAATGCAATGCCCCCAAGCGCTGTAATGACCTAGCTGTTCATTAAAGCTGAAAAGCAGAAATCTCATTACATGGAAGCTTTTTTGATGAGAGAAAGGATTTGAACTTCATAAAAGTTGTATCGCCGCACTTTCTTTTCTTTCCGGAACGGAGCTGTGAACTTTTGAATCACGACAAATGGGTTAAACGAATTAAGAGCGGTTTTCGAATTTGCGTTACATGGAGTGGGAACAGCCGCGTTTTGTTGATGAGGCACACCGTGCCAAAGATCGCGGCAGGCTGGGCTTTCCCGTCTGCCGTCACTGCAGTCATCTGTGCCCTCATCCGCTTATTCATTCAGTTCAGGGTCGGCAATATGGAGTTTTGCATAAGTAAAAGTACTGTGAAATGTGACAATAACATAAAATGTGATTTTAAATAATTAAATGTGCCACGAAAAATATTGGTTGTTGCTCATTTCTTTATGTATTTATTTCATTATTTCGCCGTTCAGTTATTTCAGTGACAGGCACACAAACACGAAGTAAGCCTTGAAATGAAATGCAAACTGTCACTTTTACTCGTCAAAGTGTAGAGAGCATTTTGTACAGTCTTTTGGTTTGGAATCGAAGGTGGAGCGGACGTAAACCTTCGGCCATCAAGTGCCACATTTATGGCAGACACTTCAGATGCAGCCACTTAATGATAAAATTCGCAGTTTCTTCAGTTAATACAGCCGCTTCGCAAAGAACTCCCTGGCAACTTTTCTTGCGCAGAGGCACAAATTTGAGCATGCGCATGAGCCACAGCCTGGATTCCCATGCTAGGAACAATTCACCAATCAAAGAACAGTATACGCTAGAACACGCCCTCTTAAACTTGACGAATGAAAGTGATAGCCTTCGTTTCTGGGCATGATTTAGTGCAGCGCTGCTGCTTTTCAGTAAGGAGATACGCGCCCCAGACCGTCCCTGCGTGGAGCTTGCATGTTCTTCCAGTGTGTGCAGTTTAAGGGTTTGCTCCACAGTCAAAGACTTTCAGGTTATGTGAACTGGGAACGCTAAGGTCCTCTGATTCTGGAAATCTTATTGTGCCCCCATATTAATCTACACTCCATGGGGGACAGGGCCTTCAGCTGTATAGCGCCCAGATTCTGGAATGACCTACCGAAATTAATCAGGTCAGCTGGCTCCATGAATTCTTTTAAAAAACAACTCAGACCTCATCTGTTCAGGAAGGCTTTTAGCTCTACTTGACTTTACTATCCTTCTCTCAGTTTACCTCTATGTCAAGATGCTCATGTAACCTGTATGTGTGTGTGCTATGCCTTCAATTATGTTGTCTGTTAGGCTTTTTCTCTGAATTTACTGTCTTAATCTTCTTTATTTATTTATTTATCTGGTTTAGTACAATGCTATATACTGTATACCCTGCCGTTCTTTCCTAAACTCTGTGAAGTGCATTGAGCACGGGAAAGGCGCTATATACATAAAATTTATTATTATTATTATTAAATTGGCCCTAGTGGGTGTGTTGTGTGTGCGCGCGTGTGTGTGAGTGTGGTCCCCTGCGATGGACTGCCTTTTTCCAGGAATTGTTCCTGCCTTGTGCCTAATGCTTGATGGGATAGGCTCCAGATCCCCCCACCCGCGACCCTCCACAGAATTAAGGAGGCTTACAAAATGGTATGGTATGGTGCACGCAGTGTGACTTAAAAAAATGAAGTAATTAAATAAATGCGTAAAAAAACGAGCAACAAAAAGTATATTTCGTGATACATTTAATTATTCATAGTCACATTTTATATTATTTTTCATTTACGGTCGCATTTCACGTTTCTTTTATTTATTTGCATATTTTCATCCAAGTATCATCCAAACCCACTAGGCTCTGGGAGAAGCTGGACTCTATCCCAGTAAGCATAAGACGCAAGGCAGGAACGATCCCATCATGAGGTCAACACGTAACACACACACACATCACAGGTCAATTCTGCATCACTGATCCACCAAACGTGCATGCCTATGGACTGCGGGAGGAAACCAGAGCATCTGAAGTGGACGTGAAGAGAACACGTAAACTCCATGCAGGGAGCATCAAGGCCGTGAACCTAAGACTGCAGCGTTACCACCGGTCCATCATGCCGCCCCATTATTGGGTACTGGTTACTTGATTTCGACATCGATTGTATTGATATAATATTGAGGAGTGTTGGGGTCAGGGGGATCACCTTTGTGGTTTTGATCGCGTTGATATACATTTATATCATCCAGCAGCTGGAGTCAATTGGGGTTTTGAGCTCTTTGATTTACGTGTTAATATTGAGGATCGCGGTTGCCTTGGGGTTTTATTAAAAGAGTCAAAGGCCTGGCCCATTATATGAGGGGTGTAATCATCTGAAGACCCTCCCTCCCAGCGCCACTGGGGTCGCCAGTCCTTTTGGCAGAGCAGACTCACACGCTCATGCAGGGCCAGCTGACCTGCGTATCATTAGAACTGTGCAGTGCCACCGATGTCCATCATTTGGGGAAGTCAGTTTAATTATTGTGTTACTTTCTTCTATGCACTTACTTTGTAATACACCTTGGAAATGTATTTTCCTTGAAAGGCGCTATATAAATTAATATAATGACGTGGAATAGTCCAAATTTAGGGGCATTTCTAGGATTAGCAGCCCATCAGCGGTGTGTTGCTCGATTTTATAATGCAGGTTATTTTGAAAACGGTAGTCAAAAAAGATTAGGGGCTTAGCGGTATAGATCGTGTGTGTATGGGACTGAACGATCAGGCGCTTTCCCACCGAAAGAACTTTTTTTTTTCAGGAAGACTTTTTTAGAAACTCAGGAACTTTTCTAACATTCCTACCGCAGGATCTCGAGCTATTGGCAGTTGCTGGTACACAGTGTATGTGCTTTTCGTTCAACCAAGAACTACTGTACACTCTTAAAAATATTGGTTCTTTAATGGCACTTTATGGTTCTTTAATGAGTCGTGTGGTTCGTCATAGAACAATTACTTGACAAAGAACCATTTTATTCGAGGGAGGGTTCTTTGCATATGAAGTTGGTTATTTGTGTTTTAAAAAACTTCCTCATATGTAGAAGAAATCTGTAATTCTTAATGTACTATAGGTTACCCAGCCATCTAGATTAAATAATAAACCCTGGACTTTGGGCTGTGTTACCGACCCATTGGTATTTCACAAATCTGCTACCCTCTATTCATGGTTTTTCACTGTACGGAGCCTGTTATGAATCTAAATAAATAAACTTCATGCGGATGGGTCTTTTGGGAACCAAAAATGTTTCCCCTGCGGCATCGCTCTGAAGAACCCCGCTGGCACCTTTATTTTCAAGAGTCTATCGTGGGTGGGGCTTGCGTGATGAATTGTGCTGATTGGTTGACTGCAGGCACTGGCATCATTTTACAAATCTATGAGTGTAGTTCGACTTTGGAGAATGATCGGTGAAGATGGAATGCCCCACGTCGCACCGCATCACTCTTCATAGCTACCAACCTAACTTCCAACCGGTATCCGGCAATAAGGGCGCGCACATAAAGGCGATCTTCAAAAGGGCGACCTCAATTGAGCGCCGAATAAATGCGCGCGCAAATAAATCTGCATTCTATACAAAAGGAAAAGGCAAGTTTCCTTTCTTAATACTTTGATTTTTTCCCCAAACAAATGCCTCTCAACACTGCAGAGGACACTTGCCAAATTTTATTTACTTATAGGTAATACCAGTAAGGCACATTACCACACAAGGACAATTAATTTAATTCGCTCCGAAGGTCATCCTTTTGAAGCGCTCCTTTATTTGCGCGCGCATTTATTCGGCGCTCAATTGAGGTCGCCCTTTTGAAGATCGCTTTTATTTATGTGCGCTTTTATCCTCCGCGCCCAATTGAGGTCGCCCTTTTGAAGCGCTCCATTATTTATGTGCGTTTTTATCCTCCGCGCCCAATTGAGGTCGCCCTTTTGAAGGTCGCCTTTTTGTGCGCGCCCTTATTGAATAGAACCCAACCACTCGCCAGACTGAATCGATGCAATAATCTCTCTTGTGATGTAGCGATCGTTTAGGTGCGGAGGTCCCAAACGCACCTCACATCCCTGTATCCTTCTTCTTTGCGTGACACGTATTTTGCATGAAGGTTACAGGTACAGTTGTTATTGTGAGGAGAGAACGCAGCTCACAAAAGTAGCCCAAGGCTTACATAGTACAGGAACTCATCGGTTCCTGAAAACAAAGTTCCCGCGGTGGGAAACCGCCCATTGATCATGTGAAGCCCCCACCCGCCTGTGAGCCCGACCACATAGCGGTTTAGCATTCTCCTCTATCAAGAGTTTTTAAACAAACGGTAAAATGAGACTCGGTTCCTAGACCGGACAAGCTTCTTGTCTTTCTACTTTTCGTAAACTTACTTGTACCTTCTTCACATCCATTTAAAAACCCGATTGTCTTCTCTGGAGCCAATCGTTGGACGGGATGCCAGTCCACAGGGTTCTCAGACGGTTAGCATTTTTTACCCATGTCACCTTCCCAGTTTCTGCCTCGTTATGTGATGCAGGCTTCTTCTTTGTGCCTATCAGCGTTGTCCCCTCGTTCAGGTGTCCCCTCAACATGTCTCCAGTATTTAATTTGCACACGACTACGGGGTGATCGACCGAGCCCTGTGAACTCCCAAGACGACATTCATCCTCATCCGTGCTGCCAGAGCCATTGCAGTGAAATGCTGGATGAGAGATGATAACGGTGTAGAGTTTTTAACATGGAGGGTAAAGTCAGGCGTACGCCCATCTCAGACAAGTTAAAAAACATCGGTGATGAAACAGCCGCCTGCGCTATTTAGACACCCCCACCACCCCACCTCCCAAAACCAAAACTTCGCACTTAAACTCATAAAGAGATACGTCGGGGCGTTTGAACAGATCAGTTAAAATGGGGCGGGAAGTTATTCACAACAGGTAGAGGGAACTGAAAAGAAGGATAATTGAGGATAAGTGGTGCTGACAGCGATGAAAGAAAGCCATTTCAAGTGGATGCACAAAAGGGGCAAAGCGGAATTCTTAAAGAGCTGCCGTCTGTTTTTTAAACACCCAGCACGGCTGAAGAAAATCTCAAGCTGATGTCCTTAACCGCAACCTCTCGGACGCGGAGCTCCAACTGAGTCGTTGCAGCCTTGGCTTACGTATAGTGCAGGAGAGAAAGCGATCCCATGGCGGTGGCGGCGGTGGCCTCTTAGGAGCTCGGATTCCAAAAAAAAAGTCCAGTTCTCCACCAATTAGGATATGACCAGCCAGCTTGGTCCTTCTTCTTCTTCTTCTTCTTCTTCTTCTTCTTCTTCTTCTTCTTAATAATAATAATCTTTGGTTTGCAAACGCGATCCGATTCTATTAGGACATCAAGATGTGTGATTTTGATGTGAA
Source organism: Erpetoichthys calabaricus (assembly GCF_900747795.2). NCBI lineage: Eukaryota > Metazoa > Chordata > Cladistia > Polypteriformes > Polypteridae > Erpetoichthys > Erpetoichthys calabaricus. Next base: position 151,057,779 of record NC_041404.2, read on the forward strand.
CAACATACAGTAGTGCCCATTGTGAGATGTGCTGCTTTCCAATGGTGGAACGTATCAGGTGATACCCACCATCAACCTGAGCCTCCATTTTTGATTCCGGCCAGTCCGCTATATAGCGCCTTTCATAGTGAATAATATTTTAAAAAGCAGAGCTCCCATTACATCAAACATCCATTCGTGTGTTTTCTGCACAGTACAATCCCCTATAGTAACACTTTAAGTGTTTATATGGACTTGTACAGACACTTGCAAGTGTTAATTTAATAGGTGCAATTCTATTGTGTGTATCCGCTTTGTTCAGGCTCAGGGGTGTGAGCGTGCAGAACGCATCCCAACAGCATTAGTCCAGCGGCTGGACAGGCCGCTCTGTCCATCACAATGCCCGCTCATTCACACATTTGTGCCAAGCCTGCCTGTCTTTGAGATGGTGTTTCCTTTTCTTTAATCCTTTAAGACCCGTTTAAATACCTAACATCAGGGGTTATGTATTCCAGGTGCAAGCTGCTCCTCTAAACAAGTGTATTAATTCCAGGTGTCATTAACACGTATTGCCTCCACAAGATTGAGAAGGACATTGAGGCAATGGTTGAAGCAAAGACATGGCAGGAGCAACTCCACGTTTACGTTTGAACTTTTCCTGCACAGTAAAATCACCAGTGTTAAAGTGCCACTGTAAGCCATTGGAACATTACACGACTTCTTGTTGTAGGGGATGTCAAACTTAACGACTTCAGTGGCTGATCTCATTGTCTGAGTGTGTCACACGACTAACTCTCACATAGCATGGCAAAGTTTAACCCTCTGTGACAGACCTTCCAGCAGAGTTTCTTTCATCCATCCATCCATCCATTATCCAACCCGCTGAATCCGAACACAGGGTCACGGGGGTCCGCTGGAGCCAATCCCAGCCAACACAGGGCACAAGGCAGGAACCAATCCCGGGCAGGGTGCCAACCCTGAAAGTTTCTTTCATATTTTCACAATATCGCAAGTTCGTCCCCTTTTCTCACAGTCAATAACGTGCTGCATGACAGAGCCTGAGCTTTATGAATGCTTTTCAGCTATGGCAAGTTCTGCCTTTTTTTTTCCTTTCTTCCATTCTGTTGTGGTACATCAAACATGAGACCAGCGAGCTTCTCCTCTATTGGTGAAATCCAAAGCACCTGTGTTTCTTCTTCCTCATAACTGCATTATATCAACTGTACTTGTGGCTGAGAGCTCATTGGTTCTCAGCTCTCACATGACGCAATGTGCCTGCCTCAATATTTTTTGTGTGGGGGGTTTGGGGTGTCAGGCTACACGATTGGTGCTGAGGATGGCACCGCCTCCCAAAGATTATGTAAATGAAGTCTGTGCCTAGAAAATCACCTTCAGAGTCGTGTAATGTGACAGGGAGTCTGAGTGTTTATGTGATCACTAAAGAAAGAGCGGAGTCACAGAAACACTTAGAGTGTTCATTTCACACTGGCTATGTTACAGCATGGGCAGTATGTGCCTAAAATAGTATTTTATTTAATGGGGCCAGAGTAGACCCTAAAGCTATGAATTGTTACCTTTTACATGTATACATTGAACATATACATACATATTAAAGCTTATTATTTGGCTAACAGCTTTATCCAAAGTGACTTACACCATTTGACATACAATTGGTTACAATTCTTTTGGCGCACAGTCAGGTGAAGTGGCTTGCTCGAGGTCACACAGTGCAGGATTTGAACCCACGACCTCAGTATTTGAAGTCCACTATGCCTTACCATAGATATACAGCTACAGTGTAGAGTTTGTTTAAATAAACTGTCACAGGGGTGGGTGACCAGAATCATATCAACCATGCAAACCATTCATGTAACTAATAAAACACGTGAAGAAGGCTCAGCACAGCTACTGTACAATACAAAATACAAAAAAAAAAAAAGACGAAACACAAAGGCTACTACTTCAGTGGGTCTTCCTGAAAAAGGCTTGGACCCCTGTCTAGTGGAGCGTCTCACACATTTGTCCTCTTCTCAAATGGCATTCAAGCCATGCTCTTTCACACATTCTTCTTCCCTCAAGTGAACCTTCACTTTAAACTCTCCATTTGACTCCAGACATCATGGTACCTCTGTATTGGGGGGGTTTTGAAGCATCTCTTGGGAATGCTTGGTGACATTTTTTTTTGGCTACAGGGATGCCCGCCTAGAATTCCCTGCCCCAGCCCTTAAAGAGTCAGGTCTGTTAACACTTTTTTTCTTTTTCTGTCTTTCAGTTGGGAGCTGTCTGATGCCACCTAATAGGTTCAAAGGTCATTCCTGCCAGGCTTCACTTGTAAATGTGTCCTGGCATGGGACTCTTTGCTGCCCCCATCCGCTTGAATTGTTCTCTTCTGTTATCTTATTGAGCTGCCAGCACTTCATTCTCTACATGTGTAGAGCTTACTGCCTCTTAGTGGTGCCTTTTCTCCTTCCCCACATGTGCAGTCTTGCACACCACTGCCACATCACGCTCTGGCACCTAGACATCCATCTATTTATAAACCCACTTACCTACTACCTAACATATCTAAGATGTTGCTCTAGTGTGTAATCTATTCTGGCAGCATAGGGCACAAGGCAGGAACCAGCCCTTGATAGGATGCCAGTCTATTACAGGGCATAATCACCTTGCACTCAACATTCAGTTTGGTGCCACCACGTAAAATACATCTGTATAGGATATATGATAAATTGGCCCCGGTGTGTGTCTGTGTGTTCACCCTGCAATGGACTGGCATCCTGTCCAGAGATTGTTCCTGCCTTGCCCCTGTGCTTTCTGGAATAGACTGCAGCTTCCCCGTGACCCTGCCCAGGATAAAGCAGATTTAGAAAATGGATGGGTGGATTTATTTGACCTCTCTCCTCCATTATTGGATTAACATAACAATATTCACAAACCCACTTGATCCAAAAATGGACTGCAGAGTGGTGAGTCAATGCCAGCAACATAAGGCATAAGGCAGGAAGTCATCTTGGATGTGGTGCCAGGTTATCAGAGGGCCCACTTTCACACTCGCATGCCAATTACAATCATCTATTAACCGGACACACACATCTTTAGAACTTGAGAAGGAAACAGACACGGGGAGAACATGAAAAGTCCACACACGTGGAGCCTTGGCATGAAATTTAAAGCCATTATTGTGGGTCTGTAGGAAAAGAGCCACTCACCAACATACCGATTATGTAATAAAGCAGAATAATTTTAATCATAATAAGAAAAGAAAGATTTTATGAGAGCGGGGGTGGGTTCTCTTAGATAGATAGATAGATAGATAGATAGATAGATAGATAGATAGATAGATAGATAGATAGATAGATAGATAGATACTTTATTAATCCCAAGGGGAAATTCACAACTCACAGCTCTTCTTGATTTCCATACGAATTTAATATTTTGTAGACATGAAGATGGGCAACTAATTCCTTCATTGTCTTTTCAGCTACTAATTAGTCAATATAAAGCATAAATACAAACTGTTAAAAATGACGCTACCATAGATTTATTCTTCTTTGCTGTATCCTGTATTTTCATATATATATATATATATATATATATATATATATATATATATATATATATATATATATATCAATTATTTCCCAGTTTCCTCAGAAATGAAAAGAGCCTCAATTTCGTCTAAACTCATAGTCGGACCGTAAAATTCAGAGATAAAGGATATATAAATATATAAAATATGCTCAATTACTTTTTTCTCTCATATGAAGGACACCTATATTGACCCAACCCAGTCGCTGTTCCATTTAAGAGGTAAAGTCTGGTTAGTCGCGTGTTCGTCCGTCTTTATCACGATCTGATCGTACCTGTAATACAGCGGCGAGAACCATAAGATGGCGCTAAAGTATAACGTTACACTTTTTTTTTTTTAAATTAACCGATTTGAGGATACTGGTGTTTAATATTAGTGCGTATCAAAGTAATAAACACCCGAGTAAAACATTACAAATGAGCAGAGGTTTGAAAAAATGTCGCTCACGTGTACGAATGAAGGTCGCGTTTATGTCATGTTCCCAAAATGAATGATTCTCTGAAGTGGGACAATGTTGTTATTGATCTTTATGTATTAATCCCCAGTCAAAAACACTTTTCTTCAAATGAGACATTTCAGAATTAATACTTGTATAAGTGACGTGACGCTGTCGTGCTCCTTCAAGAACAATTCCCCTGCCTCTCCTCGGTTGCTGCCAGGGCTGGCTCCTGCCTTGTGTGATTCTGAGCAGGATTTGTAGAGCGTGTCTGGGAAGATCATGTTGGCTTTGATTGTACGAGTTTAGCTGTAGTTTGCCATGAATAATGGTGACTACCTTGTGATATACAATACATGAGGCAGAAACTCAAGGTCTCTGGAGTTTGCATGTTTTAACTGTGTCCACGTGATTTTTTTTCTGGGTTATCTACATCCTGCAGACATGCGTGTTAAGCTAACTGGTGACCAAGAACTGGTATGTCGTGCGCGTGCATGAGTATGCCCTTTTATTATTATTATTATTATTATTATTAAATGGGAGCAGCCGAAAAAAGAAGTTGTTATTATTATTGTTATTATTATTTACTTATTTTGCTGTCACCTTTACGCAATGCGAGTTACAATATTTGGAACGTAATTGACCGCCGTGCGCGTGCACGAGTGTGTTGTATTAATACCAGTATTAGTATTATTTACTTATTTGGCTGTTGCTTTTATGCCAAGCAATTTACAACATCTGAGATACGATTAGTTACATCGTTTTTATTGTTCCAGTTGGAGCACAAGCAGGTGAAGTGACTTGCGCAAGGTCACACAGAGCGTCAGTAGCGGGATTTGAACCCACAACGAAAGTCTTAATTTCCACGCCACACTTCCTGCCTGTGGATCGAAACCCCTCCCTAGTTATTTCTGGCATTGCCCCTGATGCCCCCGGAGGTAAACTCGAGCTCACTGTGACTTTGAATTAAAGAGCCCAATAAATAACGGATAGACGAGTTTATAATAAAAAGAGTTAAGGGATATGCGTTTAGAAAAGCAACCCCAGATGTGAGAGAGCTATAGTGTGCCCTGAGATGAGTTCGTTCAAATGACTGTGCCACTGTTGTCTTTTAATATAATGACGTTTGTAAGAAGTGAGGTGACATGTCCCTTCGGCGATCCGTGCTTACTTACAAATCACATCCTTGCGCACTAATGAAGCGTATGACGGCGTTCACTCTTTACCAGCTATACAAAATAAAAATCAGTTAGTTGGCTTGTTTGGACTAAGTACCTCAACAATAATAACAATCATGAATAAATTTAAAATGCACAGTGGAAGACCCAAGCCCATGTCATGAAGGCAGAGAGCCACTAATTTTACTTGCTGCATGTTTTGATCTCTTCTAGCTTTTTGTTCCCATCCTGGTGCCATTCTAAGTGCTTTCATGTTGAATATACTGTAATTAAACTGGCCCAGTATGAGTGTGGAGGTTGCTGCAGCGGAGCCCTATCGGTAAGGGCGCCCCCGCCTGATTGATCAGATACACCGTGAGATGGGGCGGGGACTGATGTGGGCGTGGCCTGATGTCAGACCCACACCGTATTCAGTTAACATTCTTACTGCTGCAAGACATTGTTTAGGGCGGAGTCCGCTCTTGGACGCGGGGTAGGCGGGGCCTCGTATGGCCGATGTCTGGTGTCTTGTTCAGTAACTGCAGGATGTATGAGTGTTAGCATATAACGAAGGTATGATGTTAGAAGTTTACTTATTTATGTACTTATTAATTCCCTTTTAATGATACTCTATTCTTTACTCTTTCTGAAACCTTCATGTGGATACGTCTTAAGGGAATCATAAATGGTTCCTCTTTGGCAGCCCTCTGAAGAAACACCTGGCACCTTTATTTTTAAAATTTTACAAGTTAAATTATTTTCCCTACTCTACCACAATGCAGTAGTATCATTTATTAACCATGAAGGCTGTGCAGTTTCGGGACAACAGGGTTAGGACAGACGTTATTGTGGTTAGGATTTAGCATGAACTCTAAACAATGACGCTGGGACATAAAGCAACACCCCATCTCGTGTCCCACAGTGAGGACCCTCTCGAAATGAATCGACCAGTTCAAGGAATGGATTCATAGATGAATGTGCCTGTCGAGTATTTTGAGACTGAATTCAAGAATGACCGCCGCATATACATATACGATCATAACCATTTGGCTGACGCCTTTATCAAAGGCGACTTACATCAATTTCAGATACAATTTGTAACATTTCTATTGTCCTTCCAGTTGGAGCACATGCAGGTGAAGTGAATTCCTCATGGTCACACCGTGTTTTCTTCCAGCATTCCTAAAGACGTTAAAAACGACGGTTCTGGAATGGCACTTTACTGCCCGGCTGTTGTGGAACCCCGTCGAGCCTTTGCTTGACAAAGAACCATTTCATTCCGTGGAAGGGTCTTTGCATATAACAGCACTGCTGTGGACAAAACAGAAATCATCAATGCATAGTAGGCAAACTAGCAGGATATGAACTCATCTAGAAAACATGAATGTGTTTGCTTTTAAAATTATAAACCCATTCGTATTATGATCGTTTTATAATGATTTACGAAGCCTGCTGTGGATCTGAATAAATAAAGGGTCTTTCTGGGACCTTCATATGGATGGTTCTCATATGGCATCGCTCTGAATGGCCACTCTGTCACCTTTATTTTTAAGACCTTGTCTTCTGATTCCTTGTTTGTGCCCCTCGCACTCCCGCATTTGGCATGGGACCTCCAAGATTCCCGTCTAGAATATTTGGGAATCTGGATTCTCCACCTTTCGTTCTTGGGTATCCCCCTCTGTATACTTCTGTTGAATTTCTCGCTTATCAGGGAGCACATGTTATAAGACAGACCGACATAATAAGGTAATAATAATAATAAAAAAACACAAGGATTAGTCTAAATCAATTTATTCACAGCTATCTGAATACTTTGTAATTTGCTTTCATTTATGAGGGGGGCGAGCACGTCCTGCTTTCCTCCTGCTCACGTTTAATCAGCACCCACATGCATTATAATCCCGAAATCAAAGTGTCGGACATTTAAAAGATCTTCACGAGCGGCAGCCTGAGCCTCAGCTAAATGAAAGACCCTTCATTCTTCTTCTTCCTTTTTTTGTTTTCCTTGGGGTAATAAAAAATGAAAAATTACTTGTAAAATGTCGAAAACATCATAAAGAATACATCTGAGGGGTTGATTAATGAAAACCTTTGCCCACCAGCGGAGTACTGTTGATGTGGCTGCCGGCACAGCGAGGCTTTGAGTGGTAATATCTCATGAAGTACACAGCTCACTCCATCACGGAACGCTCGGCTCATTTTCCTGTAGCCAGCACGGGGCTCACTTTGGATACATACTTAGAGGGAAGGGGCTGGAGAAAAGCGGGAGGGGGGCGCACCCATAACACCTTTCTTATTCCCTTTAATGTTGTCTGCAGGCAAAAAGAACACAAAGATTTATGTGCAGAATCTGTCTGTCTGTGGCCGCCGATGAGGAGAGCCATTAATAAAAAGGAGTTCCAAATCATTTAAATGACTGCTAGAACAAGGGCCAATTAACCCGGACCTTCTAACCGGAGGTTATTTCAGCAGGCAGCGCGGCCGCTGGCAGCTCACGGCACTCCTGATTAGAAGTTTACACACAGAGCCGCCGGTGAGCTCAGGTGCCGCCCACCCCGCGCCGCTGCTCGCTCTTCAATGTGGATTTTTACTCAACGACTGTGTCTGTGCCTTAAAATGAGGGGGAAATGTATGTATGTGTCAGTGAGCTCAGACGGGGCTTCAAAACAAACATCACAACGGCGTCGCTGCTTCATCTTCTGTCACAGAAAGTCTCTCCAAGCGGCATGCCTATCTATCTATCTATCTATCTATCTATCTATCTATCTATTATTGCCTTTTATCTATCAATTATATAGTGCCTTTCATCTATCTATCTATCTATCTATCTATCTATCTATCTATCTATCTATCTAAAATTGCCTTTTATCTATCAATTATATAGTGCCTTTCATCTATCTATCTATCTATCTATCTATCTATCTATCTATCTATCTATCTATCTATCTATCTATCTATCTATCTATCTATTATATTGTGCCTTTCGTATCTATCTATCTATCTATCTATCTATCTATCTATCTATCTATCTATCTATCTATCTATCTATCTAAAATTGCCTTTTATCTATCAATTATATAGTGCCTTTCATCTATCTATCTATCTATCTATCTATCTATCTATCTATCTATCTATCTAAAATTGCCTTTTATCTATCAATTATATAGTGCCTTTCATCTATCTATCTATCTATCTATCTATCTATCTATCTATCTATCTATCTATCTATCTACCTATCTATCTATTATTGCCTTTTATCTATCAATTATATAGTGCCTTTCATCTATCTATCTATCTATCTATCTATCTATCTATCTATCTATCTATCTGTCTATCTATCTATCTATCTATCTATCTATCTATCTATCTATCTAAAATTGCCTTTTATCTATCAATTATATAGTGCCTTTCATCTATCTATCTATCTATCTATCTATCTATCTATCTATCTATCTATCTATCTATCTATCTATCTATCTATCTATCTAAAATTGCCTTTTATCTATCAATTATATAGTGCCTTTCATCTATCTATCTATCTATCTATCTATCTATCTATCTATCTATCTATCTATCTATCTATCTATCTATCTATCTATCTATTATATTGTGCCTTTCGTATCTATCTATCTATCTATCTATCTATCTATCTATCTATCTATCTATCTATCTATCTATCTATCTATCTATCTATCTATTTATTATATAGTGCCTTTCATATCTATCTATCTATCTATCTATCTATCTATCTATCTATCTATCTATCTATCTATCTATCTATCTATCTATCTATCTATCTATCTATCTATCTATCTATCAGTGTGCATTTCACCTGAAGGTCTATTGTCAAAAGCTTACTAAATGCTAAATTCTGTCTACCGTCAATAGTACCATCTATATATATTAATCATATAGTGCCTTTGATTTCTATGTAATACTATGTTGTGCCTTTCAAATCAATATATTATATATCATATCAATATATTGTCCGTCAGATACAGTATGTTTAATATTGTATATGTGCAGAGTACAATTTATTTAATATAGTGCATTTAACATCTTAGTATTTTATGTCTACTGTATATATCTATCTAGTATAAAGTACAATATCTACATTTATTTTTTATGGCTATCTATCTATCTATCTATCTATCTATCTATCTATCTATCTATCTATCTATCTATCTATAAGCACACTACTTTTTAGAGCCCATCCTTTCATCTTTGACAAGTGAAAATGACAATTTTGTTTCAAGTCGAATTTCATGTTGCATGCGATGTCAATAAATTAATAAATAATTTAATACATCTATAAAGACATGGGCAACAAAAACATGTTTCATGACACATTCGTTATTTATGTGCACATATATTTTTATAATTCTTGATGTATTATCAAATTTCACAATGCATTTATTTATTTGCGTATTTCTTTGTTTTATTTTTTTCCCGATATTCTTAAAAATAAAAGTTCTAAAATGGCACTTTACTGGGTTGTGTGGTTCTTCAAAGAAAGAAGAATCATTTTATTCTGTCAATGGGGGTTTTCGATATAATTTGTTTAACACACCGTACCAGTGTTGGCCAGTATCATTTTCGCACGTCCGGTATGAGAGGCGGCTCCCCTACTTTTGCCCTCTGATGCCAAAGTAGAATTTTGATTGGCTGCTGCTCTAACATATAAATTAATTTGCCAAATTATCTGAAAGAGAGTCCTCCTCCCCTGAACAGTGCCGAGTAACAGTAAGTTCACGTCTCTTCTGCATCGTTTGTGTTCGTCTCCGCGGCAACACTAATCACAAGCGTAAGTTGCTCTGTCCTCCAGTAGGGGGTGCTGTAACGTATTCAGCACGCCACTCTGGGGTCCTACATTGAGGTGAGATTAGGAGGACACCACGTGAAACGAAGTAGAATTTAGTTGTGTCATTAGGATATTATAATATAATTGATTACTTGCATCATTATATTATTAGCACAGACTATGGAAGGCCAGAATGTAATATATCAGTGATTATTTTTGTGTGCTATGACATATTTTTGTGCCCTTATGAATTTGTATCTTTAATGTCTCACATTTATTTACGGCTTGTCAATTTTAGCATATTTGTGTCCCATTACATGCGGATGCCATCATAAAGTCTCTGACTCTAAGATTCTTTTGCTTCATCCTTCGCTTTCTCTTTGTCTAAATCGAAAGGGGCCGGGGTAGGTGTGAGTAAGATTGATGCTAAGGTACAATAGACAATCAGACAGAGGGTACAAGAAGCATCTGTCACTGCCTGGAGCAGAGAATTATTAGTGTGAGACACAAGCGGTATAAAGTATGTCCGTTACCCAAAATTGAAATTGAGGAGCCGCTCTGAAAACTGTATTGTGTGCTAGCATGTGATGCCGCTCGAATCGATACGTGCCGCCGCTAATTCTGAGCTTTATTTGGAGTGCCACGTCTGACAGTGGCAAGTGATCGGCTGGATTCGTAATTTGCCTCTCTCCTTTAAAGAACTTCTGGGAATAAAACTTGCGTACAGCCTCGTCTCGCAGGGCCAGGAAGCTTTTAAAGTGTGGCTTGTGTTTACCTTCAAGTCCATTTGGAGAAAAATGGAAAGCATCGGACTTCTAATACGTAAGAACCATGCCCATCATTTGAGAACATTTGTGCCCCCCATGCTACGTAAATTGTAAATTTACATATAAAGTTAATATTAAAAAAGTAAAATATTTTAATTTCAGTTTTAAACACTCTTCATATTCTACCTTGGCATGATGGGGTTTCATCAGAGGGCACATAAAGTTGTTCCTCTGTCATTTTACAGACGCTGGTACGTACGCTGATAGCGCATTGCCACACCCACCACAGGAAGAGCCACCTAAACTGAGACCCGAGTGTGGCGAGTGACACCTCAGCACCACACTGGAACAGTGTGAGGTTTTATTACGGTAGCCTACCTGGAGTGCGAATGCTGCCACCGAACCCCAAGTTTTCCCTATAAATTGGAGGACCTGCTTGCAGGGCTGAATAACGGATTGACTTCATAACCAGGACGAAGAAAGTGCAATGCTAATTTGAGAGTATTGTTCTTATCACAGTTACAATTCATTTTATTCTAATTAAGTAAACGTACGCGTAGGACCCCGAATTACAAAAACAACATGACGAAAAGGAACCCAACGCCAACAGAGAACAAAGTGCTGAAACTTAAACAGCATGGAATTGACTCAAACTTAGAGTAAATACTGTATACACTGTGACAAAAGGCCGAGGACAAAGTTAAAGGGTTTGGGTCTGGGATGGAATCCCCATTGAATGACAAACTTACAAAGAGTTCTTAGTAAAGACAATGGACTGTCGTGATCCGATATTTAGGCTTGGTATGGTGGTACCAGCTCTTTCTAATGCGGGTCGGTGTACAAACGTCGACTTCCGGTTTGCTTCACTCTTATATAGCGGACCGCACCACTGCACCCAACCAAGGGGGCACCTCCGTTACTAATCTCTGCTCAGAGAAGATTGCAGTTAGGCGGCAGATTCCCAGTCACAAATGCTCCATTGAGCTCCTAAAGAATCAAAGCATAAAAGCTATGAGTCCATCTTGGAGGGGTACGCCTTGGACAACTACTTATGATGTCCGCATCGCCTGTGGTTAATGGCTTGGATGGTTTGTTCCCTTCATTATTGGACATTGTCTCTCTCGTGGATTTTTGCAGAGACTGTGTGACTCTTTGCTTAAACGGGGCACACTGTCTTGTCCCTCTTTTTTAAAAATAGTGACCCCCACCCCCAGTCTTCTAGTCCCCAAGGCATTGCCCCCCAACCTTCCACACAACTTTGAAGAGTTATGTTAGCCAAAACATCCCATCAATATCCAGTGCATTCAGCATTTCTGGTCAGATGTCTTCCACCCCTGCGGCCCTTGCCATTTCGGAGCTTTTAAAATCACTTCAGGGACCTCAGCCACTGACAATTCGGTCTGTGCCCGAGTACATTTGTCTGTATTTAAGCCCCCAAAGTCTAGTTTGTTTGACTAGTGTGATCGCTCCATGCCGGGCCTACCGTACCGTGCCCTGGCCTGCTTGGAAGAAGTGTGCCCGGGTACGGTTCAGTAGCATTTGGGAACAGTGTGATCGCTAAACTTGCCTGAGTACTGAAAACAGACATGACGTCAATAATGTGACAAGTCTCATTTCATTCAATACCATTTGAGTTAAGAACAGGTTTTTATTCTTACCTTACACATGAACGTGAATCATAGTTGGCAAGAAAATCTGCAAATTCTTCCCTTTACATTATTTGTCTCTGTAAAAAATCTACGTGTACGTGCAGCACAATTAACAGCAAAATGCTGCAGTGCACACTCAATAAATCTGTAAGAGGGCCGAGCGTGTGATTCCACCTTACACGACTCCAAAACAACCACAAAATAAGTCATCAATCATTTTGACATGCATGCTATCACTCTTTTTTTGGGTTTTGTTTTGGTTTTACACAAAGTCACATAGTCATGATGAAAGTGTGCCCGGGACCAGAACATTAAGCGCAGTGTGAGTGCAAGCCAGCATTGTGGGGCAATTGCTCTTGGGCATGGTATGGAACAAATGAGCCCAGTGTGAGTACACCCTCACAGATCAGAGTAGAACTTGCCCCACACTGAGACCTTTGCTACTTGTCCCTCAACAGATGGTCAAATTGAGCCGGCTCTCCATTACACGGCGAACAGTTGACAGCTCAACTCCTCTCCTTACCAGTAAAAGACAGCATAATAAAAAAAAAACAACAATGAAACTTTGGTCCATGCGTGTTTATGAGAAACTAGCAGGAGTACCCGGCATTGCCCGGGAATCTATAACTGGTGAATTTCCCAAATGAAAGAAACAGAAAATAGAAATAGAACAAACAGTTTTCTGATTCACATTTTATTGTAAGTTCGTCCACTTTGGATTGTGGCGTTTGAGACGCCCTTGAAATAGACTTTTCTCTGGCATCTGAAGTGGACCGTGGAATTGTACGCCTTTTTTTCGGTGGCATGGGTATATTCGCGTAAAGCAGTTGAATTATAATGCATCACATGGTATTATGTACGGAATACGCACCACAGTGAGATGAATTTACTTTATTTACTCTACGTCGGAAAGCAAACAAATCATAGACATATATAGATAGACGCCGCATTCACTGTGTTGCCCAGTCGACACGATACGTCAGCGCGTCCGCCCTATTGCGAGTGGTAAAAGTGCCATTTAAACTAATACACGTAGACGTGGACACTGGGTTTTCTGTTGAAAAAATAATAACGTTTAAAACAGTATCGTTTACATTCAACAGATTTTAGTGAATCGTTTAAATGTAATTATTTATATCCATTTATACACTAATAAAGGCAATTATTAAATAATACTACTACTACTAATAATAATAATTATTATTATTATTGTCCTGCGGTGGGTTGGCACCCTGCCCAGGATTGTTTCCTGCCTTGTGCCCTGTGTTGGCTGGGATTGGCTCCAGCAGACCCCCGTGACCCTGCGTTCGGATTCAGCAGGTTAGAAAATGGATGGATGGATGGATTATTATTATTATTAAATAATTCCTTCCATATAAGTAACATTTCGTGGACTGCCTTCTTCCATCTCCGAAACATTTCTAGACTTCGTCCTGTTCTTACACAACACAGTACCGTAGTATTGATTAATGCCCAAGTCACCTCACGTATAGATTACTGTAATGCTATTCTATCTGGCATCCTACAAAAACTTATCCATCGCTTACAACTTCTTCAAAATTCTGCTGCTGCGTCCGCGTTTGCCACGTTATGTTCTAACTACAGAAGCAGAGTCCCATTGCATGGTTCTAACTTGTATTGAGTCGAGGTATTGATGCAAACACCATACATACGGATACTATCAAATAATATATAAGGATTTGTGTGCAGTTCTGGTCGCCACACTAGAAGAAAGAAATATGTAAAAGAAGTAGTCTCAAAACACAAGAAAAGGTTTGGGGCAGCCACCCGTATATTGTCCCTGGCTGCAAAAGGATGATTGAAAACAAGAGAGATGTGATTGGTTTGAGTTCCAAGACTGAACTGATCAGGTTTTGGGGTGTGGAGTCTTTATAGGCCAGCAACCAGAAGTGATGTCTTTCTGGGTGCCGGAACCGGGAGTGATTTTAAATCAGGCAGGTTTTCCCGTATTTGGTCTGCAGAGATAACAGAAATAGGTTTAGAACACCCCGCCACCCCCTGGCCTAGAAGGTAATTACCTCTACTTGGTCCGTTCAGCTCCCTCCTAATCGCACCTGTGTGACACATAGCAGCACTTGAAGCTGAGCAGAGTAGAGCAACCAAGTGCATCATGGGACTTGAGGACATGTAACACTGTAACAGACCCAGAGAATGAAACCTGTTTAGTCTTGAGCAGAGGAGAGCACCCAAGTGAATAATGGGACTTGATGACATGTCCTATTTTGACAGACTCCGAGAATTAAACCTGTTTAGTCTTGAGCAGAGGACAGCAACCAAGTAAATCATGAGACTGGTAGGACATATAACACTGTAACAGACTCCAAGAATTAAACCTGTTTAGTCTTGAGCAGTGGAGAGCACCCAAATGCATCGTGGGACTTGAGGACAAGTCCTACTGTGACAGACTCAGAGAATTAAACCTGTTTAGTCTCAAGCAGATGAGAGAAACCAAGTGCATCATGGGACTTGAGGTCATGTAACACTGTGACAGACTCGGAGAATTAAGCATGTTTAGTCTCGAGCAGAGGAGAGCACCCAAGTGCATCATGGGACTTGAGGACATGTAACAATGTAACAGAACCAGAGAATGAAACCTGTTTAGTCTTGAGCAGAGGAGAACACCCAAGTGCATCATGGGACTGGAGGACTTGTAACACTGTGACAGACTAAGAGAATTAAACCTGTTTAGTCTTGAGCAGTGGAGAGCACCCAAATGCATCGTGGGACTTGAAGACAAGTCTTACTGTGACAGACCCAGAGAATTAAACCTGTTTAGTCTCAAGCAGATGAGAGAAACCAAGTGCATCATGGGACTTGATGACATATCCTATTGTGACAGTCTCCGAGAATTAAACCTGTTTAGTCTTGAGCAGAGGACAGCAACCAAGTGAATCATGGGACTGGTAGAACATGTAACACTGTGACAGACTCCGAGAATTAAACCTGTTTAGTCTTGAGCAGAGAAGAGCACCCAAGTGCATCATGGGACTTGAGGACGAGTCCTACTGTGACATACTCAGAGAATTAAACCTGTTTAGTCTTGAGCAGAGGAGAGAAGCCAAGTGCATCATGGGACTTGAGGACGTGAAACCCTGTGACAGACTGTGGTGTAGCGGGTCCACAGGTCATGTCAAAAAGGCCATTTTTTTAAAATAAATAATCGCTGCACTCGCGGCTTAGCGAGGGGGCGTGGTATGTGTAGCTGAAGCAGTTCCCTGGTGATGCGTGATGCGGATGGTCCTCACTTAAGTGCACAGGTGAGGAGTCATCCGCATCAGTAATTGGTGCCAGGAGCAGCTAATTGCCACATATGATTCACGTCCCTGTAATAAATAGAAGCATGAGGCGGCTAGGCGAGGGATGAAAGAAAAGGAAAAGTGAATGGAGGTTGCAGGAGAAGAAGGCAGGAACCGGGGAGAGGAAATCCGGTGCAAGAGAGCGAGAACGAACGAGCGCAAGCTCGCGGGCAGCTGAGCAATGAGCCCTAGCGGGGTATTTGGCCGACACCTAGGGCAGTTGGTAGTGGTCGCTCCTGCTGAGCGTGTAGTTGAGGAGCAGGAATGACCGGAAGAAGGATGTCTCGCCGCGGAAGACAGCGGGAGTCGGGAGGCTTAGGAGGTGGAATCCCCAGCGTGAGCGTCCTGGTTGCTGGGGAACCCAAGTCTCAGTCTGGGGAGAGCAGAACCGAAGCCAGGAATCGGGAAGCCTCCAGATCAGCAGGCAGGGCAGGTCAGCTGCAGCTAGGGTGACTCCGCTGGTGCATTGCCTGGATGGGAGAAGCAGGGGAGTCACCAGTAGAAGAAAGGCACCAGGCTGATTGGTTTTTAAAGGGACAGCTTCCAGCCATTGTTTTAACCTCATTGTTTTTTTTAAAGGATTTTTTTCTAACGGATTTTAACTTCCACTTTTCAACTATTTTAATGGATTACTTATTTAATGACTTATTTTGATGCACTGCACTTTATTTTGGACACTTTGTTTTTGTTTGCTGTTTTAATAAAAGCACTTGGCAGTTTTTGCACCATCCCCTTGTTTTGCTGTGCCTCACTGTCTAGCTCATCAGTGACATTACCGATGGTGTCGGGTTCAGAGCTCCCAGTAGCTGAATGGGAGAATGGAGTAGAACCCGCATCGTCACACAGACTCAAAGAATTAAACCTGTTTATTCTCGAGCAGAGGAGATGGTCTGGTGACCTGTTCTGGTGTGAAAGTTTGTATATAAGTTGAGAAATACTTTACATGTCTTTATTTGCAAGTCAGACAAAACAAATGTAATCTTAGCGTGTCAGGATTTCATGGATGACAACAGCAGTGCTTTCATGTCTAACTAAACCAACACCCCCTGAGTCTTTAGGACTGACTCAGGATGTGAATTTCATTGCAGGGTCTCCTCAAACCAGTTTGGCAGCCCCCACAGGAAAGCCAAAGTACCTAACTGGCAAGCTTCAGCTCAACAAATAGTCTTGGGGTCAGGTGTGAAAAGGCAGTGTGGGGGATGGAGCATCAGCCCAGCTTGGCAAGGGTGACAGCGTTGGGATTGAGGGTCTCAAAGCCATAAACAAAGCAACTGGGGGATGAGTTGTACCGGAATTCTATTGGTCTAAAGTTGGCTGTTTGGGATTGGTTTTGAATCAGCGGCACCCTATTGGTGTATAGATTAGGACAGAGAATGTATACATTTCTTCACTTTACTCCGCCCCCTCTCTTGCTCACACACACCATGGCCATGTAAGGAAGACCTCCCTGAGAAGCACACTGGGCAGCCATACTGAGACACGCATGCAGCTTGTCCTGAAGAAAGCAGATTGGAAATGGTGACTTAACTAATAACTAACAAGTCTGTGTGCTGCCTGAAACTATACATCAGCATTGATCAGGTTGTATGACTGCCAATATTCACTTGTAGTTTGCTTTTTGTTATTATTTTATGACTATTACCAATAATACATTATTTAAAGTTGTAACGTAACTCCTGCTTGTCTTTTACTCTATGTAATGGCCTGAGGTTATAAATGTAGAAGGGAAGGTATGGATAAGTTATAAAGTACAGTACCTTATAAACGGGGGTACGTTTAGGGTATTTGAGGCCTTCTGACAAAGGCGACACATCAAAGAATACAAAAGGGGAAAGTCGAGTAACAGAGAGCTCTACCAAGACAAGACACAACCTCATCCAGGAATGTAAACGCCTCAAAGGCGTTGAATAAGGAGATCCAGCAGAACTCTTTCAACTTAACGGTGAATCATGTACTTGATGACATTAGTGGAAAGGAAGCTCTTCTTTATGCAAAGAATTGTGGGACTCTGGGACAAAATACCAAGTCATGGAGTTGAAGTAGAAACCCTGAGAATCTTTAAGAAAAATCTGAATGAGATATTGGGACAGCTTAGCTATGAGCTGAACAAACAGGCCTGATGGAGTGAATGGTTTCCTCTTGTTTGTCAAATTTCTCATGTTCTAAACCCATAGCTCAGAAATCCTGTAAAACCCTCGTGGGTCCAGATTAGCCAGGTGTTCTTTCTGTAAGACCCTTTCAGGTCCAGATCAGGCCAGGCATTCTTCCTGTAAGACCCTCTCAGGCCCAGATCAGGCCTGGTGTTCTTCCTGTAAAACCCTCGTGGGTCCAGATTAGCCAGGCGTTCTTCCTGTAAGACCCTCTCGGGCCCAGATCAGGCCAGGCATTCTTCCTGTAAGACCCTCTCAGGCCCAGATCAGGCCTGGTGTTCTTCCTGTAAAACCCTCGTGGGTCCAGATTAGCCAGGTGTTCTTCCTGTAAGACCCTCTCGGGCCCAGATCAGGACAGGCATTCTTCCTGTAAGACCCTCTCAGGCCCAGATCAGGCCTGGTGTTCTTCCTGTAAGACCCTCTCGTGTCCAGATTAGCCAGGTGTTCTTTCTGTAAAACCCTCTCGGGCCCAGATTAGGCCTGGTGTTCTTCCTGTAAAACCCTCTTGGGTCCAGATTAGCCAGGTGTTCTTTCTGTAAGACCCTTTCAGGTCCAGATCAGGCCAGACGTTCTTCCTGTAAGACCCTCTTGGGCCCAGATCAGGCCTGGTGTTCTTCCTGTAAGACCCTCTTGGGTCCAGATTAGCCTGGTGTTCTTCCTGTAAGACCCTCTCGGGTCCAGATTAGCCAGGTGTTCTTTCTGTAAGACCCTTTCAGGTCCAGATCAGGCCAGGCGTTCTTCCTGTAAGACCCTCTCAGGCCCAGATCAGGCCTGGCGTTCTTCCTGTAAGACCCACTCAGGCCCAGATCAGGCCTGGTGTTCTTCCTGTAAGACCCTCTCGTGTCCAGATTAGCCAGGTGTTCTTTCTGTAAAACCCTCTCGGGCCCAGATCAGGCCTGGTGTTCTTCCTGTAAGACCCTCTTGGGTCCAGATTAGCCTGGTGTTCTTCCTGTAAGACCCTCTCGGGTCCAGATTAGCCAGGTGTTCTTTCTGTAAGGCCCTCTCAGGCCCAGATCAGGCCTGGCGTTCTTCCTGTAAGACCCACTCAGGCCCAGATCAGGCCTGGTGTTCTTCCTGTAAGACCCTCTCAGGCCCAAATCAAGCCAGGCGTCAGGACTTGGACCTTTCGGGTCCAGATCAGGCCCAGTGTTCTTTCCAATCATGTTCCTCCAGGTATCTCCATCTTGTCCCACATCAGCAATGAAGTCTCTCGGTAGGACTATGCTGACCAGTTGTGTTGAACAGCACTCTTCTTCAAACAGATCTGATTAAGGATGAAGTTATGGAAGCTTTTCTATCACACAGGGACGTCAGCTTTGAAAAGTTGGAAGGAGGCATGTTGAGTATGTAGAGTGCCATAAAGTGACCCTGGCTTAGCACACATCATCACAAATACACATTGACATTCTTATCACTTTCCCACTAATTTGCTGCTTTGGATTTCCAAGTCAGGGAGTTCTTCCAGAATTTACCAAAGCTACTGACATAGATAACCACTAGAAAAGATAAAGTGGCACAGAAATTGATGTGAAGAGGGGAGTGATTCATTCGTGGTGGTGCGCATCAAGAAGCAGTAAAATGAGAAAGCAAACAATAAAAAAAAAATTCCCTTCCGTGAGCAATTAGAGGGTCCCTGATGCCCAATGGATTCATCCTTTGGGGTCTGCTTAGGCCACAGCATCTTTACTCAGTGCTGGTTAGCATTAAAGCAGCGGGATTTCATGTTGCCGCTCGAAACGCCCAGCTAACCTGTGTAAGTGCGAAACCATTGTCAGCCGAAAGGCACAGGAAATTAATTGACCTTTAGTATTTCAGCTTGTTACACCAAACGGATTCTCACTCTGTACAGTAGGAGCCCTCCAACATCTGGGGGGGCTTTGACACGTTCTATGTGTGAGGTGAGTTTCCATCATGTTATTAACATATCATTTACATTGACAGGTGTCAGGTTATCAAAGGAGTATTTACTGCTTGAATGAAACACAAGGGAATGCGCTCAGTAACTCAAGTGGACCGTGTCCGTGGGGTGACTCCCTCCTTGAAATTCCTCACATTCATTATTTTAGGAATTACCGAGCCTCTCGTTTTTCTCATTTCACTCAGACTAGCTTACATTTTTCCGTCTTTCTTTCTTTTGAGCCCACTTAACTGAAGACATCCGTCTGAAATGCTTCAGCATTGCTCAATTACAGCCTCCCTCTGCAAAGCACAAAAGCTCCCCTCTTAACATTATTTGGAATAAGGACTCGTGCATCTCCCCTCAAGTGCTATTAAACATTAAGTCCTTGCGAAAAGCATTTTTCATTATTGATTGCAGTCATGCAGTTTGTTTTAAAGTTTTAGTACGGACAAGTGGCGCGTTCTGGTTTTTAGTTTATGCCTCTTAAATGAGACTTTAATGAAACTACTTCGGAATTCTGCCAAGCAGTTTTTACCTGCAGATGTTTGTACTGTTTAACATGTATTTATTCAATTCCTGTATTTTCATATAGTGCCCTTCTAAGTAGGCCAGCTGCCCAGGTAATCGAGTTAGAGAAAAATAAAAAACTGAGAATAAGATGGAGGTAACAGCTAAAAACGAAAAATGGCCTTAAATGTAGAGAAGGGCAAGAGACACAGAAAGAGCAAATTCAGTGTGCAGCTGTTTGTCTGTCTATCTATCATATAGTGGCTTTCACATCTATCTATCTATCTATCTATCTATCTATCTATCTATCTATCTATCTATCTATCTATCTATCTATCTATCTATCTATCTATCTATCTATCTATCTATCTATCTATCTATCTATCTATCTATCTATCTATCTATCTATCTATCATATAGTGCCTTTCACATCTATCTATCTATCATATAGTGGCTTTCACATCTATCTATCTATCTATCTATCTATCTATCTATCTATCTATCTATCTATCTATCTATCTATCTATCTATCTATCTATCTATCTATCTATCTATCTATCTATCTATCTATCATATAGTGCCTTTCACATCTATCTATCTATCTATCTATCTATCTATCTATCTATCTATCTATCTATCTATCTATCTATCTATCTATCTATCTATCTATCTATCTATCATATAGTGCCTTTCACATCTATCTATCTATCTATCTATCTATCTATCTATCTATCTATCTACCTATCTATCTATCTATCTATCTATCTATCTATCTATCTATCATGACTTTCATATCCGTTTCTGTCTGAGTCTCTATCCATAGATATAAAAGTCACTTTATAACAGATAGATAGGAATGTTGTCATTTAATATTTATATTTTGTACTTTATACTAGATAGGCGAATACATTTGACAGATAGATAGAAATATCTGAAAGGTACTATACTAGATAAACTGTACTCTGTATATATGAAATTATTAAATATAACTGACTTGGAGTAAAGAGCTACGGTATATTGATTTAAAAGGTGCTGAATAATACAAAGTTTGTACATAGAATGATGGCTATGAAAGCCGTTATAATGTATTGATGGCACTATTGAAGACAGACAGAATTTAATATTTAGTAAGCTTTTGACAATAGACTTTCATATAAAATGCACACTTATAGATAGATAGAAAGGCACTATATAATAGATAGATAGATAGATAGATAGATAGATAGATAGATAGATAGATAGATAGATAGATAGATAGATAGATAGATAGATAGATAGATAGAAAGGCACTACAGTATATAATAGATAGATAGAAAGGCACTATATAATAGATAGATAGATAGATAGATAGATAGATAGATAGATAGATAGATAGATAGATAGATAGATAGATAGATAGATAGATATGACACCTATCACAGATAAATGAAAAATATAAATGGTGCTATATAATGGATAACATGAGAGAGAGTACTGGATATCTGTCTATCTAGTTGTCTATGTATCTATCTATCCATCTTATATTCCACTGTGCCACCAGACTAATCTGATAAAACAAGCTGATGATGCTAATTATTTTATTCATGTCAATAAAGAATAAAGCTATCACTCCAGGCACAATCTTATATGACAGGAGGGCACAGCGGTGATGCAGTAGCTGGCACTACTGGGACCCTAGTTTGATTTGTGGTCTCATACTGTTCCCGTGTGGTGCTGAGGTGTCATCCGCTGCACTGGGATCCCAATCCAGGTGGTTTGTTGTGTGGTGGGTGCGACAACGTGCTATCAGCAGTCCCTCCCTTTCTCTCCCTCTCTCTCCCTCCCTCCCTTCCTCTCTTTCTCTTTCGCTCCTTCTCTCCCTCTCTCTCTCTCCAAGTGGATTTACTGTAAGACGTTCTCTGCGTGTCCTTGTGGATCTCCTAGTTGCACCCCTAAGCAACACAGTTGCCTCTGATTTGGCCAGACACATGTGAGTGTGGGGCGGTGTGCCAGAGTGCTCAGCAATGGCCCAGCACCCCTCTTATTGCCCCCTTTCTGTTTTGGCAGAGAGGACTTGAGACTTAACAAAGGAGATGCAGGTGCTGTTTCTGTTTCTGCTCCTGAGAAGAAAATCCCCACATTTTGGTGCTTCATGGCATCTGAATTGTTACGTTCTGACAGTGAATACATTTCTCTTGCCTCATTTTCATAGTGGGTTTAAGTGAGATTATGCGGCTTTGGAGCCCTCCCTCCTCACAGGATCAAGGCAGATGAAGGTAGATTAGGTAAATGTGCTCTTCCTTAGGTGAGATGTCAAACTGAGCGCCTGCCTGGCGTTCCCACATACCTTAGCCGTAATGTCCAAGACTCATTACAATTGGAAAATGATTACGTTGCATGCGTGTCTTCATTTCTTTCTTACTTTCCCCCAACAAAAATACTTCCTTTTCATTCTCCTTTTCTGTCCCTTTCTGTCTATTACATCAGGGCTTTTTAAAGCATTTCATACCACTGAAGAATTAAACTAATGTATTAGTTTAAATACTGTAATTAACTAGGAAAAAAAATGCAATCCTTGCTGAACTCCATTATTGGACTGAAAACACCTGGAGGTACTTCACTGAAACCTGGCCGCACCACTGCTGCTAATTATCAAAAGTGTGGAATCCACATTAAAAATACATTTGCATTCGTTACACTTTAATTACGTTTAGCTGTCAGAGTAATTACGCTCCGTATCTGCGTATTAACGTGTAATGAGAGGGAAATTGCATGCAATGATATCTGACTGCAAGTGACTGAGAGAAGCGCTCGGGATTGTTCAGTTCTGCTCAACATGCTGCAGGAGCCCGGTGGCGCAGTGCACTGCCATGAATGGAAACAGGCAAAAATGTAGTGGCAAAGTGCACGATGGCTACAACCAGCAACTCGTTTTGTTCAATCCGACAGACTGCAAAGCATTTCAACGTCAACGAAACCGAGAGATGACTTTTAATACACATAGCAGGAACATTCTGAGTTAGAAAACACAACTGAATGATGTTCAGGCATCTCTTTGAGAAACATAGTGCAGAGCATGTTGAGACCATTGTGAATCTCAGATTTAGATAGATAGATAGATAGATAGATAGATAGATAGATAGATAGATAGATAGATAGATAGATAGATAGATAGATAGATAGATAGATCCATTGGTTTCTTTTGTAACTCCATATTGCTTTGCTGCTATTTAAGGAAAAAAGAAACAATTAAGGGGTCAGAGTCTTAAATAGCAACTCAATTAAAATGAAGGGAAAAAAAGTCAATTAGCAGTCACTAATTAAGAAAAGGGTTAGAATGAAAGCCTGCTGCCACAGTGGCCCTCCCGGACCGGAGTTGGAGACCCATGTTCTAACTAAATTATACATCTAAGTATGACACACAAAAAATGTAAGTGAGCTGTACGAGAAATTCATACGTAAAGCTTTAAACCCCACTCATTTTGAGTAAAGTCAGTTTAAGTTTGCCGAGTGATTGTGACATACCCCCGTGTTCCAGTTTAGCTTCCACATCCTAAACACACTCACACATATATATATATAGGCAACCCTGTAATGTCTTGGGGAAGGTAGTGTCTACCACGGTCCTTCCATCCAGCTGCCTTCCCAGCCTGGTAATGGTCCTGGCTTCCCATCACAATACATACATACATACATACATACATACATACATACATACATACATACATACATACATATACATACATACATACATACATACATACATACATACATATATATATATATATATATATATATATATATATATATATATATATATATATATATATATATATAATATACACTATATATACAGTATTTTCTTACGTCTGAAACGCAATCTGATTAATTGGGCGCTTGTGGTTGGTCAGCCAATCTCAGGGGAGGTAGTGTCTACCCCGGTTCTTCCATCCAGCTGGCATCCTGGCTGGGTAATGACGTTGGCTTCCCATCACAACACACACACACACACACACACACACACATATATATATATATATATATATATATATATATATATATATATATATATACACTAGGTTGCTCTGCCGCCTGCTCACTTCGCTTGCCCAACCCCCGGTTTAGTTTACCGGATATACAATTTAAAGAAATTGTTATTTTCATGTGAACTGTTACATATGCATTATTTTCACTTTTATTTTAAAACTTTTGTAAAAATAATACTTGTCCTTTATTTTCAGCCCCTGGCGTGGTTAAATCTCTTTCTCATGGGACGTATAACGCTGCTCGCGTTGTGAAGGGGGGGTGGCTGAACGCACGCTAAGGAGATGCGGTCGGATCATCTGCTGGCTTGTTGCTGCTGCTGGTGGTGAGCTGCGTTTTCTGCTTGTTGCGCTGCGCGTCGATCATTTAAAAGCCTGTACAGCAGCTGTCCTTTTGCCACTTCGTGTCTCCACTACTCACGTTGTGAAGGGTAAAGGGGCTGGGGGGAAGAATGCACGCTAAGGAGATGCACTTGTATCATTTGCTGGCTTACTGCTGCTGCTGCTGCTGACAAGCTGCGTGTTCTGCTTGTCGCTTCTCCTTGTTTTAAGAGCTGGGAGCACATAAAGTGTGCCTGCCAAAAGCATTCCAACAATTGCTAGGTTAGATGTCCGTGAACTTGTTTTAAATGTTGTCTCACTGCCTTGACTCCCATAATGTTAAAGTGTCTCTCGCAGGACATCAAATTATCTTCTGAGAAGATCACGTCTTGTCTCCTTAGTCTCCCGTCTCCCTCCCAAGATTTTTTACAATATATACTGTATATATATATATATATATATACACTGTGGTGGGATGGCACCATGCTTGGGATTGGTTCCTGCCTTGTGCCCTCTGTTGGCTGGGATTGGCTCCAGCAGACCCCCGTGACCATGTGTTCGGATTCAGCGGGTTGGAAAATGGATGGATGGCTCTTCTTTAGAAACAAAACGAAGCGTCACAAAAAGAAGTGTTGGGGACTGTCCTCGTATATTGTCCAATGGACAAGAAAAAAGTCACAATAAGAAACGTTATGATGATCAAAAGCAATCTGTATAAGCAGTTGATGATTTACAGTGGGAAAATGGCATTTTTATACAGTAAAAGAAAATGGAGGCAGGAAATGGTTGGCAGGGAACCGGAAATGATGTCATTGAGAGTTGCTGGAAGTGACGTCATGTTGGGCGCCGGAAGTGATGTCCCAGTGGCCATCTTGGAACCCAGAAGTAGCTTTCTTATTTTTCTTCAGTTTTCCTGTTGAGAAGAATGGGAGATTTAGGTAAGTACCATGTGACAACCCCCCTGTCTCGCGATATTTGACTCACCTTTAGGCTTTTTGACTGCCTCCTAAGCACACGTGTGTGACATGGAGAGACCCGTCGGGTCGGGCGACCTGCACCGAGAGGTCATGAACATGGGAGAGAGCATTTGCGTTGGCCTGCGAGGAACCTTTACGATGAATGACACTAAAACGATAAGGTTGAATGTCTTAAAACCACCTAGTGACAAGGGAATTAGAGTCCCAGTGAATGGACATCCATTGAAGGGCAGCATGATCCATCACCAGTGTAAATTCATGACCCAATAGATAGTACCGTAACTGCGTGATATCCCACTTGATCGCCAAGGCTTCTCGCTCCACTCCCAGTCCAGTAGTTTCCAGCTGAGGTACATGATGGGGTGTTCAGCACCATCGATGCACTGGCTCAACAGGGCACCTAGACCTGTGTCCGATGCATTGGTCTGGAGGATGGAAGGATGAGAAAAATCAGGAGATTTCAAAATAGGTGCTGACATAAGGGCCAACTTCAAGTCACGAAATGCAGTCTCAGCATGATCATCCCATACCACTTTTAAGCGTGCTCTTTCCTTTGTTAGATTAGATAAGGGCGAAGCGATCTCTGAGAAACGAGGTACGAAACGGCGATAGTAACCCGCTAAACCCAGAAATGCTTGTACTTGCCTCTTAGTCACCGGACAGGGCCAATTAATGAGGGTATCAATTTTGGAGCATTGAGGTTTAACGGTGACCTCCCCCTCCCCCCACCAGACAGCCTAAATATTTGGCTTCCTTTAATCCAAAGAAACACTTATTGGGATTAATACGAAGACTGGCTCGAGCTAGTGTGGAGAGCACCGTTTTAACCCGCAATACATGTTCCTTCCACATGCCGGAATAGATAACAATGTCATCCAGATAGGAGGCACTAAATGAATTGTGAGGCCGTAGCAGTGTATCTACCAGATGTTGGAAGGTCGCTGGTGCCCCGTGCAAACCAAAAGGAAGAACAGTGTATTGCCAATGTCAACTCGGGGTATTAAAAGCGGTCTTTTCTATGGCGCAGGCCGGTAAAGGAATTTGCCGATACCCTTTTGTCAAATCGAGCGTAGTTAGGAATTGGCCATTACCTAGCCGATCGAGTAGATCATTCACTCATGGCATTGGATACACATCAAATTTAAGTCGTCGGAAGTCATTACAAAACCTTCACAACCCATCGGGCTTAGGGACTAAGACAATTGGACTGGACCAGGGAACTATAACTTTCTTCAATAATCCCTAATTCTAGCATTCGTCTAATTTCTAACTCTACTTCCGTCTTCTTTGCCTCCAGGAGTCTATAGGGTCTTTCTCTGACAATCACCCCTGGGTCAGTGATGATGTCATGTTCAATCAGCGTAGTCCGTCCCGGTAACTCATTCACTACTTCTGGTACTGACAGGATAGCCATCTCTAGGTCCTGTTTTTGTTCAGGTGTTAAATCAGGTCCAAAATTAAGGCGTGACTTTCATAAGAAAAGGGAGCGAGGCTGACCGGAGGAGGGATCGATTTCCCTGTCCTTCCATGGCTTCAGCAAATTTATATGATATACTCGCTCACTCGGTCGACAATTTTGTTGTTTTACCAAATAATCTACAAGTCCTTTTCTTTCCTTAAATTCGTAAGGGCCTTGCCAATGCGCCAATAATTTAGAATGGGAACTAGGAACGAGTACCATTACACGATCACCTGGGACAAATTCCCGAATGGTGGTGTTTCTTTTATAATAACGAGACAGTTTGATCTTTTTCCAAATTTTCTTTTAGAATGTGTCTAATTTTGGCAAATCTATCACGTAATTGGGCGATATATTCTAATATATTAGAGGTAGGAAATACCTCTTATTCCCATAAAGTGTGTGCCAAATAGCACAAAGAGTGATGCCCAGTGGGGCCGGGTGGTCTCCTGGCCTCGGAACACCTGCAGATTTTGTTTTTTTTTTCTCCAGCTGTCTGGAGTTTTTTTGTTTTTTGTTTTTTTTTTCTGTCCTCCTGGCCTTCGGACCTTACCTTTTTCTTTGTTACTTAGTATTGCCTAATCTTATTTTTATATTTTTCTTTTTTCTCTTTCTTCATCCTGTGAAGTACTTTGAGCTACATCATTTGTAAGAAAATGTGCTATAGAAATAAACGTTCTTGTTGTTGTCTGAGGTTCGATCCCCATAACTGGATGCAAAAGTACGTAAACTTAACGAGCCCCAATAAGGGCGAAACATGTGTCGTGTACTCTTTGTATTATTTGGCAGATACTGTATAACATACTGTAGGCTATATTTAAAAGAAATGTTTTATTTGTTCCCTGTAATAGTTCTGACTGGCGGCCGCCGCCTTTGTTCTTTACTTTCTCTATACATTAAGAGCACTTTGAAACCCCCCGCACCCGACATTCTTGTGATATGTAAATATGTGCCTAACACCTTATGAAAATTCTATAATGCAGTGCAATTACAATTTTTTTTCGCCTATTATTGTGCTCCCAGTTTAGCGTGGGAGCAAAACCCTCGGATTACAGCCGTCATGTCAAAGTGCCTTTTCACACGTTGGACTAATCTGGCAGTTTGTGTTTCTAAAAGGTGGCGTAAAGCGCGCTCTTCGTGACTCGCACGACTTCTAATTTGCTTGCATAACGACAGAAGCAGCACAGCAATGGCAGGGAGCCTCTTTCCTTAAGTTGTTTAAGTACGAAAGCAGTAGCTTACTGTGTGGATATAATTTATGTTGAAGCAGATGCCATACTGCGAGACTTGATTTCTTTTTATTCGCTTGCCAGCCATGTGCTCCAACAACAACAAGAGGGAAACTGCATTATGTAATTGTGATTTGGATAAAAGTGTCTGCCACATAAATCTGCAGTGTTTCAACAAATAAGACCTGTGCGTGTGCGCTTCGGCTCAAAAGAGTATGTTCTCTTGTATAATTGTACATTGATTTCAATGGAGTTTCTGTAATGGGTCTTATTTAAGAGTATCTTTAAGAGTGTCTTTATGAACTGATAGATTTTTCCATCCATTGTCAGTTCAGGGTCTGGAACCTTTCCTGCAAATCACTTATGCTGCCTGCACTTCAATTGTAATAATTAAAATGAAAACAATTGTGCTGTAATTTTGAAAGGAGCTATACATACAAAATACACAACTGCAATTGTGCATTTTGCTCTCTATAGAAAGGCTCTATATAAAATAATGTGTACCTTTGACATAGTGTGACCCTGAGAGAATCATTTAATCAGCATGGGCTTTCCTTTCTAAAATACAGGGATTGTTGAATATTTCTCTGCTAGATAGATAGATAGATAGATAGATAGATAGATAGATAGATAGATAGATAGATAGATAGATAGATAGATAGATAGATAGATAGATAGAAAGGCACTATATGATAGATAGATAGATAGATAGATAGATAGATAGATAGATAGATAGATAGATAGATAGATAGATAGATAGATAGATAGATAGAAAGGCACTATATGATAGATAGATAGATAGATAGATAGATAGATAGATAGATAGATAGATAGATAGATAGATAGATAGATAGATAGATAGATAGATAGATAGAAAGGCACTATATGATAGATAGATAGATAGATAGATAGATAGATAGATAGATAGATAGATAGATAGATAGATAGATAGATAGATAGATAGATAGATAGATAGATAGATAGATAGATAGATAGAAAGGCACTATATGATAGATAGAAAGGCACTATATGATAGATAGATAGATAGATAGATAGATAGATAGATAGATAGATAGATAGATAGATAGATAGATAGATAGATAGATAGATAGATAGATAGATAGATAGATAGATAGATAGATAGATAGATAGATAAAATGCTGTACCTTTGTCTGACTGTGTGACCCTGAACAAGATACTTGACCTGCCCGAGTTCCTGTTTAAAAAGACATAAAGTACTGTGCTATACATTTGTGCGAGTAAGGCACCTGAGCATTGTGTTCACTCTGGAAAGGCGCTATATCAGATAATGCAGCCTTGAGCTCTGCCTTTGACTCCCAGTGTGACTCTGAGTAAGATACTTAACCTGCCTGAGTTCCTGTTCTAAAAAGTCCAAAGTGTTGTTTTTCTGTGCTAGTAAGCAAGCAAGCACAGGGCTCAGGATGAAGTGGGTTTAGGAAATAAATGGGCAGATGGATCTCTGTGCTAGGAAAGTGCCTCTGCATTGTGTTCTCTTTGGAAAGGCACTATATAAAATAAAGGTTGGTGGTTTGTCTGGTATGCATGGAAAGAAAAATTCAGTCAGTTACAACATGTGGCCCATTCCACAACCCTTTCAAATGGAAAGATTACAACGTCCGGGTGAAGTGGTCACTTTGATCCATGCATCAGGGTCTTGTCCTGGAGGTTCACCTGTTGTCCTCTGCTCTTATGGAGATTTACTGCCACATCCCGAAAATGTCACAGAGCAGTCAAAAATAAACAGGAGTGAAATACTAATGGATATGCAGAAGATGTAGAAATAAAGCATTGAAGTGAAGGAGGTACAGATTGTGATTGTGGATGGCTGGGTAAAAACGTTAAGATTTTATCAGGAGCTGACGTTGGACATGGAGAGCTCCCTACTAAACTGGCAGCACTGGGATTTATAAAACACGCTGCATCTTGAACACCCTCAATGTGCCTGAAGCTCCTCAATGGACGGAGGGGAAGGAGAATTTGAAGAGTGTAAGAAAGTGGAAGCTGGTGAGTAAGTAGAGAAGTCAAAGGTGCAGCTGCCACCTCCAGTCTGTTCAATGGAGCCGAGTATCACCCAGCCGAGCTTATTGGTTTTTACATTTCTGACTCCTGTCCAGTAAGGGGCATTAGCTAGCTGCTTAAAATAAAGAGAAGGAGAATGTTAAAAAAAGATCCTTTGAAATAAAATAATTTTAATGACTTTAGTCACAAGGGATCACTGGGCCTCCTTTTCTGCATGTTACTGTATATTTGGGTTCAGAAATACTGCTGAAGAGTGGAATCTTTTTTGTGGAGATCCATTTTAACGGTTTACATAGAAAGATAAAGAGAACCAAAATGAGAGACAGTAGCCAGAAGAATGCTGCAAAACTCTAAAATTCTACAAGGCTGATGGGGTGGCTGTGTGGCAGGACATTTCCAAGTTCTGTGTTTGATGATACTGAAAAAGTGTAAGCAATTCATAAAGATGTCATCTGTCATTCTGGAGTTCCCTCTGCTTGGAATGACCTAATAGGAGGAGGAGGAGGTTGGGAGCAGTCGCTGATAAAGCACGTTGTCACACTCACCGCATGATGAACCACCTCAGGATCCCAGATTAGGACCCGAGAGCAGCTCTGCAATGGGTGGTACCTCAGGACCACACTGGAACAGTGTGAGGTTTTTAATGGTGGCTAGAGTACCAGTACTGCCACCAACCCCTGAGTTTTTCATGCAAGTTGGAGAACCTGCTTGTAAGGGCTGGATGTAGGATAACGTCACACCCAGGATGGAGCAATTGCACCTAGCAGACTGCTCTAAAAATCCATCCTGCCCATCCAATCCTTCACTTATAGTGTTGCAGGGAGCTGGAGACTGTCCTGATAATGCTGAGTGCAAAGCAGGAACTGACCCCATCATGAAGATGGTGTAATAATTTCTCTCACTCTCTCTCTCTCTCTCTCTCTCTCTCTCTCTCTCTCTCTCTCTCTCTCTCTCTCTACATATATATATATATATATATATATATATACACATATATATTCATGGCATTCGTAGTCTGAATCACAATCTGATTGTATGGGTGGTTACCTACCAGGTAACGCTTGTGGTTGGTCAGCAAGTTGGCTAACATCCGCCACGGTGCCCTCTTTCAGTTACGAGAAGCAGATCATAGAATGGTTGAAATAGTTTTACTGTCAAATAATGCAAAGAGTACGCGACACGTGTTTCGCCCTAATTCTGGGCTCATCAGGCGTACACACTCACTGCATCCCCTCTCGGGAATCGAACCTCAAACGTCACTTGGATGTCTTGTGTCTGTCTGTAGTCAGGCTGATCTGTCACAATATACATACTGTGTATATATATATATATATATATATATATATATATATATATATATACAGGTAAAATTACGTTACAACGAACTGCCAGGGACCTAAAAAATATTTTGTTGTAATGAAAATTTCATTGTAATGAGATTCTGTATTTGTTGCTATAGTGCTTTCTTTAACTTGCGTCCAGGCGTTTGCAATCATTTCAATAGCTTCTTTCGCGTTAATTTTAATCTTCTCCTGCCTACAAGTTATGATGACGAGAATTTTTCTCAGCATTTCCTCGCAATAATACACTTTTAGGGTGCGAATGATGCCCAAACCCAATGGCTGAAGCACTGCTGTGCAATTGGGTGGGAGGAATTCAAAGCAAACATTATCTAATGCGGAAGCCTGTTGTGGGCAGCACAGTTATCAATCAGAAGCCGAATCATCCTTTTCTTCTTCTTCATATTATGAGGTTTCTGAACTCTTTTGGGATCCCCCCACCCAACGGGAATGTCATGCTGAAGTGCATCCCGAAGCGCGATTGCCACATCTGTGGAAGAATGTTTGTTCGTTGCCGGGGCAGGGCAACTGCAAGCTCACAACACTGCAGTGCGGCGCCACAGAAGCGAATCCTAAAAGATCGTGGGAACGCTATAAGTCCCTGTCTTGCACCCCAAAACATGAGGCTTAGTCTCAGTGCTTTAGCAAAACCAACTTTATTCAGCTTGAAACAGGAACAGCACGGTTATTTATTGTAGCGGGGTCTGCCACTCTTCTACAAACAGACACAGCGGTCAGGCAGGGTCGTGGCCAGGTTAGTGGCCAAGTAATACTGTTCCCTGCATCACCCATCGAGATCTTTTCTGTTTGCTTCGGTGAAGAGCTGCCCCAGTGCTGTGAGCCTGCTGTTGCCCCGACAACAGATAAACAGTCTTCCACAGATGCGGTGATCACACTTTGGGGCGCTCTTTGGCGTGTTGTCCAGTTGGAGGAGGTCCCAAGGGAGTTTAGGAACCTCACATTTTCTTGAATGAATGCCGTGTTAATAGGAATGTGTCTTGAACGAGCATCACTGAACCACATAAAAACAGGTTTTTCGATGTCTTCAAATGCAGAAGTTCGCATACATTTACAACCCGAGATTTTTCTTCTTTTTTTGCTCGGTCTTTCAAGAAAGTTGACAGTGTCGATGGCGAAATTCCAAATTCACTGGCAATGTCTTTTTTCTTTTTGCCACAATTGAGATCTGCAAAAATGTTAAGTTTTTTTTTCCAATATGAACTGATGTCGTTTTTTCGTGTCTGCCGTTTCTATAGGAGGGTGACAATGAGTTAAATTCTAATGGATGTTTTTCAAATGTTGACGAGCAATAAGCAAAAAGTATCACTGAAAACCACCGAAAACAACAAAAACAGCAAAAAAAAAAAAAAAAAAAAAAAACAGTACGAGGAAAGTCCGAAGAAAGAAAAAAAATTATGATGTTTCTGTTTGAGGGATCGTTGTGCACAACTGAGCTGTGAGCACAGAACTAACTGCTCTGTGGATGATTCATTGAAACATTTCAAGGTCACTTTGTTGTAATGAAATGAGATTTCTATAGACTCATGTCATATGGGGAAACTGTCGGGACCACAAAAATACTTTGTTGTAATGAATATTTTGTTGTAAAGGTATTCGTTGTAATGGAATTTTACCTACATATATATATATATATATATATATATATATATATATATATATATATATATATATATATATATATATATATACTGGGGCGGCATGGTGGCGCAGTGGGTAGCGCTGCTGCCTCACAGTTGGGAGATCTGGAGACCTGGGTTCGCTTACTGGGCCCTCCCTGCGTGGAGTTTGCATGTTCTCCCCGTGTCTGCGTGGGTTTCCTCCGGGCGCTCCGGTTTCCTCCCACAGTCCAAAGACATGCAGGTTAGGTGAATTGGCGATTCTAAATTGGCCCTAGTGTGTGCTTGGTGTGTGGGTGTGTTTGTGTGTGTCCTGCGGTGGGTTGGCACCCTGCCCAGGATTGGTTCCTTCCTTGTGCCCTGTGTTGGCTGGGATTGGCTCCAGCAGACCCCCGTGACCCTGTGTTCGGATTCAGCGGGTTGGAAAATGGATGGATGGATATATATATATATATATATATATATATATATATATATATATATATATATTGTGGGCGGCACGGTGGCGCTGCTGCCTCGTAGTTGGGAGACCTGGGGACCTGGGTTCGCTTCCCGGGTCCTCCCTGCGTGGAGTTTGCATGTTCTCCCCGTGTCTGCGTGGGTTTTCTCCGGGCGATCCGGTTTCCGTCCAAAGACATGCTGGTTAGGTGGATTGGTGATTCTAAATTGGCCCTAGTGTGTGCTTGGTGGGTGGGTGTGTTTGTGTGTGTCCTGCGGTGGGTTGGCACCCTGCCCGGGATTGATTCCTGCCTTGTGCCCTGTGTTGGATGGGATTGGCTCCAGCAGACCCCCGTGACCCTGTGTTCGGATTCAGCGGGTTGGGAAATGGATGGATGGATGGATGGATATATATTGTCACGCTTGGGTCACAGATTTGCACAGAGACACAGGAGGTTGTAGAAAAAAAGGAACTTTATTCAAAGCACTGCAAACAAACATTTGTCTCTTTTCAAAAGTTTAAACGTGCTCCATGACAAGTCAGAGATGACAGTTCTTCCAGGAGCAGAGAATGCTGAGAGAGAGAGAGAGAGAGAGAGAAAGAAAACAACCAATTCCAAAGCTGAGAGGCACTGCACAATACTTTTAAGTAAGCGGAGTACCGCGTGAGAGGTTTATTGCGCGTTATAGCGCGAGTAAGAAGGGTAAGGAGCAATGTGAAGGTAGACTGTCAGCTGTTTCAGGGGTTTTCCCAGGGGCGTCTGTGTCCTCTGAGGGTGCGATCAGCGCTCCAGCTTACAATATATATATATATACAGTATATATATATATATATATATATACATATATATATATATATATATATATATATATATATATATATATATATATATATATATATATATATATATATATAGAGTAAACAAGAGAAGAGAACAAATATAAAGGTTTGGGGAATCCACCCCATATATTGTTGCTACCTACACAATATGGTCACGAGTAATAATAAAAGACTGAGTCATATGAGACTGATCTGATGAGTGGTGGGTTCATTCTTATACTTCCTTGGCAGGAAGAGGCGGGATAGGAAGGGAAGTGGGTGGAGCTTTTTTAAGTGGTCTTCCCTTCTGAAGGTCTGTGTAAAAAGAAGAAAAGGCATTAGTGCTGCTCATCAACCCCAGCCTCAACTGCTTACCCTCAACTAAGCCTTTAGACTTCCTCCCATGCACACGTGTGACAATATAGATATAGATATACATACATATGCACATATATATTTGTTTTCTCTCTCTCTCTCTCTCTCTCTCTATATATATATATATATATATATATATGTAAAATGATAAAACATACAGTGTCCAGGGTCCATGCCTGGGCATAATGTTGACAGCAGCTATGTCCAATGAACAGAGGAAAGAAGAAGCAAACAGAAAGATGGAGATGTAAGGGCTAGAAGGACCAATGAAAAAGGCACCATGACGCACAAAGAAAGATAGCTGTAAGGGCCATCATATCAGGTGAAAAGTGGTCTGTAAAGGCACAACGCGATCGAAACAGACAGACTTCTCCATGTACCATTAGGCCTGTTTATCGCTATTGTGGATGAGTGAGGAATTGCATGTCATCAACCCATTCATTCACATTTACTTCAAAGTGGTTTAATGAAAAATACAGGCAACTAATGGTGTGAAGGTAGCAAATCATAAGAAGCAAAGCAGCCCCAGTCAGGCTCGTATTAACCTCAGGTTATATCACAGGAGCTCTGTCTGTGATGTGTTCTGCTTGCAAAGAGACGCCTCCTTCTGCCGATCCCGTGATATATAGCCAGGAAACTGGAAGGGGCAGAGTCAGGTGCCCTCAGGGGGCGTTGTGGGAAGAATAGGAGAGGACATGATTAGCAACAGTGCCCCCTCTCGACCTGGGGTGGTACCACATACCTTAGAGGAGCCCTTAGAGGAGCCCTGAGGGTCATCCACAGATGTGCATGTGTGACACTATTCTAGTCCATCTCTCCTTTAAAGCTAGCAGCCCTCGCGGTAACTGTCAGAGCTCCTCAATGACACAGTATTATTGGGGTTGCTGGGATTTGTAGTCCTGTGATGTCACACTTTTAAAGCTGGTGCCCTCATCTTTCAGCCCTTATGATAACTGCTGAAGCTCCT
Organism: Erpetoichthys calabaricus; assembly: GCF_900747795.2. NCBI lineage: Eukaryota > Metazoa > Chordata > Cladistia > Polypteriformes > Polypteridae > Erpetoichthys > Erpetoichthys calabaricus. The sequence continues at coordinate 151,093,656 of NC_041404.2, forward strand.
CAATGACACAGTACTCCTGGGGTTGCTGAGATTTGTAGTCCTTTGATGCCTCGCTTTTAAAGCTGGCATAACTGTGATCCTGGCGGCTTGTGATGGCTCACTTTTAAAGCTGGTGCCCTCATCTTTCAGCCCTTGTGATAACTGCTGAAGCTCCTCAATGACACAGTACTCCTGGGGTTGCTGAGATCTGTAGTATTTTGATGCCTCACTTTTAAAGCTGGCACAACTGTGATCCTGGCGGCTTGTGATGGCTCACTTTTAAAGTTGGCGCCCTCATCTTTCAGCCCTTGCGATAACTGTCAGAGCAGCAATCGTTTAAATACACGTGATGAAAAGTGGATGTCCTGTGTCATGCTGCTCAGAAGTACAAGGTTGGACTTTTGTTTGCCAATTGCGTATCCTCCGTGTCTTTAAGAAATGCAAATCCCAACTGCTGGCGCTCTCCATAACTAACGTCGTTTTGAATATTCCACAGTACCAGAGCAGATTTCAGTGTTCAGCCAGCAGTGGATCACTAATGGCACCCCCTGATTACCACAGGGTGTTTCACACACTGTCTGTGAACATAGCCTGCTGCTTAATAAAACCAATTAAAAATGTGTTAAATGAGCAGATTGTTCCACTTTACAACATACTTAACACTTTCAAAGTGAAAGAGCAATGATCAAAACATTCAAAAAGTGATAAAAGTCTCAAAGCGAAGATTCTTTCCCCGCTCTGCATTGGCACTTGGAAGCCCTTTAACTGCCCTGAGTCACTAGGATGATGGTCTCCTTTGTCCAGTCTCACACTTTGGTTCGTTCTTTCCCGCAGAATTAACACAAGGCCTTTCAAGCTGGCTGGAGGACACCGTGTGAATTTCGGTTTTCAGATCTTCCAGCCGCAGATTTTTTTATTGGACCCTGACTGGGCTGCAGGAGGACACTGTCACCTCGTGTTTTAAGTGTTGCTGTGGGTCACTGTCCAGCTGCCAGGTCAGTCCATCTTCTCAAGTTCCTTCAGGTGATTACCAGGCTAAAACCCATTTGCTCCATGATCTACCTATGCAGGATTAATTTTTTTTTGCTTTGATCTTCACAAAAGACAAAAATATCCTGTTGTGCACGTAGCCTCAAATGACACCCAAGACATCATGTGTATCGCCAGAGGGATTGTGCTGGGTGTCGCTTAACTCCCCATGTATGACTTTTAACTGAGATATTTCCAAAATGCTGTTGGAATTGTTTGACGTACATACTCTGTGTCACACGCTATGTCATATATGATAGAATTTCAATTTTGTTACGTCTTTTTGACATACAGTATCTCCACTTTCTTACATAGCATCAGTTAGCTTATTTCCCAAGTAGGCCCAAGTGGTAGGATTTTGTTTTTGGTTTTGATTTTCTACTTTCCCTTTGACTCTCAAGTATCATCTTGTCCTGTTGCTCTTGGTAGCCCCAATTTAGTTTTGGCCTCACAATTTTGAAATTTGATTTATCTAAATATGTCTTTTGGTTTAGTTTTTGGTTTCGACTTTTGCTTTAGCTTTGACTCTTAAGTATTGTCTTATCCTTTTGTTCTCAGTAGCCCTGATTTACTTTCGATCTCACCGCCCTGACCTTTACTTTGTTGTTTTGTGTTTTGACTTTTGCTTTGTCTTTAACTCCCATATACCATCTTGTTCTTTTGTTCTTGGTAGCTCCAATTAGCTTTGATCTCCCAGCTCTGACCCTTTCTTTGTTTAACCACATCTTTGGATTTAGAGTTTGGTTTCGACTTTTGCTTTATCTTTGACTCTCAAGTATCATCTTGTTCTTTTATTCCTGGTAGTTCTGATTAAGTTTTGATCTCACAACCCTTTTGGTTTCAACTTTAGCTTTGCTGCTGACTCTCTGGTATCATCTTATGCTTTTGCTTTTGGTGGCTCTAATTTAGCTTTGATCTCTCAGCTCTGACCCTTGTTTTGCTTGTTTAAGATTTTTGGACTTTGCTTTTGGCTTCGACCTTTGCTTTATGTTTGGGTCTTAAGTATTGTCTTGTCCTTTTGTTCTTGGTAGCCCTGATTTAGCTTTGATTTCCTAGTTCTGACCCATGCTTTGTTTCTTTAACAGTTTTGGATGTTGTTGTGTTTTGACTTTAGCTTTGTCTCTCAACTATCATCTTGAACTTTTGTTCTTGGTAGCCCCAATCTAGTTTTGATCTTATGGCCCTGACCCTTGCTTTGCCTAAGCATGTCTTTGGATTTAGAGTTTGGTTTTGACTTTTGCTTTTTCTTTGACTCTCAAGTATCATCTTGTCCTTTTATTCTTGGTAGCTCTGATTAGGTTTGATCTCACGACCCTTTGGATTTTGTTTTTGTATTTCAACTTTAGCTTTACCTTTGACTCTCAAGTATCATCTTCTCCCTTTGTTCTTTGAAGCACCCATTTAGCTTTGATCTCAGCTCTGACCCTTGCTTTGGTTAACCACAATTTAGGATTTAGAGTTTGGTTATGACTTTTGCTTCATCTTTGACTCTGAAGTATCATTTTGTCCTTTTGTTCTTGGTAGCCCCAATTTAGTTTTGATTTTATTGCCCTGACCCTTACTTGGCCTAACCATGTCTTTGGATTTAGAGTTTGGGTTCAACATTTGCTTTGCCTTTTTCTCTCAAATATCATCTTGTCCTTTTGCTTTATCTTTGACTCTTCATTATTCTCTTGTCCTTTTGTTCATAGTAGCTCTGATTCAGTTTTGATCTCATTGCTCTTTGCATTTTGTTTTTGGTTTCAACTTTAGCTTTATAGTTGACACTCAAGTATCATCTTGTCCTTTTTGCTTTTGGTGGCTATAATTTAGCTTTGATCTCTCAGCTTTGACCCTTGCTTTAATTGTTTAAGATTTTTGGACTTTGCTTTTGGCTTCAACCTTTGCTTTATCTTTGGCTCTTAAGTATTGTCTTGTCCTATTGTTCTTGGTAGATCCAATTTAGACTTGACCTTATGGCTCTGGCCCTTGCTTGCCCTAACCATGTCTTTGGATTTAGAGGTTGGTTTTTACTTTTGCTTTGTGTTTGATTCTCCAGTATCATGTTGTTCTTTTGCTCTTGGTGGCTCTAATTTAGCTTTGATCTCCCAACTCTGACCCTTGCTTAGCCTGTTTAACATTTTTGGACTTTGTTTGGTTTGTGACTTTAGCTTTGCTGTTGACTCTCCTGTATCATCTTGTCCTTTTGTTCCTGGTAGCCCTCATTTTCTTTCGATCACCCAACTCTGGCCTTTGCTTTGTTGTTTTGTGTTTCGACTTTAACTTTGTCTTTCACTCTCAAGTATCATCTTGTCTATAGAGGTTGGTTTTTACTTTTGCTTTGTGTTTGATTCTCCAGTATCATGTTGTTCTTTTGCTCTTGGTGGCTCTAATTTAGCTTTGATCTCCCAACTCTGACCCTTGCTTTGCCTGTTTAACATTTTTGGACTTTGTTTTGGTTTGTGACTTTAGCTATTCTGTTGACTCTACTGTATCATCTTGTCCTTTTGTTCTTGGTAGCCCCAATTTAGTTTTTATCTTAATGTTGCTTGGCCTAACCAAGTCTTTGGATTTAGAGTTTGGTTTCGACTTTTGCTTTATCTGTGACTCTCCACTATCACCTTGTCGTTTTGGACTTAGTGGACCCAATTTTGCTGTTGGCTCTGACTCTTGCTTAACCTGTTTAGCATCTTTGGACCTTACATTTGGTTTTGACTTTCTCTTTGTCTTTAACTCTCGAGTATCATCTTGTTCTTTTATTCTTGGTAACTCTGATTTAGTTTTGATCTCACGGCTTTTTGAATTTTGCTTTAAGTTTTGACTTTAGCTTTGCTGTTCACTCTCAAATATCATCTTGACCTTGTTGCTTTTGGTGGTCCAAATTTAGCTTTGATCTCCCAGCTCTGACCCTTGCTCTCCTTGTTTAAGATTTTTGGACTTTGTTTTTGGCTTTGACATTTGCTTTATCTCTGGCTCTTAAGTATCATCTTGTCCTTTTGTTCTTGGAAGCACCAATTTAGCTTTGATCTCTCAGCTCTGACCCATGCTTTGTTTGACCACATTTTTGGATTTAGAGTTTGGTTTCGACTTTTGCTTTGTCTTTGACTCTTGAGTATCATCTTGTTCTTTTAATTTTGGTAACTCTGATTTAGTTTTGATTTCACAGCCCTTAGGATTTTGCTTTTGGTTTCGACTTTAGCTTTGATGTTGACTCTCCTGTATCATCTTGTCCTTTTGTTCTTGGTAGCCCCAATTTAGTTTTGATCTTATGTTGCTTGGCCTACCCATGTCTTTGGATTTAGTGTTTGTTTTTGACTTTTGCTTTATTTGTGACTCTCTACTATCACCTTGTCCTTTTGGTCTTGGTGGACCCAATTTATCTTTGGCTCTGACTTTTGCTTTGCCTGTTTAACATCTTTGGATTTTGCATTTGGTTTTCAACTTTTGCTTTGCCTTTGACTCTTGAGTATCGTTTTGTCTTTTTGTAACTTGTAGCCCTGATTTAGTTTTGATCTCATGACTCTTTGGATTTTGTTTTTGGTTTCGACTTTACTATTGACTGTCGAGTTTCATCTTGTCCTTTTGTTCTTGGAAGCTCAAATTTAGTTTTGACCTCACTGCTCTGATCCTTGTTTTGCCTTATAGGATTTAATTTTTGGTTTCAATTTTTGCTTTGCTTTTGACTGTCAAATATCATCCTGTTCTTTTGTTCAATTTAGCTTTGATCTCATAGCTCTGACCTTTGCTTTGCCTTACCATGTCTTTAGATTTTGTTTTCGGCGTTTATTTTCGCCTTGACTTCCTCAGGCAAGATCCTGATTGATTACTTGATGCTTTTTAATGTCCTGTTTATCAAAAAGTAGTACAGGTTTAGGAATTGTTTTTAAAGTGTTGTATTACAGCATGAATAATGCAAAGGGTCTGAAGAGTTTTCAAAGATGCTAAACATTGTGAATGCTATAACGGATGAACTGGTTTCCTGACAGTGATGAAGTGTGATGCCTCACCTGACTGGTGGCCATAATGGACAGGCTGCATGGATGGAGGTGCATCCCAGCTGGGATGGTTCCCAGTTCTCAAACCAGAAGGAGAAACAGAATGATAAATGGACTGGGGTAGATATACAAGAGATGGATCATGCCCACTATGATAGCTGGCAGTGCTCCTTTGGTATGGTTCCAGTTTATACACCAACAGGGTTGCATGGGACTTGTAGTTCAAAAAAGTGCAGCCCTGTTGGGGTGCACTGCAGGAAAAAGACTCTTCTGTTTTGTGGAGACTCCGGCCTGACCCAGAACTGCTTCCGCCATGTGGCACCAGAAGTACTCTGGGATCCGACATATAAAGGAGCCCACCTACCTCATTCAGGGAGTTTCGAGTCAGTAGGTGGTAGAACAGGCCTGCCACGAGGAAAGTGGAAGAGGAGAATTGGAACTGCAATTGGATTTGTGATTGTGCTTTGGAAAAGTTGTAAAAGGTATTTTTGTAGAATAATTTTTTTTAATTGATTTTAATTAGAAACAGATAATATTCCATACAGTCAAGTCAAATTTAACAAATCAAAGCAAACTTCAACCCCAATCCAAGAGAAAGAGAGAAGAACCATCAACCAAAGCTACTCTATGAAAATATAATATTAATATAATTAATAATATATAATAAAATATTAATATTAAATCTAAAATATTATTGATTAGGTCTTGCCATATTTTTAAACAGTTTTCAGCAGATCCTCTAAGTGAGAATTAGATTTTTTCCAATTTCAAGTAGCATAGAACATCGGTTAACCTGCTGACTTAAGAGTGGTGGGGTGGGATGATTCTTCCAGTTGAGCAAAAGAATAATTTAGTTGTTATTGATATATATATATACAGTAATCCCTCCTCCATCGCAGGGGTTGCGTTCCAGAGCCACCCGCGAAATAAGAAAATCCGCGAAGTAGAAACCATATGTTTATATGGTTATTTTTATATTGTCATGCTTGGGTCACAGATTTGCGCAGAAACACAGGAGGTTGTAGAGAGACAGGAACGTTATTCAAACACTGCAAACAAACATTTGTCTCTTTTTCAAAAGTTGAAACTGTGCTCCATGACAAGACAGAGATGACAGTTCTGTCTCACAATTAAAAGAATGCAAACATATCTTCCTCTTCAAAGGAGTGTGCGTCAGGAGTAGAGTCTGTCAGAAAGACAGAGGAAAGCAAACAAATCAATAGGGCTGTTTGGCTTTTAAGTATGCGAAGCACCGTGGCACAAAGCTGTTGAAGGCGGCAGCTCACACCCCCTCCGTCAGGAGCAGGGAGAGAGAGAGAGAGAGAGAGAGAGATAGAGAGAGACAGATAAAAACAAACAGTCAAAAATCAATACGTGCCCTTCGAGCTTTTAAGTATGCGAAGCACCGTGCATGTCGCTTCAGGAAGCAGCTGCACAGAAGATAGCAACGTGAAGATAATCTTTCAGCATTTTTAGACGAGCATCCGTATCGTCTAGGTGTGCGAACAGCCCCCCTGCTCACACCCCCTACGTCAGGATCAGAGAAAGTCAGCGCAAGAGAGAGAGAAAAGTACGTTGGGTAGCTTCTCAGCCATCTGCCAATAGCATCCCTTGTATGAAATCAACTGGGCAAACCATCTGAGGAAGCATGTACCAGAAATTAAAAGACCCATTGTCCGCAGAAATCCGCGAACCAGCAAAAAATCCGCGATATATATTTAAATATGCTTACATATAAAATCCGCGATAGAATGAAGCCGCGAAAGGCGAAGCGCAATATAGCGAGGGATCACTGTATATATATATATATATATATATATATATATATATATATATAATGATACAGTATCTGCCAAATAATACATAATATGTGTTTTGCCCTTATTGGGGCTCGTCAGGTGTATGCACTTTTGCATCCTCTTACGAGAATTGAAACTTAGATGTCAGTACCTGAGGTGAAGTGTCTGATGTTGTGCCAGAGTGAGTGGTTTCGCTTATTTGACAGGGTGTACATTGGATTACTGAATTACATTCTGTTCTGAATCGCAACCACCTTAATAATTAGATTGCGATTCAGAACTAAATTCTTCAAAAATCAGACAATGTGATTTTCTGGACTTTCTTTTCTCATTTTGTCTCTCACAGTTGAGGTATACCTATGATGAAAATTACAGGCCTCTCTCATCTTTTTAAGTGGGAGAACTTGCACAATTGGTGGCTGACTAAATACTTTTTTGCCCCACTGTATATACAGTGTATATACATAAATATATACAGTATATATATATATATATATATATATATATATATATATATATATATATATATATATATATACATAAATAAATATATATATTGTGCTGCCCGGCGGGCGTCCATGCCCGGCCGGGACGCCTAGGAGGAGTGGAGGAGGGCTTGTGCCTCCTCCAGGAAACGAGGGGGCGTCCTCCCTGGTTGTATTGGGGGCCACGGGTATAGCGCTTGGAAGCTCTACCCTGTAGGGGCCCGTGGCCACCGCCAGGGGGTGCCCTGATGCCTTGGGGACCCTGGACTCCAGCGCTTCCGCCACACCAGGAAGTGCAGGGGGGAAGAGAAGAGGGAACACCCGGAGTGCTTCCGGGTACACAGCCGACACTTCCGCCACACTGGGGAGTGTCTGTGGAAGATTGCCGGGGAGCACCTGGAGCACATCCAGGTGTAGATATAAGGGGCCGCCTCCCTTCAGTCGGAGACAAGAGTCGGGAGGAAGGAAGATGATGTCGGGAGGACGGCAAGGAGGCGGCCTGAAGAGAGAGAAGGCATTGTTGTGTGGGCAGGACTTTGGAGCGAGTGGGCACATGGACTTTGTAAATAATGCTATAAATAAACGTGTGTTGGGTGACATGAACGTGTCTGCCTGTCTGTGTCCGAGCCAGTCTCCACAATATATATATATATATATATATATATATATATATATATATATATATATATATTGTAGCAGATAAGCGTGTTGTCCACCCCTCGAACCCTCAGGTACCACTCTTCGGACCAGGTGAAAGTATAATAATAATAACTTTTTATTTTGTTATTATAGTGTGCACAAAGCACCCTCCACTCCACACTCATTAACCAATACAATAAACAATTCTCTAACAAACCAATCCTCCTCGCCCAGACACTTTGCCACCCTACCTCCCAGCTCAGCTCAATGTCTGGGCTCACCCAGAGTCCTTTTAAAGCCCCTGACCCGGAAGTGGCTCTAAGCCAAACCCACAAGTCCGTTTTCCTTCCGGGTCAGGGCAAAGACCTTTTCTTCATCCCGGGAGCACATCGCTTCCTCCAGTCACGTGACTGGGATGCACTCCCGGGTTATAGGGCATGCCAGCGCCTACTAGCCCCCCTACAGCGACTCCTGGCGGCCCCCAAGGTATCCAGCAGGGCTGTGTCAAAACACTACAAAGTCCATGAGGCCCTGCTGGAACTTGGGGCACCAATATGCTGTCCGGAGTGCTCCTCCTAGCGGCCTGGGGGTGAGGGCCGGACTGGAAAGCCGGCAATCCTCCACAATATATATATATATATATATATGGAAGAGAAGGTCTGTGATATGGTTTGCATATTTGCAGCTGGAGATCCACAAAGGGAGAAAGTGAATCACGTATCATACAGTAGTTTTTATTCCTGAGCTTTCAGCCCCTACCAAGCATTATCCTTTGATGAAGGCCCCTGGTAGGGGCTAAAAGCTCAGGAATAAAAACTTCTTTATGATACGTGATTCACTTTCTCCCTTTGTGGATCTCCAGCTGCAAATATGCAAACCGTATCACAGACCTTCTATATATATATATTGTAAAGAGGAGACAAAATAACATCAAAGTGTTGAGGCACCACCGTGGTGACTCCATATAATTGAAATAAGACAACAATGAAAGTTACAGATCGCGTCCTTTCAGACATGAGCTCAGAACTGAACTGAACTCAGAATGGCTGAACTTCTGGCCATATGGGTTCCAAGCAGGAAGGGGCAGATCCTGGAGGGCGCATAAGGGAGGTGTCGTCAGTGACTGGAAGGGCAGCCAATCTTCCATGGTGTAGAGGGACAAGGAGAGAAGGTATTAGAACACAGTGCCAACCCCTGGATTGGGGGGTAATTACTATCACCTACTATCACCAGAACCCTTAAGTTGTCTCCTAGAGGCAAACGCTTGACTATATATATATATATATATATATATATATATATATATATATATATATCTATATATATATATATATATATATATATATATATATATATATATATATATATATATAATTTTATTTTATTTTTTTGCCATGATCCATTTCAAGTTCCAAAGATGACATCTCCATCTGCAGGTAACTTTAGTGTACATGTCTACAGTAGCCCAGCCAATTTCTATATCTCCTTATTAGCTTTATGGTTCTTACCCTTTTTTACATAGCAATAGTTACATAATTACATGCCTGAAAGAGCTAATATTGTTCTGTAATTTAAACTTCAGTACAAAATTAATTCTTCATTAAATTCTGCATGTTGTCATAAACATATTAATAACAGCATGCCTTTAGGTTGTGATGTGCACCAGTCAAGTGTTCAACTTTGGTGTTTTCCATCTATCTGTGTCTGCCTCCCAGATGTGCCCATGTTTACAGTGCTTGAGCGACTAATATGTGAAAGTGTTTTTTTATAATTCTTTTTTAAAATTGTATTTCTTCCAACTGTCACTGGCTCTGGCCTTTTTTTATCAGAGCATTTAGAATATGTTTTTGCTGGTTTAGTGTTTTACCACTGTCCTGAACTGAGGAAACACCACTATGCTTGTACTTGGGTTTATTTCAGAGGATTGTGTTTCGTTATACAAATTCAGTGTTTGCAGTGGGGTGTTTTACCATGTTGGAATATCACGTCACGTGTGCTGGCACAAAGTTCTCATCCTTCAGGCAATCTGCACAAAGCATTAAAAGGCTAATAAAGTGTCAGGACGTATTTCTTTAACTGTCAAACAGGAATGCCAATTAGCCTGATGTCTTCAGAAACTCTGCATGATATAACAGAGACCACGTTTTGTATACAAGTCTGGCAAGACCACTACAGATGTCCATTGGCGTGATGTTGTAGGTGCACCTCTGGAGTCAAAGGGCATATGTTACTGCAATTAGCCAACATACCTTAATCTCTTCAGGGCTGGAGGAGGAAATGTTCAACATTTAAGCGAGTGGATCTGCTGACTTAGTGTCAAAGTTAAGATTAGCATTGGTGCCACTCAAATTTAACATCTTAGTCTCAAATTAAACGTCTGGTCATTGGCTTGTGTGGAGTTGTCCTTCCAAGGTCTGCAAGGGATTGCTTTCCTCGCTCGGTGTGTTGTTATTGATGTTAATGTTATGTAAAAATCTCAATTGACCCCAGTTTCAGAGTGTGTGCACATGTGTGTGTGTTGGTGCATCCCCTGCAATGGATGACAGATGCATAGTTGGCAGAGTTGTTTGCTTTCTTGTACCCAGTGTTGTCCCTGGGACCTCCTATTTGATCAGGTTGGTTTCAGAATGTAACCGTTTACCATATTTATGAATAAATCTAGCAAATGTGGTGGTGATATATTAAAGTACATTTACGACAATAAACAGGAAGCACATCTTTGGTAAGTGTGTAAGTGTTGACAATGATGTTCTAACGTTCTAACGTCACAAAGTCACCCTCCAGGCTCATCTAAGGTATGTAATAGCACTCTGGGACAAGAGGAGGCGCCGGCGCTAATCAGGCCCCCTTCTGTCCCTCCTAATGGGGGAAGCTGACTCCGCCCTTTCCAGTCTGCCAATCTATAAATTTCGAGTATGCCGGAAGGAGGCTTCATTCTGCAATCAGAGCAACCCACAGGATGGCAGTTTCGCTTAAGCCCTGAAAGGCGACTTGCCTTTGATTGTTTGCATTTGTGCCATACAGCGACTGATTTTTTCTTTTTTTAATATAAAAAGAATGTCAACAAGGATTAAACTTGGACCACCCAATTGGCGTCCCCAACAGTTATTCTTTCCGACTAGTCATTCCTCACTCAACCACAGTATACTCTTAGACAAAGCTGTAATCCAGTCAGACAATGACAGATTAATTAAGAAGGAAACGCTGTACATTAGAACATTGGAAACATTTAGGTGAGAACTGGCCAACAGAGCGTACCAATCTTAGCCACTTAAATCCCCTATTTGAACATTTGAGAAAGTACCTTCTGCTTTGGATGCTACAAAATTTTGACAATATCCTTGTTCCAGCACCTCGTGCTGCCTGATGGGAATTGTAGTCCATGTGTCAATACTAATTTTTGAGTTGCCGCCCTTTCATTGTAACACTTATTCACGATACAACTTATATGCTGTATTTTAACTTGGACCAACGGCAAGGCAAAAGTTTGTGCAAATCAGTTCAGCCTCGCTCTCTGTGTTTTGTTATTAAAGATAATGTTATGTTAAACTCTAAACTGACCCCAGTTTAAGAGTGTGTGCACATGTGTGTGTGTTGGTGCGTCCCCTGCAATGGATGACAGATGCATATTTGGCAGAACTTGTACCCAGTGTTGCCCCTGGGACCTCCTATTTAATCAGGTTGGTTTCAGAATGCAACTGTTTACCATACGTATGAATAAATCTAGCAAATGCAGTGCTAATTTATTAAAGAACATTTACGACAATAAGCAGGAAGCACATCTTTGGTAAGTATGTAAGTGATGACAATGATCCCATGTCAGTGAAGTGATCCCTATTTATGCTTTAAAGAGCCTGGATAACTATTTGTCCCCCTTTTATAACCATTGCTCCGTGTATATTGCCTTACTCTTTGGATTGCCACAAAGCAACCTGCGAGATTGGAGAAAGGTTGAGAAGAGATGTCTGTCTGTATGCTTGTCTGCTTTTCATGAGAGAACTACTTAACAGATTTAGATCGGGTTTTTTTCTGTAATTTGCTTTGAACATTCCTGTTGATTTTGCAACTTCTCTCATCACACTAAGTGCCATAGTTCACATGCTGCAGCGATTTATTTTTGCAAACCCGGAGAGAAGCTGTGGGCAGAGGGGAGGGGGAAGCGGGACCACAGGATTAGGGAGCTGGGTAGGTCCCTCCTCACTCACGTGCCAGCCTCTGTTCAAGTCGCTCTACTTCTCACATACCTCGCCTCCACTTAGCTAGCGATACCTGTTTGTTCAGCAGACATTATCATCTACAGATTGTTAAAGAGTAACGTTTGACATTTTTAAGAGAGAGATCAGAGCTGCGTATGTTTTAGAGGGTACCTGTTCATTGTCAGAGATATCACGGCCACGTGCTTTTCTCCCCACGTGTGGGACGCTCCCCCTGTCAGAGCTGAACACGATCAGATACAGTGCCAGCATTTGACGTTGGAGTGTATCTACCTTCCACTTAGCCAAAATTACATTTTAAAAAAATTTTTTTTATTGATTTTTGAAGTTTGTCCTGTTTCACTATTACGTGGGTGGAACCGCAAGGGACAGCTAGTCTTGTAATAAAGCATACTTTGTTCTAAAATCCATCCATCCATTATCCAACCCGCTATGTCCTAACTACAGGGTCACGGTGGTCTGCTGGAGCCAATCCCAGCCAACACATGGCGCCAGGCAGGAAACAAACCCCAGGCAGGGCACCAGCCCACCTTATGGCACACACACACACACAACCACACACCAAGCACACACTAGGGACAATTTAGTATCGCCAATGCACTTAACCTGCATGTCTTTGGACTGTGGGAGGAAACCGGAGCGCCCGGAGGAAAATGCTAAGCCAAATTTACATTCCTGTATCTGGTATCTGTAGTAAACTCCTATTTTATTTGGTATTATTTACCAAAAATTCTGAAATTGATAAAAAAAATAAACATATGCTGTTCCTGTAGTTGATATAAAATGCATACATGGATGCAAATCTGTAAATTAGTTCATAACCCATTTATATTGGCGATTTCAAGCAAAATGTTATATCGGTAACTCTGTATCAAAGGGTAAATCCTATATTTATGAAACTCTTTTGTCATCCAAGGGATCATTTGATTGACTGAGTTGGGGGTGGTGGGGGGTTGGGGGGGGTGCACCATTTACAGCTTTGCCAAGGGCAGCAAAAACACTGGAGCCAACCCCTGGGGGGACTGCCGTTGTGCCGCCGCTGTGTCAGTGGGCATATCAGTTCTGAGTAAGCCATCTAAAATTAAAAAAAAAAAAAAACCTGTCAGCCAAAATCAGTGTTATGAACCCCGTTCTCTATTCATTTTTTCTAACTTGAAAATTCTGTTTGAATTCTTAATATAAAAAGACTGTAATGTGCCAGTCCTTATTGAAGTACAAATTTGGTTTTATGCTGCTGCACTTGAGGTGGTTAGCTTGTGCCTTGATAAAAAAAAAAGGAAACTCAAGGAGCCAGTGTTTACCCATTCATTTATTTAGTTTTAGTCTAAATTTTTTATTAGGTAAAAATTTATTGCTTTGTTTTTATTGTGCTACTTAATTTTTAAAAGCATTGGTAGTGGTGGCGCTTGACGGTAGTATAATGATCTGAAGATAATGCACTACTATAAATTCCATCTGTGCTCTGTGCTATCGGACCCGTCTCTCCCTGTGGGCACAGCGGGGCTCGGCACTCAGCTAAATAAAAAGAGTCCTGCTTTATTCTAAGGGCCTGATCATTCCAGGCAAACATGCGGTCTATGGATTAGAAACTGGGAACAACTGATGTGGTCACGTTCACGGACTGTTACTGTTTAAAAACATATCATAAATGAAGAGCAGTTAGTTAGTATTGTGTAGGCACACGATGACCAGTGCCTAGTCCTTCATTTCCTGCATATTTCTAGGAGTTATGCATTGCCTTTAAATACTGATTACCATCCCAGGGGGCTTTATAGACCCTCTCTAATTTTTTCAATTTTTATTTTTTTTCTCTTGGAACCCTAGGTTATGGGACTCCTGCAATGTCGTGTTGCACTTGATCTGCCCATTTTCTTGCTTATACGACCTTTACTGCCTGGCTATTGGTTGTGGCATGGTGAGGTAGTGGATATTAGTATTAGTTTATCGATATACAAGCCAAAGTACCTGGGTATAAACAGGCAGGGGGAACAATGTCTTTTGGAAATGCAATATGGCTAAACACAACCCACAGTGAGACAGAAACACATTGTGACACAGGCACATCACAGGGTCACCCTCCAGGCTCATCTAAGGTATGTAATAGCACTCTGGGACAAGAGGGGGCGCTGGTGCTAATCGTGTCCTCATCCTGTCCCTCCCAGTGGGGGAAGTGGACTCCGCCCCTTCCAGTCTGCCAATCTATAAATTTCGAGGGAGCCAGAAGTAGGCTTCATTCTGTGATCAGAGCAACTAGCAGGATGGCTCTCCATTCCTTTTGGCAGTTTCGCTTGGGCAACTTGCTTTTGTTTGTTTACATGTGCGCCATACAGTGACTATTTATATATATATATATATATATATATATATATATATTTTTTTTTTTTTGTTCTTTATTTCGCCTTATACAATTTCTTGTATTAGGAATTTGGTAGTTTTCGCATACCCCTTGGGGTCAGAGCGCAGAGTCAGCCATTGTACAGCGCCCCTGGAGCAACAGGTTAAGGGCCTTGCTCGAGGGCCCAGCAGAGCAGTGGCCTTTTTGGCAGTGACGGGGATTCGAACCGGCAACCTTCGGGATACCAGCGCAGCTCCTTAGCCTCAAGAATTTCAACAGGAATTAAACTTGGAGAATTGGGTTGGTGCCCCCCAATAATTATTCTTTCCGGCTTGTCATTCCTCACTCGACCACAGCGTACTCTTAGACCAAGCTGCATGACAATGACAGATTCATTAAGAAGGAAACATTGTTAATTAGAACATTGGAAACATTCAGGCGAGAACAGGCCAACAGAGTGTACCAATCTTAGCCACTTAAATCCCCCATTTGAACATTCAGGAAAGTAGCTTCTGCTTTGGACGCTACAACATTTTGACAATATCCTCCTTCCAGTACACTCGTGCTGCCTGATGGGAATTGTAGTCCGTGTGTCGGTGCTGATTTTTGAGTATCCCCCTTTCATTATAACTCCTCTTCATGATTCGACTTATATCCTGTATTTTAACTTGGCCTTTCATCTATCTATCTATCTATCTATCTATCTATCTATCTATCTATCTATCTATCTATCTATCTATCTATCTATCTATCTATCTATCTATCTATCTATCTATCTATCTATCTATCTATCTATCTATCTATCTATCATTACTACCAGGAGTAGTCAAGCGCGATTGTAACCAATATCATACCAGAGAACGATTTCCTGTTAGTTTTTTTTTTATCATTTCTATGCAAAGGGAAGTCATTAAGAAATTTAGAATGCTAAGAATTTGTGTCCCGCCACTCTGGTCGGCGTCTACAGAAGCATATAAATGTTTTGTTGACATAGCTTTAAGCACACAGAACTCACTTTATGCTCTTTATAAATTTCCTTCTGCTTTTAAAAATTCATGTTCTTGTTAACAGTTTCCTCTCTTAATGGCTTTTAAATAATTTTCCTTCAAAATGACAATTAACGCACTGCCGTATATGACAGTGTTACCAAAACATCCCATCTGCTGCATTGTGCTTGTCATCATGTGGCTGCCTTTACAATAAACAGATTGAAAGGAAACAGACAGCAAATTCTTATCAAAGAAAACACCCCGAGGTCTTTGTTAAAATCCTAACCAAAGGAAAAGAACCCCCTAATTGCGTGTTACTGCATTTCTCCATTAAACACCGAGACATTGGAGTAACACGTCTTGATCTGCAAGTCCTGAGTGCCGTTATCGACGGGGATTGGGCCCTGGTTAATTTGAAGGCTGCACCAAAAGCCATCAACATATAGGAATAACCGGAAAGTACCTGACAATAATGAAATGTGCGGAGTCCTAACAAGCATTTTCTTCTATCATCTCATTTCCGATGTCAGCTGCCTCAGGCTACAAACACACTTCTTTGTCTTCATTTAAAAACAAAGTTTTTAAACAAAAGCAATCTCCTTCCAGACTAATATTTTCACATCATTTACCAAGTACTGTACCTCTGCCCACCGTAAAAAAGATCGAAAATGCATATAATGCAGCTGTGCGCCTACGTCAGATAGTATATTATGAGGTAGCGATCTGTAAATTATTTCCTTTTTGCTTTTCCATGAAGCATTCAAACTGCTTTCTAATTCAGTTTAGTTATCATATGTGCAAGCCGTGTCAAAGTGGGTATCGATAGTGAAGTGACAGAGCAGTACGCCCAGGCAAGTGCAAAGGCTGCAGTTTAAAGTATTCAAGTAATTAAGTACCTTATTATATGAGTGACTTGGAATTTGTTATGTGTATGAGGAGTTGAAACGCATTGGTGTATAACTTTGTAAAACTGCAAAGCCAACAGTCTCCACTCCACCAAGTCGGAATCTGTGCACCCTAAACACTTCTGTTGATCATCCTTGAGATTGTGTGAAGCCCACCTGGAGCCAGTTCACAAGATCAGGACAGTCACACACACCTTTCTATTGAAGGTCCGACAGGTGAGCAAAAATCAAGCCATGAGGTTGTAGGAGTTGCCTGCAGAGCTTCGAGACAGGATTGTGTGCAGGTGAAGATTTGTTGAAAGCTCCCTAGAGCACGATGGCCACCATAATTCTTAAATGGAAGGAGTTTGGAACAAGCGGGACTCTTCCTAGAGCTGGTAAGTGAGGCGATTAAGAACCCAATGATTGCTCTGGAGTGTGTGGAGAAACTTCCAGAAGAACAGTCATCACTGCGACACTCCACTAATGTGCGTTTTATGACAGAGTGGCCCTTCTCAGTAGAAGACACACATGGAAGCCCACTTGTAGTTTGCAAAAAGGACTCTCAAGACTGTGAGAAACAAGATTCTCTGATCTGATGAAACCAAGATTCTGGAGGAGAGAAGGCCTCACCTGCTCAATGTCATTCCAATGGTTAAGCTCGGTGGTGGCAGAATAAAGCTGGGTGGTGGTGGTGGGAGATGTGTCAGCAGCAGGGTCTGGAAGACCAAACAGGGTTGAGGGAAAACTGAACGAAGCAAACCTCCATAATAAAAACCTGCCGCAAAGCGCTCTTTGATCTCAGACTGGGCAGAGGGTTCACCTACAGGACAAGTGACCCCGAGCACAACCTGGGAATGTCCTTTAGTGGACCGGCCAGAGTCCAATCAGACATCTCCGGAAAAACCCTGAAAGCAGCTAGCTGTCCACCTACAGCCTCTATTCATCCTGTCGTCCTCCATACAGCAGGCATTGAGTATAAAGGTGCAAATGTCCGACTTTCATCCATCACTGACTTGATCATGTTATTGGTTGAAATCGCACGTTGTCATCTCGAAAACCAAACACACCTACATCAGAGCAGTCTTAACAGCATCATAGGCCCCTGGGCATCGTAAACATCATGGGGCCCCCCAGCCAGTGCCAATTGTGCCCATACATTAAGACAGCCCTGGGCTACACGCCTATGCCCACTTTGCCATTTTGTGTTGTCCGTAACTTGTTATGTGAATATGCAGTAGTCTTTTATCTAAAAATGTCGTCTAGCAGTAACACTAACAAGAGGAAATGCAAATTCACGGACCACATGAAAACGAAGTGTGTGTGCTTAGGTGAAGGATGCACCGAAAACGAAGCAAAGTGTTTGGTTTGTGATTCTTACGTGTCCGTTGCAAACAAGGATACCACCAATTTAGAATGGCGCGTTACCAGCGAAAAACACAGAAACACGGCAACGACGTCTGCTTTGTCTGCAAAAGTCACATCATTTTTTCAACCGAAACATTCGGCGGAGTCTTTGAAGACATGTGCTGGAGTTCGATGAACTGTTGCTGTGAAAAGTCGCCTCATCTGAAAAATATGAAACTGTGTTGTTATACTATTTCTAATTTTGATGACTCATTTTGTACCCTGTCAAATTTGTCGTTTTTAAAGTTTTCATTGTGATTCATGAAGAGAACGGGACGCATTCTCCTTTGTCCTCCTTTATGGCCTTCAGTGTCCTCCTTTGTGTTTGCAGGTACCCTGGACTTCCAGACATCAAGCTTGAATGGCTGCCAAAGAGGCTTTAAACAAAGCACTGAGGAAGGGGGTCTGAATACTTCTGACCGTTGGATAGTTCAGTTTTTTTTTTTTTTATTTTGATTACATTTGCCGACATTTCTTGTAGTGAGACGTCAAGCAAAATGACACCTTTTATTGGCTGACTAGAAAGTTTACAATTTGCAAAGCTTTCGAGGTAACTCAGGCCCCTTCTTCAGATTTAATACAGAAACTGGAGTTCCCTGTGTTTATACAGTATAGACACCAGGACAGATACAACATTGGAAAATCTTTAAATGTAAAAAAATAATAGACCTCTTGTGATGGATGGCCGGCTACATATTCCGGCCCTCACCCCCAGGCCGCCAGGAGGAGCTCTCCCGACAGCATGGACATGCCCCGAATTCCAGCAGGGCCTCATGTAGTTTTTAAGCACAGCCCTGCTGGATATCTTGGGGACCACCGGGAGTCACTGTAGGGAGGCTCATGGACTCTTATGTGCCCTATAACCTGGAAGTACGTCCTGGTCACGTGAACAGGAGAAATGACGTACTTCCAGGTTGAAGAAAAGGACTTTTATCCTGACCCGGAAGTAATAAGGACTTGTGGACTAGTGGGCAGGAACACCTCCGGGTCAGGGGGTATAAAAGGACTCTGGGAAAGCCCAGACACTGAGCTGAGCTGGGAGGTAGGGTGGCTAAGTGTCTGGGAACGGAGGAGAGAGAGAGTATTGTGATTAGTGATTGGTTGGTTTATTGTATGAATACTGTGGAGTGGAGGGTGCTTGGTGCACGTTATTATTACTTAATAAATAATAATAGTACTTTTACCTGGTGTTTGGAGTGGTACCTGAGGGTTCAAGAGGTCGATAAACGCCTCTACTGCTACACTCTTCAGGCTAAGATTCATTTAGCAAGAGAGGAGAACAACGTATGGTCAAGATCTTTGGATAAGACAACTGTCCAACAAAGTCTTTTGACGTTTCTGTTGAGTTTTTCAATACAATGTAGGACTGTAGACAGGTAGCTTGGCTGAAAATAATGGAGCACCGCATATGCTTGGGGTGGAAGCTGTCACTTCTCAGGTAGGTCCGTCTGTCTGTCGGTTTGTGAAAAACAGAAGTTACACTGGGTGTTGTCTTTCAGCTGAACAGTGGTGTCCAGGAAGCGGACTTCTGTTTTTGAGTAATTCAGCTTTCTGTTTCAGAATTCTATTCATTATGAAAATGGTGGAGGTCCTTCTCACTGGCAATCCAGATTATGAAGATGTCATCTATGGAACGGAGATACAACATTGGTTTTTAGATACACGATGATGTAAAATCTTCCTCCAATTTTGCCATAAATAGGTTTGCATAGCGAGGTGCAAACCGCCAGCCCATTGCAGTTCTGATTTGTTGCAAGTAGAAGTCTCGTCCAAATGAGAATAAATTATTAGTGTCGGAATGAATTCTGTCATTTGTATAACTGACTCTGTGGGTAAGTCATTTTGTCTGAGGTACGTTTCACGTGCCAATATGCCATCATCATGGGGGATGTTTGCAGTGGCGTAGCTAGGGGTGGGTGGAGGGGGCAGTCACATTTTTGGGGGCGGCATTATTGGCCAAAAGGCTCAATACAATATGTGTGCAAGCAGCAGGGTTTGGAAAAATGTCACTTATGAACGAAAAAAGTAAAATTCTCTGATTTGTATCCACAAATGCTTCAAAAATAATTTTCAGACTGTCAGCATCAGACACAGCAGTTGAAATTTATGAGGCAATAACAAAAATAAACATAAACATTACACCGATAATAATTTCTAGGAAGATAAATAACTAATTTATAATTTCGTTTCGTTATCAATCCGAATGCGTTCTTGCTCTGCGCAGAAAACATCCCCACCTATCACTTGTACACTACATCGGCTCTGGTTTTCGCAGCGTAATTATATCTCTCTGTTATAAAAGAAAATCTTGGAAGGTTGGAAGGAGACGAGACGTGATTTTCTCAGAGAGACACCTTCACGTCCCACGAGACGAGACTTTGTACCAAGAGATTTAACAACGCCCGGGGCCGGAAATAAAACAAAGAGTAGATGACAAAGTAGAATGTCGCGAAGAATTCAAAAACATTGGTGCGATACACATGTAGAGCAGGTTAGAGATTATAAAAGTGCGAAAATTCGAAAGTCTCAAAAAAAGGATAGTAAAGATCGCATTAACACAAACAAACGGAAATTATTACTCGGTGAAATAACGGAACCAGGAAAAGAGATTGAATATATTGTTTGGATTTAAACTTTAAGTCTGAGACTTGTAGATCATCTAATTCGTGTTGCCATCAGGGAAAAAAAAAAGTAGTGCTTCTTTCCAATGAAGAGGCGTATCCGCGAGCATTAAAAGATTGGTTGTTTGGTGAAAGTGAAATCCCGCAAGAGAAATCATTTCTCCTTTGTGTGAATGCTATTGTCAGACACATTTCTTGTAGAGAGAAAGAAATGATATTCACTCACGGGCAATTTATACGCTGCGTTGTCATGATATAATTACAAACACGGAATCAAAATTCAATGTAATATTGACAAAAAGGTAAAAGTGAAAAGAGATTGAATACATGGGCATAGGTGATATGACAGAAGTGCGCCGCACGAGATGCAAATCACGAGGCACAGCAGCAGCAGCAGCAAGCCAGCAGCTGATCGAGCAAAGAGGAGGTAAAAAAAAACTGTGTTTGTTTCCCATTGTATCACCGTTTAAGAGGGGGTTAGCAGTTCGTCTATACTATATTCTTGTCTAGTTTATGCTTATAAATAATTATATATGGAAAATTATTTCTGTTTTTCTATATATGAATGTAGAAAAAAGTCAAGCAAAATGACACCTTTTATTGGCTAACTAAAAAGATTACAATGTGCAAGCTTTCGAGGCAACTCAGGCCCCTTCAAGATGTGACTGCCCGTAAGTGAATATCATTTCTTTCTCTCTACAAGAAATGTGTCTGACAATAGCATTCACACAAATGAGAAATGATTTCTCTTGCAGGATTTCACTTTCACCAAACAAACCAATCTTTAAATTCTCGTGGATACGCCTCTTCACTGGGAAGAAACACTACTTTTTTTTTCCCTGATGGCAAAACGAATTAGACGATCTACAAGTCTCTGACTTAAAGTTTAAATCCAAACAATATATTCAATCTCGGGCGGCACGGTGGCGCAGTGGGTAGCGCTGCTGCCTCGCAGTTGGGAGACCTGGGGACCTGGGTTCGCTTCCCGGGTCCTCCCTGCATGGAATTTGCATGTTCTCCCCGTGTCTGCGTGGGTTTCCTCTGGGCGCTCTGGTTTACTCCCACAGTCCAAAGACATGCAGGTTAGGTGGATTGGCGATTCTAAATTGGCCCTAGTGTGTGGGTGTGTTTGTGTGTGTCCTGCGGTGGTTCCTGCCTTGTGCCCTGTGTTGGCTGGGATTGGCTCCAGCAGACCCCCGTGACCCTGTGTTCGGATTCAGTGGGTTGGAAAATGGATGGATGGATGGATATTCAATCTCTTTTCCTGGTTCTGTTATTTCACCGAGTAATAATTTCTGTTCTGTGGTGAGTTGGCACCCTGCCCGGAATTGGTTCCTGCCTTGTGCCCTGTGTTAGCTGGGATTGGCTCCAGCAGACCCCCGTGACCCTGTGTTCGGACTCAGCGGGTTAGAAAAAGGATGGATGGAATAATTTCCATTTGTTTGCGTTAATGCGATCTTTACTATTCTTTTTGATTACATCTTGCCTGAAGAAGGGGCCTGAGTTGCCTTGAAAGCTTGCATATTGTAATCTTTTTAGTTAGCCAATAAAAGGTGTCATTTTGCTTGGCTTTTCTCTATATATGAATAAATCTATGCAAAATTTATCTAAAATTTTCTCTATACGTCATTTTAATTTTCTATTTAAATAGGTCAACATATTCAAATATGTTGGAGGGTGGTAAATTGAAGCACCGCCCCACCCAAAGCGGCTCGAACTCCATCTACGCCACTGGATATTTGTGTAAAGTCCCTCAACATCCATTGTGGCCAGAAAGGTTTCCTCAGGTAAAGGGACCTATAGCTGCCAGAAATTTTGATTACATTTGCAGACATTTCTTCAAATCCTGTTTTCTCTTTTCCTGTCTGGAGTATTGAAGTGTTGTTTGGTGAAGGAAAAGAAAATAAATGTAATGATTTTAGCTGGAACAAGGCTGGAACATAACAAAGTATGAAATAAAATAAAGGTGAAAGGGGGTCCGAATACTTTTTGACTCCACTCTGTGATAAGATCTTAAGACATCTTAAACCAACCAGTTCAACCAAACTAAGAAAACTGATGCACACCACAAAAAAAACGCAGAAGAGAGATGCCGAGAAGGATGAGATCAGACCCCCCATTACAGCAGCCTACCGGCCCTCCGACTGCAAAACACACCCTGCAGTCTACTGAGGTCACTGGCCGCTTAATGACCACTAGACGGGAGCTTCTCTGCCCTCAGGAATTACTAATGTCGAGTTGTCCTTCCCTTCTTCTCTTTTATTATAAATACGATGATTGCCATGAAGTGATTACGGGACAAATGGCCTAACAGGCCTATAACTCCAGCTTCCACAAGTACATTAAATAAATGAAATTATCCATCCATTCAGTTTATGAAACCGCTTTTTCCAGTGCAAGGCTGCATTAACACAATTTAAATTTTATTTTTGTTTTGTAATGCATTGTAAATATGACTGCATATTAAATAATAAACTGAATATGCAGCAGTTTGGCCTTAAACTTCAAAAATGAATGTCCTATTTAACTGAATATACAGGGAACTGATTATTAAAAAAGATTTACATTACTTTCATTTATAGAAACGACAACTTTGATATAAAATCACTGTTGTTTCCATTTTTTTATTATCGGAATCCTTAAATTTGAAGTCACTTACTTCTGCTTTCATAGCGAATCAGTGGCAGGGCCTGAGATGCTGTGTGTATTTTTATAGTGCCTTTCACCGGTCACGTTTGGTGTAATCTTTCATATTTCTACAGTGTGAGAGCCAGCAGGGCAAAGGATGCCCTGAAACTGTACAGTAAGCCAGAGGTGTTCATATAGCGCCTTTCAGGGTTAGACCACCCACAGGCACGAAGCACACAAGGCAGAATTGTTTTTACACTGGAGGTCTCACAAGTCGAAAAGTTCACTGAGGTCAGCCCATGGAAACTTAATTGATATCTAAACTGATAATCAAAAACTGATGTGGCCTGATCAGTGAATCTGCCTGAACAAGGCAGACCTCACCGTTAATTGGAATTACTGTGCGATTTAATATCTTTCATCATTTTAAAACTGAACCTTTTTGGCTGAATGTCCATTGTTAAATGAAGTAATAAAAAAGTTCATAATGTGTAATTAATGGAAAATATCAATTCATATCAGAGGAGATATACGACTTCAATCTGTGGGACTGGGGTCAGTCAGAAATCAATGGAATAATAAAAATGAACAAATGCTTTATGATTCTGGGCCAGTGAATTATTACAGGCTGCTGCTGCTCGGTCAAAGGTCAAGACCCTGACAGCTGAATTTATGGACACATGTGGACCACACTGGAAGGTTTGGGGCTGAGATCCCTGAACTGTGAGGTTGGATTGTTAAAGGGTTAAAAAAATAATATGACTGGACCACTCCAAGCCCCCCATGAGCCTGAAATTGTGGGTTCAGTTAATGCAAAGACATTAAAAATATCAGATATAGATAGATAGATAGATAGATAGATAGATAGATAGATAGATAGATAGATAGATAGATAGATAGATAGATAGATAGATAGATAGATAGATAGATAGAATGAAAGGCACTATAGATAGATAGATAGATAGATAGATAGATAGATAGATAGATAGATAGATAGATAGATAGATAGATAGATAGATAGATAGATAGATAGATAAGGTCATTACTGTGACATGAGCTGAGTCCAATGAAATTCATTCTTTCCTCTGCTAATCAACATGTAACTCCTCGCCATGATCAGTGAGTAGAACAATCTGACCTTGAAACTTCGGTTTTCCTTACCGAAAATATTTGTCATACAGGAAAAATGTTTAACTATGTGTGACATTTAAAGAAAAAATAATGTACGTGAACAGTAGTGAATAATAGATATATAGTTTATTTTACTTGTTCTATGGATAGATAGATAAATTATGTTTGTTCTATCTATCTATCTATCTATCTATCTATCTATCTATCTATCTATCTATCTATCTGTCTGTCTGTCTGTCTGTCTGTCTGTCTGTCTGTCTGTCTGTCTGTCTGTCTGTCTGTCTGTCTGTAATACATGGCTTAACATTAAGCTGTTGCCACAGAGCCAGTGATAGTCAGACACACAACTGGCTGGTTCTCCTACGTATCTCACTCCTCTGGGCTTGCTAAATCCTCATCAATGGGTGTGACAGCCTTTTTGCAAACTTTATCATTAGGAACCATTTTACAGTCACATCCATCTTCCAGACATATGCCATGATACATCAGGATGACCATCCAGCCTTACTAAAACTAATTGTTCAGCCCCAACAAAGCTCACTCGACTAAGAAATGCATTATTGATAATTTCTTGGCATACCATAGTGGCAATGTGAGTGTCCTGAGGTCACCATGATTCACTCTTATCTGGTTATTGCCTTTTTACAGTGATAGTAATATGTAACCACCCAATGATAGTCACTAGAATAAAAAACATTTGAATGGAAAGAGAGATAGGAAGGGCATTCTATAATAGACAGATGAATAGATATGAAAGCCACCATATAAATACTGTTTAGGATAGTCAGATAGTTATGAAAGGGAGTGTATTAGATAGATAGATAGATAGATAGATAGATAGATAGATAGATAGATAGATAGATAGATAGATAGATAGATAGATAGATAGATAGATAGATAGATAGATAATGGTACTTTAAGTTAATAGAGTTTTTTAAATTTTTGTTATTTTACTGAATATAGAAAAACTAAAAATAAAAAACTATTAACTTAAAGTACCATTATCTATCTATCTATCTATCTATCTATCTATCTATCTATCTATCTATCTATCTATCTATCTATCTATCTATCTATCTATCTATCTATCTATCTATCTATCTATCTATCTATCTATCTATCTATCTATCTATCTATCTATCTATCTATCTATCTATCCTTCTTCATGTGTTTTCAGAGTCCAGACCTTCTTACTTGCATGTGCTAATCAACATGCAACACGGCGCCACTCTCAGTACCAGGATTACGTAGTCTAACATATTATGTGACAACAGCAGGTTAAAGACGCCTGGCTGTGCTGAGAGACTCCTTGTCGATTTTCTTTGTCGCATGGCTCCCAGGTGCAGCTAATGTTTTGGCACAGGACGTAATAAA
Source organism: Erpetoichthys calabaricus (assembly GCF_900747795.2). Taxonomy (NCBI): domain Eukaryota; kingdom Metazoa; phylum Chordata; class Cladistia; order Polypteriformes; family Polypteridae; genus Erpetoichthys; species Erpetoichthys calabaricus. The sequence goes on from NC_041404.2 coordinate 151,119,144, forward strand.
TACCAGCAGTATTAACAGCCAAATGCAGACTCTACTGCCATGTCCCGGAGGTGGTGAAGCTGTGAAGGGCCCAGCCGTGCCGTTATCACAGTATGTGTTGTACTCTGTGGCCCCTGGTCTCACTTGTCCATTTGTTTTGATTTTTTCAATTTTGTTTTTTCCACCCCACATCTTTGAGGTATTCCTATGCTTCTCTTTTTGTTGCCATGTATGGTCGTTGTCTTCACATACAGGCAGATACTGAAGAAGACTATCCATTTTTTTTTTCAAAATTCTGTTCTATTTCTAGTTTTCCCAACAGCCCTTAATTGCACCTAATTTTAGATACATGGCCCATTTGCAAGTGTCTTAAAAAAGTAGTGTTAAAAAAAGAGATGAACACTTCAAAATGAATCTTTCTTTCTTTTTTTCTTGCTTTTCATATATACATACTGTCATTGATGGCCCATCTGTCAAGGCAGTATGAAGGGGACCAGGGTGGCAAGACATGGGGATAGGGCTCAGTCAAACCCAAAGGAGGAAGAGCAGTGCCACCCACGAGGGACCCTGCACCCTGGCAGTCTGATAACGTGTCACAAGTGGAAGAGCAGGCAGTCGTTTCCATGTTGACAGGATGAGCCAAACGTGTAATGAATCAGGCTTTCGATATTCCTGTTTCATTATTAGAATGTTGTTATTCTGGTGAAACCATTTGTTGTTTTGTGATCCTCACCATTTTGTGGTCTCTGCGTGGCTCTTGCCGTGTTGTTTACGGTGGGATTTTTGTTGTGGTGGACTCCTGGGGTGACCCTTATGGAAGCCAGGGGTGCGTAGAGACACCCTAACCCGACACAGACGGGCAGAGTCACAGGATTTTACCACACAGCGCACAATTTTATTACACTTCCTTGTGGAAACCACCCTCCTCCACTTCTCACCGTTACCAGCACCAATCCAAATAACAGTTCAACACACAACAAGTTATCTTTCTGCTGCTTTCCACCTACAATCCCTTTCTGGCAAGCTGTGTCCTCTTCCTCTTGACTCTCACTTCCCATTAGCAGTGGCAGGCTCCCTTTAAATGGATCCTGGGAGTGTCACCTGGAATTAATTCCCCCCTGGCGGCCACCATGGGGAACCAACAGGGCTGCGTGAATGTCACTCTCCCAGTCTGTGGCTGGAGGAACCCGTGGTCCTCCAGTATCCCAGGGGAGGTAATGCCTCACAAGTGCTCTTTCTCCCCACCCCGGTCCTTCCATCCCGCTGGTGTCCCTGCCGTAACCGCCCATCACACCATATTTTCTCTCTTAGACCGTTTATTAGGTAGACCTCACCAGGATGCCCCAAATCTCATACTCTTAACTTCCTCTTCTTCCTCTTTCGGCTGCTCCCGTTAGGGGTTGCCACAGCTGATCATCTTCTTCCATATTCTCCTGTCCTCTCCATCTTGCTCCATTACACCCATCACCTGCATGTCCTCTCTCACCACATCAATAAACCTTCTCTCAGGCCTTCCTCTGTTCCTCCTGCCTGGCAGCTCTATCCTTAGCACCCTTCATCCAGTATACCCAGCATCTCTCCTCTGCACATGTCCAAGCATTCGCCCTTTTCTTTTACATCTGTAACTCCAAGCAATTAAACACAATACCTGAACATGCAGGAAAGAAAGTTACAAATGTATTCATGCGTGAAATAATTTAAAGGTTTCTAATTATGGCCATAATGTGAATAAGCAGAGTAAAATGAGTGTTAGGTTGAATAATACAACCTGACAATAGGCTACCAGGTGGCTCTCCGTCTTATTATGTTGATTCGTCTCCAGTCCTGCTTGGTCTTTGCTGCCTCATAGCCTTTGAATGGTGACAGGGATGGTGTGGCCCCCTCCTTGGGTGGAAAATGGCAGCAATAGAAAGAGAAAGAGCTCATCTTTGCAGGCATCATCTATATATATAATTCACTAAGCTGCCACCAGCGCAAGCAAGGCACCCATGGAAGCACGCAGGATGGAGCCACGCCCACCAACTCTATGACCATTGGATACGACGACAACTCGCAGAGCCACGCCCACCAACTCGGACACAGCAACTCACAAAACAGGGAGTCATTCGTGTTTGTCTCTGCTACACTTCACATGCACCTCTGAAGAAGCATGTTTGTCGCAGATGTGAATCGCTGTATGCAGCGTGTAAAACAGTTTGTTTGTCGTGGATGTGAATCGCTGTATGCGGCGTGTAGAACAGTTTGCAAGGGGTATCCCATGGTCTTACAGTTGGTGGGCGGGTCTCTGTTAATTGCTCTTGCGAGCAGGCACATGACCAGGCAGTGAGTATGCTTCGAGAGCGAGGGTGGACGCGACAGCACCATCTAAGAAGAATCATATTTGTCGCGGATGTGAATCGCTCTATGCAGCGTGTAAAACAATTTGCGAGGGGTATCCCATGGTCTTACAGTTGGTGGGCGTGTCTCTGTTAGTTGCTCTTGCGAGTGGACACATGACCAGGCAGTGAGTATGCTTCGAGAGCGAGGGTGGACGTGACAGCACCATCTAAGAAAAATCATATTTGTCGCGGATGTGAATCGCTGTATGCAGCGTGTAAAATAATTTGTTTGTCGTGGATGTGAATCGCTGTATGCAGCGTGTAAAACAATTTGTTTGTCGTGGATGTGAATCGCTGTATGCAGCGTGTAAAACAGTTTGCGAGGGGTATCCTATGGTCTTAGCAGTGTCTATGCTTTGATGTGAATCGCTGTATGCAGTGTGTAAAACACTGTATTGTATGTTGCCCTCTCCAGAGTTACATCTTTTCATTCACCTACAGTCGTATCCTCAAAACCAACCCCATTTGGACAACTGTGTCTTTCAGGAAGTGTTCACCCATCAATATATAATTATGCGGCGTATGCTACGCCACAGGTTGGCTAGTTTACCAAATTCTAGTGGTCCTTGGTGGGCATCTTGCATTAAGATGAGTGTGTAATGCCCAATGCCTCAGCTCCCATGCCAGCCCAGGGTCAGACCTGAGAAATCTCCAGGCTGGAATCACTGCCAAGGGTGCTTTAACTGAGTACCAAGTAAAGGGTCCGAATACTTGTGTCAAGGGGATATTTCAGTTTTTTTTTAAATAAATGAGCCAAGAAGGTCTTGTTTTGCTTTGTCTTTCTGGGGTATTGAGTGATGTTTGATGAGGGAAACAATAAATTGAAATGATTTTAGCTCAGGACTGCAGAATAAGAAAAGGAGAACAAAGTGAAGGGGTCTGAATTGTTTGTAAAGGCACTATAAATGCTCCGTCGGCCTTCTTGGTGCTCTCATTGTGGCTGTGAAGGATTCCAATGAGGGCACCACCTGCTGTTACTGTATGGATACACTGTAGATGCCACAGGGGCTGAATGTGCATTCTGGCCAGAAGAGGGGATGGTTCCTTACCCGGACGGGAGGCTTCTAACTGGCAGATGGGCATCCCGGCTGGGGAGGATAAAGGGATTAGACCCAGAAGGAAGGACTGGAAGAGATTGACGGGCAGCCCATTGATAAGGAAAGATGCGGCTGGGGGCTTTTTTTCTTTTCAGTGGGCTGCCCGTCCATCTCTTCTGGGTCTGATCCCTTTCTCCTTCCTGGCTGGGATGCCCATCTGCCTGTTAGGAGACTCCTGTCCAGGTAAGGAACCATCCCGTCCTCTGGCCGGGATGCCCATCCAGACCCTGTGGCATCTAAACACACAGAAACACACACAGATATAATGAATTGCACTTGTTTAATGGCCCAAAGTGGAATAATAGAGACTAGTCTCCAAATGTATCATTTTTATTTATTTTTATTACACTGATGAATAGAAAATCCAGAGAAGCCTTCATCTTAAAATATTGAAGTAAGCTATCTTGAAATGAGTATTTTTTTCTGCAGAAGAAAATTAGATTTTGTTTTTTTTTTTCTTTTTTTTTTCTAGTATTTACAAGGACTGGCACCAGTAGTACAGGATGTTATGTATGTGTTTCATGATCATTACCAAACGGAACAAATGAGATAAAACAAATGAAAAAGAATTTCGCCCGCCGTCTCATCCATCCTTTATTGTAGAAACCTCCAGAGATCTTCAAATCATTTCAGAGTTTAATGTGCAAAGTGTAAATGGTGTCATTTTTCGCCGTTAACATAATCATGTTTAACAAACATGAAAGAAGGGAGGAAAAAAAAAATTCTTTTGCACTTACCGTTATAAATCAAGACCGGTTGCGGAGAAATTAAAATAAATGAAAACGGATTGCATCGGTACCATCAGTAAAATTGATGTTTTTTAAAAGTGCATAATGGTGTTAAAATATAGGCGACGGTGACTCAGAGATGCGTTTCAGCGCATTAAAGTGTTGACATAATGTGGGGCCCCCGTCCCTCTCCATTACGGCTGTTATAATCCAGCCGCACACTAATTGCCCCCGAAGTCATGTGTGGATGTGAGTGGGGATAGACGCCGGCATGAATTAAAGAGCTTTAGCTCATCTGCTCTGCGACTGACTTTATGCTTTCTTTTGATCAAATCCGCTAGCTGAATTGCTTCTTCCCCTCCTCAAAAGGTGGTCTCTAATATGCTGAACGTGTTTCATAGCTAGATCAGTGTTTGCAAAGCACACGTAGCCCCGGGCTGTTTTTAACCTTCCTCACTGATAGACAGAATGCATCCTGTAATACTTAGAGCAATCCCCTTTTTCAAGGGAAAAAATATATATATGTACTGTATTTATGTTCCAGAATATAGCCAGATGATTAAAAGCTGAGCTTGCTTATGCAGCAAGTGAAAAGAAAGCCGTAGCTGCTGGTGTAATATTGTTAAAAAATGTTAAATAAAGACCTGGATTATTACAGGGGAAAAAATGTGTGATTAGTAATATAAATGAAAAGATTAAAGAGGAGAAAAAAGACAAATGTTTCAAATCTCCTTAGTGTGCCTCTGAAAGCCCCGCTGATCTCCCGGTGCTGACTGTCCCAGTAAGCACATTTGCTGCCTACTCGCCGTTCCCCCTCAAGTGATTTGCGCACAAGGTGCTCACTTCAAAGGGCGCCTGGAAATGACTTTGAACAGAAGGCTCGGAAAAACTTTGACTGCGAATTGACAGCGAGTTAACTTACTGTAGTTACTTAGCAGCGCCTGGAATTCAATGCTATTTTCAAGTCGAAAAGGTGTGTGAACCGAGCGAACAAAAGAATACAAGAGAAAAGTGTGTACACGAGCACGAGTGTGTATGCCGTGCATGCTGTGCATGAGATCTCAGGTCAGATACAGTGGTGTGAAAAACTATTTGCCCCCTTCCTGATTTCTTATTCTTTTGCATGTTTGTCACACAAAATGTTTCTGATCATCAAACACATTTAACCATTAGTCAAATATAACACAAGTAAACACAAAATGCAGTTTGTAAATGGTGGTTTTTATTATTTAGGGAGAAAAAAAAATCCAAACCTACATGGCCCTGTGTGAAAAAGTAATTGCCCCCCTGAACCTAATAACTGGTTGGGCCACCCTTAGCAGCAATAACTGCAATCAAGCGTTTGCGATAACTTGCAATGAGTCTTTTACAGCGCTCTGGAGGAATTTTGGCCCACTCATCTTTGCAAAATTGTTGTAATTCAGCTTTATTTGAGGGTTTTCTAGCATGAACCGCCTTTTTAAGGTCATGCCATAGCATCTCAATTGTATTCAGGTCAGGACTTTGACTAGGCCACTCCAAAGTCTTCATTTTGTTTTTCTTCAGCCATTCAGAGGTGGATTTGCTGGTGTGTTTTGGGTCATTGTCCTGTTGCAGCACCCAAGATCGCTTCAGCTTGAGTTGACGAACAGATGGCCGGACATTCTCCTTCAGGATTTTTTGGTAGACAGTAGAATTCATGGTTCCATCTATCACAGCAAGCCTTCCAGGTCCTGAAGCAGCAAAACAACCCCAGACCATCACACTACCACCACCATATTTTACTGTTGGTATGATGTTCTTTTTCTGAAATGCTGTGTTCCTTTTACACCAGATGTAACGGGACATTTGCCTTCCAAAAAGTTCAACTTTTGACTCATCAGTCCACAAGGTATTTTCCCAAAAGTCTTGGCAATCATTGAGATGTTTCTTAGCAAAATTGAGACGAGCCCTAATGTTCTTTTTGCTTAACAGTGGTTTGCGTCTTGGAAATCTGCCATGCAGGCCGTTTTTGCCCAGTCTCTTTCTTATGGTGGAGTCGTGAACACTGACCTTAATTGAGGCAAGTGAGGCCTGCAGTTCTTTAGACGTTGTCCTGGGGTCTTTTGTGACCTCTCGGATGAGTCGTCTCTGCACTCTTGGGGTAATTTTGGTCGGCCGGCCACTCCTGGGAAGGTTCACCACTGTTCCATGTTTTTGCCATTTGTGGATAATGGCTCTCACTGTGGTTCGCTGGAGTCCCAAAGCTTTAGAAATGGCTTTATAACCTTTACCAGACTGACAGATCTCAATTACTTCTGTTCTCATTTGTTCCTGAATTTCTTTGGATCTTGGCATGATGTTTAGCTTTTGAGGTGCTTTTGGTCTACTTCTCTGTGTCAGGCAGCTCCTATTTAAGTGATTTCTTGATTGAAACAGGTGTGGCAGTAATCAGGCCTGGGGGTGGCTACGGAAATTGAACTCAGGTGTGATACACCACAGTTAGGTTATTTTTTAACAAGGGGGCAATTACTTTTTCACACAGGGCCATGTAGGTTTGGATTTTTTTTTCTCCCTAAATAATAAACACCATCATTTAAAAACTGCATTTTGTGTTTACTTGTGTTATATTTGACTAATGGTTAAATGTGTTTGATGATCAGAAACATTTTGTGTGACAAACATGCAAAAGAATAAGAAATCAGGAAGGGGGCAAATAGTTTTTCACACCACTGTATGTGTGTGTGCGCGCGAGCGCGCGCGCGTGTGTGTGTGTGTGCCGTACATGCTGTGCATGAAATCACAGGTCAGATATGTGTATGCGCACGCGCGTGTGTGTGTGTGTGTGTGCGCCATACATGCTGTGCATGAGATCACAGGTCAGATATGTGTGTGTGTGTGTGCGCCTACCATACATACGTGAACATATAACTGAAAAAGTGGGCGGGTGCCGTGCATATTGTACATGGGATCACAAGTCAAATATGTGTGTGTGTGTGTGTATGCGCACCATATATAGGTGAACATAAAAGTCAGAAAGTGGCCGTGTGTACCATACATACTGTGCATGACATCACAGGCCAAGTTAGGGGGGGTGTACTGTATATACTTGACATTGCAAGTCAAAAATACAGGTATGTGTAACATACATACATGGAGTCGAAAGGGGATGTGTACCATACATACTGTGCATGAGATCACAGGCCAAATGTGTGTACCATACATACATGAAGATAGATTTCGAAAGTGTTTTGCATCCCTTACATATGAGAATACAAGTGACATGTAGTTCTGTGTACCATACATACTGTGCGTGAGATCACAAGTCAAGTATGGTGTTGTGTGTGTGTGATTTACAATAGATGAAAATAAAAGTCACAAAGTGGATGTGTACCATGCATACTGAGATCACAGGTGAAATGTAGCGGAGTATGTACTACCGTATGTACTTGAGAATGCAAGTCAAACGTGGATGTGTTTACCGTACATACATAAAGATCCATCCATCCATCCATCCATTTCCCAACCCGCTGAATCTGAACACAGGGTCACACAGGGTCTGCTGGAGCCAATCCCAGCCAACACAGGGCACAAGGCAGGAACCAATCCCGGGCAGGGTGTCAACCCACCGCAGGACACACACAAACACACCCACACACCAAGCACACACTAGGGCCAATTTAGAATCGCCAATCCACCTAACCTGCATGTCTTTGGACTGTGGGAGGAAACTGGAGCGCCCGGAGGAAACCCACGCAGACACGGGGAGAACATGCAAACTCCACGCAGGGAGGACCCGGGAAGTGAACCCAGGTCCCCAGGTCTCCCAACTGCGCCACCGTGCCGCCCATACATAAAGATACAAGATGAAAATGTTTTGTATACCTTACATACTGTACATGAGAATACAAGTGAAATGTGGTTATATGTACTGTACACACTATAATGAAATCACATGGTAGATATGGTCTTGTGTGTGTGTGACAAAAGTAAAAGTGAAAAAGGGGATATTTACCATACATACTGTGCGTGAGATCACATTGGGGGTGTACCGTACATACTTGACAATACAAGTCAAATGGTCACGTCAAGTGTTTTGTAGACCTTATATGTTGTATGTGAGAACACAAATGAAATGTGGTTATGTATACTGTATATACCGTACATGAGATCACCTGGTAGATATGGTCTTGTGTGTGTGATTACCATGCATGAAAATAAAAATTAAAAACTGGGTGTGTGCCATACATACTGTGCCTGAGATCACAAGTCAAGTGTGGGTGTGTGTCATACATAAAGTACAAGAGTTAACTTGTCCAAAATGTGTGTGTGTATCTGTACATACGTGAGGATGCAAGTCAAAAGTATGTGTGTGTCTGCACCGTAAATACACGATTGGTTCCACTATCAGATTCTCCCTTCCCTCTCCATTGGGAGGGCCGTCTTACCGTATGGGCATAATGGGCACTGGCCGGGGGCTCATGATGTTTCTGATGCCTATGTATGTTTCCTGCTTTGTTATCAAAACAGGAGCCTCAGCGCACTACTTTGCCCAGTGCGGGGGTCTATGATGCCATTAAGGTACAGTAGATGGGACAGAAGAGGGAAACAAATACAAGACAAAGGCAGACGGAGAATCGCTACAAACATTCAGCATGAAATGTCCAAGCCGCAGCGCACCTCACTCTGCTTTCTCCAATTTCCAAGCCTCTGGCTTTCGATAAACGGGCACCTGATTGGCTCTCTATTGCTTCTTTGTTGTGTCTCATAGTTTTGTTCACAATACCTATAAACTTTAATCAATAATAAGCAGAACCTTTCAATCTCAGTTTAGGGTATCCCGTCACCCTGGAGCTGCAAGGATGTGGAGTCGACCTCCTCGACAGTCATTGCTATTTGAGTCACAGAACCCTCCACACCCCTAACCGTAACCATAGTGTAACTGCGTGGAGCTCTGGAGGTCTGCAGCTAGATGCTGGAGTCAACTACCCCAACTCGGAGCTCCAGGGTGGAGGCTCCGGACTGCAGAAATACACACTTGCAATTTAAGGGCAGGCAGCCATAGAGAGAGGTTAGGAGCAGGCGCTGATACAGCGCATTGACGCGCCCACCAAATGACAAACCAACTCAGGATCCCAGATTAGGACCCCAGTGCCAGCCATGCAACGGGTGACACCTCAGCACCACACTAGTTCAGATGGAGTGGAACACTGTGAGGTGTTTTATGGTGGCTGGAGTGCCCCAAGTTTTTCCCTGCAGGTTGGAGGGCCTACACGCAGGACTGGTTGCAGATTAACGTCATACCCAGGAAGGCGCAATTGCAGGTTAATTGTTAATTGTTAGGCTCAAGGGACCAACAGAGCAGAGTCCCTTTTGGCATTTTACGGGATTCGAACCGGCAACCTTTCCAATTGCCAGTGCAGATCCCTAGCCTCAGAGCCACCACTCCACCCGCACTCAGCCATAGAGAGCTAATAATTAATTACAGAATAACATAATGTACAGAGTGTGGCACCCGGCTGGGGTGGAGGGCTTGTGCCTCCTCCAGAACACGAGGGGGCGACCGCCCTGGTTCTATTGGGGGCCACGGGTACAGAGCTTGGAAGCTCAACCCTGAACGGGCCCGTGGTCATGATGCCTTGGGAGTCCTGGACCTCAGCACTTCTGCCACACCCGTAAGTGCTTGGGGGAAGAGGATTGGGGACACCTGGAGGACTTCCGGGTACACAACTAGAGCTTCCGTCACACAGGGGTGTGTCAACGGAGTGCTCCTCGGGAAGCACCTGGAGTCCATCTGGGGTGTATAAAAGGGGCCGCCTCCCTCCAGTCAGGGGCAAGAGTCGGGTGGAAGTTTACGAAGCTTGGTGGAGAGGAGTGGAGGCGGACCAGAGACTGAGAGAAGGCATTGTGTGTGTGCCAAGGACTTGAGGGGTGATTGGTGCTGCGGCACTGGGTTTGTGCTCACGATAAGTGTAAATAGTAGTTGTGAATAAACGTGTGTGGTTTAAACATCATGTCTACCTGTATTTGTCCGGGCTGTTCCCCACAAGAGTTAATTCATTGGTCATCGGTTCAACATATCAAGGAGTTTTACTGCAAAGTGTAACCGGCATTCAAATATTACAATTTCAAGTGACATCTCCTAATAGCAACATATATAAAAACGACTTGCTCATATTATTGAAAGGCAGATCCATGAAAATATTATTTGAATAAAGCACATTAAGAAGCAAACGTATACACTTCAAAATCTCCCATCGATAACGAAGAGGGTTCGCACACTCAGGATGACCTTCAAGGCTACCACCGGGAGGCAATGACTAACGGCTTTAAAATGTTAATGTCGACACACTAAAGCCTTGGCACCGTTTCCATGTTTCAGAATTTCCATCTTAAAGAGCCTATTTGGGTTTTAAGGGAAATGCTTCTTCCACACTCTGACTGAGCAGCATATCCTCCCACCGATGAAAAATGGAATGGACGCCAGCATTTTCTTTTTTGTTATTTTTCTGGTGTGTTGTCCCTTATCCTTCTTTCCTGCTGTCCTGCCTTCATTAATTAGTATGAGCTCATTCCGATTTAAGCCCAGGCTGTAAGACATATTGTCGAGCTGGATGCCTTCCAGGTTTTCTATCAATACATCACTCTAGCGTTATAAATGATAAATCAATATTTTTTTTTCTTATATTTTCCCATATTAATCTATTCCGGTGGATCTCTGCCAAAAGATCTGGAAAGTCCTACCTGTGAATTAAATGGAAATCCTCTCTAGGGAGGCATGAAAAAAGCTTAATAAGTAGCACAGGGAAAAGAGGAAACACACACACACGCACACACACTCACACACACACTCACACACTTTTCATCCCTGACTTTTTCTTCATTAATTTTTTTTTTTTTGTAACCGTCTCAAAGTTGTAAAAGTCTTAATGCACATTTGGCATCTGTCCCCCCATTGCAGATCACCCTTTGATCAATCTCCAAGGTTTGTTTACCTCAATCCTTAATTTCTTTTTTTTTTGCCCCGCTCTCCCGGCACGGACTTGTCTAAAATTCCTTTTGATAAATGACAGAATAAAGGAAAGAGATGAAATAATGTGATCAGGAATCGTGCGCACTTCAATTGGAGAGTGAAGGTTTTCCGCCTCGCACGCTTTAGTCTCTTTTAACACAACATAAAAGAAGTCATTTTTATTTATTATCTGGAGTGCTTCTTTAGGATTTTTCAGAAAGTTGGATGAAGTTTCTATGTTCTGTGGATGAATTCATTAAATGACGCGTCATAATCGTCATGTACCTCTGTGCATGATGCCCCCCGACCCCGGATTGAGGGGGGCAGAGAAAGTTGAATAAGGCGGCCGACTACATGTAAGGCGTCCGTCAGTTCAAAAAATGTTTTCTGTAGTGTCCCGTACTAGGCTCAAAATTGCCCTAAAAGGAAGAGGATCACCGTCAACCCCTGGTTTGTCTAGAGCCCTGGTCCTGGAGGGCCGGAGGGCTTGTAGGTTTTTGTTCTAGCCACTTTCTACTAATTGAACAAACTGCCTTTGGTTAATTTTAATCGACTTGCTTGTTCAGACTCAGACCTTCTAACTGTTTCTCTTTTTTATTAACTATCAGCTGAACCGAAACGAGATGGAAAGTGAACCAACATACTGTATGACCCGCTAAGATGGTGTGGCCTGCAGAGAGCGCTCCTCCTGCCCAAACCTGACACAGACAGACGCAGGACACAAGTTCAGCGCACACATTTTTAATTTTCTTTGTTTTTCCCGTGGGAAACGCCTTCTCCCCATTTCCTACGTGTACAGCACAGTTTAAGCTCACCAAATGCTCCACAATGCTCTTCTTCTTTTTCTTCCGCTCTCTTTCTTTGCCTCAACTCTTCCTGGCAATCTTCATCTTCTTCCACCTGACTCCACTGGCTCTCGGAGTAGTGGCTGCTGGCTTTTTTTTTAAGTCACCCAGATGTGCTCCCTGTGGTCATTGGTCCACTTCCAGCAGCACATCCAGGTCTGGCAGAAGTGCTGCAATCAAGGGCTCAGCAGCAACTGCAGCACCCCCTGGTGGTGCCCACGGAACCCAACAGGGCTGCACCAATGTTCCAACTCCCATGGAGCTCTGTGGGAGTCTAAGGCACCACTGCAACCAAGAGGGGCTGCCAGCTAGCAGTCCGGGGAAGGTAATGCTCTGGACATGCTCCCTCCCTCCCCTGGTCCTTCCAGCATAGAGACGTCCTGGCTGGGCAAGGGCCCCAGCCCTACGCCATAATGGAAACCTCAAAAATCCAACCAGTTTCTTGATTAGAAGTCAGTTCTTGTTGTTACTGGGACAAGTTATTTAACTCAATGGCCCGTTGGTGCTCGTAATGCCCCACGTGGTGTTGAGGTAAACAACGGAGTCTCTCCTCGCATTGTTGCTTTTTCTGATTTATATTCATGATATAGAATAGTTAGAAAAATTTGCAGATATAACACTAAATCTGGAGGAGTGGCAGCAAATACAATTCAAAAAGACCTGGACGAGCTTCAGAACTGAGTGAACATTTGGAAAATGCAGTTAAATGTGGAAAAGTGCAAATGTCTACATGTGAGCAAAAGTAACGTCAATGACAGTATGAATACACAATGGGAGACACCGTCCTACAGAGGTGACCTCAGGAAAGGATTTAGAGGTTTAAGCTGACACAGAAGTATCATCAACTAAACAACATGAACAAGACATTTTGAAGGCAAGTAAAATGTTGGGTTACATTGTAAAAAATATGGAATATAAATCAAGGGGCATTGTGCTCAAACTATATAATGCATTAGTGAGACACCATTTGGTATATTGTATACAGTTCTGGTCACTCCAGCACAAGGAACACATAGCGCACTAGAAGCTGTGCAGAGGAGAGCAACCAAGTGCATCATGGGACTTGAGGACAAGTCCTACTGTGTCAGACTCAGAGAATTAAACCTGTTTAGTGTTGAGCAGTGCAGAGCAACCAAGTGCATCATGGGACTTGTAGGACATGTCCTACTGTGTCAGACTCAGAGAATTAAACCTGTTTAGTGTTGAGCAGTGCAGAGCAACCAAGTGCATCATGGGACTTGTAGGACATGTCCTACTGTGTCAGACTCAGGGAATTAAACCTGTTTAGTGTTGTGCAGAGGACATCATCCAAGTGCATCATGGGACTTGAGTACAAGTCCTACTGTGTCAGACTTAGAGAATTAAACCTGTTTAGTGTTGAGCAGTGCAGAGCATCCAAGTGCATCATGGGACTTGAGGACAAGTCCTATTGTGACAGACTCAGAGAATTAAACCTGTTTAGTGTTGAGCAGTGCAGAGCAACCAAGTGCATCATGGGACTTGTAGGACATGTCCTACTGTGTCAGACTCAGAGAATTAAACCTGTTTAGTGTTGTGCAGAGGACAGCATCCAAGTGCATCATGGGACTTGAGGACAAGTTCTACTGTGACAGACACTGAGAATTAAACCTGTTTAGTGTTGAGCAGTGCAGAGCAACCAAGTGCATCATGGGACTTGTAGGACATGTCCTACTGTGTCAGACTCAGAGAATTAAACCTGTTTAGTGTTGTGCAGAGGACAGCATACAAGTGCATCATGGAACTTGAGGACAAGTTCTACTGTTCAGAGAATTAAACCTGTTTAGTCTCAAGCAGAAGTGACGTCTTTTTGGCTGCTAGAACCAGGAGTGATGCTAAATCAGGCAGGTTTTCCCGTATTTGGTCTGCAGAGATAACAGAAATAGGTTTAGAACACCCCGCCACCCCCTGGCCTGGAGGATAATTACCTCTACTTGGTCCGTTCAGCTCCCTCCTAATCGCGCGTGTGTGACACATAGCAGCACTTGAAGCTGAGCAGAGGAGAGCAACCAAGTGCATCATGGGACTTGAGGGCGAGTCCTATTGTGGTAGACTCAGAGAATTAAACCTGTTTAGTGTCGAGCAGAGGAGACTGTGTGGGCACCTAAATGAAGTCTTCAAAATTTTTAAAGTTAATAAAGTTGCTGCAGTATTAGCACTGCTGCCTTGTAGTAAGGATACCAGGATTCGCATCCCGGGTCCACCCTGCGTAAAGTTTGCATGTTCTCCCCGTGTCTGCGTGGGGGTCCTACCACTGCCCAATGACATGCAGGTTAGGCTAAATGGTGACACTAAAGTGGTCGTAGGGTGTGTTTGGTGAGGGTGTGTTCACCCTGCGAAGGACTGGCAGCATGCCCAGGGTTTGTTCCTGCCTTTCATCCAGTGCTCACTGGGATAGACTGCAGCTTCTCTGCAAACCTGGTCTGGATTAAGCGAGTTAGAAAATGACAGGACATTGACAAAGTAGATCTAGCAGAATTCTTTCAACTTAAGGATGAAGTGGAGGTCAAGGAGAAGTGCATTTAGGACTGAAGTCAGGAAGCACTTCTTTACACAGAGAGTTGTGGGAATGTGGAACAAACTAGCAAGTCATGGAATTGAACCATTAAGAAGGATCTGGAGGAGATATTGGGACAGCTTAGCTATGAGCTAAACAATGGAACTCACTGCACTGAATGGTCTCCTCTCATTTGTCAAATGTCTTAGGGTCTTAAGCCGACTTTATAGGAAGACCGCTCTAGTGTGAGTGGGTTAGCCTTGTGTTGAGCTGGCCTCCAACCCATGCGGTCAGGATTGGCCCTGAACAGGCTAAGTAATGAATACATGGATAAAAGGAAAAACGAAAAACAAAAATTAACTCCTAAAGTGAACTTGAGTTAAGGACTTTTTCCAAAGGCCAGGCGGCAATAAAAGACAAAGCAAAAAAAAAAAAGAAAAAGCCTCCAGGAGGGCGATCGCCCTCAGCAATTAGCCAAATCGATGAGTTATCTTAAGAAAGCAGACAAGGATTGAACTGGTGAACCTTGCAGTCAAATAAAGATCGGCGACACACGGCATACACAAAGCATTTAGCGCTCTTCACCTTTCTTATTGATGAAGCATAGAATTACTTCCCTCATTCTGAAGGCCATGCAAAGTGTGAAGACGCGGCTGCTCGGTCCGGCAGTATGCGTGCGATGTCTGTTATTTTTTTTCCTCTGCGTTTATTACAGTGCGATTTGGATTCACTCTGGAGTTCCTTTGCTGCAACCTCCCTTTGTGGATGTGTGCTCAGCTCCAGACAGAATGAGGATCTGATCACAGACCAGGAGGCCTTGGCTATGTGTGGGAGGATAAATTGGGCTCGTGGCGCTAGTTTAAAGATGGATTTGAATGTGCAAGGTGGGTGGTAGCAGAGTCACGATCGGGCAAATTGTACACGAATGGGCGTGAAAATGAACAAAAAGATTAGGATGAGAGCATTTGAAGCAAAAACAGACCCCAAGAAAATAGAAAAGATAACTCAGTAGTGGTAAAGCAATGGGTGCTGCTCACAGTCTTCCTGTCTGTGTGGAGGCTGCACGTTTTCTCTGTGCCCGAGTGGGATTTTCTGTAGGGGCTCCACTGTTCCTCCCACATCTCAAAGGCTTGGTGGCTCTGATTTGGCCCAGCATGAGGAAGTGTGAGGACTGGCCCTCTGAATTGAGGTGAATTTATGCACATCCATAACCCCGTTGCATATGAGAGACAAGAGGGCACCTACTGACGTAGCTCACATTTGTCGTGTGGCACATTGCTGAGGAATTAAACCTCACAGATATGCATACGCTCCCCTGTCCAGTTTTAATCCATATTCCATAAACACCTTAAGTGTGCCAGCCAGAAACGGTTGACAATTTTTTGTTTTCCCCCAGTCATGTTATCTTTGCCACATTGATGGTCTTTGGATAGCAGGCCTGTCCTCTTCTACCCAGCAGCACCATGAGCACTCGCAGGCCTCTGTTTTCTGCTTTTCTCCACCACTTGGCCTTGAAATTCCGGGAGTGATGCCTGTGTGCTTCCTGCTTAAAGGTCCTCCAGCCATATAAACGGCGCCTCTGTGTACGTGGATGTCAAAAGCTAATGGTGGAAAACTGACTGTCATGATGCCGCAGCCGAGCCCCGAGTGAGTGAACACCGCTATCACCAAAGTTGCAGCGTATTTCAAATTGATTGAGATTCCTGGGCTTGAGGGAATTTTACAGGGCTGAGTTTTTATGGTTGATAGGCTTTCGGTCATTTGTCATAAAAAATCATAGCAACCAAGCTGTTGTACACGGGCTGAATGCTTAATTGCTGCAGCATTTAGGGGCAAAATCGGTTTGGGTGCCTTAATGTCAATATTCCTGCTGAAACTTCGAAGCAGGGCTTGGGGTCAACACATGGGTGCGAGTATGCTGGTGTGGCAACAATGACATCCATCCATTAGAGTACAGCGTGTAGAATAAACGGGGCGCCATTCCGCACCCCGAACCCAGACACGGACAGGCAGACCACACAAGTAAAAATACAGTACGCTTTTTATTTTATTTTCTTGCCTTTTCACAGCACACAGTGCACAAATCAGGAACAATTAATGCTCAGTCCCTTCTTCTTCTCTCTTTCTCTTTGTTGGTTTGTTTGTTTGTTTGTTTGTTTCTCTCTTTGCTACCTCCACTCGTCCACGAAAGCTTTTTTCCCCAACTCTGGCTCCTCGAACGGAGTGAGGTGACCCCTTGGATAAGGCACCCGGAAGTGCTTGATGACACATTTCCGACAGCACTGGTAGAAGAGCTGCCCATAATGGCTCAGCATCTGCTGCAGCACCCCCTGGCAGTGCCCACGGATCCCAACAGGGCGGTATCAAATTCCAATTCACGTGGAGCCCTGTGGGAGTCCGAGGCACTGCTGCAACCCAGTGCGGCTGCCACCTAGCGCTCCGGGGGAGGTAATGCTCTGTCCACGCTTCCTCCACCTGTCCTTCCCTCGTGGAGGCATCCCAGCCGGGCAAGGGCCCTGGCCGCCCACCACAAGCTGTACAATCTTGTAATTAAGTTCTTCCAATATGGCGAATTGCGAATTAGAATTTCATTCTAAATTATCCATCCATCCAGCCAGCCATATTTAAATTCACATATCCTGAGCAGAGTTGCAGGGAAGCTGCAGCCTATCCCAGCGAGCACCAGGCACACGGCAGGGCACCAGTAAATCACAGAGTGAACACACTTGGGTGCAATTTAGCAATGCCAGTCCGCCTCACCTGCATGTCTTTGAACTGTGGGAGAAAACTGGAACATCTGGGGAGGTGAACACAGACACAGGAAGAAGATGCAAACTCCACAGCGGGATGTGAACCCCAGTCTCCTTGTGGTGGGGTGGCAGCCTTACCATTCCACCACCATGTCCTCCCTTATTCTGCATTAATTATCATTAAACATAATACACCATAGAAAGTGAAGTGCCATGCAGTAAAGCACCAAACTCCATGACATCTGCTCATCTATCCATCAGATTTCTGAACCTGTTGTCCATATTATGGTATTCAAACTTAGCCCAACAGGATCAATCTCTGGATTCACTCTTCTCACTCTTCTCAACTTAGCATGAACATCATTGAAACCCCACAAGCAGACAGGGAGAACATGCAAGCTACTCACAGTCAAGTGACTGGGCCAGGGCCAAACGGTCACTTGACACTCCTCCTATCGATGTTATCATTATCTTGTCTGTGTAGATTTATGGTAGTGCTGCTAATCAGAAACAAATAAATGTGATGGACAGGTAGTGTACTCCATACATGGTGTTTATTCATAAATAAAAGATGATGGGGCACCATACATCGTCATGGATGCTGCTGTGACCTCTTGCTCCTTATGTGCAGACTCCTTAAACTTCTAAAAGCTCCAGAGGAGCCAAGCTGCCCTCTATGGAGGTGGTGACTCACACGTTGACCCACTCAACCTTTCCAATGTGGCTGACCAGGGGGTGTACAGCCACCCAAACCCGACCCAGACAGACGTTAGACGCATGTGCCAGCACACGCACTTTTATTTTTCTTTCTTTCTTGTGGGAAACGCCCGTTTCCCACCAGTACTGCGCAAAACCTTTTCTTCTTCTTCATTTCTTTCCTCTTGGTGAGCTTCATCTTCTCCCACCCGAGTCTTGGTCCCAGAACAGTGGCTGCTGGCTCCTTTTATAAGGCACCCGGAAACGCTCTACGTGCTCGTTGACCATTTTCCGGCAGCACTTCCGTGTTTGGCAGCAGTGCTGCATCAAAGGGCTCAACGGTTCTGCAGGTGCCCCCTGGTGGTGGCCACAGGCCCCAATAGGGTTGAGCTCCCATGCTCCAAACCCGTGGTACCACCACACTCCAGGAGGAGGCAATGCTCCTTCCCCCAGTCCTTCCAATATTGAGGAGTCCCAGCTGGGTAAGGGCCCCAGCCGTCCACCACACCAGTCACCTTGAGCTGCCAGTTCTTTCAGACCAGAAGTCCATTTCACGGCTACTCATGGCTTCCTGGCTTTGAACTGGAGTTGTGGATGGCCAAATCCATAAGATGGAGGAGGGTTTCTATCTGTCTATGTGGCTTTTGCAGGTTCTCATTGTAAGGGGGCAAAAGTCCACCACAGGGCACACTTAGCCATACCAGGCCAATTTAGAGACCCCTAATTATGAACAACAGGCAACACACTCCTGAAGATCAAGCCATGCCTTGGATCACTGCTAATGCTTACAAAGTCTGTTATCCAGATATTGTCAAAGGATCCATTGGGGAACTTTCTGAGTGTGTTTAAGATATGATTGATCGACTCATTGTATTCAGGATGTTGAGGGCACATGCAACTCTCCCAATACCACCATTCAGTTCTGAGAAGATCGGTTAAAGTCTAGTAAAGACACGGCAGCATGTGGCAATGGCAAACCTTGGTTGTCTGATCAATCAGCCCAGTTTTGCAATAAAAGGAACTCTACCTACATTAGTGGCGATTACAAAATCTTCAATGTATGAAGGACACAAGGCTGAGCAGCTTCCTCACACAAATCATTCTGGAAAAACCTTCAGGAGGTGAATATTCCACCCTTCTATTAAAGGGTGACAGAGACGCTCAGGGGGTTCTGTGCATTGGATACCCTGTTCAGCCCAACTACTACTCTTCCCCCACTTTATCATTCTTCATCCAGGAAGACAAAATGAAATTACTTTTAACCTGCCAACCCAAAGATAAGCAGCTGCATTGGACCCCCCAAAATCATCTAGCCATGGTGCGGATAAACCGACGTCTTTAACGCCTCTTCACTTTTGCGTTCAGTCTGTCCGTGTTTTACACTTCCCACCTCTATAAATCAGCCAAATCGACACGACTCGGTGCCTCGAGGTCTGTTGCTGTCACTTCTCTGGCCATGAGAGCCGTTGAACACTCACTCCCCCACTTCCTTGAAGTCATCCATATCCATACAGATGGATCCATTCCAGTTTGCTTATCAAGCTAATAGGTCTGTTGACGATTCTGTTAATCTGGCACTCCATCATACACTACAACACCTGGAGACACCTAACGCTACACTTTTAGCTCGGCTTTCAATACCATTAATCTGTAGAAGTTATTCCTGATACGATCAGAAGCAAACATTAATCCTGGGTGATAGGGGGCCATTTTGGAATTAGGAAAAGGACAGTAAGGCGGGTTATTCATCAAAAATGGTGGTTTTGTTAAACGAAACACACAAAGGAGGGATAATCAAAGGGTGTGTAAAGTTATTAAATAATTTCTTATTAAGTAAGAAATTACTTGTTAAATAAATACACCTCTGCGGTGGGTTGGCACCCTGCCCGGGATTGGATCCTGCCTTGTGCCCTGTGTTGGCAGGGATTGGCTCCAGCAGACCCCCTTGACCCTGTGTTCGGATTCAGCGGGTTGGATAATGGATGGATGGATAAATACACCTTTTCTATCCCACAGGGTCTGTCTGTAACTGGTTTCTGGTCACCTGACAGTTGGGATAGCTCTGTGCCCACTTACCCGATGCCCTAGCAAGGTGGATCTGATTTTTTTGGATTTCTTTTGTTTGTGGAACTAAATCAAAGTTGATTTTGACATTCAACCAATAAGCTTTAAAGTTAGCAGAAAGCGCAAGATGCTTGGAAAACTGGAAAATAAATGTGTTTATTAAAGACCACCATCCAGAACAAGACTCCTCACAAATACCCAAAAAGTCGTAACACATTGACTCCCAAAACAATTCACACGACAAAAACATAAACTAGGCAAAATGGCCCAAAAGCGTTGAAGCACAGAAACATGAGAAGAACTTGGACGATGGCTTTTACAAAAGCAAAAGGCATAGCGACCATGAGCAACACCACCATTGGAGCTCCCTCTGTTTAGTTCCCCTGCTACACAATGATGTGGTGTGTCTGCTGTATAATTAGACATACACAGCTACAGACAGGGATAGGAGGGGACGGCATGAATAGTGGGCAAAGGGAAGAGCACGATCTGGTGCCCCTGGCACTAATAGGATGGATCAAGAAGAGATACAGGTAAAAGGAAGGGCGGAAAATACAGCCCTGGACAAACACTGAGGGGGTCAGGGGGAGTAACATTTAAAAGGAAGGGCAGAGCTTTGGACATAGGTAGAACGGGCCAGAGCGAATAGCATTGAAAGAAGAAGGGATGGGGCGGAGCCCTGAACTTAGATAAAGCAGAAGGGGCCAAAGTGAATAGCATTCAAAAAGAAGAGATGGGGCAGAGACCAGGGCAAACACAAAAGGAGCCAGAGCGAAGAGCATTCAAAATGAAGGACTAGGGGTGGAGTCCTGGACATTGGAAGAAGGGGCCAGCATTTGAAAGAAGGAGTAAGAGGTTGAATCCTGAATATATTTAGAAGTGGCTTGGATGAATATTATTCAAAAGGAAGGACTAGAGGTGGAGTCCTGGACATAGGGAAACAGGGACAGGAGGAAAAGCATTCAAAGACAGACCTAGGGGTGAAGCCCTGGACCTATATGAAAGGCTTGGGCAAATAGCATTCAAAAGGAAGGGCTAGAACTGGAGCCCCAGGTACCAATAAAATGGGTCAGGATGATTAACAGGCAAAAGAAGGACTGAGACAGAGTCATTCAAAGAAAGAGCTAGGGGTGAACCCCTGGACATGTACAGGTATAGTGTAGGCTTGAGCTAACAGCATATGAACAGAATGGCTGGGGCGGAGACCTGAGATAGGGTCAGGGTGACTAGCATTGAAGGGGAAGAGCTCTGGATACAAGTAGAAGGGCTGAGGGTGAATTGCATTCAAAAGGATGGACTAGTGCTGGAGCCTAAGACACATGTAGTACAGACTTGGACAAACAGCATACAGAATATTTTTGCATATTTTACGATTTATTATTATTTTTGAATTATTATTTTTCATATTTTACATGTTTTCAGCTATTTCATTCTTGTATATTGCCCAGTTAACTGAACTCCCATTCTTTGTGTTCTGTGGGTATAGCCCTGGGAGGCGGGGCCATTGTGACATCACACCTTCTAAGCCCTCCTGTTGGCCATTTAATGCCAGAGCTGAGTAAGCTCAGATCAGGAAATCATTGCACTCGTGTATGGAATATTATGAGCAATTTTCTTTGGATTTAATGCTTTTTTTGTGACCAGCTTGGTTCTGTTTAAGAATTTTGACTTCTGAATGAATGCTTTGAAACATGTTTGCTTAGGTATTTTAGGATGCCTTTTACTCATTTTTGCTCTTTTGAGCTTTTTTCTTATATTTTTTTCTCATACAGTCTTCATTTTTAAAGATTCTTTGTTGGCCCTTTTGTGCACAAGCCGGGGGTTTATGGTCATCCCTCCTCTTGCTTGGCTTTGATGTGTTTTGAGACTTTTCTAGTTATTTAAGCCAATTTTCCATTTTTGTGGCTTCTAGGCTAGAACCAGCAGTTAGCAGCTGAGATAAACTGGATTGGGGTGGTCATCTACTGGGCAGGCTGTTGAAGGTTCTGGCCTGTCTTTTATGGAGCCTTTTGGAAGTTTCACACCATTTTTATGTTTCTGACAGTTATTCGCAACGGGATGGGCTGGGGCAGAGTCCTTGACCTAGTCAGGAGGGGGAATAGCATTCTGAATGCAGGTCTAGGTGTGGAGTTCTGGGCATAGATAGGAGCCCCAGGATGAATAGCACTCAAAAGAAAAGGTTTTGGATGGAGATGAAGACACATATAGGAGATGTCTGGGCAAAAATCATATAAAAGGAAGGATTTTGTGTGGGTTCCCGTGCAGTAACAGGAGCTGCCAGCTTGAATAGCAAGCAAACGAAGGGAGCTAGGGGTGGAGCCTCAGGAAGATGGGAGGAGCCAGGATGGGTAGCAGGCAGAAGGAAACACTGGGGGCAGAGTCCCAGACATGCTGTAAAGAGAAGGGCCTGAAGTGATAGACTGGAGCAGAAGCCAAGAATCATATATTGATGGCTGGAGACAATAGTGGGCAGAAGGAAGTGCTGTTGGAGGGAGACCTAAAAAGATATAGGAGGGGCCAGAGTGATGAATCGGTAGAAGGGGAAGTGCTAGACATATATAGGAGGGGCTAATAGTATTTAGGTGCTTAGTCCGCCATACTGGGTGAGAGTGAATAACAGTTAAAGATAAGGGCTGGAGTGAAAACATTCAGGCCCATAAAGTCGCCAGGCTGCTTGCCTGAGGTCGTTTCTGGAGTTCTCCTAACTGGACTCTTCTTCTTCTTGATCATTTACCTGTGCTCAGAACTCAGTTCTCCATTACCCAATACTTTCTTTTCAGAATACCGTACTGTCTTGAGGGTGAGCAGGCCTGCAGACATTACCATTATTCTATTAGGCTGTTGTCTGCAGTAACCCACACAGTCCTCTGTCCTGTAGCCCACCAGACTCCTCACTGTCTCTCCACTGCATGTCTGTCTGTTCCGTCCGCGTCTCAGTTTCCCATGAGGACAATAAATGCATCGCCTTTCACTTAATTCAGAGCAGTTCCATTTTGAATCTCTTCCCCCCTAAACGTTTCACATACCTGCCACCTTTGTTGACCTCAGAAGTCATTCACCAGCACGACACTTGAAGCAGTCTGGCTACTTGTGAGCTGGCTGGAGGTGAAATTGACTTTTCCAGAATGTATTACTAAAAACTGCGGAGCAGGCACTTTTTTTTTTCTTTCTTTTTTTTTTTTTTCAAGCAGAAACGCCGGAGTATTGGGAATGAAAGGTGCAATTTACAGCTAGTTGTTGAATTCTCCTCTGAGGTCAGGAATCAAAAAAAGTTCAATAAGTGTCCACTTTTGCAGTCGCCGCAACCTTGTTGAATTTAATGATTACAAATGGAAGTGGACATTCAGGAAATCTATTTCCTGAATCTATTATAATTTCTCGGCACCTTCTTAAAGTTATATACTTTTGTCAATTGTTCACTGACAGCAATGTATCACTTGAGCCACTGGAAGGGAATATCAAAGGCTCGGCTGGTGGAGGCGCTTGGCATTGCCTCTGAAATATTTATTTATTCCATTACCGTTGAGAGTGCCTTAATAGCCAGATTTATTCTCGTTTTTATCATGTGAGATTTCCACAGCAAAAGCAACCCACATATTCTTATTTATACAACGTATTTATATCGGCGATTCACTCAGTGGACCTGAAGCCTAAGCCGCCCGCCATCTCAGCACACTCAAAAAGCAGACGGAGAGCTTTGTCTTAGATGCCTGCTCAAGCACTTTGGGGAGGAAACTTTCCCTGATAAACTGGATGGTCATTTAAGGTCAAGGATGTACTTTGTGCAGCCTGGGATGTGATTGTATTATGTGTGTGTGTGTATTTTAAAATAGAACAGGACCCCCTAATGGTGTCTGTCCTCACCAGGAATAATGCCGGTGTAGTACAGTATGTGATCAAGTTATTAAATGCAATACAGAGGTGTCAGTAAGCAAAGTTTCTTGGCCTTGCTAAACATTCTTGAACCCCTCTATGCATGCCTCTCAGGGTGACTCGTCCACTTGCCCACCTCTCAAATCAATGGCACCTGTCATTTCTTTATGTCCCGTCTCGCCATTGAACTCTTGTGTGAAACTCAGCTCAGCTTTCGCTCTTTCAGCCAGTTGTCCATTCACTCCTCAATGGACGTCGGTGTATCCAACAGGTGGCGTTAGCTCTCTGGGAATGAGTTATTTTGTTACATAACCCGAATCTACTGTATATAGATATAATATAAAAAAATATAATACGACGGTAAGAAATCGCTTAGCTTTGTTTAATGACATAACAGACAAAGGAAGCCAATGCAAGAACCCAGTTTGGGAGTGTGGGCCAGATGTGCAGAGTCTGCCATTTTCGTCACTGCATTGGAAGGATTTTCAGGATCGCATGACATTATCTCCCATCTGTCCGTCGGCTTCCAAGGTGTGCCGGGCAATGTTCCAAGGCTTTATACTCTTTCTTCACGTGCAGGGCCACCACTTAGGTGAATCATGCCATTCCAAACAAGGCAAAAGAGGATAGAGTTTCATGCTGACTTTGATACACAGAAATAGTATACAACGGTCCTCAGTCTGACTGTCCATTTTGCAGTTGTGTCTGTCTGTCTTGTCCTATAATGCTTGCCTAGCAGCTCTAAATGGTGAACCCCTGTGCTAAATCTATGTGCAAAAGTTCGCTGATGACACTGCTATCGTGGGCTGTATCAGGAATGGGCTGGAGGAGGAGTATAGGGACCTAATCAATGACTTTGTTAAATGGTCCGACTCAAACCACCTACACCTGAACACCAGCAAAACCAAGGAGCTGGTGGTGGATTTTAGGAGGCCCAGACCCCTCATAGACCCAGTGATCATCAAAGGTGACTGTGTGCAGATGGTGCAGACCTATAAATATCTGGGAGTGCAGCTGGATGATAAATTAGACTGGACTGCCAATACTGATGCGCTGTGCAAGAAAGGACAAAGCCGGTTATACTTCCTTAGAAGGCTGGCTTCCTTCAACATCTGCAATAAGATGCTGCAGATGTTCTATCAAACAGTTGTGGCGAGCGCCCTCTTCTACGCAGTGGTGTGCTGGGGAGGCAGCATTAAGAGGAAAGACGCCTCACGCCTGGACAAACTGGTGAGGAAGGCAGGCTCTATTGTTGGCATGGAGCTGGACAGTTTAACATCTGTGGCAGAGCGAAGGGCGCTCAGCAGGCTCCTATCAATTATGGAGAATCCACTGCATCCACTAAATAATGTCATCTCTAGACAGAAGAGCAGCTTCAGCGACAGACTGCTGTGACTGTCCTGCTCCACAGACAGATTGAGGAGATCGTTCCTCCCCCAAACTATGCGACTCTTTAATTCCACCAGGGGGGGTAAACATTAATATTTAACATTATACATAGTTATTGTCTGTTTTTTTCACCTGTATTATTATCATTCTTTAATTTAATATTATTTATTGTATCAGTATGCTGCTGCTGAAGAATGTGAATTTCCCATCGGGATTAATAAAGTATCTATCTATCTATCTATCTATCTATCTATCTATCTATCTATCTATCTATCTATCTATCTATCTATCTATCTATCTATCTATCTATCTATCTATCTATCTATCTATCTATCTATCTATGCATGTGAATAGAAAAAGGCAGATTTACAAAATATATTTGCACAGAGCACAGTGACATATTAAACTTATACACGTATTACAGTCGGCTCTTAGCTTGACTCGGCCAACCTTGGTCGCCTACTCTGTTGGCTTCTCAGTTCTCATCGATGATTAACTCTCGGCTCTCCTTGTCTTTTGTTCTCACCTGCTGTCCACTCAGCTGTATTATATTAGCAAATTTATTGGGACCCCCCTTCGGATCATTGAATTCAGGTGTACCAATCACTTCCATGGCTACAAGTGTATAACATCGAGCCCTTAGGCATGCAGACCACTTCTACAAACATTTATGAAAGAATGGGTGACTCTCAGGAGCTCCGGGAATTCAAGCGTGGTACCGTGATAGGATGCCACCTGTGCAGTAAGTCCATTCATGAAATTTCCTCACTACTAAATATTCCATGGTCAACCTTTAAGTGTATTATAACAAAGTGGAAGCAATTGGGAACAGCAACTCAGCCACGAAGTGGTAGGCCAAGTAAAGCTGTTTTGAAGTCACCAACTTTAGCTACAGATCTCCAAAAGCTCAAGAACAGTGCATAGAGAGCTTCATGGGATGGGTTTCCATGGCCGAGCAGCTGCAGCCAAGCCTGACATCACCAAGTGCAATGCAAAGCGGCAGATGCAATGGTGTAAAGCCCACCGCCACTGGACTCTAGAGCAGTGCAGACGTGTCCTTTGGAGTGACGAATCCCGTGATCCGATGGACAAGTCTGGCCAGTAGAACGATACTTGTCTGACTGCATTGTGCCAAGTGTAAAGTTTGGTGAAGGAGGGATTATGGTGTGGGGTTGTTTTTTAGGGGTTGGGCTTGGCCCCTTAGTTCCAGTGAAAGGAACTCTTAATGCTTCAGCGTACAAAGCCATTTTGGACAATTCCATGCTCCCAACTTTGTGGGAACAGTTTGGGGGATGGCAACATGACTGCACAGGCACCAGTGCACAAAGTGAGGTCTATAAAGAAATGGATGAGCGAGTTTGGTGTGGAGGAACTTGACTGGCCAGCACAGAGCCCTGACTTCAACCCAATAGAACACCTTTGGGATTAATTCGATAGGAGACTACGAGCGAGCCAGGCCTTCTTGTCCAACATCAGTGCCTGACCTCACAAATGCTCTCCTAGAAGAATGGTCAAGAATTCCCCTAAACACACTCCTAAACTTTGTAGAAAGCCTTCCCAGAAGAGTTGAAGCTGTCAGAGCTGCAAAGGTGGACCAACTCCATATTAAAAGCTATGAATTAAGACTGGGATGTCATTAAAGTTCATGTGTGTGTAAAGGCAGGCGCCTCAATAGTTTTGGCAGTATACTGTGCCTTCCTGTTCTTTATTGGCTCTTGCCTTTCGCTCTCGCAGACTGAGCACTCTCACTCTTTGTTGGCTGTTGGCTCACCTCATCTTTTGTTCTCACCTTCTGTCCACTCAGCTGCCTTCTTGTTCTTTGTTGGCTCTTAGGTTGACTCAGCCCATCTTAGTTGCTTACTCTGCTATCTTCTCACTTCTATCAACTATTGGCTCTCGACTCACCTTGTCTTTAGCTCAGTGATGGTGCGGGTTCGGCTCCATGCTCCCATCTGCTGTTCGGGAGCACTTGAGCCCTACACCGTCAGTAATGTTACCGATGAGCTAGACAGTGAGGCAACAACACAGCAAGGGGATGGTACAAAGTGCAAAAGTGTTTTTATTAAACAATCAAAAACAAAGTATTCAAATAAATAAAGTGCAGTGAGTCAAATTCTTCATTAAATAAATAATCCATAAAAAAAACGTGGAGGTTTAAAAACAATACAAAAACAATCTTTTAAAACCGAGGTTAAAACAATGCTGGAAGCAGTCCTTTAAAATACAATTAAGAGCCCGATGTCTTCTATCCTAGCGTCTCTCCTGCTTCACCCGTCTGGGCCCCGCAGCAGGCGAGATGCTCTCTCTGTAGCTGTCTTTCACTCCTTTTCAAACAGGTCTGGAGGCCTCCCGATCCTGGCTTTGGTCACGCACTCATCCCAGACTCGAGACTTGGTATCCTTGATGACCAGGACGCTCATATCAAGGACTTCTCCACCAAGCCTCCCGACTCCCGCTGCCTTCCCGGCCTTACGCGGCCAGTCGCCCTTCACTGGTCACTCCCGCTACTCGGTCACTCAGCGGGAGCGACCACTACTACAACTCCTGGGTGTCGGCCTAACACAGAGGCTTCCGTACAGCTGCCTGCGAGCATTCACTCACTCGCTCGCTCACCCGCACCGTGCTCTCCAGCAACCTCCATCTTCCTTTCCTTTCTTGTTCTACTCTTTCCTTTTCTTTTTAGCCAACTCGCACGTCTATTTATCGAGAGGGCATAGCAGCTGCGGCAAATTAGCAGCCACAAGAACAATCACAGATGTGGGCAGTCTCTCACCGGTGCACTTAGGTGAGAAACGCCCACACTGCAGATCGCCCCGAGAACTGCTTCAGCCACAACTACTATGCCCTCTCGCTAAGCCACGAGCGCAGTGATTATTTATCTAAAACTAGCCAACCCGCGGCGTACCATACGCCGCATAATCAGGCTGGGTTTTTAATGATTTTTAAGCACAGGGAAAAAATTAACATTTGAAAAATCCGGAGGAGAGGGGAAGGACGCCGAAGCCTCACGAAGCATCAACACGTTTGAAGCAATTGTGTCGGAAATCGTATCGAAGCTTTGAAGCATTTAACACTCACCTCTGTAGTGACACTTCCTGGCCATTTTTATTAACGTTACAGAAACTTATGATACACTTCAATGACGTCTGTTAAAACTCGTATTGCTTTTATTTTTTCGCAGCTACATAGTACGGCTGCTTTGCAGTAAGGAGACAGTGGAAGATTGTGGGTTCGCTTCCTGGTTCCTCCTTGTGTGGATAGCAAATTATCCGCGACAAACAAACTGTTTTACACGCTGCAAACCAACCCGAGGCGTAGTATTCGCCGCTTTTTCAATGTTTTTTAAGCAGAGGGAAAAAAATGAACATTTGTAAAATCCGTAACGCTGCTTTCAGTAAGTACAATGTACACGCGTTTAGTTTGTTGGTGACTTTTTGCCAGCTGTTTTTCCTGGTTTGGGCTGTTTTTGCAGTGTTACCGCTTGTGCATATTAAATCTTGAATTCTTTTGAGTAACTAATTAACTAACTAACACCCACCCACTCAGCTTGTGTGAAAAAAATGCGCCCGTTCTTTCATCATTTTGTTGCAGCAATATACATTGTGTTTTCACTCAGCGCGGAGGTGCGCATTCATCTCGGATTATTACATCCAGCTAATCTGCTACACGACTGCGTTTGAAAAACTGACTTATCCCTGATGAGTTTCACCGGCATTAATGATTAGGAATCTGGTTGGAACAAAACACTTCTGCCACAGGGGTTCAGCAGGACCGGGTTTGGGAAACACCGCTGAACACTCGTGGCTCTTGCCAACTCACGGCGTATCATATGTCGCATAATTATGTATTGATGGGTGAACACTTTCTGAACGACACAGTTGTCCAAACAGAAGTGAAAGTAAAATCGAGACTGGTGCATTCTTTAACTGCATTCTCTGTCTTGTAGCGCAGTGGTAGTGTTGCTGCTTTACAGTAAGGAGACTGTGGAAGATTTTTGGTTCGTTTGGGCTGCATTTGCAGTGTTACCGCCTGTGCATATTAAATCTTGAAATCCTTCGAGTAACAAATTAACTAACACCCACCCACCCACACACACACAGCTTGTGTGAAAAAATGCGCCCGTACTTTCATCATTTTGTTGCAGCCTATCAAAGACTTGCTGCCCCCAACTCAAGGTGGCTCAGAGGTCCATGTGTAGTGTACAACAGATGAACATAAATGACGCCGTTTTTTCGGAGGCGTCGCGTCCCAGTTAGTGGGCGTGGCTCTGTGAGTTGTCGTCGTATCCAATGGTCATAGAGTTGGTGGGCGAGGCTCTTTCCTACTTGTCGGTGGCTTAGTGAATCCACGCCTCTTCCTGCGTGCTTTCATGGTTGTCTTGTTTTGGTGTGCGTGCTTTCATGGGTGTCTTCCCCTTTGGCGGCGACTTTGTGAATTATATATATAGATGGGCCTTTGCTGAGAGCTGTGGACACGCTATACCACAAGCTCCTGCTCCAGCTGTCCATTCAGCTACCTTCTTGCTCCTTGATGGCTGTTCTTGACATGGCTCACCTTGGATTTTGCTCCCACTGACTGCACACTCTCACTCTTTGTTGGCTGTTGGCTCACCTCATTTTTAGTTCTCATCTTCTGTCCACCCAGCTGCCTTCTTGTTCTTTGTTGGCTCTTAGCTTGGCTCATCTCATCTTGGCTTTTGGAAGCTTTTAACTCTGCTATCTTCTCATCACCTGTTTGCTCCCACCTCACCTTGTCTTTTGCTGCTGTTCTGCCTGTCCATTCAGCTACCTTCTTGCTCCTTGATGGTTCTTTTCTTGACTTGGCTCACCTTGGGTTTCGGTCCCACAGACTGCACACTCTCACTCTTTGTTGGCTGTGGGCTGACCTCAACTTTTGTTCTCACCTTCTGTCCACTCAGCTGCCTTCTTGTTCTTGGTTGGCTCTTAGCTTGACTCAGCTCATCTTGGCTTTCGCTCCCGGCAGCTACTAACTTTGCTATCTTCTCACCTCTCATCAACTGTTGGCTCTTGACTCACCTCATCTTTTGCTCTCATCTGTTTGCCCATTCAGCTACCTTCTTGCTCCTTGATGGCTCTTTCCTTGACTTGGCTCACCTTGGATTTTGCTTCCACAGACTGCGCACTGTCACTCTTTGTTGGCTGTTGGCTTACCACATCTTTAGTTCTCACCTTCTGTCTGCCCAGCTGCCTTCTTTTTCTTTGTTGGCTCTTAGCTTGGCACATCTTATCTTGGCTTTTGCTTTTGGCAGCTATTAACTCTTCTAGCTTCTCATCTCTCATCACCTGTTGGCTCTCGCCTCATGTTGTATTTTGCTCCTGCTGTGGCTGTCCATTCAGCTACCTTCTTGCTCCTTGATGGCTCTTTTCTTGACTCGGCTTACCTTGGCTTTCGTTCCCGCAGACTGCCCACTCTCACTCACATGAGGTTTTTTAATGTTGGCTGGAGTGCCAATCTTGCCACCAACCCCCAAGTTTTCCCTGTAAATTGGAGGACCTGCTTGTAGATTAACGTCATACCCAGGACGGAGCAATTGCAGGTTAAGGACCTTCCTCAAGGGCCCAACAGAGTAGAGTCACTTCTGGCATTTATGGGATTTAAACTGGCAACCTTCTGATTGCCAGTGCAGATCCATAACCTCAGAGCCACCACTCTGCCTAATAATAATAATAATAATAATCTGATTTAGATAGCACCTTTCCCATGCTCAAGGCACTTCACAAGTGCCAATGCTGCTCTGAATATCAGCGGGCTGACACAAAGAGCACTGAGCCGATTGACTAATGTTTAGCTCACATGACAAGGAGTTCGCTTCTGAGCCCGATGCTACATACTGTATTTACGGTAGACCACCGGCACTTCCCCACAGTGCAAATATTTGAACTGAGATGCTTCATCATGTGAGTGTTCTCGGCAATTCACTTGATGATGAGGATGGGATTTGCACTGTGGAAGGGTGGAGTGTAGTGGCAGTGCTGCACAGGAAGGGTGGCAGGCTGACAGAGAGAGGAGGAGCAGCTGAAGTCACCCAAAAGCCCATCACTCGCAGTGTTTAGAAACAGTCTATATACGGCTGACTAATCAAGTTACTTGTGCAACTCGCGCTACATGGAGTTCGCTTCTGAGACAAATGCTGCGGTTTCATGGCCCACCACTGGCAGTTCACCACAGTGCAAATCTCTAAACTGGGATGCTTTGTGGTGTGAGTCCATGGCAATTTATTTGGCAACGAGAATGGGATTTGCACTGTGGACGGGAGGAGTGTAGTGTTGACACCGCATACAAAAGGTGAGGGCTGTCAGAGACCGAGAGAGCAGCTGACGTCACCAGTAAGCCCACAACTTGCAGTGTTCATAGACCGTCTCCGCCTGGTTGACTAATAGAATTACTCCTTTAACTCACGCTACAAGCAGTTCACTTCTGAGAGAGATACTGCAGGTTCACAACCCACCATCGGCCGTTCACCACACTGCAAATCTTCTAAGTGAGGTGCTTCATGGTGTGAGCTCACAGCAATTTACTTGGTGACGAGGATGGGATTTGCACTGTGGACAGGTGGAGTGTAGTGGTGACACTGCACAGGAAAGGTGGGGGATGACAGAGAAAGAGACCCGCTGATGTCACCCAGAAGCCCACCCTTCACAGTGTTCAGAGATGGTGCCTGTTGCTCTCCTATTAGCTCATGTTGCAAGGAGAACACCTCTGGGCCAGATGTTGTGGGTTTGTGACAGACCCCTGGTAGTTCCCACGCCGCCAGTCTTTGAACTGAGATGATTTGTAGTGTGAGTCCTTGGAAATTCAGAGGTGAAGACCTGCTACCGAATCTCTGTGAGAAGCAGAGTGTTCACAAGCATTTCAAAAGTCAGTAGTGCATTTGTTATTTGCAAAAAAAAAAAAAAAATCTGTCTGAAAAATATATAAAAATACATGACATCAGTATGTATGGAAGCCATCCGAATTATTAATTATGCCATGAGGTTGATTTTTCGCCGTGCTGCCAACTCCTGGTCCCAATCTTTGCTCTTCTCCACCAGCAAACCTTTTTTCCTAAGCTAGTTTACTCCTGTCACACTCCACGGTGACTTTTAGTTTATAGCTAAGGACCTGTGAGTTATGTAGTTCAGGGGAGACGTGCCTCCGCTTTTGAATGATGCACTAGTTCTCCCTCTAAGTTTAGATTCACCTTGAGTTTTGCTTCCACTTTGTTAAAGTATTTAAACATGTATGTGTATACTGTACGTTTTTATGCGTGTGTGAGTAGGGATTACAGATTAGAAAGTGGGAGGCTGGCTGCGACAAAAAGCACCTAAAGCTTTTTTTGTTCTTTATTTCGCCTTATACAATTTCTTGTATTAGGAATTTGTTAGTTTTCGCATACCCCTTGGGGTCAGAGCACAGGGTCAGCCATTGTACAGTGCCCCTGGAGCAATTACAGGTTAAGGGTTTACTCAAGGGCCCAGCAGAGTAGGATCTCTTTTGGCTGTGACGGGGATTTGAAACGGCAACCTTCTGGATACCAGCACAGATCCTTAGCCTCAGAGCCACCACTCCACCCTTCAGATGGCTCTGTTCCCCAATCATTTCCTGCTGACCCCTTGTTTATGTAATATATTGACAGCCACTTTTCTCCGATGATTCCTTAACCGCCTGTCTAAAAACAGCACCATGGTCCAACTCTTCCCTGTTCAAGAAACCATGTTGCCACCTAATTACCTTAAATTACGAATGAGCCTTTTGACATCTCTCCTGGAATCACACCCATAAACGTATTGTGGGTCTTAAGTCTCCTGATCTGGTTTGGGGGGGTATGGTGTTTGGTTGTGTTTCACGGGTTGAGCTTGGCCCCTTAGTTCCAGTGAAACAAACTCTTAATGCTTCAGCATACGAAGCCATTTTTTCGGACAATTTCATGCTGCAAGCTTTGTGGGAACATTATGGGGGATGGCAACATGACTGCACACACACCAGTGCACAAAGTGAGGTCTATAAAGAAATGGATGAACGAGTTTGGTGTGGAGGAACTTAACTGGTCTGCACACAGCCCTGACCTCAACTTTGGGATGAATTCGAGCGGAGACTGCGAGTGAGCCAGGCTTTCTCGTCCAACATCAGTGTCTGACCTCATAAAGGCTCTCCTGGTCACAAATTCCCATAAACACACTTCTACACCTTGTGGAAAGCCTTCCCAGAAAAGTTGAAGCTGTCAGAGCTGCAAAGGGTGGGTCAACTCTGAATTTCCCATCGGGATTAATAAAGTATCTATCTATCTATCTCTCTAACTCCATATTAAAGGCTATGAATTAAGAATAGGATGTCATTAAAGTTCATGTGTGTGTAAAGACAGGCGTCCCAATACTTTTGGCAATATGGTGTACCTTCCTGTTCTTTGTTGGCTCTTGCCTTTCGCTCCCGCAGACTGAGCACTCTCACTCTTTGTTGGCTGTTGGCTCACCTCATCTTTTTTTCTCACCTTCTGTCCACTCAGCTGCTTTCTCATTCTTTGCTGGCTCTTAGCTTGACTCATTAAGAATGGGATGTCATTAAAGTTCATCTGTGTGTAAAGGCAGGCATCCCAATACTTTTGGCAATATAATCTATCATCTGCAGAGTGGGAAAGCAGCAGGTCCTGATGGCTACCCTTCTGAATTTTATAAAAAAAAAGTTTCAGTTAAGTTAGCTTCCCTCTTATTACCAACATTTATAGAAGCCAGATAAAAAAAACAATTTCCCGTCGGGAATTAGTAAAGTAAATCAAATAAAAAACCCCAAAAAAACGTGATATTCAAGACCCTATGAAGAAACGAACAATTAGCAATGAATCATGTATGTCATCAGCAGGGGTGGACTGGCCATTAGGGCATTTGGGCAATGCCCGGTGGGCCACGGGCTCTGGTCTGGTCATGGGACGGCCATTTCATGAAATAAATTTTATGTACTGGTTATTGTTTAACATTGAAATTAATTTTCTAAACTACTAAACATCATCTGTCCGGTACTGTCATTTTTATAGTCCTATATAATATACCGTATTACGTCATCAAATTGTTTTAGTTGTCAGTACACAACGTTGCAGCGCAAAATTTGGTCATAACTGCCTTTTTCTGATTTCTGTTTCGATACTGCTACATTTCAGTTAGCATACATTATTGCAATTTATTTTATCTCATATCTAGTATTTAAATTCTTCTGTACTAATAATTAGTTTAGATTATGTATTACGCATTTTATTGTTTTCTGGTCGTCGGTGTGAGGACTAATTAGTGGTTTTCAGCTGCGATTATTAGTATGATGAAATAAACTTATAAAGCACAGGATGGGAATTTTTCATATTAGGATGGAGCATTTATAGTTTATCGTTAAGTTATTGGAACAATTCAGTCATGTGAGGTTTTCATTATAACCTCGGCTATCATGTATTCCATTGTAAATGAGTAGCTACTAGCCTACTAGGCTACTGTCACTTGGACATGACATTGACATTTGACATGTACTCTAATAACATGTAAGCCGTGTTACTAAATTTTTATATTTTAATTAAATTTTATTTCTAAGCATGTCGCCAAATTTTAAGTTGTGCCATTAGAACATTAGAACACTGTAGATGAAAACAGGCCATTCAGCCCTGCAAAGCTCGCCAGTCCTCTCCACTTATTTCTTCCAAGAAAACATTAAGTTGAATTTTGAAAGACCCCAACATCTTACTGTCTACCACACTGCTTGGTAGCTTATTCCAAGTGTCTATCGTTCTTTGAGTAAAGAAAAACTTCCTAATGTTTGTGCGAAATTTACCCTTAACAAGTTTCCAACTGTGTCCCCGTGTTCTTGATGAACTCATTTTAAAATAACAGTCTCAATCCACTGGACTAATTCCCTTCATAATTTTAAACACTTCAATCATGTCACCTCTTAATCTTCTTTTGCTTAAACTGTAAAGGCTCAGCTCTTTTAATCTTTCCTCATAATTCAACCCCTGTAGCCCTCTAATCAGCCTCGTCGCTCTTCTCTGGACCTTTTCTAGTGCTGCTATGTCCTTTTTGTAGCCTGGAGACCAAAACTGCACCCAGTACTCCAGATGAGGCCTCACCAGTGTGTTATAAAGGTTGAGCAGAACCTCCTGTGACTTGTACTCCACACGTCAAGGCGCTATATCACCTGACATTCTGTTAGCCTTCTTAATGACTTCTGAACACTGTCGGGAAGT
This sequence comes from Erpetoichthys calabaricus, assembly GCF_900747795.2. Taxonomy (NCBI): domain Eukaryota; kingdom Metazoa; phylum Chordata; class Cladistia; order Polypteriformes; family Polypteridae; genus Erpetoichthys; species Erpetoichthys calabaricus. The sequence goes on from NC_041404.2 coordinate 151,154,647, forward strand.
CGATACCTTAGAGTCCACTATGACTCCTAAATCCTTCTCATAAGGTGTACTCTCGATTTTCCGGCCACCCATTGTGTATTCAAACCTAACATTTTTACTTCCTATGTGTAATACTTTACATTTACTGACATTACATTTCATCTGCCACAAATCTGCCCAAGCCTGTTTGCTATCCATGTCCTTCTGTAATGATATAACGAATTCCAAATTATCTGCTAATCCACCTATCTTGGTATCATCTGCAAACTTAACCAGCTTGTTACTTATATTCCAATCTAAATCATTTATAAATATTAAAAATAGCAGCGGCCCCAGCACTGACCCCTGTGGAACACCACTCTTAACATCGGCCAATTCTGATGAGGTTCCTCGCACCATCACCCTCTCCTTCCTGTGTCTGAGCCAATTCTGCCCCCAGCTGCACACCACACTCTGAACTCCCACTTCTTTTAATTTGATGCCCAACCTCTCATGTGGCACCTTATCAAATGCTTTCTGAAAGTCCAGATAAATAATATCATCTGCTCCACTTTGTTTGTATCCGTTTGTTGCCTCCTCATAGAATTCCAGCATGTTAGTAAAACACGACCTCCCTCTTCTGAACCCACACTGACTGTTCCTAATAACTCCTGTCCTTGCCAGATGTTGCTCAATGTTATCCTTAATAATTCCTTCCATTAATTTTCCTGTGATGCATGTTAAGCTTACTGGCCTATAGTTGCTTGGATCTGCCCAGTCACCCTTTTTATATAATGGGATGATATTTGCCATTTTCCAGTCCTTCGGAATCTCTCCCGTGTGCAGTGACTTCCTAAAAATATGTGTCAAGGGTTTATATCTGTACTCGCTAACCTCCTTAAGAACTCGAGGTTAAATATTATCTGGTCCTGGTGATTTGTTTGATTTCAGCTTATTTAATCTGAGCAGCACTTCTCTGTCTACAATTTCCAAATCCCTCAGTACCTCCTTAGTAGTCCCTGTTACCACTCGGTGGTTATCCACTTGCTCACTTGTAAACACCTCAGAAACCTGTAAGTTTAGGGCATCCGCTATTTCACTGTCTGTATCTTTTAATACCACCTTTACTATTTCTGATGCACTTGACCTCCTCCTTGACTGTTCTTTTACTACTAAAATACTGAAAGAATCTCTTAGGGTCGTCTTTCACCTTACCTGCTACTGTATATTCCTCTCCAACTGTCTTTTAGTCTCCCTGATATCCTTCTTAATGGTTGCCCTCATGTTCTCATACGCTTTACGATTCACTTTGCAGTCATTAGTCTTATACAGTATGCCTTATAAAGTAGTTTTTTCCTTTGCAACTTCTTTTTTAAATCTTTATTAATCCACCGTGGAGTGTTTTTTAGTTTCCTATTAATTCCAAATTTAGATATGTATCTGTCCTGCATTACATGTAAAACATTTTTAAACCTGTTCCACTGCTCCTCAACTGTCTCCACACTTAAAAGCTTATCCCAGTGTATCCTACTTAGACTGTCGCATCTGCTCAAAATTAGCCCTACCAAAGTTCAACTTAACAATTTTAGTCTTTGCATCTGCACTCTTACAAAATACTGAGAATTGTATTACATTATGGTCACTTGACCCTAGTGGTTCAATCACCTCCACACCCTCAATTCTATCCTGATTATTACAAAATACTAAATCCAGACAGGCTTCACCCTGTGTTGGTGCTTTAACATGCTGTGTTAGAAAACAGTCATTGATCACTTCTAAAAACTCCTGCTCTTGTACTCCTCCATCTGTAAGGTTATCCCAGTTAATATCTGGATAATTGAAATCCCCCATGACTATAATATCTCCCTGTAAACTTGCCTTTTTGATATTACTAAACAGATGTGTGTTGAAATTACTGTCTGAATTGGGTGGTCTATAACACACTCCTAAAATAAGACCTCTTTTCCTAATATTTTCCAGGCGAAGCCACATGTCCTCACTAAGATGGGGCTCATCATCCAACTGAAGAAGACTTACATTTAAATCCTGGTTGGCATAAACAGCAACCTCACCTCCTTTTCTCTTCTGTCTATCCTTCCTAAAAAATGTGCATCCCTCTATGTTACACTCATCCCCATCTTTGTTATTTAGCCAGGTTTCTGTTATTGCTATAATATCATAATTATGCTCTGCTACATACGACTCCAACTCACTTACCTTACTTTTGATACTTCTAGCATTAAGGCAAGCGATTTTTAATGTGTTACTCCTTCTACATTTAAATGTTTGCTTAGAATTTACATTACTGTGCATTTTTATTTCTACACCATTGTTTGTTCTTCCATGTATAAATCTAAACCTGGCCTGTCCTAAACTCCCTTCCCCCCCATTCCCTAGTTTAAACAATTCTCGACTAGCCTACACATACGCCTCCCCAATACATTGGTGCCCCTCCAGTTCAGATGTAACCCCTCACGGCGGAACAGGTCCCATCTGTTCCAAAAGGAGTCCCAATGTCCCATAAACCTATACCCTTCTACCCTGCACCAAGATTTGAGCCACACGTTAAGCCTTCTAATCTCCTCAATCTTACCTGGACTGGCACGTGGCACAGGCAGAACTTCGGAGAAGACTACCTTGTCAGCTCTGCTCCACAGCTTGGCATCTAACTCCTTGTATTTGGATTACAGAACTGACAGACTACCCTTATGTATGTCATTTGTTCCAACATGGACAATCACAACTGGATCCACCCCCGCTCTGGCCAACAGTGGCGTAGCTGGGGGGGGAAGGGGGGACATCTGTCCCCGGGCGCAGCATCCAGGGGGCACCAAATTTCCCTTCCCCATTGCATTTTGGAAAACAGGAGGGGGTGCAAAATGTTCAGTTGTCTCCGGGCGCTGAAAACCTTAGCTATGCCTCTGCTGGCCAAGAGCCTATCCACCCTTCCAGGGAGGTCTCCCACCTGTGCTTCCGGAAGGCAACACACCGTGCAAGACTCTCTCTCTCTCTGGAGCACACCTGCGCTTTAATCCCCCTAATGATTGAGTCCCCAACTATCACTACCTCTCTCTTTTTGGGAACTGGTTTTGAGGTGGCCCGTTGCGGTTCCTCATCCCTACCTACCACCTCAGAATTATCAGAGACACCGTCCAGCTCCACAAGGACATGATAACGGTTTGACACTTCTAATTCTGGGGTTGATACCCCTGGACAGTGTGCACCCTTTACCTTACGCCTTGTGACCGTGACCCACCTATTTCTTCCTGTCTGGTCTGGAATCTCCTCCCGCGCCACCTTGGGGGTGCACACTATCTCTCTAAAGGTAATGAATTATTATTATTATTAATATTATTATAAAGGACACCTGGGCCAAGTCCGCCAATTCTCTGTTACAACGCATGTCAGCCAACTCCTCCAGTTCAGCGACCCTGAGCTCGAGGTGCTGTATGAGCAGCCATGTCTTGCAGATGTAGCCATCATAGACAACTGGCTCTTCCAAACCATCATCTAAAAAGTCTAACATCCGACATGACTTGCATTGCACTGGCCTCATTATTAAAATTTGATTTGGGATTAGTAAACTGCCTTAACTTTTTTTTTTTTCTTAAAATTAAATTTCTTCTTCTTTGGGCTGCTCCTTAACTTAAATGATCACACTAAGATCTGCTACAGATATTTTACACCTTCTGTCCCCTTAAGCTCCTGTACTGTTCTCCCTCTCAGCTGCCTGTTATTTGTCTATGAGGTTAACTTTACTTTTCTCTCTCTCTGTCTCTTCTCCTAACTTTGCGCTCCTCTTACTTATAAGCGCTCCACTCGCACTGTTTGTATTCCCCCTTTTTAATGAACCCTTAACGCTGCCGCCCACTTAACTGCTCTACCTCTGGATCGCTAAGGACTGTTTAATCTAAAATAAACAAATAAATAAAACTTTATTACCTTATTTGCTCCTACAGCCCCCTGTGCCTGATCGGCGTCTTAACGCTGGCCGCTTACCTGCGCACCGCTGAGCCTTCCCCTTTTACTGCTTTGAAGTCAGCCGCGGCCATTTTTTTTTTTGTCTAAACAACAGTGTACTGTACACATTAAGTTTAGATAGAGTTCATATCATGGGCTCATAGCAAGTAGCGAGCCGCGTACTCATCACAGATTTTAAGAAAAAGACAGTGAATAATGGGCCAAGTGCATGGTCGACCTCGTCAAGTCACTCGTTGAAGGATGCCAGGGACAGTTTTGAGACCCAGTCCGCTCCTGGTCATCAGCAAAGCCAATCATGGAGAGAACATGCAGACTAGGCGTTGACTGGGCTGGCGATCTTCACTAAATCAAAACAAAAAGGGTGCAATAAAAATATAACCCTTATCAAGTTATTTCTTTATGGAATCATCGCAAACAAATGGTCGTTCTTACCTTCTATAATAAACCAAATGGTCTTAAGTGTTAATAAAATAAAAGACAAATGGATTTATGAGGAGCTTCAAAATAAAAGTCGCGCAGCTCGGTTCAAACTTGAGACGCATTACTCATTTTACAATTAAACTCGTTTTCTTTTTAATCCTTGGTGGGTTTCTTCGTACAGAAGAGAGGTGAAAAAAGGCGATGCTTGAAATTGCCGCTGTGGCGAGTTCGTGTTTTTTGTTCTTTACACGTTTATTGCAGTGGAGATAAATGTCACTTCCTATTTGACTAATACTGCATTTACTTCTCAGCTCATATAAATGTTTAAGGCAATGCGATATGAATTTATATTTATTATTATTCCAGTTGCATCATTTCGGTTAATGAAATAACATCAGAGTTTTACTTCTATCCCTTCTGAAATGGAATTATGTATTGATTACTTTGTAACATTGCTTAATTTAGGCACAGTTTTGCTCAACAAAGTTGAACTCGTATTAATCAAATCGCCACGGCAGAATAAAGCTAAGTCAGCTAAGATTTCTGAATGTAAAGCTTCTTGTGGGGAGGCTTTATGGATCGGTTTTGGCATTTAAATGTTCATTTCCCACTGACTCTTTCTCTTTTACATTAAACATTTTATTATTGGGATTTTAGTTTAGGGGTCATCTGCTCTTCATCCCTGAGTGATTTTCTAAATGACAGAAGATTTCTATCGTCCGCTCATATTCACACCTGGTTAGGCCCACCTGTGTAATATTGTCGGCTATGGCGAATATACAAATGTCCGTGCACTCCTTGGTGTTCAAAAGAGCGCGTTCATTGAACAAGGTCATTTTTCTAAGAACGGTGAACTTAACGTAATGTATTTGCAAGTGAAGAACTTAAACGTGAGCTCGTTTAGTTTTACGTGGCATTCTAGATCTGGTTTAGGTCCAGATTAAACGTTTTGCCTTACCCTTTAATGTAGGGGTGGAACCGAATCAGAGTACGGTATTTGGATAAGCACAAATAGTGTATTTTTACGAATATTTATTTCGTACGAATGTTTTGCCATTTATTTGTATCTGGAAAAAATAACGTAAAATCAAATCGGCGCTGTCTGGGTCTGCCTGCTTGAGCTTAAGCTGCACCCCTGCTGACACGAGCACTTGGTGAAGCTCCGCTTTCGCTTTAAGGAAAACCAATTGTGCTTCACAAGGCCACTTTATATTTTTCCCCGCTGGACATGCGATATGTGACGCGAATTTTGGCCGGCAGCGTAAATAATAATAATAATAATTCTTTGCATTTATATAGCGCATTTCTCATTGCTCAAAGCGCTCAGCAATTGCAGGTTAAGGGCTTTGCTCAAGGGCCCAACAGAGCAGAGTCTCTTTTGGCATTCTTACGGGATTCGAACCAGCAACCTTCCGATTGTCAGTGCAGATCCCTAGCCTCAGAGCGTAATAAGTTAGTTCACCCACACGCTGGTTCCGCAGTCACCATATGTGTCACATGGTTGGAAATATAGCGGTAATTTATATGTTTGCATCTATTTAATTTCTTTTATCACCGGGAGGATATTAGCATATAAGGTTATCCGTGTATTTAAATAATAAAAGTCTTCATAATTATTGTATTATATAAGTCATATATCCATCCATCCATTATCCAACCCGCTATAGCCTAACTACAGGGTCACGGGGTCTACTGGATCCAATCCCAGCCAACACAGGGCGCAAGGCAAGAAACAAACCCCGGGCAGGGCGCCAGTCCACTGCAGGGCACATAAGTAACATAAGGCATGCAAAACTGAAAAAAAGTAAACTCGTGGGTCATTTATGCCCACTCCTTAAAAAATACAAAATGAACTGAACATTCAAAATTGAAATGGTGAACTATGAACGTGAATTTATTAATTTTAATTCATTTGAACTAGTCATTGTGAGGTGTGCACAACACTGGCACTCCTGTTAAAATAGCAGCATTTTGTGATATCCAGAAAGGAAATCAAGATCAATCGTGTCAGAACTTTGATCACCTTTATTGTGGAATCACAGCCTACGCAAAGAAGGCGTTGGTTACTCTGATGGATCGTGATTTCTGCTGCAGCCAGCAGATGGTAGGGTCCAGGGACGTGCGGTCATCATGAAAAGTAAAAAAAAAACTAATAATGATAACATAAAATAAATTTTTCCACTGGTCTGTGCTATAAATTTGTTTTCTGTATGATTCCAATAATTTTGATCATTTTTATAGTCAAAATTGCTGAGTTTGCGCATTTCCTGTTCAACTAGAGGAGAGAAACACAAGGTGCGGCAGCGACGAGCCTCGCCTCCCCTCGGACTGCGCTCTCATTCACACACTTGGTTGACTGTCTCTCTGTATGTCACCAATATAATGTTTGCAGACACGTTTATTATACACCCTGACTTTCCACAGTTTGGCTAATATCTTTAATGAATGTGTGTGACATATTTAGTCTTGCTGATCAGACATATAACCACAGTGAAAAGGCACAAGGTGAGGCAGACAGTACCGTGCTGCCCTGAAGGGGGCGCATGTGAGCTGCTGTTCTTCTACGCAGACGCTGTATAAGTTAGCAATATCAGGAAGTCAATTAAGTCTTCTAATGACAACGACGACTTTCAAATAATAAATAATATTAATGCATCATGCCATAAAGCCAAAGTCGCTTTTCTGTAAAGCACTCACAGCAATGGTTTCATACATAAATCCACATTAAATGACTTTTGCTGTGTGTACCTGTTGGTGTCTGGTGGCTTGAGGGCCTGCAGGAATGTGTGGCAGACCAGCTGCCTGGTTGTCTTCGCGTGGAAGGTGGCTGGGTGGGTGGGTGGTGGTGGCAGTCATAGTGTGACACAATCTGGTTGGTACCTCTTGTAATTGTAAGTGGCGGTCCTCCCAGGCAAACGTTGCTGAAGGTGCATCAACACAATGATCAGCTGGGGATCGATCACCTCACTTTCGTTTTTGTTATCCATTTCCAGATCACTTACATCAAAATAAGAGGCTGATTCAGTGATAACATGCAAAACGTCATCCACGGAGTATTTTGCTTTGCGCATTCGCTTTGGTCTCTTGTCACATGTCGATGCCATTTTAGAGGTTGTTTGCTCTTTGCTACTACTGCACATGCAAGGAATCGAGGTCAAATCTAAGCTAACTTTCCTTCTACAGTAGAAAAGAGAGTGGAACTAAAACGTAAGGGCGAGTTTCGTTGACGTTTACAGCCAATTACTGTCCTCTATCCCTGAATTGTGACCAAAGCCGGCATCCGTCCTGAAAGAGTTAACATGACAATGAGTTCGGCGTTCTTCAGTGGTCTTCCTAGTCACCAATCCAGCAGAACACCTTTGGTAGAACGTCACTGTGAACGTGTAGCTAACAAGTCTGTAGAAGTTGCGGGATGGAATCATGTCAACATGCACCTCGTGGAATCCATGCCGCAAAGAAGGAGGTGCCAAGCTCGTTATTATTAGAGTGCTCCGAAGAATTTGCTCGCTGGGTGAATATCCATCCATTGTCTGGACTTGCATATTTTGTCCTTGCAGAATATGGGCATATAGGACACCCCATTGCATTCTGGTCAATCTGGCATTTAGGAGACTGAAACATAAACAGACAAAGTGGAAGAACAAATCCCAAGTGCCTATGAAACCAGAAAGAAAATATTTGTGCCATGGTGCCACCCAACATTGTATGATGCAGCCTTATCAACATGGACCAGAGTGCCTATGCCCTGGAGGACTGCAGAAGGAGTCCCTACCCAGTTTTAGTCCAGTGTTCCTAAGAATTTGCACACTGAGTGTACATGCCAATGGCCAGTCATCGTCGAACTCTCTGGGCTGCAGGGGTTGCTGGGGCCTAAACCAGCCAGCATAGGGCACAAGGCAGAAGCAAACCCCAGGCACAACGCGATATGCTAAGGGTCTCCACAGTAGATTAGGAGCTAATTTGGCACTTCTTCATTTTTCTTACATTGCATTTAACTGGATTTCTCAGATTTGATCCCTTACCGTTTAGTGACGATTCAATTTTTATTTTCTGTGTGTGTGTCACAGGGGATGCACAAACCAGTGTGTTTCTTCGTGCCGGTCCCAAGCCCCAATAAATGGGGAGGATTACGTCAGTAAGAGCATCCGGTGTAAAATTTTGCCAAATCAATATGCGGACAACAATACAAATTTCCATACCGGATCGGTCAAGCCCCAGGTTAACAACGACCGCCACCAGTACTGTTAGCCAACAGGGTGCTGGCGGAAATTGGGCTACTGTTGGCCGAAGAAGACAGAAAGATGTGGAAGAAGATGATCCAATGTAGCAACCCCTAATGGGAGCTACATTTTTTGACATACAACAATAAGCATGACAGGTCAGGTCAGGTTGGGGGCATCCACACAACAAAACAGCTCGGGATCCTGGTTGGCAACCCCCCAGGCAGTCCCACCCTCCAGAAATGACCTTTTGTCTACTGCGGCCAGATGTTACATGGGCGTCCCCTTGGCCTGGTCCAGCCACTCGGGTCCCCAATAATGAGGGTCCTGTGATTACCCGAGGGTAATCACACCACACGGTTGTAGTGCCGTAACTGACACTCCCTCACAATGCAGGTAATGTGCCTCATTTGGGACCCCGTGAGCAACACAAAGTCAAACCAGTGGTACCCAAGGGATCTCCGAAGAGACACAGTTTAAATTCATATTTAGATTTTTTCCACTGATTTTTACAGTGCAGCCTAGACACATCATCAGTGATGTCACCGGAGGTCATCGGTTGTCTCATGTCTTTCAATATCATACACCCTGGCCCAGGTGACCCAGCCAGGGGTGATCAGTCCCCGACTTGTGCCTAAGTAGCTTATATTGCATTTAATTGGCCTAAATAAACAGACAGTATATCAAACGCCATCTTTAATGAAGTGTAAAGCTAAGCTCGAAAAAATCGCTCGGATTCCGCCTCCTCAGGACTTTCTGTGGAAGCAGAGATCCCAGCTACCCTCCGACTCAATAAACGACTGGACAGAATATTTTATAACAGTATACCAGCCGAACCGAGGAACCGGGAGAGGCCAAAGGTCTGCCGCCCTGCCCCTCAAAATTGAGATTGGATTCATTTTACTCTCTCGACTGTATAAACCGACCGGGGACTTCACGATCAGATTGAGTCAATAAATTCAAGCTAAGTACACAAAAAGGAAAAAAAAGTGGGCGACTGCGCCAGACGGAGGAGACGCGAGCTTCTCGCTACTGAAGGGCAGGACATCATATCATTGCTATTAACTTGAAAATACACTGTGGCCCCAAACTGAATGATGAAATGTACAAAAAGCGATGAATGATTGATAAGCCCCGGCTTCCCAGCGACTGAAACAGGAGGCCTGGATGCTTTCTTTAATATCATACTTTGTATACAACCCTGGGTCAGTCCTGGTGTGGAATATATGATGCACGGACGGAGGCACTGCAGAACTATCGATTGTGCTCAAACTGCTGGCTACTTGAATGATTTATTTATGCAGCAAAGGCAGCTTGCTGATACGAGGGAGGTGTGCTCTAACTTAAGAAAGCCTCCATTGGCTTTTTCTGGATCAGCCGGAGAGCTTTTCTAAAGGCAATAATTAAACCCAGGGAGGGCAGGCTAATGAAATAGGGCCCTTCACTAGAGATCCACATGAAAAAGAGGAAAGGATATCTCTTCATCTTGCTCGCTGAGATTTTTTTTCCCTTTGGCTGGAGGGGGAAAACACACACACACACACACACACACACAGACGTACACACACACTCAGACGCGCACACACACACACAGACTCAGACGCGCGCACACACATATCCACAGACGCACGCACACTCAGACGTGCGCACACACACTCAGACGTACACACGCACACGCACACACTCAGACGTACATACACACACGGTCCATTTACAACCAGACTTGTTTATCTTTTTTTTTATTTTTTTGATGTTCTCGCTTCGAAAAGGATCCGATGTGCCCTCTTAAATTGTGCGCCTTCGCGATAATGATCTCTCTCTCGCTCTCTCTTTTTGTGTTTTTTCTCCTTAACGTTTTATTTTAAAGTCTTTCAGTCTGAGAACAAGCTCACCTTTTGAGGCATCCAGCGACATTAGAATCCGTGAAGTCTTAATCCGCTAAATCGTCGAGTATGCAAGTGAAAGAATTCGCTAGGCCTTCCGGGACTGTCTTGGAGGGAAATTCTTCAATGAGAAGAATACACAGAGCACGATTTTAACCAATGATCCAAAGCGTTTGGGGGGCCCCCTCTTGGTTACTGGAGGCCTAAATCTGAAATCGTTAGAGTTGATGAAGAAATCCATTGAGGCCGTTGAGCGCACTTCTCTGGTCTGCACTCTGTAGTTTTATGTTAGGATGAATCTACATCATTTAGCGTTAGAATTTACACAGCAGGTCCTGACCAACATCCCTGTGGACGCTCAGTCACATTGTCTTCTCTGTGATGGTCTACACTGTCTGATTCTATGATGCTGATAATCCCAACGGATTGAGCAACTCCTTCGGTTGACAGTTCTCCTCTCATCTGTGCTGTCTGATTTGAGGCTGGACTCAGATGTTACTGCTGCCCTCTGTAGCTCCACTTCTGGGTCGGGAGTTTAGGAGGGTACCACGTCTCCCCACCAGGGGTGCAGTAACATCTGGCCACTAATCTCAGTGGATTCAACATCAGGATTAGCAGGTTAAGCCTAAACATGCTTAGAAATTTTTCGGGTTGTTAAGACAAATGTTTCGAGGTACTCCATAATCCTACAACTGGAGAGTGCTGATGTGTTGGATGTCAATTTACACATGCAAGTGAGAATTACATTGTACTCTGTACATCTTCTTATATAATACGCTACCATGGCTGTCCAGGATTAAATCACCTGTGGCTCGCAAACCGTTTGACCTATTGACCTGAAATTTGATACACATATACTACATGACGTCTACTGTCCGCTATCGGGGTGATGATTGACCTCCAAGGTTATTCCTCTTTATATTTTTATTTTATTTTATTGGCAGCAGTTGTGCGGCTCATGTGTATGGGCGCCGTTCTCATCCCTACCACCTTCGCCATCACTTCCCCTACCTCTTCATATATTGAATCATTCTTGAGACGGATTGAAGACTTACATGCCATCTTAAGTAAAAGAAATGAAAGAAAACGTACTAAGTAATTGCAAGACAAACACTGACTTAATCAGTTTTAATGTGAAAAGATGCCAACGTAAGAAGAGAAGAAGTGGGCCGCTAGGGTGGAGAAAAGAAGAGCTGCTCAGGAAGCAGCAAGCACATCAACCTCGGAGCAAACAAATGATAAACATACAGAGAAAGAGGATGAAAACTAGAAATGATCAAGTCAAGGGTATTCACTGCACGTTACTGGCGCATTATAAACGAGCCCCCATAGTGTCTCCTGACACAGTTCTGCTGAATGATTCATTGGATGAAAGTCCATGTTGTTAGAGAGAGGATGTGCAGCATCGTTCATAATGGCACTCAGTTTTGTTTTAATTCTCACCTTTACTTCTACCTCCAGGGGGTCCAGAATTCATCCAATAACTGAGCTTGCCCTTTTTAGCATGTTGATTCGATGGGACTCTTTTAAAGTGATGTTACCAACCCAGCACATCACAGCATAGAAAACTGCACTGGCCATCACGGAGTTGCAGAAGATGTGAAGGAGGTCACTACCCCCATTAAAGGAACACAGTCTTCCAAGTTAAAAGAGCCTGCTCTGCCATTTCTTATATAGTTCCTCTGCATTCTGAGACCTTTCTTTAATGTGGGCCTCCAAGTTCTCCTTGGAGTGGACCACTCACTTCCCCTACCTCTTCATATCTTAAATCATTCTTGAGGCAGATTGAAGACTTAAGTGAAAAATTAAGGAAAATGTACTAAGCAATTGCAACACAAACACCGACTTAATCAGTTTTAACACGAAAAGATGCTGACGAAAGAAGAGAAGAAGCGGGCCACTAGGGTGGAGAAAAGAAGAGCTGCTCAGTAAGCAGCAAGCGCATCAACATCTGAGCAAATGAATGGTAAACGTACAGAAAAAGAGGATGAAAACTAGGAATGCTTAAGTGAGGGGTATTCACTGCACGATATTGTGCAGTGCGCCATTACTGGTGTGATGATAATGACATATTAGGGCACGGGTGTTGAACTCCGGTGCTGGTGGGACGCAGTGGCTGCAGGTTTTCATTCTATCCATCTCCTTCATTAGTGACCAGTTCCATCCATCCATTGTCCAACCCGCTGAATCCAAACACAGGGTCACGGGGGTCTGCTGGAGCCAATCCCAGCCAACACAGGGCACAAGGCAGGAACCAATCCCGGGCAGGGTGCCAACCCACCGCAGGACACACACACAAACACACCCACACACCAAGCACACACTAGGGCCAATTTAGAATCGCCAATCCACCTAATCTGCATGTCTTTGGACTGTGGGAGGAAACCGGAGCGCCCGGAGAAAACCCACGCAGACACGGGGAGAACATGCAAACTCCACACAGGGAGGAGCAGCAACAAGATATGGAATTAAATAACGGGTTTAATCAACAGCAAGAATCGGCTTCTCATTAAGAGATTGGTTGGAGTGAAACTGGCCGGAGTTTGAAATCCCAGTTTAGCTGCTCATCTGTTGGCTCGTTTCTCATCTCATTTCTGTTTGGCTGCCATTTAATAAAGAAACAAATTAATTCAGATGCCTGAATCCTTCAAAACAGGGCTATTAAAATGAATGGAAAAGGAGTTAATTAGCAGTGAAAACTGGTCAGTGATTAGGAAAAGGGTCAGAATGAAAACCTACAGCCACTGCAGCCCTCCAGGTCTGGAGTTCGACACCCCTCTTGTTAGGACATTAAAATAATTGTGATTCTACACAACAAGCTCATCCATCCTATCCATCTTGATTCTCCAAAATAACATTGAAGGTCCTGGAAGTCCTCCACTCTACCACACTACCTGGTGACGTATTCCATGTGTCTATGGTTGTTTGCGCAAAGAAAAACTTTCTAACATTTGTGTGAAATCTGCACCTTAATGAGTTGCCAGCCACGTCCCAGTTGTTTTGCCTAAGCAGAGAGAATTTTAGCTCAAGGATCAGGAGATGCAACATGATCAAAAAGGATTGCACGCTGGGGTCGAAACCAAAAAAAGTCAATCGCAACTTTCACCAAGCCAGACACGTAGACAAGACTCAGAACCATAGGACGAGAAGATAGCTCAGAAAACCAAAATCAAAAGGCACAGGGAAAGACATGTGAAGTCTTTTTCTTATTCAAACACAGATGCCTAAATGGTGCATAAGATGACCATCTATAGGGTCGCTCGGAAGGCATCATCTGATGCACGTTCCCAGGGAATTCTGGGAAGTAACTTTCTTAAAATGGTGCTGCTCCTGTCAACACTCAAAGCGGTTGTACAGAAATGGCAAAAACAACTACACCTTTATAAGGAAATTAGAAGGGGAAAATAAATCTTCAAATCAGATTCCTCAATTTCCAGATTAGCCACCTGGAAGTCTCAGAAACTCACTAGAAAAGCCAAAATAAAATTAGTAATAAAATACACCAATCACAGCACCTGTGTTCTTGTTGATAATTTAAAACAATCTGATTGTGTCATCTCTTAATCTCTGTTAGGTTAAGTTAAAAAAGGTTCAGCTCCTTCAATCTCACCTCATAGTTCATACATCTTAGTGCCAGAACCAGCCTAGTTGCTCCCCTCTGGACTTTCTCAAGTGCTGCTATGTCTCTTTTTTGTAATATGGAGACCACAATTGTCCCTAGCACTCCAGGTGAGACCTAACTAGTGTGTTATAAAGCTTAAGCACAACCTCCTTTGACTTGTACTTTACACATCGTGATATTTATAACCTGACATCCTATTTGATGGCTTCATCACTTTTGCACACTGCCTGATGGTTGATAGTTATGAGTCTCCTACGACCCCCAGGTCTTTCTTATAAGGTATACCATCAAGTTTCAGACCTCCAATTGGGTATTCTAAGCTAACATTTTTATTCCAGATTTGTAATACTTTATATTTACTTACTTTAAATTTCATCTTCCACTAACCTGTCCGATCCTGTATGCTCTCCAAATGCCCCTGCAATGATTCAGATGATTATCTGCTCTTCCACCTAGTTTGGTACCTTACCTTAACTAGCTTACTTTTTATATTCTTCTAAAAATATTCTAGATTGTTTTAAGTATTAAAAAAAAACAGTAGTGGTCCCAGCACAGGGCCTTGAGGGACACTTCTTCTGCTTCTCCTTCTTCTTTTTCTGCTTGTTCTTCTGCTTCTTCATCTTCTTCTTCATTTCCCACTTCTATGTGGGGTTGATGTGCTTGACCAACCTTCTCCAAATAGATCAGTCATCCACCTGCTAGCCACTCAGACCCTTTTCCTTCAGATCTTCTTTTACGTTTTCCATCCACCTCTGCTTTGTCCTCTGCTGCTTTCTTCTTCCCCTGGACTTCCATTCCCATCACTTTTTTGCCCACATCTTCATTGTCGTTCCTCATCACATGTCTAAACCACTTCAGCCTATTTTCCTGTCCTTTCTTAGATATCATGTGAATGAACATGAAGTTAATGTAACCACTCCTGTTAGATCTTTCCATGATGAGCGTGATCAGATTTACTATATGCAAGAAAACGTATTTATAAAATATTAAGTATCACAGTCGAGCCTTGGATTCGGAAGGAACAATGCAGAAGAAGAAAACTTCTAAATATGATTTGACTACACAATGGTGGAATTGATAGAACTGGTCAGGACATTAGCTTGGAGCAAAGAGTGTTCTTAAAATTTAACATTTGCTGGGATGTGTGGGAAAGTTTCCGCATTTGTGCAAGACATGCTGCTTTGTTCTCTTAATTTACCTAATGTTATTTAAGTCCCAGTTTCCTACTTCATCATCTTCTTCCACTTCATCTTTTCCCACTTCTATGTAGGGTCGATGTGCCTGATCAACTCAGAACCTCCTCCCCACTCAGACCCTTTTCCATCAAATCTTCTTTTACTTTATCCATCCACCTCTACTTTGTCCTACTTCACATTCTCTTCACCTGGACTTCCATTCCCTTCACTCTTTTTGCCCACATATTCCTTCCTTCCTGATCACATGTCCATTTCACTTCATCCTACTTTCCTGTACTTTCTTATATTTCTCTCCTACATTTGCTGTACCTCTGATTGCCTCATTCCTTATTCACTCCACACATCCATCTCAACATTCTCTTTTCTGCCACTTGAACTCCTTTCACTGCCCATTTCTTAGCCCCATACATCATTGCTGGTCCCACCACTGTCTCAAAAACTTGACCTTGAACCTTCACCTTAATTCTTCAGTCACACATTTTGTCTTCTCCATTACCCATTGGAGAATGAGTTGAAGCCTATAAAGAACCCAGCGTTGATTCCTACAGACACCTTAGGTTAATCATTTTTGGTGGTCTGTATTCTCTGATTCTAGGGTATAAGCTTATGCTTCCTTCAATCTCTGAAGTGAAGAGTCAGGGTTATTAGATTATGAAAGCTAACAGAGATCCCTGCCGGTGTCACGTCAGGTTGTGCATTCTCTGTGCCTTCTGACACCAGGGAGCTCCACCACTAGTCTGAATAGATTTAGCGTCAGGATTAACAGACTAAATCTAATGATCCCAACAGATATTACTGTGGACATCCATAAGAACGATAGAAATCTGACAAATGAGAGGAGACCCTTCAGCGCAACAAGTCTGTTTGATGGGCCAATAGCTAAGCTGTCCCAATAACTCATCCAGATTCTTCTTAAAGGTTGTCAAGGTTTCTGCCCCAGCTTCCAGTCACATCCAAGACATCTCAAGTCAAGCATGCTCTCCAGGAGTTTTCCGCTTCTAGGCTGTTATCACATGTTGCCACTGATCTGAATGGATTTAGCAGCAGGATTAATAATTTCAGTCTCAATTTGTTTGTGTGTGTCCTGCGGTGGGTTGGCACCCTGCCCGGGATTGGTTCCCTGCCTTGTGCCCTGTGTTGGCTGGGATTGGCTCCAGCAGACCCCCGTGACCCTGTGTTCGGATTCAGCGGGTTGGGAAATGGATGGATGGATGAAGAGTAAACATCCAGTGATGGCGTCACCTCAGGTTGAGTATTAAGAATTACCTCTTATCTCCATGACTTAGCCTAAGGATTTATCAGTTAGGAATAATAAAGACTTCTGTGTGCAAACCAGTCACCTTGGATTCTCTAATGATCTGAATTCTTTGATTCCATGATGCTATCATATGTTGCTGATAATCTCAATGGATTTCGAGTGTCCTCCGGTTGATAATTCACGTCAGGTCTGTTGTTTTTAATTCTAGGATGGAGTCCTAGGCTGCTGTTAAACTCTATAGTTCAGTGTCAAGATTAACAAGTTGCAGAGATCCCTGTGAATATCCAGCAAGCATGTCGCTTCTAATTAAGCATTCTCTCCTGTCGGTGCTCTTTGATTCCAGGGTGCCGTCACTAATCTGTACGTTTTTAGCATCAGGATTAGTAGGCAAAGTCTAAGGATCCCAACAGAGACATCCATTGGTGGGTGCACCTCATGTTGAGCATTATTTCTCTCATTGTGGAAAGAATCTTCAAAAGGAGGGTTGGCACAGCACCCCCAGAGTGGCAATAAGTGGGTATCTGATATACCAAGATTAGAGCAGCACTCCTAACGACATAACTGGTTACCAGAACGTCCCTGACTGGAGTTCAAATGTTACATTTTTGCTTATTTTGTTCATGGTTTATATTAACATGGTTAATTATTTTGTTTCTTGCAGTTTAAGAATCTATTACTGTGTGCCATGTGTTTTGTGGGTGGTCCCTCAAGAGTTGGGGCCACCTGCCTATTACCATCAAGGAACTTCCCTTAGCCCTATAAAGGCTGAGGAAAATCCACAGTCCCTTACGGTTCATTGTGATTGCGCTCATTGTGTGAGTTTATTTGTATGCTATTTTTGTGATTTCTGGATATTATTGTTTAAAAGAACTTTTTGTTAAAATATATATTTTATTCATAAACATTCTCCTTTGCTCTATTATATACTAGCTGGAGTTTAATGGTCCTTCCCCCTTCTAGTGGCCAT
The DNA here is from genome assembly GCF_900747795.2 of Erpetoichthys calabaricus. NCBI lineage: Eukaryota > Metazoa > Chordata > Cladistia > Polypteriformes > Polypteridae > Erpetoichthys > Erpetoichthys calabaricus. Next base: position 151,172,152 of record NC_041404.2, read on the forward strand.
TTTTGGGAACTTTCATGCTTGGAATCTGTTTAGTTCATTATACCTTTAAGAGGTATTCGGTAACGAAATGAAGATAATTAAAAATCATTCGATGATGATATAAAATTGCCGCAATTCTAAAATATTTGTTGGCATCGAAGCCTAAGAAAACATTAGAAAATTAGAGCAATCTGGACGAGAACAGGCTATTCAGCCCAACAAAGCTCGCCAGTCCAATCCACTTAATTCTTCCAAAAAACATCAAGTCGAGTTTTGAAAGTCCCTAAAGTCTTACTGCCTACCACACTACTTGGTCTCTTATTCCAAGTGTCTATCGTTCTTTGTGTAATAGAAAAACTTCCTAATGTTCGTGTGAAATTGACCCTTCACAAGTTTCCAACTGTGTCCCCGTGTTCTCGATGAACTCATTTTAAAATAACAGTCTTGATCCACTGGACTAATTCCCTTGATAATTTTAAACACATCAATCATGTCTCCTCTTCATCTTCTGTTCCATAAACTCTAAAGGCTCAGCTCTTTTAGTCTTTCCTCATAACCCATACTCTGTAGCCCTGAATCAGCCTCGTCACTCTTCTCAGGACCTTCACTAGCGCTGCTATGTCCTTTTTGTAGCCTGGAGACCAAAACTGCACCCAGGACTCCAGATGAGGCCTCACCAGTTCATTATAAAACTTGAGCAGAACCTCCTGAGACTTGTACTGCACACATCAAGGCGCTATATAACCTGATATTCTGTTAGCCTTCTTAATGGCTTCTGAACACTGTCGGGAAGTCGATAGCTTAGAGTCCGCTACAACTCCTAAATACTTCTCATAAGGTGTTCTCTTGATTTTCAGACTACCTTTTGTATATTTAAACCTCACATTTTCACTTCCTATGTGTAATTCTTTACATTTACTGACATTACATTTCATCTGCCACAAATCTGCCCAAGTCTGTATGCTGTTCAAGTCCTTCTGTAATGATATAACGGATTCCGGATTATCTGCTAATGCACCTATTTGGTATCATCTGCAAACTTAACCAGTCTGTTACTTATATTCCTATCTAAATCATTTATATATATTAAAAATAGCAGCGGCCCCAGCACTGACCCCTGCTGGTCACCACTCTTGACATTGGCCAATTCTGACTGGACTCCTCACATTATCACCCTCTGCTTCCTGTGTCTGAGCCAATTCTGCACCCGTCTAAAAACATCACCCTGAACTCCCACTTCTTTTAGTTCGATGCCCACCCTCTCATGTGGCACCTTATCAAATGTGTTCTAAAAGTCAAGATAAATAATATCATAATAATATATCAAAAGATTGACTTCATCACATAATGGACTTGAATCAATGTCCAATGGAAAGAAACAATAAATGATACTGTGTTTTTTTCTTACTCACTCAGACACCTAACCTTCAGTTGTTCTCTTTCTCTAACTTATTTAGAACAACTGCTTGGCGTACACCATGAAAAATCAGCAGTTCTTATTCTGATCTGAGGCTGTTTTCGTTTGTTTCTGACGTTGCCTGCACTATCTGCAGGGTGTTTTGCATGTAATTGTATGCTGTCCTAGGTGGAGAATTCAATTCTTTGATTCACTCATACTTGTAGAATGTTTTAATAAGGCTAAAACTATTTTGTGTTTGATCTGGACACCATTATTCTTTTGTAATGGGCGCCGTCATTTTCTAATATTTTTGTGCGTGATTGCTTTAGAGTTGTTATCCAGCGTGAGCCAGATGGTTCTGCCGTGTTATCTCACCATAGAATCGTTTTAAAAGTCAGTGCTGTGCACCTCCTGATTATCTCAATTTGGCTAACATGTGACGGGTGCTTTTTCTTTGATTCGTTTCTTTAAATATGAACTTTGTGTTTTGATATTTTGACTATGTGTTAGGAATTTGATTATTGGCATTGGCGAAAAGACAGGTGTCATTTCTGATCACGAACTTTCTCGAAATATGGGTCTGTCTCATCGTTGGGTTCCCTTCATGTACAAAGTGCCATTTCTCCAGCACAGACAGGATATTTGTGGCACTGCATTGTGTTTCCAAGTTCTATCGCACAATCCGCTGGCCACTTTATTAGGTACGCCTGTTCAACTGCTTGTTAATGCAAATATTGAATCAGCCATTCACATGGCAGCGACCTTGTCAAGACGACCTGCTGAAGATCAAACCAAGCATCAGAATGGTAAAGAAAGGGGACTGAAGTGACTTTGAACGTGGCATGGCTGTTGGTGCCAGACAGGCTGCTCTGAGTATTTCAGAATCTGCTGATCTACTGGGATTTTCACACTCAACCATCTCTAAGGTTTACAGAGAATGGTCAGAAATGGGGAAAGTATTCAGTAAGTGGCAGTTCTCTGGGCAGAGAGGAGAATGGCCAACTAATCGAAAGGCAACTCAAGGTAACTCACATAAGCACACATTACAACCAAGATATGCAGAAGAACATCTCTGAGCACACAACACATCAAACCTTGAAGCAGGTGGGCTACAGCAGCAGGAGACCACCCCAAGAGCCAATCCTGTCAGCTAAGAACAGGCAATTGAGGCTACAATTGACACGGGCTCCGCAAAATCGGACAATAGAAGATTAGAAAAACATTACCTGGTCTGACGAGTCTCGATTTCTGCTGCGACATTCAGATGGTGGGGTCAACAACATGAAAGCTTGGGTCCATCCTGCCTTGTGTCAACAGTTCAGGCTGGTGGTGGTGGTGTGATGGTATGGGGGATATGTTCTTGGCATACTTTGGGCCACTTAGTACCAACTTCTAAATGCCACAGCCTACCTGAGTATTATTGCAGACCATGTCCTTCCCTTTATGACCGCCATATTCCTGCTGGATAACACGCCAGGTCACAAAGATCCAACTGTTTCATCATGTGGTGGGTGCAGCATGGCACCGTACCAACTCCCCCAGCCTGACCTGACCTGCAGTCTTGAAACAGATAATTCAAAATAAACCTGCAGCTGTAGTTACTCTGCTAATTTCCGAAAAGGAAAAATAAACCAATCAAATACCACGACAGTAAGAGCGAGCGAGCAGGCTGCTTCATCTCCTCTGATGGCGTCTAGTCTCTTCTTACAGTATGCCTCTTCTGGTGGATTTGTTATTCTTGTCAGGCTGTATGCATAAAGTGAACATTCAGGAGATTCTCGGCCCTCAAATCCAGCTTCGCGGCATGACAGTTTCTTAAAGCCCTGGACCTTGATGTTTCAATCTAATGAATTTTGATTGCGTTTGATATTCATAACTGGCAAGTTTGATCTATTTTTAAAGCAGGAAGTTGAGCATAATAGAAAAATCATAAGAGGTGTGATGCATTTTTCAGCATGCATTCCAGCTTTCACATTTAATTTAAAAACTTTGCACCAACCTTCGCCTACAGGAGGCAGAACCCGTCCCAGAAGGCTTCACTCATCGGTTCTCAATATGAAGAAATAAATAAATAAATAAGAATCTTTCAAGGTTAGGCTTTGTCATCTTCAGTTTCTTCTTAACTTTCTACCTTCACCTTCAGCTTCACGTCTAGAGTCATTAACGCTGCGGCCGAGTACGCTTTATCAATATCATAGGTTTGTTTTCTTTTTTTATCTTATTTATGTGTCGTCTGAGCGCAAGGCAGTTCAGAATTCAAATTAAATCTAGTTTAACTTAACTTAAACAAAATCATACCTATATTTTCCATTTCTTTCAAATGGAAATCAGGAACAGAATCTGAGAAAAGTTGAAATAAGGCAATTTGTAAATAAAAGAACACACGAAAAGAATACACAGTGGGAGATGTGGATCTTGAAAGTAACCCTCATGAGAAGGACCTGCAAGTCACAGTGGACTTGTCACTGTCCACATCACGACAGAAGGCTAATAGGATGTTAAGCCATTCATTCGTCACCACGTGTGGAGTACGAGTCATGGTGTCGTGGACTGGGAGGCCCAAAGCACGTAAGTTGCAATAAGTTCCAACAGCACTTCCAAGAACGGCTCACTAGAGGGGGATGTCACCATCAAACCCTGGCTAATAATACAAATAAACACAGAGTTCTTTATAAATAAAATGATCTATTATCACAAAAAAGCTCTCTTTCCAAGGAAGCTCCGAAGAGCACAAAAGGCAATCTCAAGTGAAGAATGTTCCAGAAACGCAATCCAAAGACGAAGTCAAAAAGAATCCGTAATTACAATAAACACACCACTGACAGGCACGTTCGAAATGAACCACCAGGAACTGTGAAAGACCCTCTGGATTCCTGGTGGTGACTGGCACCCCTTGAGGGACCACTCACAAGACACATGGATCATAACTCAGGCAGCTTACGTACTTAAATAAATGAGTAACAAAGAATAAATAATGCACATAATCAAGAAGGCCGGCACAGTGGCGCAGTGGGTACCGCTGCTGCCTCGCGGTTGGGAGATCTGGGGACCTGGGTTCGCTTCCTGCGTGGAGTTTGCATGTTCTCCCCGTGTCTGTGTGGGTTTCCTCCGGGCGCTCCGGTTTCCTCCCACAGTCCAAAGACATGCTGGTTAGGTGGATTGGCGATTCTAAATTGGCCCTAGTGTGTGCTTGGTGTGTGGGTGTGTTTGTGTGTGTCCTGCAGTGGGTTGGCACCCTGCCCGGGATTGGTTCCTGCCTTGTGCCCTGTGTTGGCTGGGATTGGATCCAGCAGACCCCCGTGACCCTGTGTTCGGATTCAGCGGGTTGGACAATGGATGGATGTATGGACATAATCAAGAAAAGTATCACATTCAACCTAAATCAACGAATCCAAAATGAACAAAAGAGACATCAAAGAGGAATTTGAACTCACAGACATGTGCAGACTACAAGATCCTTAACAGTTAACGCAGTTAAGGGTTTACATGGCCACATAATTGGATTAAATGTACCTCTGTTAATCAGGCCTCTCAGAGTCCAAACACCCAATTTCACTAATCGGAATAAAGGTTTACATGCCATTTTAGAAATCAGGGTTATTGGAGCACAAGTCAATGCACAAATCGTGTTATCCCTTTCAGTTGGTTCCTGCCTGGATATCTGGACTAAGCCAGTTTATTCATGGATGGATGGTTAGACATTCATCCTTGTCATTTGTCTAAAGTGCAACTTAGTTAAAGCTAAATGAGTTTAAGGCTTGACAATCAGAGGGTCCTCATCCCTGTGAACATGCATACACCATTTATGCACAATCAGACCACTGGGAGTCCCAAAACATGTAAGTTGCAATAAGTTCCAAAAGCACTTCCAAGAACTGTCCACTAGAGGGGGATGTCACCGTCAAACCCCGGCTAGTAATGTGAGCAAACACAGAGTCTTTATAAATAAAAAGATTTATTATCACAAAAAAAGCTCTCTCTCCTTGGAAGCTCCAAAGAGCACGAAAGGTAATCTCAGGTGAGGAATGTTCCAGAAACGCAATCCAAAGATGAAGTCAAAAAAATCCACAATCACAATAAACACACCACAGGCAGGCACGTTCGAAATGAACCACCAGGAACTCTGGGGGACTCTTTGGATTTATGGACCCTAACGGATTCCTGGTGGTGATTGGCACCTCTTGGGGGACCACCCAGAAAATACATGGCGCATAACTCAGGCAGCTTAGATACTTAAACAAAATGAGTAACAAAGAATAGATAATGCACATAATTAACAAAAGTATCCTATTCAACATTAATCAACGAATCCAAAATGAACAAAAGAGAAATCAAAGAGGAATTTGAACCCACAGACATGATCACTCCATTGTTGTGGATGTGAAAGAGGAAGAGAGACATTGTCAGCCTCTGCGGACCTCCATGCTGTTGCTCACATGTTGCCAACATGGCCATGTTTCTTATTCTCATTTGTATCGATGTTGTGTTGAAAGGTAGAGTGGTGGCTCTGAGGCTAAGGATCTGCATTGATACCTGGGAGGTTGTCGGTTCAAATCCCATTACAGCCAGGAGGGATACTACTCTGTTGGGCCTTTAACCTGAAAATTGATCCAGGGGGTTGCTGTATAATGGCTGACCCCCCCCCAAAGTTCAAGCGAAAAGATAATTTCCCCTCAGGGACTAATAATAAGGTACAGGAGAAGACTTTCCATTGTTTCTGATTATAACACAACACGTGCCATTACCAGACCGGGGTTGGAGAAGCCTATCACAGCAGCATCGGCTGGATGACAAGCGCCAACCCCGAATGAGGCGCCAGTCTGTCCTCAGGCCCGCTGAGCCAATTCAGAATCTCCAAATCACCTAAGACCCCATGTATGGGGATATGGTGGAGACACAGGAAGAACATGCAGTAAACCCCACAGCCGGGTTCAAGCATCTAAAGCCAAGACCCCGACTCCGCAGCCGACCTCCTTCTTTTCGTTTATTTCTATTTGTCCGTAGAACAAAATGAAATTCTGCACTACTTGTTTAGTAAGAGTAAAAGTTCTAATTGGATAAGGCACTAAAAAAAAAAAACTAAAATTAAGTCCCCGTGACAAGGGGAAAAAGAAAATCAAACTGACAAAATTGCAAAATAATAAGGTTTCTCAAAAAAAGACAAAAAATACTTTGAACCTGAAACATCTGCTTCCATATTTTACGATTAGATTACAATTAAAGCGACACTTTGAAGTGCCTGACATTTGTTTGTCGTGGACGAGGACAGCTAAATCATTCTGGCAAAATAAGTGGAATGAGAAGAACAAAGCAAAGCCTGTTTGTCTTTATTTTATTTTATTTTTTTTGCCGTAATCAAAGAAAGCCGCCGCCGCCGCCGCACTCTGAATTTGAATGTGAATTTGTTGTATTTGGGATGCCATGTAAGATGCTGGTGCATCTTATTTGTGCTTTCTGTGCCCCTTCCTGCATTAAACTGAAGTGCTTTATAGGTGTGAATATAAAAAGATCATTTCCAGTGGTTCACGTAGTGATTTTGTGTAGCGCCACCCCACAGGGAAAAGAATTTCATGGCAACTTACAAGTGCGGCGCCTTTGATTTCACTTTAGGTGGCAAATTGGAGATTTACCTGAAAATTTGGAGATTTACAGTCAGTCCAACACCTCCAGTGGGTCAGTGGTCATCTTGTGATTCTGCTGTTCTCAGAAAATCCAGAAACAAGAGACGTGGTTGGGGGTACTACAAGGGTAAGCCCTGTCTAATAGAAAACAAAATACACTGTATTTAAAGCAGGACAAATACAAAAACAGCAAGCAGTGTCCATGGAGGTTGTAGTGATCACTTATCTCAGATATGTCATGGTTGCCATGATGAGGTGTACACTCAGAGGCCACTTCCGCAAAGGTCTGCATACTACCAGGTTCATCCCTATTGAAATCCCTTATTTGTGCTGGCAGAAGTGGAATTTCTGTTCCAGCCATGGAGAAAGTGACGTCAGTACTCTTGTGGCTGGTCTGTCCTGAAGGAAAAAGAGGAAAAGGAGCTTCCAGTGGCCCCCTCTCACACTCAGCGGTGGTATTATAGCAGCCTTGTGGTTACCCCCTACTCATGCCTGTCTGACATGGTACACAGATTGTGATCTTCTGTTTCTTAGTATCCAGAGAATTACATTGACTTTCACCGCACCAAAGAACCTCTACATCTGGTCACTGTTCAGGGAGTGAGCGCTTTTCTCAGATATCTCACTGCTGGTGTGATGAGGTGCACACTCCACAAATGATTGCCGACTTATGGGTCTGACTTTACTTAAATCCTGGAAAAAGTGGGAGTTCTATTCTGGTAGCAGAGGAAATGAAGTCAATACTCCTGTAGCTGGTCTATGCCAGAGAAAAAACAGGAGAAGGTGTTACCAGTAGCGCCATTTATATTAAGCTTTACTCACTACTCAAAGGGCTCTCCACATAGGGGGTCCCAGAATGTCAACCCACGATCTATTTACTGTGAGGCAGCAGTGCTACCACAAGAAAGATAGATAGATAGATAGATAGATAGATAGATAGATAGATAGATAGATAGATAGATAGATAGATAGATAGATAGATAGATAGATAGATAGATAGATAGATAGATATGAAAGTCACTATATAATACATAGATGTGAAAGACGCTATTAGATAGATAGATAGATAGATAGATAGATAGATAGATAGATAGATAGATAGATAGATAGATAGATAGATAGATAGATAGATAGATAGATAGATAGATAGATACTTTATTAATCCCAATGGGAAATTCACATTCTTCAGCAGCAGCATACTGATACAATAAATAATATTAAATTAAAGAATGATAATAATGCAGGTGAAAAACAGACAATAACTTTGTATAATGTTAAATGTTAACGTTTACCCCCCCGGATGGAATTAAAGAGTCGCATAGTTTGGGGGAGAAACGATCTCCTCAGTCTGTCAGTGGAGCAGGACAGTCACAGCAGTCTGTCGCTGAAGTTGCTCTTCTGTCTGGAGATGATACTATTAAGTGGATGCAGTGGATTCTCCATAATTGATAGGAGCCTGCTGAGCGCCCTTCGCTCTGCCACAGATGTTAAACTGTCCAGCTCCATGCCAACAATAGAGCCTGCCTTCCTCACCAGTTTGTCCAGACGTGAGGCGTCTTTCCTCTTAATGCTGCCTCCCCAGCACACCACCGCATAGAAGAGGGCGCTCGAGATAGATAGATAGATAGATAGATAGATAGATAGATAGATAGATAGATAGATAGATAGATAGATAGATAGATATGAAAGTCACTATATAATACATAGATGTGAACGACGCTATATGATAGATAGATGTGAAAGACACTATAAAATAGATAGATAGATAGATAGATAGATAGATAGATAGATAGATAGATAGATAGATAGATAGATAGATAGATAGATAGATAGATAGATAGATAGATAGATAGATAGATAAGGAAGGCACTATATAATACATAGATAAGAATGGCACTACATGATAGATAGATAGATAGATAGATAGATAGATAGATAGATAGATAGATAGATAGATAGATAGATATGAAAGTCACTATATAATACATAGATGTGAAAGACGCTATTAGATAGATAGATAGATAGATAGATAGATAGATAGATAGATAGATAGATAGATAGATAGATAGATAGATAGATATGAAAGTCACTATATAATACATAGATGTGAACGACGCTATATGATAGATAGATAGATAGATAGATAGATAGATAGATAGATAGATAGATATGAAAGTCACTATATAATACATAGATGTGAACGACGCTATATGATAGATAGATAGATAGATAGATAGATAGATAGATAGATAGATAGATAGATAGATAGATAGATAGATAGATAGATATGAAAGTCACTATATAATACATAGATGTGAAAGACGCTATATAATAGATAGATGTGAAAGACACTATAAAATAGATAGATAGATAGATAGATAGATAGATAGATAGATAGATAGATAGATAGATAGATAGATAGATAGATAAGGTCATTACTGTGACATGTGCTGAGTCCAATGAAATTCATTCTTTCCTGTGCTAATCAACATGCAACTCCTCGCCATGATCAGTGAGTAGAACAACCTGACCTTGAAACTTCGGTCTTCCTTACCTGAAAATATTTGTCATACTGGAAAATGTTTAACAATGTGTGACATTTATCCATCCATCCATCATCCAACCCGCTGAATCCGAACACAGGGTCACGGGGGTCTACTAGAGCCAATCCCAGCCAACACAGGGCACAAGGCAGGTACCAATCCCGGGCAGGGTGCCAACCCACCGCAGGTGTGACATTTAAAGAACAAATAATGTATATGAACAATACTGAATATATATACTGTATATATATATATATATATATATATATATATATATATATATATTTTACTTGCCGCTGTACTTATTGCGTTCATTATTTCTTCTAGTGTTACCCCTTCGGCATAAAATGAGCCTACCTCATCACTTGATGGTTCACATGACTCTAAATGATTCACTGACTTTCTCTGCTTGTTCCTACTTAGACTTTGTCACATGATAGGAAGTACTTCTTATTTCTTTATTTGTCCCCAGAAGCTCAGTAAATAGTGAAGTGTACTAATGCTGGCATCTCTTTTTTTATACTTTAACCTGTTGTCCACTAGGGGTTGTAGCATAACATAACATAACATAAAACATAACATAACAACATGTTTTCAAATCCACTTAATTGAATCCATGGTTGCAAGGCCGACACATTATAAAAATACAGTTTATGCACAGAGTGTCTTTCTTTATGTATAGTTAAGAAAGTATAACATTGTTAACATGGTTTAATCCAAGTCAGATTTGTGGAGTGCCACAACCAATGCTAGGAAAGTTGGCCTCAAGGCAGGAAACGGCTCTGGCTATCATGCCAGTCCAATTCAAGGTTCTCCCATGCACAGCCATTTTGTCAAGCTAAGCTGTACACCATGTGTAGATGTGAGTGAAGCACCAAAGTCCCTACAGGGACACCCACACAGACACATGGAGAACATGCAAACTCCAAACAGACAAAGCAGGTTTCCAACCCAATACGCTGGATTTATGAGGGTGCAGGATGCCACTATGGCACCCTAGGAGCAGTAGAACAAATTCATCCCATATTGATGCAATCACATAGACAAAGAAAAAAAAAATAAAAATCAGAGCAAATGGCCTAGGACTTCTGCTGCAGGCTTGGTGTTCTTAGTGCAGTGTATCTGGTAAAAGTGAATATGGCAGCCTACCAATGGGCAATAGAAAGTTCAAGAATTGCTTGTGCGGGTGTCATCATAAGATTCTTCTGGCAGGGCTGAGTAGAACCCTTGCATTTTGGACCCAACATAATAAACGTGCCGGAGAGATTTCCACTGTTTATGTAGTGAACGCAGTTCATCCTGGCTCTGACTTTAAATCTCAGTGGGTAATAAGCTGTGTGAAAATTGCGATTCCAAACCCAAGTGAGCCCAAACTTTCTTTTCGTTGTCCTTGTACTCGTGTTGTTCTAGTCAGCTGCACCTTTTGCAGACGTCTGAATGGCGGTGAGCACAGCTCCGGTACACCAACCGTTCGTCATGACTCTACGCAATGCTGCCAGAATAGCTGACATTTTAATTAAATAATTATTCATCTTGCAATATTAAAAGAGTTTTAAGCTAAGGCTGGCAAAGTTAAAAAAAATTACAGATTCTAATGCAGCTGAATTATTTACAAGAGTTTAAACGTGAGAGCCCAAAAAAAAAAAAAAAGACAGAATGATTTAAAATTGTAGTGAAAAGTTAGCCAAGAATAAAGGTAACAGAGATAATATTCTGTTTAATTATTCAAAGCTAATTAACTTATTTTAAAATAATTGCCCATTGGTGATCTGTGTAGCAGGCCTTCGGGGGTCTGAGTTAATTTCATCTGCGCTTTTCTTCATACCGCATTCATTGCTTTTGGAATTTAGGAATGATTTGCTGTGAAAATTGAATTGTATTCCTTCTCCTCAATTTGATTTATCATTATTGTTATTGGTAAGGGGTGAGGTGGGTGGGGGTGGGCATTTTTCAACTGGCGTTAATGTTTAACCGTGAGAGTCGAGTTGTGAAGGTGGACGAGTTTAAATACTTGGGATCAACACTACAGAGTAATGGAGATTGTGGAAGAGAAGTGAAAAAGAGAGTGCAGGCAGGGTGGAATGGGTGGAGAAGAGTGTCAGGAGTGATTTGTGACAGACAGATATCAGCAAGAGGGAAAGGGAAGGTCTACAGGACGGTAGGGAGACCAGCTATGTTATATGGGTTGGAGACGGTGGCACTGACCAGAAAGCAGGAGACAGAGCTGGAGGTGGCAGAGTTAAAGATGTTAAGATTTGCATTGGGTGTGAGGAGGATGGACAGGATTAGAAATGAGGACATTAGAGGGTCAGCTCAAGTTGGACGGTTGGGAGACAAAGTCAGAGAGGTGAGATTGCGTTGGTTTGGACATGTGCAGAGGAGAGATGCTGGGTAAAATGAGAGAAGGGTGCTAAGGAAAGAGCTGCCATTCAAGGGGAAGAGAGGAAGGTCTAAGAGAAGGTTTATGGATGTGGTGAGAGATGACATGCAGGTGATGGGTGTGACAGAGCAAGCTGACGAAGACAGAAAGATATGGAAGAAGATGATCCGCAGTGGAGACCACTAACGGGAGCAAGTGAAAACAAAAGTCATCAAGTGTCAATTTAAAATAATGGTGGTGGAGCCCTCTGTTCAGGCAGACTGTGATGTCTCCTATTCTTCATTGCGTCTGTCGTCTTAATGAAAGTAATAATTAGCTTAATTGGGCTTTTTATTTTAGTGGACCTACTAGATGCAGCTGAAAAAAATCACACTTCATCCTGACACAGAGCTGGCTGCTCAGATACAGAGTGGTCAGATTTGATGTCGCACAGAGATGTTTGATGGAGGGGACACCGTGAGCAGTGAGAAAAAAAACTGAAGCACGGCCGCAATCCTGGATCCCCAAAGATGTGCATCTCGAGTTAAGTGATGGACATATGAGTGGTTTTGGGAGTGAACTTGTGCACTTCTAAAATGAAAGCGTTACCTTGCCAGTGGTGCTCTGTAATGGACTGGCATCACGTTCTTTGTTGGTGCCCCCGTGTGCCCAACGCTGCCAAGATAGGAACCTCCTCCTTTTGACCCTGAGCTACATCTGCCTGCTAGACGATGAATGGACAGATGAGTGGACGTCCATTCTGTTCTTCTTCTTACTTTCTCATATATGAATTATAGGGAAAGTATTGTAATCGCCCAAAGATTTGTTGTCGAGATTTTGATGAGTCTCGACATTCTAGACCTCCCCTGACTCTTATATATAATGTATAGGAAAAATATTGAAATCCTCCAGAAATTCCATTTTGAAATTTTGATGAATCTCCACGTTTTAGACCTCCCTGAGTCCGAAAATACCATTTTTACTTTCTCATATATGTAGTATAGGGAAAGTATTGTAAGTCGTCCAAAGATTTGGTGTCAAAATGACATTTTAGACCTCCCCGACTTTCTCATATATGAAATATAGCGAAAGTATTGGACTCCTCCAAAAATTCCATTTCGAGATGTTGATGAATCTCAACGTTTCAGACCTCCCTGAATCCGAAAATACCATTTTTGGAATTCTGTCTATGTGTGTGTCTGTTTGTGTGTCTGTGTGTAAGTAAACACGATGATCTGAGTATGCTTTCACTTAGGTCCACCAAAAAGCACTTCCCCACCCATAAATAAACGTGTGCTATGTGGAGAAACTTGTGTCCTGCCTGTCTGTGTCGGGTTAGGGTGGCTGTATGACAGCTGTTGGTCCACAATATGTATATATATATATAATATATATATATATATATATATATATATATTTGGATCTGGGGATCCACAAATGAATCATATATCATAACGTATCATAAAGTAGTTTTTATTCATTTTCTCCCTTTGTGGATCTCCAGCTACAAAAACGCAAACAGTATCACAGACCTTCGCTTCCATATATATATATATATATATATATATATATATATATATATATATATATATATATATATATATATATGTATATATATATATATATATATATATATATACATACAGTTAGGTCCATAAATATTTGGACAGAGACAACTTTTTTCTAATTTTGGTTCTGTACATTACCACAATTAATTTTAAATGAAGTCACCTAATCTTAACCCAATTGAGCATGCATTTCACTTGTTGAAGACTAAACTTCAGACAGAAAGGCCCACAGACAAACCGCAACTGAAAGCCGCTGCAGTAAAGGCCTGGGAATTTGTCCAATTACTTTTGAGCCCCTGAAATGAAGGGATTGTGTTCAAAAAATGCTTTAGTGGCCTCACATTTTTATGCAATCGTTTTGTTCACCCCACTGAATTAAAGCTGAATGTACAGAACCAAAATTAGAAAAAAGTTGTCTCTGTCCAAATATTTATGGACCTAACTGTTTATATATATATATATAGATATTGTGCAGTGCGCCATTACTGGTGTGATGATAATGACATATTAGGGCACGGGTGTTGAACTCCGGTGCTGGTGGGACGCAGTGGCTGCAGGTTTTCATTCTATCCATCTCCTTCATTAGTGACCAGTTCCATCCATCCATTTTCCAACCCGCTGAATCCAAACACAGGGTCACGGGGGTCTGCTGGAGCCAATCCCAGCCAACACAGATCACAAGGCAGGAACCAATCCCAGGCAGGGTGCCAACCCACCGCAGGACACACACAATCACACCCACACACCAAGCACACACTAGGGCCTAGTTAGAATCACCAATCCACCTAACCTGCATGTCTTTGGACTGTGGGAGGAAACCGGAGCGCCCGGAGGAAACCCACGCAGACACGGGGAGAACATGCAAACTCCACGCAGGGAGGACCCAGGAAGTGAACCCAGGTCTCCTAACTGCGAGGCAGCAGCACTACCACTGCGCCACCGTGCCGCATATATATATGGTTGAAATAGTTTACTGTCAAATAAATGCAAAGAGTACACGACACTGGGCTCATCAGGTGTACACACTCCACTGCACTCCCTCTCGGGAATCGAACCTCGGACGTCAGCGTCAGAGGCGATGCCCCTAACGTTGCGCCACGGCGTGTGGTTCGTTTATTTGACAGCATCTAGATCGGGGTAATTATTCGATTATATATATATGTATATACACATATAGTATATATAGATATATATTGTGGCAGACGGCTGGGGGTTGTGCCCAGCTGGGATGCCTGGAAGGACCGGGAGAGGGTCCACATCTCCCCTGGTCCACGAGAGGGCAGCGACCCTGGTCTGTATGGGGGCCACAGGAACTGAGCATATATATATACACACACACACATAATGTCTTGTAATGTTTTCTGGTTTCAAATCTTTGCTTTTTCTTTATGTTTTACATTCCTGTTCTAATATCACAGAATGTCACTGACTTTCTCTGTCGACTCTTATTCTGTCCCTTCACTACAATTCATTGTCTGGTCCCACGCATTCTGCTGTGTCTCTCTGTTCAGTTCTCTGATAGTACAACGAGGGACGCCGTGACTGGTAACTCTGGATGCCAGTGGAAACAGAAGGTGGTGTCCACTCATGATGGGAGTCTCCCTGTAAAGCAGCAATCGCGCTTGATAACGTGTTGATCAGAGACAGAGCGTGATTAAGGAGAGGGCAGAAGAGGAGGTGACAAGTCACGTTCTCGGTAGTCCTTACCAATAAATTGGGGAAACGCTCTGCTGCTGATAGGTGGTGGCCGCCCCCATTCTATAAAAATGCTTCTCCTTCTTTGGGCTTCAAAATAAAAGACCATTGAATGGCCGCACAGCTGACAAAGCCCAAGGAAGTGTGAAAACGCAGGAGTGTGTTGTGCCTGTTTTGGATGAGGAAGAGCTATTAAAGAGATATCAGCGTGAATCATTTAACTCCAAGTACACACACACACACACACACACACACACACATACACACACACTTGCCATCCTGGGCAGCTAATGGGAAGATTTATGGGATATCAAGAGGAGGCAGATTGGAGGAGGACACATTAACAAAATCCGAGTGCTCAGGAGCTTCAACTGTTTCCCATGCATCTTTTTTATTATAATCCTAAGAGTATTCAGGTGATCGTCCCCATAGTGCGGTTCATTTTGTTTAACTGCTGTTCCATAACTGAGATATCATTTTTGGGGGTTAAGAAGCCAGTCTGTATAATTTCCCAGATAACATTAAAGAGTTAAGAGGAATCAGAAAGGGGGCTCACTGCTTCTCCCTGATGGTTTCCTCATACCTGAACTCTTGGGACCTAATTTATGTCCTTAAGTTCATTCATATGTTTATTAGGACAAAATTCCTAAAAACAAAGCACAAAAATGAAAATTGAGCAAATAGTCAACCATCATAGGCAGGCGTGATTTTATTTTTTTTATTTATTTTTTTCCACGCGACGACATCTGCAGTGTACTGCAACAGATTGTGACTTTGTCACGGGCGGCCGTGTGGTGAAATGGCAGGAGCCGCGGCCCGACTTCTTCCAACAGCGGAAATCTCCTTGTCCGCACCTCCTTCTGCACACTTCTGTCTGCCGTTTGATAACGAGCGTATTCTCCAAAGACTCGGGTCTAACTCTTTATCTGGATGGCAACAGCTGGGTGAGTGAGAACGGCTGGCTGGAATCCAACTGAGCACAAATCAAGTAATATTAATTGCTGGCACACCTATCAATGACATTATCATGCTGCTTCATTAGCTAGTTAATGGTGCAAAGCTGCAAAAATCTATATAAATAGAACAAACTGACAAAATGGTCATGATTACAGAGTCACCCAAGAAAAACAGCCGTGAACGGGTCATATTTATTGAGAATCGTATTCTTGCTCAATCTTACCTGTGTTCTCGATATTGTATCTTCTAATGGGCGCGTCTAATGTTTGACTTCTGTGGCTAAAATGTCCTCCTCGGCCTGCACTGGTCTTTAATTAGAGCCTGGCCTGTGCAGTCATATGTGTCTCCAGTGAATGCCAGTGGAAAATAAACCTCTGAAACATTGACAGCACTTAGAAGTGGGATATGATGAAGAAGAAGAAGAAGAAGAATGGTGCTGGAAAAGAAGAAGAAGAATGCTGCTAGAAAATACGCCAACTGGTCTCATGTTGAGACTTGAGAAGCTTGCATAAGAAACGTAAGAAATTTGACAGACCACAAGAGACCACTCAGTCTGTCAGGTTAATTTGTTTGGCTGTTAGCTAAAGTGTTCCAAAGTCTTCTTAAAGGTTCTCAAGGGTTCTCCTTCAACTCCATGTCTCGGTAGTTTCTTTCCCCCGATTCCCACAATTCTTTGCTTAAAGATGTGCTTTCCGGCCTCTAACCTAAAAACACGTCAACGATTGCGTAAAATGCATAAATGTTCAAAAGAGGCCTCACAATTAAACCAAAACTACAGCACCACCTTCTCCAATCTGTCATGATGCCATTGAGATGGGCCTAATATTTGAATTTATTTCTATTCCATTTGTAGGACTAACTATTTACTTTGGAATCGCCGTTTTAGTTTTATCACATGGATGTTTGCTGTTGTTTTGTTCGGTTTCAACTCGTCAATTGACGTCATAGCATAAATCGTGGTGTTGCACATAGATGTACATCTAAGTTATAAATAAATTATATATTTATTTTATTGACAAATGAGCATTGTGGACTGAACGTCCTCCTCTTGATTTGTCAGACTTCTTATGTTCTTATTAGCGATGAGTTGAACCCAAACTCGGCAGACACTGAATCAGCGCTCGCTTATTTCCTTCTGCACTTTTTGTCTTGTGATGTTCCTATTTAGGAACAATCTTGTAAATTCATGAATGTTTGGTGCTGACACAATGACTCCACAACCACCTGCCTTTAAGGTTGGCACTTTTGCGCTGTGGATGGAGTGACGTGAAGTCTGAAATTCAGCAGGTGCCCTCAGGTTGGTTGAGGCCAATCGGTGGTTATCTTCCAGACTTCATTTTGTGTTTCATTTCCTAGGAATTCGAACGTTAGAAGGATTTGAGCCATGCAGCCCAACATAGCTTGCCAGTCCTGTCCACATACTGTAATTCTTCTAAAATAACATCAAGTCGAGTTTTGAAGGTCCCTAAAGTCTTATTGTCTACCACACTACCTGGTCACTCATTTCATGTGTCTGTTCGTTGTCTGTGTGATGTTTTTGCAAAATTTGATGAGTTTCCATCTGTGTCCCCGTGTTCTTGATGACCTAATTTTAAAGTCACAGTCTCGATCCACTGCACTAATTCCCTTCATAATTTTAAACACTTCAGTCGTGTCTCCTCTTCATCTTCTTTCACTTTCCTAATCTTTCCTCATAACTCATCCCCTGTAGACCTGAATCAGCCTTGTTGCTCTTCCCTGGACTTTCTCTGGTGCTGCTATGTCCTTTTTGTACACCAAACCTGCCCTCGGTACTCCAGATGAGGCCTCACCAGTGTGTTATAAAGCTTGAGCAGAACCTCCTTGGACTTGTACTCCTCACATCAAGGCGCTATATAACCTGACATTCTGTTAGCCTTCTTAATGACTTCTGATCACTGTCGGAAAGTTGATAGAGTCGAGTCCACTACGACCCCTAAATCTCTCTCGAATTTTAGACTCACCACTATATATTCAAATCTCACATTTGTACTTCCTATGCGTAATGCTTTACAGTTACTGGCATTAAATTTCATCTGCCACAAATCTGCCCAAGCCTGTCTGCCATCCAAGACCCTCTATAATGATTCAGCTGATTCTTGATTACCTGCCAATTCAGCTATCCTGGTATCATCTGCAAAATTAACCATCTTGTTACTTACATCCATCCATTTTCCAACCCGCTGAATCCGAACACAGGGTCACGGGGGTCTGCTGGAGCCAATCCCAGCCAACACAGGGCACAAGGCAGGAACCAATCTCAGACAGGGTGCCAACCCACCGCAGGACACACACAAACACACCAGGGCCAATTTAGAACTGCCAATCCACCTAACCTGCATGTCTTTGGGAGGAAACCGGAGCACCCGGAGGAAACCCACACAGACACGGGGAGAACATGCAAACTCCACGCAGGGAGGACCCGGGAAGCAAACCCAGGTCCCCAGATCTCCCAACTGCGAGGCAGCAGCGCTACCCACTGCCCCACCGTGCCGCCCTTGTTACTTACATTCCTATCTAAATCATTTCTATATATTAAAAATTGCAGCATGCCCCACCACTGACCCCTGCTGGACGCCACTCTTAACATCGGCCAATTCTGATACAGTTCCTCCTCACACCATCACTCTCTTCTTCCTGTGTCTTAGCCAATTCTGCATTCATCTACACACCACACCCTGAACTGCCACTTCTTTTAGTTTGATGCCCACCCTCTCATGTGACACCTTATCAAATGTGTTCTGAAAGTCAAATAAATGATATCACAATAATATCAAAAGATTGACTTCATCACATCAAGATATGGAGTTGAATCAGTATCTGATAGAAAGAAACAGTAGATGATACCAATCCAAATCATTTATACATATTAACAACTAGCTGTCCTCTGTGGCTGCGCCCACATAGTAGTCAAACAGGACAAACTTTAAAAATTAAAAAAATGTAATTTTGGCCAAGCAGAAGGTAGGTACATTCTAACGACAAAACATTGCCACTGTATCTGATGGGAGAGCACCCCCCACATGGAGAGAAAAGCACGTGGCCGTGATATCTCTGCCAATGAGCAGGTACCCTCTAAAACATGCAGCTCTGATCTCTCTCACAAAAATGTCAAACGTTACTCCTTAACAATCTCTAGATGATAATGTCTGCTGAACAAACAGATATCGCTAGCTAAGCAGAGGCAAGGTGCACTCCAACATGTGGCGAGAGGTAGAGTGACTCGAACGGCCCCGTCCACATCCCCCTCCCCTCAGCCTGCCCCCTCTCTCTCGGATACGCGAGAATAAAGTGCTCTGTGATACTTAATGTGATGAGAGAAGTCGCAAAATCAACCAGAATGTTCAAGCAAATTATAGAAAAAACGCAAATCTAAATCCGTTAAGTAGTTCTGTCGTGAAAAACGGACAGACATACAAACAGACAAACATTTTGGATTTTATAAAGGGTGAGTCAAAATTATGTTATCACTAATGGATTATTTTTATCTAGACCCTACCTTTCCAGGTTGATGGATACGTCATGGTGGACCATTGCCATGGCCTCCACACTCCCCTGATTTGACACCTTGTGCTTTCTGGTTATGGGGTATGGTGAAGGAGCACGTGAATAGCAGTAAAGTTCATGATATCAATAACCTGAAGGACAGAACACGGACTGTAGTATCATCTATCCATCCATCCATTATCCAACCCGCTATATCCTAACCACAGGGTCACGGGGGTCTGCTGGATCCAATCCCAGCCAACACAGGGCGCCACACACACACCCATACACCAAGCACACACTAGGGACAATTTAGGATCGCCAATGCACCTAACCTGCATGTCTTTAGACTGTGGGAGGAAACCCACGCAAACACGGGGAGAACATGCAAACTCCACGCAGGGAGGACCCGGGAAGCGAACCCAGATCTCCTTACTGCAAGGCAGCAGTGCTACCACTGTGCCACCATGCCATCCATCCATCCATCCATTATCCAACCTGCTATATCCTAACTACAGGATCACGGGGGTCAGCTGGAGCCAATCCCAGCCAGCACAGGGCGCAAGGCAGGGAACAAACCCCAGGTAGGGTGCCAGCCCACCACAGGGCACACACACACACACCAAGCACACACTAGGGACAATTTATTACCGCCAATGCACCTAACCTGCATGTCTTTGGACTGTGGGAGGAAACCCACACAGACACGGGGAGAACATGCAAACTCCATGCAGGGAGGACCCGGGAAGCGAACCCAGGTCTAACTTACTGTGATGCAGCCTAGTATCATCTATTCCCCATGAAATGTGTGTCCGGCCTTTAAATGGTACTGTTGCTCGTTGGTTTTTGTGTGTTGAACATGATGGTGAACAGGTTGAGACATTTCTGTAAATCATCTTGCACATATGAAGTATGGTTTGTGAATAAATTGTTTCCGCCATTCAATGGTAAACATAATTTTGACTCACCCTGTATATATATTAGCCGTCCCCCGCAGCTCTGACTATGTAGTAGTGAAACAGGACAAACTTTAAAAATCAATGAACAAAATGGTATCACTAACTAAGCAGAGGCAAGTTATGCTCCAAAACACAGCGATAGACCGGCTCCCCCACTCCTGACGTCACGCCTCCCCCTCCGCTCGGCCCGCAGCCACTGTCTTGGATTAACGCAAATTAATTGCTCCTGCAAGTGTACTATGAGAGAAGTGGCGAAATCAACCGGAATGTTCAAGCAAATTCTAAAAAAAAAAACCCGATCTAAATATATTAAGTAGTTCTGTCGTGAAAAGCAGACAGACAGACAGACGCTGGATTTTATACGTATAGAGATATAGATATCATCGACCCCAGCACTGCCCCCTGCTGGACGCCACTCTTAACATCAGCCAGTTCTGACGAGGCTCCTCACACCATTACCCTCTGCTTCCCGTGCAGTTGTGTCTATACACCACACCCTGAGCTCCCACTTCTTTGAGTTTGATGCCCACCCTTCGTGCAGGACCTTATCAAACGCTTTCTGAACGCCAAGATAAATAACGTCATTTGTACCTCCCTGATCGGCTCCTTTTGTTGCTTCTTCATAGAACTGGTGCATTTACCGGTTAGACTGCATGAAACCTTCTTTGTGAAACGGCCTCTGCCAAGTCAAGATGTTGAACTGCTGTTCCAACTCATAAGTGCAGTACCTGGAGAACAGTAAAATAAAAAACAAGACATCATTGACCCCCGGATAAAGGAATCGACCCCAGTTGATGATTTCGGAAAGGCTTTCCTCCTGCATTTTATGTCTCCCATGTGAGCTGACCTAAGCGATAAATCTCTGTCAATAATCATTCCCCTTATTGTTTGCTTTCTTCATTTTGTCTTATGGAGACATTCAGTGTGTGGCCCGGCAAACCGTAAATGGACAGTGGGGGGTCTGATTGTTTCCCCCTCTTCCTAACCAGCTCCAATGATATTAAGTTTGCTGAACTAATGGGAATGGGCCTCGGGAGTGAGTGGCCAATTAGCTCGATTGAATTCCAGCACAAGGCTGCTGGGACAAAAAACAAACTCGCTTATCACTAAATGGTCGCGTGGAGAGAGGGGCCGTGGGTGGTGGGCCCACCTAAGATGCTCACCCTGTCTTTCTTTTTCTGCAGTCTGTTTATCAGTTGAGCTCAACCAGTTGCGCCCAATTGATTTCATCTTTGGTTTCAGGAAATACTGCATTACCTGCGCCTCTGCACATTTGGCACTTTTGCCGGTTAGGTTTTAGCATTCCAACAACTCGGCACCTGATCGACACTAGCCACTCATTGAGATTAAATGTCGGAGGTTAGATGGTAAATCAATCTCTTGAATAAGACAATCTTTCAAAATGATGTTTATTGTTTTGGCAAAGGCCAGCCAGATATTCTCTATCTGTGCATCTCTCACCCACTGATTTATTGTATTTCTGTTCCGATATTAAATAGCTTTGCTGCAGGTTGCTTCCTGGGTATCACTTCTCATTAAATTTGAATACAAGTGGAGGTGATGAATAATGTGTTTTATTAACTCAGCTGATCGACTAAACCTCTTGTGGAAGGGAAATGAAATAATAACACGCTTACTTCTCTTTCTTCACATTAGGCTGCGTGTGGACGAGAGCCTCTGACTGGAATTTGTTTGGAGTACCACATTAAACTGAAAGGGAGGATTCATAGGAGAAGCAGAGCACCATGTGTGTGTGTGTGTGTCTGTGTGTGTTTTAGGGCTGCTTGCTTATATTAGTGACTTTTTACCCCCAGACCCTCTCACCCTGCATTTCTTTATAAAACACACTGTAAATGTCACAGGGGTTGGACGGGCATCCCGACTAGAGAAGGGGATGGTTACTTACCCAGATGGAAGGCTCTGAGCAGACAGATGGGCATCCCAACCAGGAGAAGGGAAGGAGCCATGCCCTCGAAGTGATGGTTGGAGACGGTCCACCAGAAGATGTTGTTATTCTTCCAGAATGCTAGATGGCAGCAGCCCTCCATATCGGTGCCCATTTGGGAACCAGCAGGGAATGCTGGGAGATGTAGTCCGACAGTACATCCCTGCTGAGGACCGTGGGTGCAGCAAGGGGGTGCTGCAGGGAGATGAGCTCCCTAATAAGTGGGACTTCCAAATGACTGGGATGTACTTTCATCGGGCAGCGGCCCTGGCACCGGAAGTACTCCCAGGTCCTTAATAAAAGCTGGGAGGATGTAGAGCAACACTCAACTGGAGGAGGGCAGTGCGCTGGTGAGAGGACTTGGGAAAGAGGTATTGTGTTTGGTGGAGAGAGACAGGGCAGCATGGTGGCGCAGTGGGTAGCGCTGCTGCCACGCAGTTAGGGGACCCGGGTTTGCTTCCCAGCGTGGACCCCCGTGACCCTGTAGTTAGGATATAGCGGGTTAGATAATGGATGGATGAGTTTGAGAATGTGAGGTTATGTAATAAAAACCTCTGCTGAGCTCTGTCCTGCTCTCCCCCTGTTTCCTTGCTTATAGCGATTGTACCCCTCTCTCATTCTCTTCCTTCTCTTCACTACAAAATGATTTCCATTATTGCACTGGTCTCTGCTTTAAATTCACCTTGATCTCAGTCTGGACAGCTGTAATAAGGATGGACTTTTGGACTATGAACAATTGTTTGGTGTTCCTACTTTCATATTTTAATTTTACTGCCATTCTTGCAGTGGTAAAGCATGAACAATAAAAAAAAATACAAGAACTATAAGAAAACTTTTCACTGTGAATTTTTAGATATTCTGTAATAGGAACTTGCTTGCTTGCTGTGCTTTCTGTATAGCAGGTTAAAACAAACTAAAAGAGGATCTTGGAGTAATCTGAACAGACACATTAACCACTGGTTGGGGTCTGCAAAGACGACAGATGTGATTTGCCCTATCCAGAGACACAGATAAAGCACTATTTGGTAGAAGGTTTGAGAACACAGGTCATTCCTAGCCAGTATTGATTCAAAGGCATGAGGCCTTCATGCGATCAGAGAGATGGACCCTAAGCTATGATGCCCTATTAGTCCAGGGGGATACAGTAAGGAAGCACAAGACAGGTATAAATATGGAGTTTGCATGTTCTCCCCGTGTCTGCGTGAGTTTCCTCCCACAGTCCAAAGACATGCAGGTTAGGTACATCGGCGATTCTAAATTGTCCCATGGGTGTGTGTGTGTATGCGCGCCCTGCTGTGGGCTGGTGAGGTTTTTTTTCTGCCTTGTGCCATGTATTGGCTGGGATTGGCTCCAGCAGACCCCCGTGACCCTGTAGTTAGGATATAGTGGGTTGGATAATGGATGGATGGATGGAATGGAGAGAGACAACCTGTCTTTGTGCTTGTGTTACCTTTGTTGAGGAATTGCTGAATAAACCATCCTTTCTTTGAACCCGGGACTCTCTTTGTGATCATGTTTGGGGGTTTGGGGCTCGCTGACACCCCTCGTTCTATCACAATGCATACACACGTACCTACCGTGGATTCAGACCCCTTCACTGTCTGCACACTTTGTTGGGTTGTAGGTTTATCTTTAAATGGATATGTTGGCCATTTTCAACCATCAGTCTACACAGAAGTGTAAAATAAAGACACACACACTGTTAAAGTTTGGGGGTCCACCCCATATACTGTGGAGCATTTGAAAAGTAATAACGTCTTTACAGACTTGAGTTCAAAACGAACCTGAGAAAAATAACAATATGGTGGTTGTATATATGGTTGGCGGCAAGAAGTGATGTCATGGGTGAATGGCATTCTGGAACCGGACATGACATCAGGAGGATGCAGGGTCTTGAGGACTGGAACTGGAAGTGACGTTGATGTTTGAGGCCCGGAAGTGCTGGCTAGTGAGGAGAAAGAGTTAGAGGGGCAGCGCCAACCCCTGGCTCGGCGGGTAAAATGCATCTATTTGAGCCCGTAAACGACATGTGTGACATTTATTGCAAATCAAAAACTGAAATCTCTCATTCATATGCGTATTCAGACCCTTAATTCATTGCCCCCTTGGCAGCAATTCCAGCTTTAAGTTTCTACAAGCTTTGCACCCCTGGATTTGGTCAGTTTATCTCATTCTTCCTGGCAAATCTTCTCAAGCTCCGTTAGATTGAATGGGAGGTGTCTGTGATCTGCCATCTTCAGGTCTCTCTGCACATATTATGGGGCTTAAGTCTGGGCCACTCAAGGACTCGGTGCCAATTGGAGGTGAACTCCTTCCTCGCGTTCTGTGTATTTCACTACAAAGCAGTTATTCCTTTAAGAGGAACATCAGAAAAGTCAGAGATTGGGTTGGTGGTAGGTACTAAACTGTCAGCCTTGGACTGCACTGTTTCACACTTTAACAAGGTGAGGGTCCGCGCGGTCAGACTTGTGTAATTCGTATTGTACTTTTTTTATAGTGAATCCATCCCACATTTGACAAGGGTGACACCATAGAGCTGCTGATTTTTCATATTTCCTTAAAGTAAGCATTAGTGAGAGTCCACTGTTGAGTTGGTGGCAGAGACTGAACTGGCAGCCTTATGCGTTCACCCCTAGAAGTGTACACTGGTGGTCCTCTATACTTTATATTGTCATTAACTTTCATAGTGAACACCATACCTGATTTGTTTGGAGTAACAGTGCAAAGTTGCTCTTTCTCGTATTTCTGTAAAGTGAGCATTCAGAGGGTCTCACTTAGGGTCAAATAGTGAGTGGCAGCCTTGTGCGTTCACCCCTAGACGTGCACACTGGTGTCACCTGACACTTTATATTGTGCTTCTGCTTCTTCGTGGAGGACAGCATTCCAAAGTCCTTTATAATTGCTGCAGAGCCGTTGTTTCCCATTTTCCTGTAATGTGAAAATTAGCAGGGTCTCGCTTAGGGTCACGTGGAATAAAAACCATAACGCTGAGATTAAATTAGATTAGCTGTACTTTATTTGTCCCCAAAGGGGAATTTAAAGCATTTATCCTCGCTCCAAATCTTAAGCCTTGCCATCCTTGGACGAGCAGCTCCTTCGATATGTGATATGCGAGATCCTATAGCTCTTTGGCGGAAGTGATCGGGGTACTATGAGCTAAATGTGGGAATATTTAATATATCCTACTTTACGTTCCTCCAAGTCTCTTACATTCACAGATGTTGTGGACGTAAGGAAGCCTTCAGATCCTCAGTGCTCAGCATGTGACAATTCACAGATTTGCAGCTTGTCTGAAAAAGAAATAAATAAATTAATAAATATATAAATAAAGTAGGGCGGCATGGTGGCACAGTGGGTAGCGCTGCTGCCTCGCAGTTGGGAGACCTGGAGACCTGGGTTCACTTCCCGGGTCCTCCCTGCGTGGAGTTTGCATGTTCTCCCCGTGTCTGCGTGGGTTTCCTCTGGGTGCTCCGGTTTCCTCCCACAGTCCAAAGACATGCAGGTTAGGTGGATTGGCGATTCTAACTAGGCCCTAGTGTGTGCTTGGTGTGTGGGTGTGTTTGTGTGTGTCCTGCGGTGGGTTGGCACCCTGCCCGGGATTGGTTCCTACCTTGTGCCCTGTGTTGACTGGGATTGGCTCCAGCAGACCCCCGTGACCCTGTGTTCGGATTCAGTGGGTTGGAAAATGGATAGATGGATGGATAAATAAAGTATACCCATTTAATGAACATAAGTGCTTGCTATGTTCCACTAACAAATAGCCACCCCAATTCTGTAATTTCTGCACAGAAACCACAATGCCGACCTTTTCAAAATATCAGCTTGATTGATGAAGTTGGGAGTCCAGTTAAAAAGAAGAAGTTGGCTGGGATGAAAACCTGTAGCCACATGGGGTCCTCTTGACTGAACTTGAGAACGACTGTCCTGTAGACACCACCGAGGACACCCAATTCAATACTTTGCCTGAAAATAAAAAAAAAAATTAAAAAACAAGACAGCCAGGGAAGCAGGCCTGAATCCCACCAGTTTGCCTAAAGGAGGTGCACCAGATGGCAGTTTAGCTTCTACTAGAGTGGCTGGCTTCGGCCTACACTGGCTCAAAATACGCTTCAGCATCAAACTGTGAAAAAATATATTATGAAATGCACCAAAAACATTTAAAATGTGCCTAACAAGGGAAGGGATCACCGTCAACATCTGGCTTGTACAGAGCAAGGCAAAAAAGACACTTTATAAAAGAAACATTTATTGGAGGAAAAGTACAACAAAATAGTTCAGAAGAACAAAAAATAAATAAATAAAAAAGCAAAATGGACTTACTTAACAGGCAACTCAAACCAAATGAGTCTAAACATGAAATTCATAAGAAAATGCAAGTGTCAGCACCAACAAACGGACAAGAGCCGGTGATCAAAAATGAACGAAAATTCAATATTTTCAATTGAAATGAATTAAACAAATGAAATGAAATCAAACAAGTCACCAGGACCAGATAATATTTACCCTCGAGTTCTTAAGGAGGTTAGCGAGTACAGATATAAACCCGTGACACATATTTTTAGGAAGTCACTGCACACTGGAGAGATTCCGAAGGACTGGAAAATGGCAAATATCATCCCATTATATAAAAAGGGTGACAGGGCAGATCCAAGCAACTATAAGCCAGTAAGCTTAATATGCATCACAGGAAAATTAATGGAAGGAATTATTAAGGATAAGATTGAGCAACACTTGGCAAGGACTGGAGTTTGCTGGACAGTCAGCATGGGTTCAGAAGAGGGAGTTCGTGTTTTACTAACATACGGGAATTCTATGAGGAGGCAACAAAAGGATACGATCAAAGTGGAGCAGATGAGATTATTTATCTGGACTTTCAGAAAGCATCTGATAAGGTGCCACATGAGATGGTGGGTATCAAACTAAAAGAGGTGGGAGTTCAGGGTGTGGTGTGTTGCTGGGGGCAGAATTGGCTCAGACACAGGAAGCAGAGGGTGATGGTGTGAGGAGTCCAATCAGAATTGGCTGATGTTAAGAGTGGTGTTCCACAGGGGTCAGTGCTAGGGCCGCTGCTATTTTTAATATATATAAATGATTTAGATAGGAATATAAGTAACAAGCTGGTTAAGTTTGCAGATGATACCAAGATAGGTGGATTAGCAGATAATTTGGAATCCGTTATATCATTACAGAAGGACTTGGATAGCAAACAGGCTTGGGCAGATTTGTGGAAGATGAAATTTAATGTCAATAAATGTAAAGAATTACACATAGGAAGTAAAAATGTGAGGTTTGAATACACAATGGGCGGTCAGAAAATCAAGAGAACACCTTATGAGAAGGATTTTGGAGTCATAGTGGACTTTAAGCTATCGACTTCCCGACAGTGTTCAGAAGCCATTAAGAAGGCAAACAGAATGTCAGGTTATGTAGCGCCTTGATGTGTGCAGTACAAGTCACAGGAGGTTCTGCTCAACTTTATAACACACTGGTGAGGCCTCATCTGGATTCCTGTGTACAGTTTTGGTCTCCAGGCTACAAAAAGGACATAGCAGTGCTAGAGAAGGTCCAGAGAAGAGCGACGAGGCTGATTCAAGGCTACAGGGGATGAGTTATGATGAAAGAATAAAAGAGCTGAGCCTTCAGTTTAAGCAAAAGAAGATTAAGAGGAGACCTGACTGAAGTGTTTCAAATTATGAAGGGAATTAGTCCAGTGGATCGAGAATGTGACTTTAAAATGAGTTCATCAAGAACACGGGGGACACAATTGGAAACTTGTGAAGGGTCAATTTCACACAAACATTAGGAAGTTTTTCTTTACACAAAGAATGATAGACACTTGGAATAAGAGACCAAGTAGTGTGGTAGACAGTAAGACTTTAGGGACTTTCAAAACTCGACTTGATGTATTTTTTAGATAGGACTGGCGAGCTTTGTTGGGCTGAATGGCCTGTTCTTGCCCAGATTGTTCTAATGTTCTAAATGAACCACCATGGACTTCAATTCCCAGCCTGCTCTTTGTAGGACTGGGGGCGGTTCCTTAACGTGACGTGACAGGTGGCCCAGCCTCTTGGGGATCCATTCACAAAATAGAAGGACCATGAGAGAAGCGCAGAGCGCCCACCCAGTAGATTGTACGTAATAACTAAAGAGAATGAACAGATAATTTGTAATTTGACAAGTAATAAATGAACAGAGCAATATTATAAAAAATAATGGAAAACAAGGAACAATTATGGAAAGTGAGCAAAGAGAGTAAAACAAAGCAATTGAAAACATAAGCCAGGGGAGGAGCACTGGCTTGACCATAATAGTGGGCTATTAGGGGCCCTCACATTCTGCCACCCGTGCCACTTCAGGTAACACTATGTCTGCTGGAAAGCCGCCGTTTAGCCTTTACTACTGATGGTGGTTGTCACTTACAGGTATGTAACTGCAATGCAGTACTGCCTCCTAGTGAATCTTTGGCACATTACACTCCAAAAGCACTTTAAGACCCTGGTAGCCCCAGTTGGCATCCCGTGAACAAGTAGCTTCTTATTTGTGAACGGCGCCATTTCTTAAGTGGTAGCACCGTAGAGAGCACCCTCTAGTGGCACGATCAGGCCTTACTTCATCAGGTAAGCAGATTCGCGCTTTCTGTTGAATAAAATGGAGTTCTATATTGCAACACCAGATGCAGAGAGGCGAAGTAATCCATGACGGCTGGACATGCAAGTCAGAATTTCCCTTGCATTACGTTCACTGCTGTTTTTTCCCCCATTTTTTCTTCGCTTACCCTTTCTCTTTTCACCACAAGCTCATCCCTTGGATGTGTTAAAGTGAGCCTTGCGCAGGTCTGTAGCTGAAAGCCTATTTTTATCTTCAGCATACTTTTACCTGATAGCCAGTACCAAGCTAAATGAAAAAAAGAAAAAGTAATAAGCAGCAGGCTGGGGCTAACGCTGGCCCGCTGCATTTCAAAGGCAGACCCATTATCTGTCCATAATTACGCACTTCTCTCAAGTTCACAAGAGGCACTTGAACTTAAGCGTGGTGAAGAGCTGCTGGTGCGTTTTTCTTTCTCTCTTTTTTTTCTTAACGGGAAAAATAAAGAAGAACTCAGCTAAAAAGTGAATCTCCTTCCCCAGAGCCTAAGCACTGGTCTTCAATGTCGAGATGGGGAGCAGCATGATTTATTTTGTTGAAGAGTTTTTGTTCCACTTGATTGTTCCTCCGGCTGCTCCTTAACTAACAGGCAAGTGAAGCCGTCACTTCTCCTCCTAGTTTACCTTTTTTCTTGACGGTTTTGCTAGCAGCAGGACCAATTAATAAAGGAGTAGTTTTTCTACATGGAGCTTGAGTACTGCAAAAACAAAGGGATCAAAAGACGCGAGCAGGCATTGCTGAAAGCAGCCCTCACTGCCTGCAGCTGGAAATGGGGCCATCATTCATGACACGCATCTTCATGATGGTCTTTCATTGTGGTAAACGGAGGAAAATGAAAATGGCTGGCGTTGTATTGTTTAGGTACGGACTTGCTAACGATGACCCTAAAACCCTCTTTGTACAAAAATAAGTTATGAAATGGCACTTGCCCCCAGGTGCCCATTACAGTTGGTAACTGCACATTCACAAGCGGTGAGACGTCAAACTACAGGCCTGCTATGTTCCATTTGATCACCAACCCACCGTCCACTTCACCTTACCGGCCTGAGACTCTCCTGTCACCAGCAACACTCATCAGGGCCTACTGGGGAGAATTACACTGGCCTGGAAACAAAAAGAGACAATCTCCAGTGTGCCCTGCTGGTGCCAAGGGGGAAAGTCCAGAGGGCATCTTCAGGATGTGCCCCTTCTACTTTCAATGCAATGACTCTGCAGTTACTCCGCATTGAAGGACTCTTTACACTGTCACCCTGGTCATTCTTAGGGATAGATAGATAGATAGATAGATAGATAGATAGATAGATAGATAGATAGATAGATAGATAGATAGATAGATAGATAGATAGATAGATAGATAGATAGATAGATAGATACCACTTCAACTGATCCAGAATGCAGCTGCAAGACTCGTTTTTGATATTCCCAAATTCTCGCACACAACACCTCTGCTGCGGAACCTGCACTGGCTCCCTGTGGCTGCCCGCATCAGGTTCAAAACCCTAACACTTGCCTTTAAGGCCAAAACTGGAGCTGCACCACCTTACATATCAGCACTGGTCAAGCAGCGTGTCACTTCTCGCTGTCTCAGAACATCAAGCACTGCACGTCTCGAACCACCCTTACTTAAAAGAAGAGGACGACATGCATCAAGACTCTTTGCAGTGTTGGCTCCTCAGTGGTGGAACGAACTTCCTCTTGCTGTACGAACAGCGGAGACCCTCACTGTCTTCAAACGTCGCCTGAAGAAACACTTCTTTCAACCGCACTTGGACTAAAGTCCCCATTTTTTTTTTTTTTTTTCTCAAAAAAAAAAAAAAAAAATTTTGTACTAACTTACTATTTTCTTCTAGCAGGGTTTTGTATACAACTTGGTCAGCGGTAACTTGTTTAATGACAGTAGATTTAATCCTAGCCTTAAAGACTGAAGAACAGTCGTAGACTACTAAGCACTGTTGTAAGTCGCTCTGGATAAGAGCGTCTGCTAAATGATGTAAATGTAAATGTAAATAGATAGATAGATAGATAGATAGATAGATAGATAGATAGATAGATAGATAGATAGATAGATAGATAGATAGATAGATAGATAGATAGATAGATAGATAGATAGATAGATAGATAGATAGATAGATAGATAGATAGATAGATAGATAGATAGATAGATAGATAGTGTTTTCTCTTGGTAGAATAATATATTGCTCTACTTTCCCCTTTTGTATTATTAATGTGTAGCCTTTGTCAGAATGCCTCAAATCTCACAGACTTACCACTGTTTCTAAGGTATTGTACTTTATAACTTCTCCCCACCTTCCCTTCTACATTTATAACCTCAGGCAATTAGGTGTAGTAAAAGACAAGCAATAATGTATTATTGATAATATTCATGAATAATAACAATATGCAAAGTATATTTGAATATTGGCAACCATACAACCTGATAAATGGTGATGTGTAGTTTCAGGCGGCACACAGACTTGTTAGTTACTTAAAATGTCTCAACATTGGTAGTCAGCTTTCTTCAGAACAGGCCGCATGCCTGTCTCAATATGGTTGCCGAGCTGTGCTCTTCAATGTGTTGTCCTTTTCAGCTCATGGTGTGTTTGATGGTCTAGCATCAGTTTGGTAAGAGAGAGAGAGAGAGAGAGAGAGAGAGAGAGAGAGAGAGAGAGAGAGAGAGAGAGAGAGAGGTAAAGCAAACAAATTTATAGGTTTTCTGTCCAACCCCTACAGCCAATAGGGCGTCATGGTACTTAAAGGCTTCTGATACAAGCCAGTTTCAAACAGCCATACTTCAAACCAATGGGGGACAGAATAGCTTCACACCTGCCACCCCCAAAACCATATGTTATGGTAAAGCTTGGCAGTTAGACAATCTGGATTTCCTGTGGGGGTTGAAAGAGACTCTTTAGCAGAGAAATATTTACCAAACTGGTTTGAGACACTTCCCCCCCAACCTTGTCATAAAATTACCCTAAAAGGGGGGAAGGGGTTCTTAAACCATCAAACCATTGCTGTTATTATCAATAATGTAACACTAATATTACATTGCTTTGTCTAAATTACAAATAAAGACATACAAAATATTTATCAACTTGTTTGCAAAATTTCACATCACAACAGATAGATAGATAGATAGATAGATAGATAGATAGATAGATAGATAGATAGATAGATAGATAGATAGATAGATAGATAGATAGATAGATAGATAGATAGATAGATAGATAGATAGATAGATAGATAGATAGATAGATAGATTGTCTACATCTGGTAACCAGTCACCATGGAGCACATGAGAATTGGCAACAATGTCGACTCTCTTTTTTCTTCCATGCAGTTCTGGTACCACAAAAACAAACATGAAGTCCACTTTGACAAGTCTCTTTTATATTGTCTAAAACACCTTCTCTCCTGGCAGCCCCCATTGTTCCTCACTGTTGGTGGGCACTGTACGGTGGTTTCACATGGTACTCAGACCCCTTCACTTTCTGCATGTTTTATTATGTAGCAGGTTTAATTTTAATTGGATACATTTGCCATTTTTGCTCACCAATCCACCCTCAATAGCTTATAACTGCAAAATGAAAACCCGTCACCAGAAAAGCTTGCAGATTTACTAAAAATCAAAAGTTGAAATCTCTCCTTCATGTCGGTGTTCTTACCCTTAGCTGTGACACTCCAGACTGTACTCAGGTGCCTCCTGTTTGCTTTCTTTCTCCTTGAGTTGTGTCGAGAACTCGAGTGGAGTCCACCTGTGACAAATTGAATTCCTTGGACGTCTCTTAGAGAGGTACTTGTGTACCTATGCATATAAAGCCCAAAATTCACTCCACGTGTCAGTGCAGGACCCAAGCCATGAAGTCCAAGCAACTCTCTGCAGACCATCACAATAAAATTGCAGTGAGACATAGATCAGTGAAAGCAGATAAAACCATTTCTAAATCTTTGAGTGTTGATTGGCCTTGATAATTGAAGTGGAAGATGATCAAAGCCACCAGGACTCTTTCTGGAGTTGGCCGTCCAGTCAAACTGAGTATTTGGTAAAGAAGGGCCCTGATCAAGGAGGTGACCAAGGACTCAGTGGTCATTTTGAAAGAGCTTTATAGTTTTTCTACTGAGATGGGAGAACCTGTCAGAAGGACAACCATTTCAGTTATCTTACATCAGTTAGGTATTTATGTTAGAGTGACTAGATGGAAGGCACTTTTGAGTAAAAGGCCTATGGTGGCATTTAAAGGACTCTGACAGCATGAGAAAAAAGACCCTCTGGACTGAGGAGACAAAAATTAAACACTTTGGGCAGAACACAAAACACTTTGTCTGGCAAAGACCAGACAGTGCTTACCTGCCTAATACCGGTGAAGCATGACAGTGGTAGCATCATGCACTTCTTAGCAGCCGGGACAGTCACACTGGTCAGTATTGAAGAAAGGATGAATGTAGCCATATGCTGAGAGATCATTGAAGAGACAGTGGCTTCAGGACAAGCCTATGAGTGCCCATGAGTGGCCCAGCCAAAGCTCCAGACTTAAACCCCATAGAACATCTCCAAGGAGACCTGAAGATGGCAGTTTACAGACGCATCCCATCTAACCTAATGGAGCTTGAGAGGATCTGCCTGGAAGAATGAGATAAATTGTCCAAATCCAGGTGTGCAATATGAGGGATGGCCGGCCTGTCATCCCGGCCAACACCCCCAGGCCGCCAGATAGAGCTCTCCCTGCAGCATAGAGGTTCCCTGAATTCCAGCAGGGCCTCATGGACCTTGTAGTTTTTACAGCCAGCCCTGATGGATACCATGGGGACCTCCAGGAGACGCTGTAGGGAGGCTCAGAGAATTCTATATGCCCTATAACCTGGAAGTACGTCATAGGCAAGGCGATAAGGGAAATAACGTGCTTCCGGGATGAAGAAGAGGACTTTTATCTGACCCAGAAGTGATAGGAGAT
Organism: Erpetoichthys calabaricus; assembly: GCF_900747795.2. Lineage (NCBI taxonomy): Eukaryota > Metazoa > Chordata > Cladistia > Polypteriformes > Polypteridae > Erpetoichthys > Erpetoichthys calabaricus. The sequence continues at coordinate 151,206,275 of NC_041404.2, forward strand.
CACATGGACTGAGGGATTGGAAATACTTCCAGGTCAGGGAATATAAAAGGACTATGGGAAATCCCAGAGGATGAGCTGAGCTGGGTGGAAGGGTGGCAACGTGTCTGGGAGTGGAGGATTGTGATTATTTGATTATTGATTTATTAAGTATTGTAGAGAGGAGGATGCTTTGCGCACTGTATTATTATAATAAACCATTATTTGGACTTTTATCTGGTGTCTGACGTCTGGCCTGAGGGTTCAAGGGGTCGACAGTGCCTCTAATTGTCACAGCAATGTTTGTAGAGACTTAACAAGAAGACTCAAAACTGGAATAACTGCCAAAGGGGCATCTACTGAGTACCAAATTAAAGATGTTTTCACTTTGTCATTATGGGTGATTGAGTGTGGACTGATGGGTAAAAATGGCAAATCTACAGCACAGTAAAGTGTCCAGAACGTGAAGGGGTCCGAATACTTTCCAAATCCACTGTACTGCCCCCTGCCTGTTAATTCTTGCTGGGCTGAGCCCAGAGACTTGCTGTGATTTCCAAACCAGTGCCACTTTGCTTTTGTGACAGTGAGCTGCTGAGAGTTGTAGGACGCTATGATTAAATCTTTGGGGGGCGAGTCACAGTCCGGCAACAGTCTGCAGCTCATTGTGGTAAGTGAATGCTGTGACTGAAAAGCAGTGCTAAAGTCATAAAGGAAGGGGAGAGCAATCAAGATGGAACCCAGAAAGCACTTCTTCAAAAGGGTTACGAGAATCTGAAGCAAACCTTCCAGTCATGGAGGTAACGTGTAGCCCTTGACAACTTTCAAAAAGTCCCTGGGTGGGACACCAAAACGACTTGGCTGAAAGTTAATCAAACGCATCACGCGGACTGAATGGCCAGGCTTCCATGTCTGCCTTCTTCAGTTAGTATGTTCTACTCCAACGTCCATTCACAAGAAAGTTTCTGCACTGGATGTGGTGATGGCTAATTTGAGCCATGTGTGTAAATCATTATTTTAGTGTTATAAATTCATTAAGACACTCACTAACACACGTCTGAAATTATGAGTCTTATTTTCTCTTTTAAAATATTTTCTTTCTCTATGAAAAAAAAAGCTTAGAAGCAGTTTTGGATTCTGAATATGGTATCAGTTTTCCATCGACTCGTGTCTTTGATTTATACTTTGATGTTATTTTCTAGACGTAGTCAGCAGAGTGTCAGCATTTTGCTTCTTAATATATATATATATATATATTTTTTTTTTTGCTGCTCTCGTATTGTGTATTCTTTTCAAACAACACCTACTGGGAGACCCTCACAAGCTTTTCAAAGGTGCGGCGTGACTTGTTGTTTCTCATCTCGGGGATGTTAATCTTGAAGAAAAATTTAGAGCTTCGTTGCTAATGCATGTTTGATGCCGGGCTATATCTGCAAACGCAACCTCTGGTGGTATCTGATCGGTCAGCAGGAGGTCCGCAGTGGGGGATAAGCCCTACGAAAGTGTTTTTAAATATATAGTTAAAGCTGTCCTCTCAGTTTGAAGAAAGTCTCTGAAAGCAAACTCAGTTGGCCTTCATTGTCACCAGCAATGGGGTGTGCGAGTCTGGCAGTACAATTTCCAATTTTTAATGTGTTCTTTACAAATGAAATAAGAACAAAGGAATTAGGGTTGGGGGTCTAAAAGGACACCCCTTTTAACTTTGCTGAGAAAAGTAACAAATAAGCAATGAGCTAAGCACCGTGTAGAAAAAGGAACTCCATGGTGCTCAGAAGCTGTTCTGTAATTGAATGGCGACTTCTGGTGGGGCCGAGGTTTATACAGGCATGTGACCAGAAGGGGCATGGCCTCAGGAGCTAAGGGAGTGGCCTCAGTGAACTTACAGGTGTATCTCCGCCTCCATTCTGAGGAGACAGATGGAACAGAAGTTAGTGGTGATGCCACACTTAATTACCTTCTCCATATTCACCCAGCACAGACTCATAAAATGCTCCACACACCCCATGTGTCACGGTAAAAAAATAAGCAAAGCACGGAAAGTGAAAAGGGGTCCATCCATCCATCCAGCCATTTTCCAACCCGCTATATTCCTAACTACAGGGTCACGGGGGTCTGCTGGAGCCAATCCCAGCCAACACAGGGCACAAGGCAGGAACCAATCCCGGGCAGGGTGCCAACCCACCGCAGGACAGACACAAACACACCCACACACCAAACACACACTAGGGCCAATTTCAGAATCGCTAATCCACCTAACTTGCATGTCTTTGGACTGTGGGAGGAAACCGGAGCGCCCGGAGGAAACCCACGCAGACACAGGGAGAACATGCAAACTCCACGCAGGGAGGACCCGGGAAGCGAACCCAGGTCCCCAGATCTCCCAACTGCGAGGCAGCAGCGTTACCCACTGCGCCACCGTGCCGCCCGTGAAAAGGGGTCCCAAATGGGAAACGTCTGTTTTAATAAAGATGGAATGAAGACAGGGGCTTCACATAGTGTTACAGACTGGAGACCAGTTTGCCAAAATCCAAGATACAATGGAGCACCAAGTGCCAATAGTCATTTATTGACATGATTCCATGCTATAAATACCACCTTTATTTTACTGCAACTATTTATGTGAAAAATTGTATGATTCTAATCCACCATTTTTTGGATTTGCGTTTTAAAGATCAGCCATTAAAATCACGTCTTTGTAGGCAGAGATGGTGCACATCACAGGGATTGACTTGGCCAGGTCTGGGTAGCCATCTTCTCATGGAAGGTTCTCATGGTGACCCAATGCTCACCTGAAGAGTTTCTCTGTAGGCCTGCATCACTAAGCATCTGTAAACCTGTTCTGTTGCGTCCTCCTTCCCAGCCTGCCACAGGATTGACTGTGCCTGTGGTCAAAATATACTTCCTCCCTTCTCTTAACTCTCGACCCCAAATGGACTTTCAGGAAAAGGAGCAGAGGAGGTTCAAAGGTTTATTCACTCAGTATAGGAGAGCATTCTCAAATGTAAGACCCTTAATGTACCTAAAGTAGAAGCAAATCAAAACTGAGTGTGGCAGCTCATGACATTACAACCTGGATGGACAGCAGCTCTTCTTGTTAGGAGTCTAGGAATGCGGTGTTCCTGGGTGATCAGGTGACTCTTTCAGTCGTGTATTGTGCTTCTGAGTTTGATGGGACTTTGATCTGGCATGGTCTCTGGATGGAATCGATGGAAGCAGAGACCTAGAGCTTCTGGTGAGCCCCATTTTTATACCTGTCTAGTGCTTCCTTTCTGTATCCCCCTGGACTGATAGGGTATCATAGTTTAGGGGCCAGCTCTCTGATCGCATGTAGGCCTGGTGCCTTTGAATCAATACTGGCTAGGCATGACCTGCGTTCTCCAACCTTCTACCAATCAGTGTTCTGTCTGTGGCTCTGGATAGGGCAAATCACATCTGTCGTCTTTGCAGACCCCAACCAGTGGTTAATGTGTCTGTTCAGATTACTCCAAGATCCTCTTTTAGTTGGTTTTAACCTGCTATACAGAAAGCAGGGCAAGCAAGGAAGTTCTTATTACAAAACATCTAAAAATTCACAGTGAAAGGTTTTCTTGTAGTTCTTGTATTTTTTTTTTTGTAGTTCATGCTTTACCACTGTAAGAATGGCAGTAAAATTAAAATATGAAAGTAGAAACACCAAACAATTGTTCATAGTCCAAAAGTCCATCATTATTTCAGCTGTCCAGACTGAGATCGAGGTGAATTGAAAGCAGAGACCAGTGCAGTAATGGAAATCATTTTGGAGTGAAGAGAAAGAAGAGAATGAGAGAGGGGTACAATCGCTATAAGCAAGGAAACAGGGGGAGAGCAGGACAGAACTCAGCTGAGGTTTTTATTACATAACCTCACATTCTCAAACTCATCCATCCATCATCCAACCTGCTATATCCTAATTACAGGGTCACAGGGGTCTGCTGGAGCCAATCCCAGCCAACACAGGGCACAAGGCAGGAAACAAACCCCGGGCAGGGTGCCAGCCCACCGCAGAGCACACACCCACACACCAGGGACAATTTAGGATCGCCAATGCACCTAACCTGCATGTCTTTGGACTGTGGGAGGAAACCCACACAGACACGGAGAGAACATGCAAACTCCACGCTGGGAGGACCTGGGAAGCAAACTTGGGTCTCCTAACTGCGAGGCAGCAGCGCTACCCACCGCACCACCGTGCCGCCCATTCTCAAACTCGGTTTCTCCAAATAAGGTGTACGGATTGGTGGGAGCCTATCCTGGCAGTGTCAGGAACAAAGCAAGAATCAGTCCTGGATGGGGTGTCACTCCAGCGCAGAGCCCAATAACACTCGCACCCACTTGGTGTCACCCAACCAAACATGTACCCATTCGGGGACTTTGCAGAAAAACCTGAGGATGCACATTTGTTATTTTAAAGTTAGAAAGGATTCTGCAAAAGTGTGCGGAGCAAAAATTAAATGACTTGAAAAGGGGGAGACTGGGGGACCACCATCCTACTATCATTCTTTCTAAGGGCATTCATGTCATTTTGCCACTCCAGCAGCCCCACACTATTTGTTTTTGATAACTTGGAAACCTTGAATTGTAGGCACACTGTTACATTAGTGTTTTTTTTTTCGAAATATTCCTATTTTCGTTGTCAAGTGAAAGAATAAATATTGGAAAATTTAATGAGACATAAAAACAAATCATCTGGACAGCTGTATTGTCCTCAGAGAAGCTCAGTCAGCAACATTCTTTGTGCAGTTTTTGTATTGCGTTGTAATTCAGTGTACCCTTCTGGACTTATTGATGCAGACATTCAGTTATTTAGAAACATGAGCTTCCAGATGGATAGAATCGGACTGACAGACAAATTCCGATGGAGAAATTGAGTTAGAATTAGTTTCCTCACCAGTAGATGACTGAAAGGAGGCACACGGGAAGGACGGTGCATAATAAAATAGCGCAGGTACTGCAAATGGGTTTTATCATCTAGTAGCGGTTACTTTGAATTCATCATTGAGCTAACATGGCTGTGTTTGAGTCAGCAAAGTGTTACAGGTCAAAAAGAAAATATCCTTTATGTGCCCGGATTCTTTGTTTTGCTTTTGGGATCTAATTTGTGTGGATTTAAAGAAGAAATGGACAAATAAAGAATTGGCCATTGTGCAAACATAAGTGACCAACGAGAATAATTAGCTCAGTCAATGTGATGAAGATAAGCAGGCAAGTCAACCAATCAAAGAGCCAATCAGCTTGGCAAAGTGTGAAAGTCCCGCCCTCTGGTCTATGACTGGAAGAAGTGGAGCCTTTTTGTCAGCCCTGTATAGAAGTTGGCATCACAGGTCATGTCAGGATGTAAAGAGACTCTGAAGCAGTGGCCTGTGTGGTGGAATGGGCTTTGCAGGATCCTGGCTTCTATGGTGGTCATCTTTGTCTTTTAAGGGCCCTGGTATGCAGAATCTTCCATTGCTGATTATTTTGTCTTAGTAGAGTTCTCTATTACTCGATTTTCCCCTTTTGTATTATTAATGTGTATCCTTTGTCACAATGCCTCAAATCTTACAGACACACCACTGTTTATAAGGTATTGTACTTTATAACTTCTCCCCACCTTCCCTTCTACATTTATAACCTCAGGCCATTACATAGAGTAAAAGACAAGCAGGAGTTAAGTAATATTTCAAATAATGTATTATTAGTAATATTCATAAATAATAGCAATAAGCAAAGTACAAGTGAATATTGGCAACCATACAACCTGATAAATGCTAATGTGTAGTTTCAGGCGACACACAGACTTGCAGTTATTTTAAATGTCTCTAGTTAAGTCACTTTCTTCAGGAGAGGCCATGTGCCTGTCTCAATATGACTGCTGAGCTGTGCTCTTTATTTGTGTTGTCCTTTTCAGTCCATGGTGTGTGTGAGAGGCTCCTTCATGATGATGGTGTAAGAGAGAGAGAGGGAGGAGTAAAGCAAACAAATTTATAGTCTCTCGGTCCAAACCCAACAGCCAATAGGGCGTCGTGGTACTTAATGGCTTCTGATTTAAAACCAAACAGGCAACTTTAGACCAATAGAATTTTGGTGCGACACAATGGTTTCACACTTTCCACCCCACCCCAAAACCATTTGTTAAGGTGAAGCTTGCCAGTTAGGTTGTTGGCCTTCATGTGGGGTTTGATTGAGAGAGTCCTGCAGAGAATCACTTGGCAAACTGGTTTTAGGCACACGTCCTCCAACCCTCTCATAAAATTCCTGGGGGGGGTTCTTAACCATCAAACCATTGCTGTTCTTATCAATAATGTAACACTAATATTGCGTTGCTTTGTTTAAGTGACATACAAGATATTTATCAACTTGTATACAAAATTAGACACCACAACAGGAGAAAGCAGGAGAGGTGTACTAACACCCATGACACCTTAGGGTGTTTAGGTAGAGATGGTGCTCATCACAGGGATTGACTTGGCCAGGTGTGGGTAGTCATCTTGTCATGGAAGGTTCTGATGGAGACCCAATGTTCACCTGAAAGCTTTCTCTGCAGGACTGCATCACTAAGTATCTGTAAACCTGCTCTGTTACGTCCTCCTTCCCAGCCTGCCGCAGGATTGACTGTGCCTGTGCTCAAAATACTTCCTCCCTTCTCTTAACTCTCGACCCCTACTGGACTTTCAGGAAGAGGAGCAGAGGAGGTTCAAAGGTTTATTCACTCAGTATAGGAGAGCATTCTCAAATGTAAGACCCTTAATGTACCTAAAGCAGAAGCAAATCAAAACTGAGTGTGGCAGCTCATGACATTATAACCTGGATGGACAGCAGCTCTTCTTGTTAGGAGTCTAGGAATGCGGTGTTCCTGGGTGATCAGGTGACTCTTTCAGTCTTGTATGGTGCTTCTGAGTTTGATCTGGCATTGTCTCTAGATGGAATCAATGGAAGGAGAGACCTAGAGTTTCTGGTGAGCCACATATTTATAACCTGTCTTGTGCTTCCTTACTGTACCCCCCTGGACTGATAGGGCATCATAATTTAGGGGCCAGCTCTCCGATTGCATGCAGGCCTCGTGCCTTTGAATCAATACTGGCTAGGCATAACCTGCGTTCTCCAACCTTCTACAAATCAGTCTTTTGTCCATGAACCTTGGGTAGGATAAAGACATACAGAATATTTATCAATTTGTATACAAAATTAGACACCACAACAGGAGAAAGCAGGAGAGGTTTACTAAAACCCATGACACCTCAGACACTCTGAATGTCTGGAATACTTACAGTACTGACGCTTCTGTATAGTCTGGCTTGCGGCCTTGGGGTCAGTCGGCAGTCTCACTCTTTTATATTCTGACTCGATGCCAGAGCATTTGCAGGCTGCACTAAGAGTCTTGGGATTTATTTTGCTTTCCAATTATCTTGTAGTCTACCTTGTTATCTTTTATTGCTTTGTATTGCATTCTTGTTTTGCTCTGAAAGGCACATTGCTGTGATAGATGCTATATAAAATAAAGATTGATTAATTGATTGCACTGGGCAGCTAAATTTAGTTTGAAACTCCCCACTTAAGACATTCTGATCGTAAAGCTCATTCACTTCAATATATTATTAGCAGGTGGAACGTTAGGTTCTTTTCAGCAGATTTGATGGATTTCCTCTAGAAAAACAAAATCTTTACCTGTGCTTTTCAAGAACCTTAAAGTTACAAAGAATGTGAATGTCAAATTTAGACAGCGTGAGCAGACGAGTGGCTGAGATCGAGCGGCCTCTTTTATCCATGACCCGGGAGTACTTCTGGAGCCCCTAAAAGTAGCAGCTCCTTCTGGCTACCCAACTGGGCCGCCCCATGGGACTACAGATCCCAGCATACTTTGTGGGTGTCTGTGTGGGAATCCCAACCCAGGGATTGGGTGTACTGGGAGAGAAAATGTTCAGCAGTGCTCATCAACCAATCCCTGGGCCTTCCATCAGTTCAATCCTGGTCAGGATGCCAGTCCGCATGTGGCATCCATTACACTCAGGCAGCCCTCACTTCATTGTACACCAATCGATAAATTAAACCTTGTGATGATAATAAACTTAGGCATTGCATTTGTAAAATATTTAGTTCTGCTGTGCTGATTTTGAACCTGGAGTTATGAGGTATTCTGCAGCGTATCTGTGAAATATTTAGTTCTGCCTTCTTGATCTTTATGTTACAAGGGGGCTCCGCCCCCTGCTCGCTTCGCTCGCCTACCCTCGGCGTTGGGTATCCTGAAATACATTAGTCGAGCTTGTTCGTTTTGGAGCCGTGCCCGCTTTGCCCGTGGCATTTCAGACGCGCGTTGTAGGCACCTGCGTTCATTGATTTTATCCAGGCGGGCTCGTTTTTGTATATCCGTCAGTCGAGCTCGTTCGTTTTGAACCCTTGCCTGCTTTGCTTCCGCAGTTTCAGATGCGCATTGTAGGCGCCTGCGTTCATTGATCTTATCCAGGTGGGCTCGTGTTTGTATCGTTGAGCTGTATTGTGTTTGAATTTGGTGTAAAGCGTTCAGCGGTTTGTACAATCCCAAGCAGCACATTATTCTTAACTTCACTCCGCAGTAGTGCCACTCACAATATGGCTGTGACAGCTGTGCCTTCCGTACTATCTTTGTGGACCTGTGGGGCCTCTGTAGCCTCTCACGTTTGACTCTGGGGTACAGCGCAGAATCCTCTTTTGTGTGTGGCTGTGTCGTTAGTCGTTAGCTATGGGCGACTTGTTGCTTCATTTCTCATTCACGTTAGTTGAGCTCTTTCGTTCTTGGGCCGTGACTCCTTCGTTCGCGGTGGATAAGACTTTGCTTGGGGTTTATGAGATGCGTGCCTGCGCAGTACGTCTCATAGTCCCATCGCCGTGTACCTGCGTCCATATCCGGTTTATTCTCAGTTAGTAATATGGATTGTGTACAAGCTTGTTATCGCATTATTTTATACAAAATTGACTAAACATGTCCACAGTTTTAAACAAGCAGTAATATGGACGACGGTTTACAGGTGGGCTGCTCCAACATAAAACAGAACACGGCACGGAAGCGTTTTTTCGGAAGCCATTTTTCACAAGTAGCTCACCGTCCTTGCGGCTGCACTGTGTTGCTCTCACCTGTCTCGTGTGTGCAAAATTGTTTTTCATTCTGATCCTGCTAATCACCTTACGGCAGTTAAAGCTCTCAGTATAAGGCAAGCGGGCTTTTTACAGCACGGGCTCCTAGAAACTACTGAAATCGTCAGAAAAAAAATTGAAATACAGAGTCTGCGGTTTCATTTTGCGGATGTACTCGCTCCCTTTGTCTATTAGCGGCTAAGCGAGTTTCTTTCTCGGTTTCACTTTAGCTTTCTTTCAACTTCATGCTGTAACCTCGTACTTCATTCTTCTTCTGAATCGTTAACTTGGGGCCGCCTTGGCAGCTCTTTGAGCTTCATACTGTAGCCTCGCACTTCTGGGCCGGACAGACAGACACAAACACTTCCATACGTAGACATTTATATATAAGATTATTAATATTATATTTGACATTGTACAGATATAGTATGGTTATTTTCTGACCGCCACTTTGTGGTCCCGTTGTTTTGGCTGCAGAGGCCCATTGCTACCTTACTTACTTGTTTATTGTGGTCTTTCGACAATGTGACAATTATGTTTATTTTGACCGCTATTTGATGGTGAAATGAGTTCCTCAGCCACTCTACTTTACTCCCAAAAGATGGTCCAAATGGCATAGAGTTATGTCCAAAAAGCAAACAGAGGAGCAGAGATAAATATTCATAAAGGCTGAATTAGCCTAAGCCATTCCAAGTTTGCAGTGTCCACAAGAAACGTAACGATTTACTTCAAGAGGCAGAAGCCCATTTGGAGGACTAGGTGGGATGGAGGGAAGTCGTCCTTCTTTTTCCACAGGACTTTCTTCAATCTTCCCTCTCGGTGTCCTGAGCACGTGCCGCTTCAATAGCATAAACGGCGGACTGTACTTGACACTCAGAACGCTTACACTCTCACATCATGGCTGCCGCACGTTCCCAGCACTCTTTTGACGTATCTTCTGAGCATGTCCTTAGTAATTAACGCAACGCATGTGCGAGTTGCAGTACCAGCAAAAATCTGTGTGGTGTGTGTGTTCAAGTTTTGGTACGTGACGTCAGCATCGTTGTTTAGTAGCCGCATAGCAGCTCCAACAGGGTCAATCTGTGTGTATCACTGTTTGATGAATGGTTCAATGTGGTGAAGCAAATCATCAAACTTAAATGCTGACATGTGAATGTCTTCATGGTGCTTTTCTTCATCCATTTCTCGCATAGGCCATACAAGCGTCGCATATTCCCTAATCGTAATGACACAATACATTTCAAGGTCTCAAATACTTTCTCGGCATTCTGTGTCGCTGTTGCCGTCTGTATTTCTTTTTTTTTCCACCTTTGCAACAGCATCAGAATGCAAAGAATTTTTATTTTTGACATCTTCCTTCCCTCAACTGACAACACATAGAAACCAGACAGTGTTTTCTCACCGTGATGATTTCTCACACTGCCACCTGTTGGAATCCTCCAGATTTACTTAAAGTATGCGTGCAGGTTTAGACAGTGCACTACTTACGTGGCATCATAGTCTCCAACTCACAGGTCGCGTACCGTTGAGTATATCCCTGGCCTAAGACACACGCGACCCTTGGTGTACGGGCTGTGCACACTTTTACTTTCATAAATGGCGCCCAGCAGGTAACGGCGCCCACTAAGTATCATCCGAGTTTGACGACCGGGTGCAGGGGGTTCCCCCTCGGGTTTACTTTCATTAACAGCACCCACTCACTGTCATCATAATTACGATGACCATCCCCTTCTGTGTCACATGCTCCTTGACTTTCACAAAAGGTGCCCCTCAGATGATGCCATCCTAGGTGGCCACTTATGTCACCTAATGGATTGTGCGGCTCTGCATAGAACCACATAATAAACAAGAATAATAATAAACAAGAAGAGTTGTGTCAAATATTTGAAATAATAAAAAAAATGTATGCTTCAATTTATACGTTTAGAGTCTAAATATTCTCGATTATAATAGAAATGTGTCACTTTGCCCCCTCCAACAGAGGACTGCAGAGGGATATCTTTAGTAAAGGATCATAAATCAAAAATAACATCATAGTCGTATCCACTGACCTTCACATAGTCAAAAACAATACCCCACATTCTTATGTTTGAAGTCTGTCATTTTTAACCTTCTGGGAGGTAGAGGGCTAAGACCACCAATAAAGAATAAAATATCAAGAATATTATTTTAATATTAATGATAAGCAATCTCGAAATAGCATAAAATGACACTCCACATGCTTATTTTACTGATCCGGATGTTTTGTGAAACAGAGTAATTTAACCCTTCTTATCCCATTACTGGGTGAACCCCAGGGGTCCACTGATGTGGCCTGCACAACTGCAAGTCCTTCTTATCATTTTTGCTATATTGAATTGTATTGAATCATTTTGCTGTATGTATGTAGTGAGTAACCTATTGGGATACTCATTATCATAAGGATGTCAATAAAAAAAAATGCATTACTACAATGTTTGTGATGCACCATCTGTTGGAATGACAAATATAATGCATTTTATTATTACAAATGTTTGTGATGTACCCTCTGTTGGAATGGCACATACATAGCAACTGGATGGACACACAGACATTTATCCTTTTATTAAGATGTATGAATATTACGCTATAAAATAGCTGGAGTCGAGTGTTATCTCCCTATGGCTTCTGGATGGGACGACGGGAAGAAGCACTGAAGTGCCAAACGTCAGCAGGTAGAAACCCCCCCAGAGAAGACTCTTATTACACCATTGAGATATGATGCTGCGGCTACAAGCACTCCAATAAAGTACCCCCTGGAGTAGAAGGGCTGAATTGTTCATGTCGGCATCCAGTTTTTGCTACCATCCTCTTTTCCACAACAGCCTCCAGAATGCCCAGAGTCAGCCCTGCCCTGGAGCAGGCCTTACTGATATCAGGCACTTTTTATCACCTGAACTCAAGTTGCTTCACCAGGAGACCACTGCGTGGAACAAAACACTGCTAACAACAAACTGGTAAAGCATTTCCCAGCAGCTTGCTGCACACACCAAAAGACCTGAGCCTCCGCAGGTAGTACAGTTGCTCTGGCCCTTCTTATAAGGTGCCATTGTGTTGTCAGATTAGTCCAGTTTGCAGTTCAAATGGACCCCCAGGTAAAGTATAGCCCTGCACCACCTCCACTTCCTCCCCCTGGATGGTGAGTGGTCTTTGGTGCTCCTTAACACACTGGACGTCCGCCAGCAAAAGCAGATGAGGTAGGTGGTCACAATGCTTTGTCTCATCAGTGCAGAATAGCAGTAACGGAGCATGGAGATAAAAGTCTCCGGAAGAACATTTGAGCTTGAATGCTTTTACTGTAACTCTTGTGACCACTAGGGGGCATTGCAGCACCCCAAACCCCTTACACAATTGCGCAGACACAAGTCCCGAAATAATAAAAAGGTATATTTGCATCCTTACAAAGGCTTTTGCAATTCTCACATGAATCGTTTCCCTGCACCTTCCACTCCTCCAGACCAGCCGACTGTGACTTAGTTTGGTTTGTGATTTAGTTTGAAACTCCCCACTCTGATCGTAAAGCTCATTCACTTCAATATATCATTAGCAGGTGGAATGTTCAGTTCTTTTCAGCAGATTTGATGGATTTCCTCTAGAAAAACAACATCTTTACCTGTGCTTTTCAAGAACCTTAAAGTTACCAATTTAGACAGCGTGAGCAGACGAGTGGCTGAGGTTGAGCGGCCTCTTTTATCCATGACCCGGGAGTACTTCTGGATCCCCTAAAAGTAGCAGCTCCTTCTGGCTACCCAACTGGGCTGCCCCATGGGACTACAGATCCTAGCATGCTTTGTGGGTGTCTGTGTGGGAATCCCAACCCAGGGATTGGGTGTACTGGGAGAGAAAATGTTCAGCAGTGCTCATCAACCACTGGCCTACCGGCTGGGTAAGGGTCCATGTTCAATCCCGGTAAGGATGCCAGTCCACATGTGCCATCCATTACACTCAGTCGGTCCTTACTTAGGGTTGCCAGATTAGAAAATTAGAAATACAGAACCCTCTTAAAATCTCTCTTTATATTACTATATATATACATTTATACATGCCACCTACACACCCAGACCAATATATTATATTAAAGTAGAGACATAAGTTAGAAACATAAAGCAAGGATTTTAATGGGTTATGAGGTAAACAAAATTGAAATCATTTGAAAATTATTTACTGAAAGTGCAATTACCTACACCACAGTTTGCTTCAAAACAACTTCTGCCAAGTTTGATAAATGTCCGTTCACTGGAATATTGATCATGAAATTTACACTTACATTTTGGCATCTTGGGATGGATGAATTAGTTTTTAAGTTGGAAAAAAAGTGGGCCGTGGCAAGTAGTAACAACTGGTGACCCTGTATGTTGCAATGCTGATACAGAACTGCACAGCAACGCGGCTGGAGAGCAAAACGGTAAGAGTGTCGCTGTCCTCAGCCAACCACAGCGACTGAACAAGTTGCAAACAGGCAGAAAACACGAGTTTCCTCGTTACATTTGGGTTATTTTCATCAAGAGAAAGTCTAATGACTTATAAAGTTACAACTAAGTACTGTAAGAAGGTAGTAAAAATATATTTTTATTACGAAATTTGAAAATGAACTACATACGGGACATTTGGGTGTCCCTGAAAGGTCAGTACGGGACAGGGGACAAAATGATCAAATATGGGACATGTCCCGTATATAAGGGACGGCTGGCAACCCTATCCTTATTTCATTTTAAACCAATCAGTAAATCAAACCTTGTGATGATAATAAATTTAGGCATTGCATTTGTAAAATATTTAGTTCTGCTGTGCTGATTTTGAACCTGGAGTTATGAGGTATTCTGCAGCGTATCTGTGAAATATTTAGTTCTGCCTTCTTGATCTTTATGTTATTGTGTACAAGCTTGTTGTTTCATATTATTTTATACGAAATCGACTAAACGTGTCTACAGTTTTAAACAAACACTAATATGGACGGCGGTTTACAGGTGACCTGCACCAACATAAAACAGAAAGCGGCACGGAAGCATTTTTTTTTTAAAGCCATTTTTCACAAGTAGCTCACCGTCCCTGCAGCTGCACTGTGTTGCTCTTACCTGTCTCGTGTGTGCAAAATGGTCTGCATTCTGCTCTTGTTTAATCACCTCTCGGCCGTTAAAGCTCTCGGTATAAGGCAAACGGCTTCTCGATTAAAACAAAAAAAAAAGAAATACGTGAAGATGCACATGAGATACGGAGACAGCAGCGCTGCGTTCAAAGGCAAGCGGACGGAGCTCATTCTCCTGCTTGGCGACCAGTTGCTGCCGATTGCATGCGACCCGCTTCCCGCACACTGGTGCCAGTTTGATGAATTATAGATCTGTTCAAGTGAATAGTCCTTGTTCAGCAGTATTCCCGGCCCACTTCCTCAGAGCTGCTGACCAGCACTATTCCACCCAGTGTCAACCAGGAGAGTGAAATTCTATTTTCTAAATGTCAGTCAGTGGAGGATTTATTTATTTATTTATTTCTGTGTTTATTTATTTCTTTTTGGTTTGGTGTTTCTTGGTGAAGGTGGAACTACAGAGGAGCGTTTTTTATTTTCCTTTTACCTTTTGAAGTGCCTTTAGTAAAACACACAAATAGTGGATAGCGACTAACGATCCGACCAAAACCGATTCACCCCACCTTAACCCTTTCGGCCCTGACATCCTATTACTAGGACACACATACACAGCCGTTTCTGTAAAGCGCAGGTACGTAAAGCGTGCTACTATTAGACTGGTATACAGTCCAAGAAACACGGAAGTGAAAATGGACACTGCCGGACTGTGCGCACCACATAGTAAGTAGCTCCACTTTCAATTTAATTTCCTCATGAAGATTGAAGTATTTGGAAGCTATCTTCTTATATAATACTAGACATTAAACCCGTTACAATAACGGGCGCTAGAACAGTAGTCCATAAACATTAGTAGGAACAGTCTATATTAAATGGCAAGGGGCCTTTTACCTCATTAAATTTTTTCCATAAAATGCCTGTAATTTTCTCTGACAGTAATACTGGCTTTGCTGTCCGTAATATGCGTTTAATTTTCTGTCACAACAGTGGGCAATCAGCAGATTCTCCCCATCAACTGATTTAATGTGCGCGAAAATAAATCTACTTTTAAAAGTCATCGTATTGTAATATCATGAAAATTCGTATATTTAGGAAAACCCCTTCAGCGACTGACATTTTACACTTTCCCGGGCCAAGCTTCTTAATCGCAAATCTGACATCCTCAGAGTGAACACTTGCACAACAATGGGGAAGCTCGTCTCCGCGTCTCAGTACCCAATTGGATTTTTCGTGTTTTATGCTTTAGGTCTTACCTCATTTATTGAAAACCGATTGGATCGGCCGCGCGATATTTTGTAGGTCCCGCCCTCTCAGTCTTGTGTGACGTGTCAGGCGGCCTTTGAAGCATCTGCTTTGAAAGCATCGCACCGTGCCCCACGCATGCGCACTTCACCAGAAGACACACACACACGGACACTGGACACACACAGGGGTTTTATTAAAGACTAGTCATGTAGCCCGTTACAATAACGGGCGCTAGAACAGTAGTTCATAACCATTAGTAGGAACAGTCTATATTAAATGGCAAGGGACTTTGACCTCATTCTTTTTGTTGGTCGTATTTTTCTTTGTCTTTCAGCCTTTCTTTTGTTGATGTTTACTTGCTGAGCTGACCGTTCTTCGTGGGCTGCCGCCGTGTATTGTGTGTCTTTAATTTTCTGTGACAGTAATACTGGCTTGTACGTCCGCTGGCTTGTACGTCCGTAATATACCTTTAATTTTCTCTGGCGGTAATACAGGCGTGCGCGTTGGTAATATGCCTTTAATCTCCTCTGACAGTAATACTGACTTGTATGTGGCTGTAATATGCGTCACTGTATTGTGTACCTTTAATTTCCTCTCGCAGTAATACTGGTCTGTATTTCCGTAAAACGCCTCTAACTTTCTCTGACAGTAATATCGCGCGTCGCACCGTGCCTCGCGCATGCGCACTTCAGCAGAAGACACCCACACACGGACACCTGGACGCACAGAGGGATTTTATTAAAGAGGATGATGTGTGGCAGACGGTCGGGATGCTTCTTCTGTATATGGTCCTGGGGAACAGGCATGGACTGAACAGTACCTCCACTGGGACACTACATGGTAGCCCCCCTGGGTAGCAGCGTTGCCTCTGATTCCCGCAGGGCTCTGTGGGAGATGGAGTTCTCTACGACCCTGTTGGGATCCGGGGGCGCCACTAGTGGGGGCGCTGTAGTGATTTCTGAGCCCATGTGGGCGGTTCTTCCACCACACCCGGAAATGCAGCTGTAAACGGGTCATCAAACACCTGGGGCACTTCCGGGTGGGCTATAAAAGGAGCCAGCAGCCACCACTCCGAGAGCCAGAGTCAGGAGGAGGGAGACAAAGCTTGCCATTAAGGAGTGGAGGAGAAAGAGTAAGAGAGAAGAAGAGAAAGAAGAGTATTATGTGGATTGTGCTTGTGTTGGGACTGTGTTGTGGGGACGGGGAAGGCGTTGCCCACAAATTAAGAAAAGAAAAATAAAACATTTATTTGTTCTTATAAGTGTGTCTCCTGCATCTGTCTGTTTTGGGTTGGGTGGCTGGCACGCCCCCTAGTGGTCTTGTTACATAACGTTACCGTGGCTGTCCGTTGCTCTGTCCAGGATTTTAAATCACCTGTAGCTCACAAACCGCTTGACCTGTTGACCTGAAATTTGGTATACATATACTACGTGACGTCTACTGTCCGCTTTCAGGGTGATGATTTTTATTACTCTTTTTATTTTTATTTTATTGTAGAATCAACTCTTGGCAGTGGACAGCAGTGCGGCACATGCGTACGGGCGCCGTTCTCATCCCTACCACCTTCGCCATCACTTCCCCTACCTCTTCATATCTTAAATCATTCTTGAGGCAGATTGAAGACTTTAGTGCCAGCTTAAGTGTAAAATTAAAGAAAACGTACTAAGTAATTGCAACACAAACACAGACTTAATCAGTTTTAATGCGAAAAGATGCCGAGAAAAGAAGACAAGAAGCGGGCCGCTAGTGAGGAGAAAAGAAGAGCTGCTCAGGAAGCAGCAAGCGCATCAACCTCTGAGCAAATAAATGATAAACGTACAGAAAAAGACGATGAAAACTAGGAATGCTCAAGTCAGGTGTATTCACTGCACGTTATCCGCAGTACGCCATTACTGGTTGTATAATAATAGTGATAATATTTTTGTGTTTTCATTTTTGAGCTTCCTAGACACCCCAAAAGTAGAGGAGAGTTTAGGAGCAGGCGCTGATACAGCACATTACCGCACCCATCACATGACAAACCAACTCAGGATCACAGATCAGGACCCAAGTGCAGCCATGCGATGGGTGACACCTCAGCACCAGACAAGTTCAGATGGAGTGGAACAGTGTGAGGTTTTTTATGGTGGCTGGAGTGCCAATTCTGCCACCAACCCCAAGGTTTTTCCCTGCTGCTGGATGCATTAATGTCATACCCAGGACGGAGCAATTACAGGTTAAGGGCCTTGCTCAGGGGCCCAACGAAGTAGAGTCACTTTTGGCGTTTACGGGATTCGAACCGGCAATCTTTCGATTGCCCGTGCAAATCCTTAGCCTCAGAGCCACCACTCCACCCAAAGGTAGAACATCTCACAAAATAATTTTTCCCATAAAAACAGAAAATCCAGGGCTGAAAGGGCGAGGTTTGCTGCCATGTAATTTCTAAATTGACCCCAAATTACAGATACTGGAAAATAACAGAAGTTGGTTGGAATTAAAACCGACAGCCACACGGGGTTCCCAAGACTGAGTTTGAGGACTGCTGGTCTGAAAGCCACGTCTTTAGAATGTTAGGACCCTTGTGATGAGTAGAGGCCATTCAGCCCTCCAAGATCACCCATCCCATTCCCTGAGAGTGTCATCAGGTTGAGATCTGAAGGCACTTAAAGTCCTGCTCTCCGTTACATTACTTGGTAACTAAGGCATTCCATCTGTCTGTCATTCTTAAAATGAAGAAAAACTTTGGAACATTTGTGCAAAATCCTCCCATAAGACGTTTCCAACTATTTCCCTGTGTTCCTGATGCAGAATTAATTTTTAAGTAAAAGGCTGGATCCACTGTACTAATTCCTTTCCTGGTTTCTCTTCTCTTCTTCTCCATTTACTGGGTTGTGTGGTTCTGCATAGAACCTTTGCTTCCCAAAGCACTGTGGTTCTTTGGGCTTTGAGAAGGTTCCTAATATGTGGACAAAGCAGAAATCTTTAATGTATAGTTGGAGTCACACACGTGTGATTAGGAGGGAGCTGTGTGGACCAAGTGGAGGTAATTACCTGCCAGGCCAGGGGGTGACAGGGTGCACTAAACCTACCTCTGTTATCTCTGCAGGCCAAATACGGGAAAACCTGCCTGATTCAATGTCACTTCCATCTCTGGTGCCCAGATTGACTTCACTTCCGTCTCCGGTGCCCAGACTGACTTCACTTCCAGTTCTGGTGCCCAGACTGACTTCACTTCCAGTTCTGGTGCCCAGACTGATGCCACTTCCGGTTCTGCTGCTCAGTCTGACATCACTTCCGGTTCCGGCTTATAAAGCCGTCATTTTTTTCTAATTAGTTCAGTTCAGTTTTCGAACTCAACCAGAGCACATCATAGCTTATTTCTTTCCCCTTTTGCAGCTAGGGACAATATATAGGTAGATGCCCCAAACCTTTTATCATGTGTTGAGACTACTTCTTTTACATTGTTTATGCAGTAGGATGCTAAGAGATTACCTATAAACTCAGCCTGTGTTATTGTATACAGTAACTCAGTAACGTGTGACGGGTGGCCCCGAGCATTACCTGGCCAGGTCACCACCTAGATGGAAGGACCAGGGGAGAGAGAGCATCTGTGATGCACTAGCTCCCCTGAGATGCTAAAGGGCAGCTCTCCTGGGCGGCTGTGGCACCGCTGAAGGTGACGCAGGAGTGCATGAAGAGACAGATGCTCTCTCCCCTGGTCGTTCCATCCAGGTAACATCCCGGCCGGGTAATGCCCGAGGCTGCCCATCACAAAGGTTATTTACAGAGCCTGTTATGGATCCCAATAAATAAAGGTTCTTTTTGGATCCTTCATGTGAATGGTTCTTTTGAGAACCAAAAATGGTTCCGCTATGGCACTGCTCTGAAGAACCACTCAGCCACCTTTATTGTTAAGAGTGTAGTTGCTCTTCTCTGGACTTTCTCTAGTGCTGCTATGTCGTTTTTTTACAATAAACTGAACATAGTACTCCAGCTGAGACCTCACTAATGTGTTATTTAACTTACCATATATACTCGCGGATTAGTTCTCCCGCGGATAAGTCAGGACTTTATTTGACCGTATAATTTCTGGCATTGGGATTAATAAAGTATCTATCTATCTATCTATCTATCTATCTATCTATCTATCTATCTATCTATCTATCTATCTATCTATCTATCTATCTATCTATCTATCTATCTATCTATCTATCTATCTATCTATCTATCTATCTATCTATTTTATAATGTTGGTCGTATAAGTTGAATGAGGAAAACTCATGCTATTGGTCCAAGAGATTAAGATATGCTAACACACACCTGAGAGAGTAACCACCAAGCACATGGCCTTTCTTTTCTACGTATTGTGCCTACGTGACCACACGGTAATACCCAAACTATTCCGAAGCGACGTTGGCACTGTTTTGTGCTTTTTGTATCTCACACCCTCATACATCTTTATCGTAAGAGCATCCCTTATCTACGGTGGAGCGTTCGATCAGAAGAAAATATGAAGCTGGTTTTAAACTGCGCTGCTGCAACAAAATTCGATGTGTCTGAGAAACTGATGCGAGATTGGAGGAGGCAAGAAAAAATATAAGTGTCGCATTTTTGAATGGGTGTGTAAATCGGGGTCTGATTTTATGATCGTTTTTTTGGGATTCAAGACCCGATTTATACGTGAGTATATACGGTAAGCATAACCTCCCTTGACTTGTAGTCCACACATTGTGATATATAACCTAGCGTCTTGTTAGCCTTCTTTATCTCTTCTGTGCACAACCTCTCGATCAACAGGGTGTGTATTGGTTAGCTGGCCACTGGGGGCAGCAGAAGTGCTGTTTAGCAATTCCCTGCCACTGCACATATTATACTAAGCTGTTTAACATTTAATGCCTCATTTTCCATAATCAGAATTACATTTAAAATTACAGAATCACCTATGTAGGTGTCTACAATATCATTTTGACTGATTGGAATTTAAGACATACATCGAACTAATCATCATGACAATTAGAGAGGCCTGTAATTTAATATTGGCAGCGCAGTGGTGCAGCAGGTAGCATTGCGGCTTTACTGAAGCAGTGGGCCACGTTTGAATCGCCAAGGTGGTCATCACCGTTGTGGCATGTGTACATCATGTCTGTGTGGGTGTTGCTTGAACTACTCAGGCCTTCCTCCTACACCTCCAGAAATGTTGGGTTAACTGGTGGTTCCTAACTGGCCTAGTCGTCCCTGTCCAGGACTGTTTCCAGCCTTGTGCCCACTGCCCCTTGCAACCCTACAACAGATTAAGTTAGTTTGCCGATGATATGTTATGTAATTCAATACTGACGATTAAGAATGTAAGTTAAAGATCACTGTATATGCCAAGAGACACAGAGGGTGTCGGACTTTTCCCACTGCTGTCTGTGGAGCTTCCAATTAGCGATAGCTCTAATTACATTTTGCTGAGTTCAAATTACAATTAGAGATACCTTTGAATACATTGTGACTAGTTAAAACTGCATTTTACATATCTAAAATTACATTTTAGATATGTTTAAGTCGCACACATTAACACGATAGCATACTTCTAATTTGGATTCGTCAAAACGAGGGTTTTTTCCCCTTAACTCCCATGGCGTTAAATTCCCCAATAACCTCCGTTGAGTTTTCAATCCCATTAACTCACCACGTCAAGACCACAATAACAGCCGTGGAGTTTTCAATTAGAAATATTTGTAATTACATTTTGACGAGTCAAAATTAGATTTAGAGTTATTTGTAATGTGCATAAATTTAATACACCCCAAAATAATGCTTTTTGTAATTAGAGATATCTGTCTTTTTGCATTTTACTAGTCAACGTGTATTTACAGATGCCTGCAATTTAAACTGTAATTGTAATTTCAAATATCTCAAATTCGGATTCTGACGCGTCAAAATGTGATTGTACATATTTAAAACAGGAACTACCCTGAGACTTTAAACGTACAAAGCAGCCTGCCATAATTTAATGCCTTGTGCTAATTCTTGTTTTTGATGTCTATAATTACATTTGGACTAGTCAAAATTAGATTTGCAGATATTTTGAAGTACGTTTTGCCAATTAAAATTCATTTTGGGTTTCTAAAATTACAGCTTAGATTATCTTTAATTGACACCCCTTCTAGACGCTGCATCTCTGATTCTCTGAAGGTATCTCTCATTATCATTTGGACTCATCAGAATGTAATTATGATTGGTCAAGGTAATGTATGGAACATTCAATTACAGAGGTCCGTAATTACATTTTGACTGGTTCAGATTACAAGCAGACATCTCCAATTACATGTTGACTTATGGCAAGCTGTTGGAAAATGTAACGGCTCACGCTAATTCCTGTTACAGATACCTTTGAATGAGAAACTTGCGCCCACCCCCTTGGATTCCATGTTTTTGGTAAGCATGTTTTATATGCAGTGAGCTTCTCATACTGAGGCCTATGATTATTCTAAACTAAACGTAAAGTTGATATTTCAGGTAAGGAAGACAGAAGTTTTTGAGGTCAATTTGTTGTACTCACTGATCTCGGCACCGCAGACTGCTGATGAGCTACATGTTGATTAGCACATGTAAGTAGTGTGCACCAGAGGGTTGTCTTTGAGGTTCACCCACCACCTTGGGACGAGAGGGGGCACTGCTGCTAACATTCTTGTCTCCTTCCTCATGCTCAGCCTCGAGAAACCATGGGCGGCGAGAAGAAAGAAGCCCCGCCCCTTCCAATCTGCCCAATATAAGAGGAGACGACTCTCAGTGGATGGTGTCTCACGTTTAGACGCTGACCAGGTTTCTGCGCTGCCCTCAGACAGAGCTGCATCCCTCCAGACGTCTGATTTGTTAATAAGATTACCCACATTATGGTGCTTCAGATTTGTTGTTTCATGTCCCTGTTTTTTTTTTTTTTGTTGATATTTAGCTAGGATTTTAACCTGCTAGTCCTGCAGCATCATTTTGTCTCGCTACAGTTGGAAAGTTGCTGTATCACTGACAATAAGGACCCTATGTACAGTCAACATTCTAATTACAGATGTTTGTAATTATACAGGGTGGCATGGTGGCGCAGTGGTAGTGCTGCTGTCTCGCAGTTAGGAGACCCGGGTTCGCTTCCCAAGTCCTCCCTGCGTGGAGTTTGCTTGTTCCGGTTTCCTCCAGGTGCTCTGGTTTCCTCCCACAGTGTAGGTTAGGTGCATTGGCGATTCTAAATTGTCCCTAGTGTGTGCTTGATGTGTGTGTGTGTGTCCTGCGGTGGGCTGGCGCGCTGCCCGGGGTTTGTTTCCTGCCTTGTGCCCTGTGTTGGCTGGGATTGACTCTAGCAGACCCCCGTGACCCTGTAGTTAGGATATAGCGGGTTGGATAATGGATGGATGGATGTAATTATACAGGTAGATTCGCTCGAAAGAGTCCCTGAATATTCTGTAATAACTCTCGCTAGGACGAAGCAATCTGAACGAAACAGCACACAGTGTGCTCCTCAGTATATGGAGGTTCGAACAAGCCTAGATGCCCCTGTGTCGGAGCGATGAGGTAGGCGCCAGACAGCAGTCGCCACATTTAACCTACGTTTGCAACTTCTGGGTGCACACCGCCCATACCCCTTCACTCAGTCACTCGACTTTTCATCAGGATGGTGGTGTACAGTATTGAGTAGCGCGTCTTCATGGTGTGAACCTATTGGGTCACTAATTCATTTAAGCGATGTCAGAATCAGCTGGATGATCGTGAGTTAATGGAAGGTTATGTCCAGCAAGATGGAGAAACGTGTCACACATCGGCAAGGAGCATGACAGAAATTGAGTCCTTCTTTGGCAACAGGGTAATTTCAAAGGGAGTTTGGCCACCACGGTCATCAGATCTGACACCACCAGACTTCTTTCTTTGGGGTATGCTCAAAGGAGAAGTCTATCGGAAGAAGCCTCGCACTGTGGAAGATCTGAAGGAAAGCATCCAACGTGAAATTGCTTGTATTCCCCCCAAGACTCTTGCCGATACGTACAGGAACATGGAGTGTCACGTCAAAATGTGTCTGGCAGAAAACGGAAACCACTTCCAGCACTGCATGTCATGCAATTGATTACACGTACGTCAAGGTAGAGAGCAGATTTTTTTGGTTCAGATTGCTTCATCCTAATGGACATTACAACAGAATATTCCAGGCCTCTTTTGAGTGAATCTCCCTGTACTTGGAAAGGTCAGACTACAAATTGCAGATGTCAACACTTCTGTTTTGACTTGAGGAGCTTTACCTTATGACTTCTGTGGAGCTTTCAATTACAGACACAGTGTGTGCAATGTAAAACAAGACGAGGAACAAGATAAAGAGCTGGGGAGTCAGCATGACTACCCTGTTTAATGAGAAGGTGGGAAAAGTAACAGTAAGGTGGGTTCAAAGTGAAATAAATGGAACAAGGGTTAGGGTAGGGTTAGGGTTAGATTTTTAAATTCCTTTCCAAAACTTTTCTCTGGAATGCACAGTCCATCCAAACTTGGAGCCGTCACCCCTTATGTCAGTGTGTGTTTTTGGTATTGCTGTGAGAGCGCCATATCTGGTTACAGGTGGTGGGTAGAGCCCTTTAGAGTTATCGGCTTGTTGGCTGTCTTTCTCCAGCTTCCTCTGTGGCCTTGTGGACTTCGGAGTTCGGTCGAGCTCTGGGGACGTGATGCTTGATTCTTGTGGGGTTAAGGTTACTGTTTCTGAACTGAATGCCAGCTTTCAGGTTGGACTGCGGCTATATGGCAGATGAGGCAGGACTTTCTGGGATTGTAGAGGAAGTGACGTCACTACTCTTTTGTTGGTTGCTGGTCACGTCTATGGGCAAATAGGGAGCGGTCACACAACTGTGCCCTCTCGTGGTTGTGAGGATGTATGGCACGCTCACCCAATCCCTTCAAATAACTCCATATTGCACATTCCAGGCAGTAATTACATTTGCACTTGTCAAAGTTAGAATTGCTGATATTTTTAATGTACAATATTATAAACAGAATTTTGTATAAAATTCAAATTTATTAGTTAAAATGTCATTACAAACATATTTAAATTTAATTTTGACTAGCCAGAATATAATTACAGATAAGTTTAATTCAAATGTCAGCTAGTCAAAATATCACCACAGATACTGAATGTCTAATTCAGATTAAATATAATTACAGATAAGTTTAATTTCCCCAATTCTGTGTGGGTTTCCTCAGGATGCTCAAGACTCCACTCACACTTCAAAGAAATGCAGGTTAGGTGAATTAGCATTGCTACATTGGCCCTAGTGGCACTGTGTGTGTGTGTGTGTGTGTGTGTGTTCACCCAGCGATGGACTGATGCCCTCTCCCAGGACTGCTCCTGCCTTGTGCACTGTGCTCGCTTGGATTAGGCTCCAGCTTCCCTGCAACCCTGCTCTGGATCAGCAGAGTAAGAAAACGGATGGCTGGATATGTCTAATTCAGATTTTGACTAGTCAAGATACAATTACAGATATCTCAAATTCAAATTTCAATTAGTCAGAATATTAGTACAAACATGTCTAATTCTGATTTTGACCATTTAAAATAATTACAGGTATTTATAATTTAGATTTTGAGATTACATTTGATTGATGTGACCAGAGAATACTTCGACCGGTGCATCGCTCCACCTAACTTTGAAGACGTTCACAGTTGTTTGAAATCCAGGCAGGACCACATGGAGGTGGTGATAGGGTTTTTGCTGGCCATGATAGGGTTTTGCGAGGGAGAGCAAAGAAACGTTGGATGGACCGGATCAAGGAGGACATGAAAATCGCTGGTGTTGCCCCGGAGGACGCCCTGAATCGCAGCAAATGGAGGAGACATTGCAGACAAGTAGACCCTGCAATTGCATGGGACTAATGCTAGGAAGAAGATAATTTAGATTTTGAATTTCCAAAATATATTATTACAGATATGTCTAATTCAGATTTTGAGAAGCCAGAATATATTTAAAGGTATCTCTAATTCAAATTTCAATTCATCAAAACATTATTACAGATATTTCTAATATAAATTTTGACTAGTTAGGATATAATTACAGATATCTCTAATTCAAAATTCAGTTAGTCAAAACATTATTAGATATGTCGAATTTAGATTTTGACAAGCCAGAATATGTTTACAGATATTTCTAATTCAAATTTCAAATAGTCAAAATATTATTACAGATATGTCTAATTCAGATTTTGAGCAGTCTGAATATATTTACAGATATTTCTAATTTGAATTTCAATTACTCAAAATATTATTACAAATATGTTTAATTCAGATTTTGACTAGTTGGAATATATTTATAGATATCTCTAATTCTAATTTCAATTACTCAAAATATTATTACAGATATGTCTAATAAAGATTTTGACAAGCCAAATATATTTATATATATCTCTAATTTGAATTTCAATTAGTCAAAGCATTTTTACAGATATGTCTAATTCAGATTTTGACTAGTCGAAATATATTTATAGATATCTCTAATTCGAATTTCAATTAGTTAAAACATTATTACAGATATGTCTAATTCAGATTTTGACAAGCCAGAATATATTTATAGATATTTTTAATTCGAATTTCAATTAGTCAGAATATTATTAGATATGTCGAATTCAGATTTTGACGAGCCAGAATATATTTATAGATATTTTTAATTCGAATTTCAATTAGTCAGAATATTATTAGATATGTCGAATTCAGATTTTGACAAGCCAGAATATATTTATAGATATTTTTAATTTGAATTTCAATTAGTCAGAATATTATTAGATATGTCGAATTCAGATTTTGACGAGCCAGAATATATTTATAGATATTTTTAATTCGAATTTCAATTAGTCAGAATATTATTAGATATGTCGAATTCAGATTTTGATGAGCCAGAATATATTTACAGATATTTCTAATTTGAATTTCAATTAGTCAAAATATTATAATAGATATGGCTAATTCAGATTTTGAGTAGCCAGAATATATTTATAGATATCTCTAATTAAAATTTCAATTAGTCAAAACATTACAGATATGTCTAATTTACATTTTGACAAGCCAGAATATATTTACAGATACTGTATTTCTAATTCAATTTCAATTAGTCAGAATATTATTCCAGATATGTCTAACTCAGGTTTGTGACTCCTCAGAATATAATTACAGATAAATTTAATCTGAATTTTGACCAGTCAAAATACAATAACAGATATTCCTAATTCAGATTTTGACTAGTCAGAATATATTTACAGCTATTGCTAATTCAAATTCTGCCAAGTCAAAATAGTTACGGATATAATAACAACTCGAGTTTTGACCAATTACACGTAAATCCAACTCAAATTTCAGGTTATAAGAATAAAATTGTGAAAATGTCTTATTTGAATGTTAACAATTTAAAGCATGATTACAGCTCTAGCTCCATAGAATTAATTGGGAAATGCTCTTAAGTTGTAAGCATTGCTGAGTGCATTATATATATATATATATATATATATATATATATATATATATATATATATATCCATCCATCCATCCATCCATTTTCCAACCCGCTGAATCCGAATACAGGGTCACGGGGGTCTGTCGGAGCCAATCCCAGCCAACACAGGGCACAAGGCAGGAACCAATCCTGGGCAGGGTGCCAACCCACCGCAGATATAAATATATATATATATATATATATATATATATATATATATATATATATATATATATATATATATATATATATATATATATTTTAATTTGCATTATCATGAAGCAATACTAAGTTGTAGATACGTCCATTTTTTCTTTTTGATAGTTTCAAAGGTATTTATTATTAATATCACAAATTCAACTTTTGATTAGTCGTTAGTCATTTTTATCATTTTACACAGCCGAGATCTCACGTTCACATGCTAGAATATCGTTATGACTCGTCAAAGTAAGGTGTTAAACATTAAAATGGCTTCACATAGCTGACTCTTTAGTTATCTCAAATTTTGCCTTTAATTCAAATGCAATAACTATAACTCTAAACTATAATGTTGCTTATTCAAAATGACAATTACAAACAACTCTAATTAAATGCTGTAGAGACATGAATGGAAAAGAAGAGGCGTCCATCAGTCTGGTGTCATCAAACAGAGCTGAGTGTAAACAGTCGAAATGTAAATGTAGGCACCTGAAATGGGAATTAGCGACAATATCACATGCAGGAAAAGCCTTGCCATATACAGTACATTATATTGTGTTTACAAGCTTCACAACAAAGGGGTGGATTTTTGTTTGTTTGAAAAAGATTCCTTTATTTGAATTTTATGTTGGAAGCAAATTTGTCTCCACACATTAATTACAAAAAAATGAAATGAATGATTAACTTTTAGCTCTGGAATTTTCACTTTCTTTCCTTTTATTTTCTTGTAGAACCTTTTGTGATAATTGTCTTGATTTATGGGCCTGTGGAAAGGTTTTATTTATGTGCAATTTTTATATGCACATTTAACAATGCTTCCTTCATTTATTTTAATTTATACCTTTTTCTGATACTGAAACCATCCCCATGGGGCCTGGCTATGGCAAGCTGTTTACATTTAAACATTCAAATCACCCTGTTTCTTTGTTAGTTTTTATTTTTTTGTATTTATTTAAATTTTTTTGCTATCCGTCCCTTCAAAAGAAGCCAAACGTTCAGTCAAATATTTACCTACAGTTCATAATGTACACATATTTTTACTATTGTATTTAAAACAGTAACAAGAACATATGCAGTGGGGCTCGGCTGGCGGAGTGGCTGAAGCTCACCTACCGTGTCTGACACCATGCACCAGCCAGTCAATCAATGAGTTGGTATTATGAGAGACAGCAATCTGTGCGTTTTCCTCTCCAAACAGCAGATGCAAGCGTGGCGTTCATCATTCTGTCAGCAGGCAGGACAACCGCCGCCATTCTCCTTTTATAATAGGAGCGTTATGAACAAACAAGCATCCTTTATTTTGTATGGTGCCTTTTTATAGCAATTACCATCCCAGGGCATTTTTCAAGTCCAGATGTGTAAGACAACACCTTTTTATTATTAGAATACATAGATAAGCGGCGGTCGTAGTGTCTCCTAGTGGGTAGCTCTAAACCGGCAATCTTGTGTGGGGGTCCCAGTTCCTTATTCACCACACTACACTACACTACACACTTTTGAAAATGTTGGAAACCACCTACCCAATTTCAATAATTCTGCATTTTACTTTCAGCTCTGACCACAGAAAGGCAACAATAGGCTTCATTCAGGAAAGAGGGAATAGAGACCACTGACTCCTCATTTAGCGAGTCCAGCAGCCATGTCGATAAGTGAAGGGGTTCTGAAGTGTGCAATAACGACTATGCTTATGACTTCCCTTCGGCCTTCCATACTCAAGTTCTTTTATCCTTTAACAACATTTTACACATTCTTCTTTTGTACCTCATTATAGTCATTTGCCCGTCATTCTGATTGTTTTAAAACTTTTTAAGCTTTGGTTTGATAGTAAAATACATCTGCAATATGTGCTGCAGATATCTCTAATTCAGATTTCAATTAGTCAGAATATTATTACAGATATGTCGAATTCAGATTGTGACAAGCCAGAATATATTTATATATTTCTAATTCGAATTGCAGTTAGTCAAAATATTATTACAGATATATCGAATTCCGATTTTGACAAGCCAGAATATATTTACAGATATTTCTAATTCGAATTTCAATTAGTCAGAATATTATTACAGATATGTTTATTCAGAATTTGAGTAGTTGGAATATATGTATAGATATTTCTAATTCGAATTTCAGTTAGTCAAAATATTATTACAGATGTGTTGAATTCAGATTTTGACAAGCCCGAATATATTTAGATATTTCTAATTCGAATTTCAGTTCATCAAAATATTATTACAGATATGTCGAATTCAGATTTTGACAATCCAGAATATATTTAGATATTTCTAATTCGAATTTCAGTTAGTCAGAATATTATTACAGATATGTCGAAATCAGATTTTGACAAGCCAGAATATATAGAGATATTTCTAATTCGAATTTCAGTTTGTCAAAATATTATTACAGATATGTTTATTCAGAATTTGAGTAGTTGGAATATATTTATGGATATTTCTAATTCGAATTTCAGTTAGTCAAAATATTATTACAGATATGTCGAATTCAGATTTTGACAAGCCAGAATATATTTAGATATTTCTAATTCGAATTTCAGTTTGTCAAAATATTATTACAGATATGTTTATTCAGAATTTGAGTAGTTGGAATATTTCAGTTTGTCAAAATATTATTACAGATATGTTTATTCAGAATTTGAGTAGTTGGAATATATTTACAGATATTTCTAATTCGAATTTCAATTAGTCAGAATATTATTACAGATATGTTTATTCAGAATCTGAGTAGTTGGAATATATTTATAGATATTTCTAATTCAAATTTCAGTTAGTCAAAATATTATTATAGATATGTCGAATTCAGATTTTGACAAGCCAGAATATATTTAGATATTTTAAATTCGAGTTTCAGTTAGTCAAAATATTATTACAGGTATGTCAAATTTAGATTTTGACAAGCCAGAATATATTTGCAGATATTTCTAATTCGAATTTCAATTTGTCAAGATATTATTCCAGATATGCCTAACTCAGGTTTGTGACTCCTCAGAATATAATTACAGATAAGTACAATCTGAATTTTGACCAATCAAAATATAATAGCAGATATGTCTAATTCCGATCTCCACATATGCAGTGGGGCACAGCTGGCGGAGTGGCTGACGCTCACCTACTGTGTCTGACACCCTGCACCAGCCAGTCAATCAGTGGGTTGGTATTATGAGAGACAGCAATCTGTGCATTTTCTTCTCCAAACAGCAGATCCAAACGTGATGTTCATCATTCTACTTTTGTACCTGTTAAGTCATTTGCTCGTTATTCTGATTGTTTTAAACCTTTTTTAAGCTTTGGTTTTGTAGAGAAATACGTCTGCAATATCTCTGCTTTCATTCCTGGTGATCTTGGTTTTCATCTCCTCTCCGATCCTTTCCTTGCCCTCTAACATAGCCAAGATGGTAGAATGTTAGACGCGCTAAGGAATTCACCTTCTTCCCGGCATCCTACACTTTGAGGAACTCCATTTTCAAATTAAGATCGATGGCTTTCCTTTGCTTCTTCTTCTTCCAGCTGAACTGGGGTTCTCTCACCTTGAAGACATCTCAGTGTGCGGTTCACATGAACCTAAACCAAAGGTAAAATGGCTGGTAACAATACTAGTGAACAACAAATGGTGGGTAACTGAGAGAGGTGGGCTGCTGATACAGTGTGGAAAATACAGTAAGTATGAAACGCATCAACGTTTTTCTCAGTAAATATATTTCTAACGGGGTTACTGACATGAAATTTCCACCAGATATCGGTAATCCACACATGCAAAGAAATCAAAACAAATAAGTCCATAAATGAAGTTATGTGTAATAAAGTGGAATGACACAGGGAAAAAGTATCAAACACATGAAGAAAAGGAGGTGCAAAATGGCCTGGAAAGCCAAGAAAGCAGCTGAAATCTGGCAGGATTTAGAGGGCAATCCTGATAGCCCCCTAGCAGTGCAAATGAATATCAGTGGGTTTAGTCCGAATTGATGGCCTATAAATTTCATGTCAGTAGCGCCATTAGAAATATGTTACTGAGAAAAACAATGATATGTTCAATACTTATCTTCCCCGCTGTAATCATGTATGGATTCTGCTGGTTGCTACTGGCTCACTTGGATAACGTTCTCGCACGGTTTTTCAAAACCTTTGGAATATTAACAGTCGTAAACGCATGCGGTGGTCGGGAGAGTGGAGGTTTTTATGGTCAGAAACCTAGGGATTTGCTAAATGAGGAGTGAATGTACTGTCAGGTCCACAAGTATTTGGACAGTAACACAGTTTTCATCATTTTGGCTCTGTATGCCACCACAGTGGATTTGAGACAAAGCGATGAAGATGTGATTGAAGTGCAGACTTAACAGCTTTAATTCAAGGGGTTTAACAAAAATATTATATGAGCTGTTTAGAAAAGGCGGACATTTTTATACATGGTCCCCCCTATTTTCAGTGACTCAAAAGTATTTGGACAAACTAACATAATCATGAATTTAATGCTCATTTTCATTATTTGGTTGAAAATCTCTTCCCGTCAATCTGAGCCATCTTAACAGCATTACAAGGCCCCCAGGGGAAAGCAGTGCACTGGGGTCCCTACCTACACAACCACTCAGCAAGTCACAACATACATAGATTAGCATAGGGCCCCAATGCTTGTGGGACCCCCGGGCAACTGCCCAGCGTGCCCATGCGCTAATATGGCCCTGCCGTTAATGACTTCCTGAAGTCTGAACCCATGGCCTTCTCCCAGTGCTGGGTTTCCACTCTTGTGATGCTTTGGTAGACCTTTACTGCAGCAGTGTTAGGGACCCGCTTGTTCGTTGGACTTTCTACCATCAGTTTTGTCTTCAGCAAGTGACACGCATGTCCATTTGGGTTGAGGTCAGTTGATTGACTTGGCCATTGAAGAATATTCCACTTCTTTGCTTTGAAGAGCACTTGGCTTACAGTTGCAGTATGCTTTGGCTCATCTTCCATCCTATTGTCTTATCGGTTTAGCAGCACTTGGTTGAGTCTGAGCTGACAATATAGCACCTCCTGTACACTTCAGAAATCATCCTGCTACTTCTGCTAGCAGTCGTATCACCAATAAACACCAGTGACTGACTTCCACTCACAGTCACACAAGCCCATGCCATAACACTGCCTCCACCATGTTTCACAGATGACGTGGCTTTCATCGGATCGTGAGCTGTTTCTTCTCTTCTCCATGCTCTTCTCTTCCCATTATTCTGATAGATCTTAATTTCCTTTTTTCCAAAGAAAACTGGACAAGCTTTTAAAAAAAATGTTTCCTGACAAAGTCTAATCTGTCCTTCTCCAGTGGTTTGCACCTTCTGGTAAACCCTCTGTCTTTACTTTCCTGAAGTCTTCTCTATACTTTGAAAACTTTAGCAATGACAGGTCTACCTCCCAGAGAGTGGTCTCAGCTTGGCTAAATGTTGTGAATTGGTTCTTCTTCACCAAGGACATAAATTCTGCAATTATCCAGTACAGTTGCCTTCTGTGGTTTTCCAGGCCTTCTGGTGTTGCGGAGTTCACCAGTGAGTGAATGTACCAAATGGTTGATCTGACCACTCCAGGTCTCTCTGATGGGTTTGTTTTGTTTGCTCTGCCTAATGATGGCCTGTTTTTAATTTGCATGGACAGCTCTTTGGATGTCATACTGACAGTTCACAGGGACAGCTTTAAAGTGCAAATTTCACATTTGGAATCACCTGCAATCTCTATATACTGTATATAAAATCCAACATCTGTCTGTCTGTCTGTCTGTCTGTCCGCTTTTCACGAGAGAACTTCGTAACGGATTTAGAGTGGGTTTTTTTCTATAATTTGCTTGAACATTCCGGTTGATTTTGTGACTTCTCTCATCACACTAAGTATGATAGTTCACTTGTGGTATCGATTTATTTGTGCTAATCTGAGTGAGACACAGCATGCCGAGGGGAGGAGAGGGGGCCCTCCTCATTCACACACCAGCCTCGGAACATTCCTTACATCCACTTAGCTAGCGAACGAGAGAACTACTTAACGGATTTAGATTGGGCTTTTTTCTAGAATTTGCTTGAACATTCCGGTTGATTTTGAGACTTCTCTCCTTGCACTAAGAATCATATTTCGTTTGTTGTACCGATTTATTTGAGGCAATCCGAGAGAGATGCATCAGGCCGAGCAGAGGGGGTCGAGGCCCTCCTCTCTCATGCACCAGCCTCAGGTGCATCTTATATTCACTTAGCTAGCGAACGAAAGAACTACTTAACGGATTTAGATTGGGCTTTTTTCTAGAATTTGCTTGAACATTCCAGTTGATTTTGCGGCTTCTCTCATCGCATTAAGAATCATACAGGGTGGTCCAGATCTAACTATGCAATTATTGTATTGCATTACATTGCATAGTTAGATCTGGACCACCCTATAGTTCACTTGTGGTACTGATTTATTTGAGGCAATCCAACAGAGACGCACTGGGCCGAGCAGAGGGGGTCGAGGCACTCCTCTTTCATGCGCCAGCCTCGGGTGCATCTTATATTCACTTAGCTAGTGAACGAAAGAACTACTTAACGGATTTAGATCAGGCTTTTTCATAGAATTTGCTTGAACATTCCGGTTGATTTTGCGGCTTCCCTCATCACACTAAGAATCATAGTTCACTTGGGGTACTGATTTATTTGAGGCAATCCAAGAGAGACGCACTGGGCCGAGCGGAGGGAGTTGAGGCCCTCCTCTCTCATGTGCCAGCCTTGGCCGCATCTTATATCGGCTTAGTTAGCGAACGAGAGGACTACTTAACGGGTTTAGATCGGGTTTTTTTTCTAGAATTTGCTTGAACATTCCGGTTGATGGGTGGCGCAGTGGGTAGCGCTGCTGCCTCGCAGTTGGGAGACCTGGGGACCTGGGTTCGCTTCCTGGGTCCTCCCTGCGTGGAGTTTTCATGTTCTCCCTGTGTCTGCGTGGGTTTCCTCCGGGCGCTCCGGTTTCCTCCCACAGTCCAAAGACATGCAGGTTAGGTGAATTGGCGATTCTAAATTGGCCCTAGTGTGTGCTTGGTGTGTTTGTGTGTGTCCTGTGGTGGGTTGGCACCCTGCCCAGGATTGGTTCCTGCCTTGTGCCCTGTGTTGGCTGGGATTGGCTCCAGCAGACCCCCGTGACCCTGTGTTCGGATTCAGCGGGTTGGAAAATGGGTGGTTGGATGAATGGATTCCGGTTGATTTTGCGGCTTCTCTCATCGCACTAAGAATCACAGTTCGCTTGCAGGAGTGATATATTTGTGTTAATCCGAGACAGAGGCTGCAGACTGAGGGCAGGGGGAAGAGTGATGTCAATGTCAGAAGTGGGGAGGCGGGCGGGTTCCTCCTCACTGTCCTGTTTCACTTCTACTATGCAGGGGATGGCTAGTAGTTAATAAAATAATGAGGGACCTGCTCCCACCTGGTTGTGGAACATCTTCTCAGTCAAATGTCCAAATACTTTTGAGCCACTAGAAATGGGGAGGGCTATTCAAGGAAAATGGCTGTCATTCCTAAATGGATCTTTTTGGGGAACCCCTTAAATAAAAGCTGAAGGTCTACACATAACGATTGCTTAACTTCAAATCCATTGTGGTGACTTACAGAGCCAAAATGATGAAGATTGTGCCACTGTCCAACTACTTATGGGCCTGACTGCGTATGGATGGGTGGAGACCATTTAAAATGACAACCTGGTCGTCTTTCAGTACGGTGGCCCTGAACTGAACATGGACTGGACCCTATGATGGACTAGCGCCTCCTCCAAGGTTGGCTGCTGTCGAGATCGTCTCCCTTCTCCCTGGATTCAGCGGCTTTGACAA
The DNA here is from genome assembly GCF_900747795.2 of Erpetoichthys calabaricus. NCBI lineage: Eukaryota > Metazoa > Chordata > Cladistia > Polypteriformes > Polypteridae > Erpetoichthys > Erpetoichthys calabaricus. Next base: position 151,241,176 of record NC_041404.2, read on the forward strand.
TGTGTGTTGTTATGTTAATATACCAGGCAGCCCACTTGTAGGCCAAGTCCTCTTTGTTTGATGTGTTGTATTTCAGGTAGATTACTGAGTTCCGATTTCTCCGAATTCTGCCTCAATTATTCCCAATAGTTAAATAATTCATTTTTACAGGTTTCATTTTAGTCTAAACAATAAAATAATTCTTAAAATCTTAGCAGGGAATCTGATCGTGGGTGCTCCGTTTAAGGAAAAAAAGAAAGAAATCTCCTCCTTCAGCTTTCAGCGCTCAGCATCTCCTGAGATGACTTTCTGTTTTCTGCTTTAGAAGCCAGAGGACCATAAGACTCCCCATTTATAAAATAACAGATGGTTGCTGTAACATAAAAGTAACAATCTGTCAAAAGCAGTCTTTGTGAGCTGTGCTGAGACTTAACAGAAGTCCTGATTACGAGCTCATTTTTAGGCTGTCAGATGTCATCACAGGGCACTACCTTCTGACTTAAAAGTTTAAACCGTGGGGATAAAAGGTGGAGAGGTTATCATCTAAAGATATTTTTGTACTGCAACATCCCTGAGGTGAAGAATAAATTTCTTTTCATATTGATCTGCCTGAAGGAATAAACTCTTATTTTTAATTCAACCGGTTAAATATAGTTGGAAACAAAAAAAAAAAATCAAAGATTTTGTAACGTTTTAGAAGAGAGCCATATTGTGTCTGTTAGGGACAAACAAGGCCTTTGTTATGTAGTGGTAACTGATTAATACCTGCAGGTAGCTTCTGTTATAATGTGTTATCATTAGCACTTCATAAGTCTTATCAAGATCAAGGAAACGTGTCTTCAGGTCTTCTTACCTGCACTATATAGGTAGCCTCCATAGAAAAGTGTGAATGCTGCTTGATAAATCTGATTAGGACCACACAAAGCCTTCATTAAACTGACCCAAGGACTTCTAAAGTGTCACCAGTGCTTTGTAAGTCCTATGAGGATTAAACAAAACCTTTGGGGAGATCTTCCCCTGTAACAGAAAGGCGCTAATACATGAAGTGCAGCAGGGGTCCTGATGGGCCACAGTGGCGGAAGGTTTTTCTTCCACCCCATAATTGTAAGCCATTAGAAAAGTTCTTCTTGTACCTCATTTTAGGTAACTCAAGTTTCTTGTTAAGATTTATGACCCTTAACTGCTTCTTTTACTCTTCAGCTATGTCCACACTACTGTGTCTTCTTTCCAAATTGCAGACATGTCATGTCATTTTCAAAACCGTTTAATCCAGACTAGGGGCGCAGGGCTTGGCATTGGTCACAAACATAGAAACAAACCCTGGACAGTCCTTGGCAGAGTGAACACCCACACGCCCCTAACACACACTAGGCCATCATTTCACCTAACCTGCGTGTCTTTGGACAGTGAGACGCAGACATGGAGAGAACAGGCAAACACCACGCAGGGAGGACACAGGATGGCAATTCTGGTCTCCTTACTGTGAGCCACCGGTGCACCACCGTGCCGACCCAAAATTCAGACATTACTCTCTGTTTGGGCCTTTCATCCACACAACACCAGCAACTTCAACCCCTGATAATGGAAACTTCTGAACATGCTTCTCCAAGCCGTAGGCTTCTGAAGACACTCGGCCCTAGCAGTGCGGATAAGTGGAGATTGTAGCGATGAGAATTCTGATTCAATTTATTGGTTCGATATTTTTGAACTACTGATTGACCTCCACTGAATCAATTTGCTTGTGCTCACAAGTGGAGCCATATGAATAACCGAACAGAGTTGTTCAAAAAGAGCAAAACATTCAAAAATAAACTTCTATCTATCTATCTATCTATCTATCTATCTATCTATCTATCTATCTATCTATCTATCTATCTATCTATCTATCTATCTATCTATCTATCTATTATATAGTGCCTTTCATATCTATCTGTATATAGTACCTTTTCTATCTATCTATCTATCTATCTATCTATCTATCTATCTATCTATCTATCTATCTATCTATTTATTATATAGTGCCTTTCATATCTATCTATCTATAGATAGATAGATAGATAGATAGATAGATAGATAGATAGATAGATATGAAAGGCACTATATAATAGATAGATAGATAGATAGATAGATAGATAGATAGATAGATAGATAGATAGATAGATAGATAGATAGATAGATAGATAGAAAAGGCACTATATAATAGATAGATATGAAAGGCATTCTATAATAGATAGATAGACAGATAGATATGAAAGGCACTATATGATAGATAGATAGATAGATAGATAGATAGATAGATAGATAGATAGATAGATAGATAGATAGATATGAAAGGCACTATATGATAGATAGATAGATAGATAGATAGATAGATAGATAGATAGATAGATAGATAGATAGATAGATAGATAGATAGATAGATAGGAAAGGCACTATATAATAGATAGATAGATAGATAGATAGATAGATAGATAGATAGATAGATAGATAGATAGATAGATAGATAGATAGATAGATAGATAGATATGAAAGGCACTATATGATAGATAGATAGATAGATAGATAGATAGATAGATAGATAGATAGATAGATAGATAGATAGATAGGAAAGGCACTATATAATAGATAGATAGATAGATAGATAGATAGATAGATAGATAGATAGATAGATAGATAGATAGATAGATAGATAGATAGATAGATAGATAGATAGATAGATAGATAGATAGATAAAAGAAAAGAAAATGTCTGACTTGGCAGTCCCAGTCCCAGGTGTATTGCTGTTGGTCTGAAGGACCACCCAGTCATGTTTCTTGACCTATTTCTGCTGTATGATTTATTGGCCGAAGGTCCTCAGTGTTTGTGTGTCAGAGAGAAGATGTGCAGCTTTGTTCATAATGGCACTCAGTTTTGTCTTCATTCTTTCCTCTTCTACTAGCTCCAGGGGGTCCCGGGTGCACATCTGTTTTATATGCAGATGCAGATCATTTTTCACAATTAAAAGCTGTAGTTTGAGATTAGTTTTAATTGTCCTTGGTGTTTGTGTATATTTAATAAACAGCTCATTGTAGTATCACAGGTAATGCTGGGTCTCATTGATTTCTCTTTTTAGCACTGACCCATTGCCATAGCCTGTCCCGACTTGTTAGGAGGTTTGTACTTTATGTGTGTTGTTGCTGGGACTGCTCTTAATGCTACATTTAGAAAATGGTATCCCCTCCACAAATGTGTAGAGACTTTCAAGTACTGTATGTATTTCATTATATCACGTGTACACTTAACAATACATTTGCCCTGACTTGACTTGACTCTAAAGTGGCTCTGTATCAGCAAGTGTGTGCGTGTGTGACCCTCGATGACCTGGCATTGCTCCATCATGGTTGTACCTGATGCCACCAGAATAGGATCCAACACCCAGGACCCTGAGAGTGGATGAAGTAGATACAGAAAATCAATGGAGGGATAAAATAATGTTATTCTCTATGTAGTTATATTGTTAGCATTTTAAGATGATAATTTTCTTTGTTCAGTTATAAGATTATAAAGTTATGTTGAACATTTAACATATTCGCCAGTGGCCTTTCATTTTTTTTTGTTAAATCCGTGCTATTCCTTTTTGTTTTTTCCAGTGTGTTCCACTGCTATTATCGTTTTATTGAGTCCTCGCTGAAAATTGGTAATCGAGCTTGACAGATAGCTAAACCCACACTTTACACATAGGAAAAGCTAAACTGAAAGCCGTCCTCCAATCGGCGCGCAGGCACTTCGTCTTCATTTTAACCTTTTCAACCAGGGCTGAAGAGAATCATCCATTTCAGAGGGTCAGCCTCCTGAGTGTTAGAGAAGGGTTACTAATTTATCCAGGTGGTCTCGTCCCAATTAAGACACGGCCACAGAAAACGCTCAATCATTACAGGCCGTGTTTTTTTAGAGGGTCACAAAACACCTGGCTGAGCCGTTTACATTACACAACCTAAAGGAACGGGGGACTCAAACTGCACATCCACACATATGAACATTTCAATTAAAATGGGAATAAAAGAAGTCAAATTTAAACAATGTCAGTTTTACATTATGCTAACAAGAGGGAGGCGCTTCAGCCGGGGCCTGAGTGTTCAGTGACGTCACTTCATTCCTAAACCAATAATCGATAATGAAAAGTGTGCTATTATTACACGGGACCATATCCTGTAGGGACAGCTCACTATTAATAATAATAGCACCATTTCTGTCTTCCCTCTCCGCCATTGATTAGCTTGCATATATTCTGTGTAATACTGATATATTTGCTTCTCTCTATGCCTTCATGTGGCTGCAAATATATAATCATTATTGTAATATTGATGATGATAATTATACTTGTTGTCTGTATTTATTCAGCAGTTTAATAACACGCTGCCAATTGGTAATGATAATGGTGGCAGTGGCAATTATAATTACAGAAATGTGCTTTATTGTACTTATTATGGTTGATCTTATTGCCACAATCATAATTATGCTTTTGTATTCAGCAAAACAGAAGAGGAAAGATCTAAAAGACTCTAAATGGCACGTCGCTGCAATTTCTTAAACGAACAAAAGTGTAATTCTGGGCTTCAATTTGTTTACTCATAAGAAAGGAAAATCATTTCTAAATGTTTTGAAACTGATTTATTATGCACAAGAGTGCAGGGTGTAAAGACGCGTTACTGTCAGCAGAGTAACATTAAGCCTGAAATGCCATTCGACCACCATTTTGAATAGATGTAGCCGTAGCCCCGGAGGACAGCTCGTCAGGGGGTTATCCTTCTTCATGGACCACTCAGTCCTACTGACTGGGCTGGGAATACCCAACATCGCACATCCAGTGTGAACAGCCATGTTGCCCAGTCTGTATCCTGACCTGACCTGCACAAGTTGACGGTACTTGCTCTTCTCTCTCTCTGCTGTTTCCTCCCAGCTCTCCTCCCATGGTACTTTTAGCTCAACTAAGAGGATGTTCGTTCCTTTTGTAGACCCTTCATGAAGGGTTTCGACCCTTAGCCCCAACACTCTCCAGTTCAAGGATAAGAACACAAGAAATGTGACAAACTAGAGGAGACCATTCTTTCCATCAAATCCATTTGTTTAGGTAAGTGGTCCCCCATATGGTAGGCCAGTCACTGCCCCTCTTCTCCAGGCTTCCACCTAAAGTCCTCTTTCTTAAACCAGAGCTAACAAGAGGTTCATTCCACCACTTCTCCCAACCTCTGAACTGGTGCTCTTCTTCTGTGGCCCACCACTCCAGTTCTAGTCAACCGATTCCACACTGAATAACCCAGAAATACCCAACATGCCACCTCTAGTGTGAACAACCATGTTGCCCATCCTGTGTCCTGTCCTGACCTGCACAAGTTGACGGTACTTGCTCTTCTCTCTCTCTGCTGTTTCCTCCCAGCTCTCCTCCCAAGGTACTTTTAGCTCAGCTAAGAGGATGTTCTTTCCTTTTGTAGACCCTTCATGGAGGGTTTTGACTCTTAGTCAC